>NC_092334.1:577292500-578492500 GCF_046630445.1 Rutidosis leptorrhynchoides | reverse complement strand
ATCAAGTAAAGTTCGATTCCTCCGCTCCGACACACCATTGTGCTGTGGTGTATAAGGTGGAGTGAATTGTGAGACAATCCCACAATTCTTCAGGTGGTCCAAAAACTCTTGACTCATATATTCCCCTCCCCGATCAGAACGAAGGGCTTTAATGGTCTTTCCAAGTTGATTCTCTACTTCATTTTGGAAGATTTTGAACGTTTCAAAAACTTCATGTTTATGTTTCAGCAAGTAAACATAACCATATCTACTATAATCATCAGTAAATGTAACGAAGTATGTTTCACCATTTCTAGACATAGTTCTAAAAGGGCCACATACATCAGTATGTATTAGTCCTAAAAGATATTTAGCTCTTTCACCTAAACCGGAGAAAGGAGCCTTTGTCATCTTTCCACATAAACATGACTCGCATACATCAAATGACTCAGAGCCAGTTGATTCCAAAATCCCATCAGATTGGAGTTTTGAAATGCGTTGTTTGTTTATATGACCAAGACGACAATGCCATAGATAGGTATTATTCAAGTCTTTCTTGACTCGTTTGGCAGTACATGTATATACAGAATTATTATTTGAAATTACACCATGCATATCAATTTCAAAAATACCATCACGTGGAATAGCATTAAAATAAAATACATTATTCTTAGAAACTGAAATACCAAAGTGCGTAAATGTAAGTTCAAAACCAACATTTTTCAAAAGAGAAACTGAAATTACATTGCTCGTAATACTAGGAGCATAATGACATTGTTCCAACAAAACAATAAGACCACTAGGTAGAGTAAGCTCATAGGTGCCAATAGCTTCGACTGCAGCTCGAGCCCCATTGCCCACTCTTAAGTCTAGTGTGTTGTTCTTCAGTCTCTTACTTCTTCTCATTCCCTGCATATTGTTACAGATGTGAGTACCACAACCAGTATCAAAAATCCAGGAATCACTAGAAAAAGTATATAACTGTATATGAAATATACCTGATTTGCTAGTCTGTCCAGCTTTGCCTTTTCTCAACTCAGATAGGTAGGAAGGACAGTTCCTCCTCCAGTGGCCAACTTTTCCACAGTGGAAACATTCGGCGTCTTTCGCTGGGTTTTCTTTCTTGGGAGGTGGTGGAATCTTTTTCTTAGCAATTGACTTGCCTTTTCCTTTTCCCCAAGTTTTTGGCTTATTCTTTCTCACTCTACCTTCCCTAATCATAAGGACACCTGGATTGGAAACCTTATATGGAATATCCTGTTCAGCAGTTTTGAGCATCGAGTGCACCTCTGTAAGACCCAAATATTTATTGTACATAATGTATTTATGGTGTACGATGCGTGTATGAAGTGTACGAGACATGTACGTGTTGCTTGCTCGAACGTCGAAGAAAACTGGACGTTGTTTGGAGTCACAAGGTGTACGTACCTTTTCGACCCCAAATAAAGTTTGTGTTGATGTTTCAAAGCCTTACCATTGGAAAGAAAATCTTATTACGTTTTCAACGATATTTGATTCGTCGAAAACGGAGTTACGGTCAATAAGTTATGGCCAAAACAAGTTTGCTGAAGTTCAGATGAAACAGGCAAATGCCGCGGCGCGACCAGAATGGCCACGGCGCGACAAATGCCTATTTTGAGGGTCATAAAACTTAAAAAAAGTGATCTAAAACCACCCTTTGGGCCACGGTGTAATGACCCGCACTTTTTCGATCGTTCTATACTTATAAGATTAATATTTACATAAATTAAACCTTACCAACATGATAAGCAATCCAAATTGTTGAGACTTATGTTTTTGAAATGAGTTTTACACAACGTTTGACCGTCTAGTTTGACCGATGATATCACGAACTATATAACATATGATAATTATTCGTTTGTGTAAATATATGTATATATACATATTTAACATGATCTAAGGATGTTTTAATATCTCATTTTGTATTAATAACAATAAGTTATAAGTATATTTTGAAACTACTAACTTAAGTTTTCAAAACGATAACCATACGTAACGTTATTTGACATAAATACTTATAACATATAATGTTTATACATATATCGTATATGTAATGTATTTAATCACTTTTAAGGACTTAAATACATAAAACAATATAAGTATATTCACAAAAGATAGCTATATTTGAATTCTCATTCCATTTTTCACAAGATTTCTATACGTATATCTAGAGTACATGTACTCGTATCATACCTAACCTCTATACGTATTTACTATTGGTATATACACATCAAATCACCACCAACCAGCCCTTATTCAATGCCTTATGTATAAGGTAACTACTTTTGTTATCTAGTATGACAATTTCACATGATTAAAAGATTTTTTCACAAAATTACAAACTTATACACCTTTTACACCACCATTTATACTCCATTCCATTTTCATTTTACTACACATTTCTTTAACCAAAAACACACTCTTAAGAAACTCCATAACCATTCAGCTAGTATCCATGAAGATCTAGCCATAAAAACATCACTTAAACACTATAAGAAAAACCTTACAAAAACACTTCAAGAATCCTTTCAAGAACACAAGTTTACTTCCAATCTTTCATCCAATTCCATCACTCTTTTGGTTCTAGATTTTTACTTCTCTTTTACAGCAATCTTGTCCAAGTAACTTGAGGTAGTAACTTTGTTCATAACCTTATTCGATTCATATATATATATAGCTATCTTATTTTGTGGTATAAAATTTTAACAACAAGAACATAGTTTGAATGTTTTCAAACTTGTTTACAAACTAAATAGATCCTTCTCACTTAACTTTTAAAATACTTCAAGACCTGTAATATTTCATAAATATATGCTAATTTAACAAGGTATAACTTGGTTTTTCAAAGAACACCTTAAAAACTGAATTTACGACGTCGGAGTGCAACCGGGGGCTGTTTTGGGTTGGATAATTAAAAACCATCTTAAACTTTGAATTGGAGGTTTATTTTCTTGAAAAATGATTTTTACTATGAATATGATAACACATAAAAATTTCATGATTTAACTCAAAGTATAAGTATTTTTAGAAAAATAATCATTTAAGGTTGTTTACATGATGGAAAATGATTAACTTCATAAGTTTCACTAAAGTTTGACCTATGACCTGTGATTTTGAATACAAACTAAGGTATTTATAGTTCATAGTCTTAAAGAGGGACTCGATCCAAGGAAGTGGCAAGTTGAATCAACGAAAACGGAATTGTAACGAAGAAACTATGACCAAAACGAGATCGGATATCTAAGACTAGTTTAGCCACGAAAATAATTGGAGAAAATTTAAAAAATCACATCTTTCTAAAATAACATGATATTTTATATATATGTACTCATAATTTAATTTTATATGGTTCAGGATCACCCGTAAACAATACGAGAAGATTAATCATAAGATCCCATGATTGTACGCAACACGTCATTTGACAACACCGGTACTTTATGTACGCAACACGTCATTTGACAACACCGGTACCGTAGGTCAAGATTAATCTCGACCAATACATATACGATGGGGGTTTTTTTCATTGGGGGTTTATTAAACACCTAAAAATGAACCATTAAAATTGAATTACTAACATCGGACTGCTAACTACGGACTAAGGAATTATTAAAAGTATTAAAAGTATTATAAGTATATATATGTGACGTTTGTTTAAAAAGAAAAGGTATTGATATATTATATATGGATAGGTTCGTGATATCAATCGGAGACCAAGTCGAAATTACATATCTTCAAGACAAAAGTGAGTATATAGTCCCACTTTTAAACTCTAAGTATTTCGGGATGAGAATACATGTATTTTATGTTTTACGTTATGGACACAAGTAACTGAAAAATATATTCTACGTTGAGTTGTACCACTGGCATACTTCCCTGTAGCTTGGTAACTATTATTTACAGCGGTATTGTAAACGCGAATCCTGTTGATAGATCTATCGGGCCTGACAACCCCAACCGGACTGGACGACCAGTATTCAACGGTTGCACAGTACTTCGTTTCGTGTCTACACTTGGTACGGTGTAGTAAGATTTCATAATAAAGGGAATATGCGACGTGATTAAATGTTAAGTATGGTTACCAAGTGCTCAACCACTTAGAATATTTTTATTAAAATGTTTACATATGAAATCTTGTGGTCTATATATATATATTGCTGCCGGCATTAAACCTATCTCACCAACTTTATGTTGACGTTTTAAACATGTTTATTCTCAGGTAATAATTAGAAGCTTCCGCTGCAACATGTTGAATTTAAGCAGGATCTTGCGTACTCATATTTGTGTCAAAAACAAAACTGCATATCCGAGGATTTGTATTGTAAAATATGCTAGAAATCGTGTTGTTATCATCATATGTAAAGTTTGTAAGTCTAAGATTATCGCTAAACGATAATCATCTTTTTATTGTCTAAAGCTTGTATCAAAAATAAGAATTATGGTTTGTAATGTAAAATATATGCAGTTGTTCTTTTAAAAATGTCGCATATAGAGGTCAATACCTCGCTATGAAATCATACGTTATCTAACACGTTCTTATGGTTAAGGACGGGTTATGACATGTGGTATCAGAGCGGTGGTCTTAGCGAACCAGGTTTGCATTAGTGTGTCTAACTGATAAGTCGTTAGGATACATTAGTAAGTCTGGACTTTGACCGGATCTGATTTAACAACCATTGCTTATCATTGTTCGTTAAAATTTATATGTAAATATTATGTAGTACTAATGGGTTAGTTGTTGTGTGATAGATGTCGGGCTCAAAACTTATTATCACATTCAGCGACTCCGAATCAGAATCTTCAGATGGTGTTTCAGTCATTAACCTATCCGATGACGAAAATAATATCTTTGGGGAAGACTCACAAATTCCGGATGAACCGACTATAGAGAACCCGGAAAGTGAACCCGAGGAGGAAAGTGAACCCGAGGAAGAAATACAGGAAATTACAAAAGACAAGTTCGAACTAGGAAAGAAACGAAAGGCTAATGAATTAAAAAATTCAAATCCCGAAGAGGATGATGTGGCACCAACTCCACTAGACACTACCACCCCTATTCCCGCTATTCCTATTCGTTCTATCCCGGCATCTAGTTCTTCAGCCCCATAGCCAAAATATAGGGAGACACCGCCAAAATATAGGCAGACATCCAGGATAAGCGTTAAGCGATTCTTTGAACCTAAACGTCCTAGAAAATAGACCAAACGATGCGCTGCCATATTAAACCATGGGATCATATAATGTTTTGTATAATATTATTAGTGTGGTTTGCTTAATGTTCGATGTAAGATAAGCATATGTAAAATAGTGAAGTGTGAAATACAATAATTTTCCATGGTTAAGTATTATTTGGGTGGTAGTAATTGATTTTCGTACTAAGCTATTAAGTATGAACTTTAACGGGTAGGTACTACCCTAGATATAATTATAAAATGCTAATAAGAAGAAAAGGCTTTTATAATAATAACTGGTTCATATTATTAATAAGCTACGATGTACTGTAAATACATACTACATCTATAATATTCCATGTGAATAATTATTTTTTTTTTATTCTTATTGAAGATTATGGCGCGATTGAACCGAATGACGGAACAAGAAATCCAGGAACTCATCAATCAGCGAGTGAACGACAGAATGTTATGGGTCGAGGCTGCAAGAGGTGCTGCAGTTAACCCAAATCCTCGTGTGGGGTGCACTTACAAAACTTTTCAAGCTTGCAAGCCCTCATCATTCAGTGGAACAGAAGGACCGATCGGTTTAACCCGGTGGATAGAAAAGATGGAGACTGTGTTTAAAATCAGTGGTTGTGTTGAAAAGGACATGACCAAGTATGCATCGTGCACTTTACAAGATAGTGCACTCACGTGGTGGAAAAATTTTGTGAAGGCTATAGGAGGAGATGTAGCTTATGATACTCCATGGGAAGAATTCAAAACAATGTTAATCAACGAATATTGTCCAAGGAACGAGGTTAGGAAGTTAGAAGATGAATTATGAAGCCTGAAGGTTGTTGGTACTGAAATCACCAACTACAATCAGCGATTCATGGAATTAGTTTTGCTATGTCCTGAATTGGTTCCAACCGAAGAACGGAAGATTGAAATGTACAAAGATGGTTTGCCCAAAAAGGTCAAGGCAAATGTTACAGCATCGAAACCTAAGACAATTCATGAAGCTATAACCATGGCAAACGAGCTAATGGATCAGGTCATCTTGGATAAGAAAGTATCCAATACTGATGTGTGAAATGTCCCGTTCTTATTGATTAAAAACGTTCCATATTAATTGATTTCGTTGCGAGGTTTTGACCTCTATATGAGACGTTTTTCAAAGACTGCATTCATTTTTAAAACAAACCATAACCTTTATTTCATAAATAAAGGTTTAAAAAGCTTTACGTAGATTATCAAATAATGATAATCTAAAATATCCTGTTTACACACGACCATTACATAATGGTTTACAATACAAATATGTTACATCGAAATCAGTTTCTTGAATGCATTTTTTACACAATATCATACAAACATGGACTCCAAATCTTGTCCTTATTTTAGTATGCAACAGCGGAAGCTCTTAATATTCACCTGAGAATAAACATGCTTTAAACGTCAACAAAAATGTTGGTGAGTTATAGGTTTAACCTATATATATCAAATCGTAGCAATAGACCACAAGATTTCATATTTCAATACACATCCCATACATAGAGATAAAAATCATTCATATGGTGAACACCTGGTAACCGACATTAACAAGATGCATATATAAGAATATCCCCATCATTCCGGGACACCCTTCGGATATGATATAAATTTCGAAGTACTAAAGCATCCGGTACTTTGGATGGGGTTTGTTAGGCCCAATAGATCTATCTTTAGGATTCGCGTCAATTAGGGTGTCTGTTCCCTAATTCTTAGATTACCAGACTTAATAAAAAGGGGCATATTCGATTTCGATAATTCAACCATAGAATGTAGTTTCACGTACTTGTGTCTATTTTGTAAATCATTTATAAAACCTGCATGTATTCTCATCCCAAAAATATTAGATTTTAAAAGTGGGACTATAACTCACTTTCACAGATTTTTACTTCGTCGGGAAGTAAGACTTGGCCACTGGTTGATTCACGAACCTATAACAATATATACATATATATCAAAGTATGTTCAAAATATATTTACAACACTTTTAATATATTTTGATGTTTTAAGTTTATTAAGTCAGCTGTCCTCGTTAGTAACCTACAACTAGTTGTCCACAGTTAGATGTACAGAAATAAATCGATAAATATTATCTTGAATCAATCCACGACCCAGTGTATATGTATCTCAGTATTGATCACAACTCAAACTATATATATTTTGGAATCAACCTCAACCCTGTATAGCTAACTCCAACATTCACATATAGAGTGTCTATGGTTGTTCCGAAATATATATAGATGTGTCGACATGATAGGTCGAAACATTGTATACGTGTCTATGGTATCTCAAGATTACATAATATATAATACAAGTTGATTAAGTTATGGTTGGAATAGATTTGTTACCAATTTTCACGTAGCTAAAATGAGAAAAATTATCCAATCTTGTTTTACCCATAACTTCTTCATTTTAAATCCGTTTTGAGTGAATCAAATTGCTATGGTTTCATATTGAACTCTATTTTATGAATCTAAACAAAAAAAAGTATAGGTTTCTAGTCGGAAAAATAAGTTACAAGTCGTTTTTGTAAAGGTAGTCATTTCAGTCGAAAGAACGACGTCTAGATGACCATTTTAGAAAACATACTTCCACTTTGAGTTTAACCATAATTTTTGGATATAGTTTCATGTTCATAATAAAAATCATTTTCTCAGAATAACAAATTTTAAATCAAAGTTTATCATAGTTTTTAATTAACTAACCCAAAACAGCCCGCGGTGTTACTACGACGGCGTAAATCCGGTTTTACGGTGTTTTTCGTGTTTCCAGGTTTTAAATCATTAAGTTAGCATATCATATAGATATAGAACATGTGTTTAGTTGATTTTAAAAGTCAAGTTAGAAGGATTAACTTTTGTTTGCGAACAAGTTTAGAATTAACTAAACTATGTTCTAGTGATTACAAGTTTAAACCTTCGAATAAGATAGCTTTATATGTATGAATCGAATGATGTTATGAACATCATTACTACCTTAAGTTCCTTGGATGAACCTACTGGAAAAGAGAAAAATGGATCTAGCTTCAATGGATCCTTGGATGGCTCAAAGTTCTTGAAGCAAAATCATGACACGAAAACAAGTTCAAGTAAGATCATCACTTGAAATAAGATTGTTATAGTTATAGAAATTGAACCAAAGTTTGAATATGATTATTACCTTGTATTAGAATGATAACCTACTGTAAGAAACAAAGATTTCTTGAGGTTGGATGATCACCTTACAAGATTGGAAGTGAGCTAGCAAACTTGAAAGTATTCTTGATTTTATGAAACTAGAACTTTTGGAATTTATGAAGAACACTTAGAACTTGAAGATAGAACTTGAGAGAGTTCAATTAGATGAAGAAAATTGTAGAATGAAAGTGTTTGTAGGTGTTTTTAGTCGTTGGTGTATGGATTAGATATAAAGGATATGTAATTTTGTTTTCATGTAAATAAGTCATGAATGATTACTCATATTTTTGTAATCTTATGAGATATTTCATGCTAGTTGCCAAATGATGGTTCCCACATGTGTTAGGTGACTCACATGGGCTGCTAAGAGCTGATAATTGGAGTGTATATACCAATAGTACATACATCTAAAAGCTGTGTATTGTACGAGTACGAATACGGGTGCATACGAGTAGAATTGTTGATGAAACTGAACGAGAATGTAATTGTAAGCATTTTTGTTAAGTAGAAGTATTTTGATAAGTGTATTGAAGTCTTTCAAAAGTGTATAAATACATATTAAAACACTACATGTATATACATTTTAACTGAGTCGTTAAGTCATCGTTAGTCGTTACATGTAAGTGTTGTTTTGAAACCTTTAGGTTAACGATCTTGTTAAATGTTGTTAACCCAATGTTTATAATATCAAAAGAGATTTTAAATTATTATATTATCATGATATTATGATGTACGAATATCTCTTAATATGATATATATACATTAAATGTCGTTACAACGATAAACGTTACATATATGTCTCGTTTCAAAATCATTAAGTTAGTAGTCTTGTTTTTACATATGTAGTTCATTGTTAATATAATTAATTATATGTTTACTTATCATAATATCATGTTAACTATATATATAACCATATATATGTCATCATATAGTTTTTTTACAAGTTTTAACGTTCGTGAATCACCGGTCAACTTGGGTGGTCAATTGTCTATATGAAACCTATTTCAATTAATCAAGTCTTAACAAGTTTGATTGCTTAACATGTTGGAAACATTTAATCATGTAAACATCAATCTCAATTAATGTATATAAACATGGAAAAGTTCGGGTCACTACAGTACCTACCCGTTAAATAAATTTCGTCCCGAAATTTTAAGCTGTTGAAGGTGTTGACGAATCTTCTGGAAATAGATGCGGGTATTTCTTCTTCATCTGATCTTCACACTCCCAGGTGAACTCGGGTCCTCTACGAGCATTCCATCGAACCTTAACAATTGGTATCTTGTTTTGCTTAAGTCTTTTAACCTCACGATCCATTATTTCGACGGGTTCTTCGATGAATTGGAGTTTTTCATTGATTTGGATTTCATCTAACGGAATAGTGAGATCTTCTTTAGCAAAACATTTCTTCAAATTCGAGACGTGGAAAGTGTTATGTACAGCCGCGAGTTGTTGAGGTAACTCAAGTCGGTAAGCTACTGGTCCGACACGATCAATAATCTTGAATGGTCCAATATACCTTGGATTTAATTTCCCTCGTTTACCAAATCGAACAACGCCTTTCCAAGGTGCAACTTTAAGCATGACCATCTCTCCAATTTCAAATTCTATATCTTTTCTTTTAATGTCAGCGTAGCTCTTTTGTCGACTTTGGGCGGTTTTCAACCGTTGTTGAATTTGGATGATCTTCTCGGTAGTTTCTTGTATAATCTCCGGACCCGTAATCTGTCTATCCCCCACTTCACTCCAACAAATCGGAGACCTGCAATTTCTACCATAAAGTGCTTCAAACGGCGCCATCTCAATGCTTGAATGGTAGCTGTTGTTGTAGGAAAATTCTGCTAACGGTAGATGTCGATCCCAACTGTTTCCGAAATCAATAACACATGCTCGTAGCATGTCTTCAAGCGTTTGTATCGTCCTTTCGCTCTGCCCATCAGTTTGTGGATGATAGGCAGTACTCATGTCTAGACGAGTTCCTAATGCTTGCTGTAATGTCTGCCAGAATCTTGAAATAAATCTGCCATCCCTATCAGAGATAATAGAGATTGGTATTCCATGTCTGGAGACGACTTCCTTCAAATACAGTCGTGCTAACTTCTCCATCTTGTCATCTTCTCTTATTGGTAGGAAGTGTGCTGATTTGGTGAGACGATCAACTATTACCCAAATAGTATCAAAACCACTTGCAGTCCTTGGCAATTTAGTGATGAAATCCATGGTAATGTTTTCCCATTTCCATTCCGGGATTTCGGGTTGTTGAAGTAGACCTGATGGTTTCTGATGCTCAGCTTTGACCTTAGAACACGTCAAACATTCTCCTACGTATTTAGCAACATCGGCTTTCATACCCGGCCACCAAAAATGTTTCTTGAGATCCTTGTACATCTTCCCCGTTCCAGGATGTATTGAGTATCTGGTTTTATGAGCTTCTCTAAGTACCATTTCTCTCATATCTCCAAATTTTGGTACCCAAATCCTTTCAGCCCTATACCGGGTTCCGTCTTCCCGAATATTAAGATGCTTCTCCGATCCTTTGGGTATTTCATCCTTTAAATTTCCCTCTTTTAAAACTCCTTGTTGCGCCTCCTTTATTTGAGTAGTAATGTTATTATGAATCATTATATTCATAGATTTTACTCGAATGGGTTCTCTGTCCTTCCTGCTCAAGGCATCGGCTACCACATTTGCCTTCCCAGGGTGGTAACGAATCTCAAAGTCGTAATCATTCAACAATTCAATCCACCTACGCTGCCTCATATTCAATTGTTTCTGATTAAATATGTGCTGAAGACTTTTGTGGTCGGTATATATAATACTTTTGACCCCATATAAGTAGTGCCTCCAAGTCTTTAATGCAAAAACAACCGCGCCTAATTCCAAATCATGCGTCGTATAATTTTGTTCGTGAATCTTCAATTGTCTAGACGCATAAGCAATCACCTTCGTTCGTTGCATTAATACACAACCGAGACCTTGCTTTGATGCGTCACAATAAATCACAAAATCATCATTCCCTTCAGGCAATGACAATATAGGTGCCGTAGTTAGCTTTTTCTTCAATAACTGAAACGCTTTCTCTTGTTCATCATTCCATTCAAATTTCTTCCCTTTATGCGTTAATGCAGTCAAGGGTTTTGCTATTCTGGAAAAGTCTTGGATGAACCTTCTGTAGTAACCAGCTAGTCCTAAAAACTGGCGTATGTGTTTCGGAGTTTTCGGGGTTTCCCACTTTTCAACAGTTTCTATCTTTGCCGGATCCACCTTAATACCTTCTTTGTTCACTATGTGACCGAGGAATTGAACTTCTTCCAACCAAAATGCACACTTTGAAAACTTAGCGTACAATTCTTCCTTCCTCAATACTTCTAACACCTTTCTCAAATGTTCACCGTGTTCTTGGTCATTCTTTGAGTAAATAAGTATGTCATCAATGAAAACAATGACAAACTTGTCAAGGTATGGTCCACACACTCGGTTCATAAGGTCCATGAACACAGCTGGTGCATTAGTTAAACCAAACGGCATGACCATAAACTCGTAATGACCGTAACGTGTTCTGAAAGCAGTCTGTTCTTTAATTCTTTCTTCAATCTGGTTCACTAGTTTGTGAGCCATTCTACATGCCTGTTGTATGGAGGCGGGCTCGTGTGAACTTATATCTTCTTGGATTCTTTCCGGTAATCCTTTCACAAACGCGTCGATCTTCTCTTCCTCATCTTCGAATGCTCCCGGACACAATAGGCACAATTCTGTGAATCGTCTTTCGTACGTGGTAATATCAAATCCTTGGGTTCGTAACCCTCTAAGTTCTGTCTTGAGCTTATTGACCTCGGTTCTGGGACGGTACTTCTCGTTCATCAAGTGCTTGAATGCTGACCACGGTAGTGCGTACGCATCATCTTGTCCCACTTGCTCTAGATAGGTATTCCACCATGTTAACGCAGAACCTGTGAAGGTATGCGTAGCGTACTTTACTTTGTCCTCTTCAGTACACTTACTTATGGCAAATACCGATTCGACCTTCTCGGTCCACCGTTTCAATCCGATCGGTCCTTCGGTTCCATCAAATTCCAAAGGTTTGCAGGCAGTGAATTCTTTGTAGGTGCATCCTACACGATTTCCTGTACTGCTAGATCCAAGGTTATTGTTGGTATGTAGCGCAGCCTGTACTGCGGCTATGTTTGAAGCTAGAAAAGTACGGAATTCCTCTTCATTCATATTCACGGTGTGTCGAGTAGTCGGTGCCATTTCCTTCAAAATAGTTAAATGGAACAAGTTAATCATACAGAATATTAAGAGTAGTTAATAGTATTTCGTAGCATAATATGAACTCATTTATAAAAGCTTTTTCTTCATATTAGCGTTTTATAAGTTTAAATTCGGGTAGTACCTACCCGTTAAGTTCATACTTAGTAGCTAATATACAATTCAACTACTACAATTCTATATGAAAAACTGATTATAATAATATTTCGCGTTCAAACTTTTATACAATATTTTACAAACTTACAATACCGCTTATTTTACATAAAGCATGAAATATAGCACACAATAACTTTGATACAAGATAGTTGTGAAGATAATTCTAGCTAGTACACAAGTCGTTCAGCAAAGGCAATAAAGACACGTAACTCATACGTCCAGAAACAAGTCATGCATTCTGGTTTTACTAGGACTACTTCCCATCCTTGGTCTTGTGCAACATAACCGTTATGGCCGTTGATAAGACAGCGTGTTGTAACGTCGTCAAAGGGACGAGGGTTACGTAATGTCCAACAGTCCCGTAATAATCTAAAAACCTCATTTCTTACCCCAATTACCGACTCCGTCACTTGTGGAAACGTTTTGTTTAATAGTTGTAGCCCGATGTTCTTGTTCTCACTTTGGTGAGAAGCGAACATTACTAATCCGTAAGCATAACATGCTTCTTTATGTTGCATGTTAGCCGCTTTTTCTAAATCACGAAGTCCAATATTCGGATATATTGAGTCAAAATAATTTCTTAACCCGTTGCGTAAAATAGCATTTGGGTTCCCCGCAATATATGCGTCAAAGTAAACACATCGTAACTTATGGGTTTCCCAATGTGATATCCCCCATCTTTCAAACGAAAGTCTCTTATAAACCAAGACATTCTTGGAACGTTCTTCGAATGTCTTACAAACTGATCTCGCCTTAAATAGTTGTGCCGAAGAATTCTGGCCAACTCTAGACAAGATTTCATCAATCATGTCTCCGGGTAGGTCTCTTAAAATATTGGGTTGTCTATCCATTTTGTGTTTTTAAACTGTAAAATAGACAAGAGTTAGATTCATAAAAAAATACTTATTAATACAAGCAATTTTTACATATATCATAAAGCATAAGAACACTATATTACATATATTACACCACACGAATACAACTATCTTATTCCGACTCGCTCGTTTCTTCTTCTTCGGTTTTGGTTCGTTTTGCCAAGTTTCTAGGGATATATGATGTTCCCCTAATACGAGCCGTCGTTGTCCACATTGGTTTAGAAAAACCTGGTGGTTTAGAGGTTCCCGGGTCATTGTTATAACTTAAGGACTTCGGGGGTTGACGATACATATAAAGTTCATCGGGGTTGGAATTAGATTTCTCTATTTTTATGCCCTTTCCCTTATTATTTTCTTTTGCCTTTTTAAATTCAGTTGGGGTAATTTCTATAACATCATCGGAATTCTCGTCGGAATCCGATTCATCGGAGAATTGGTAATCCTCCCAATATTTTGCTTCCTTGGCGGAAACACCATTGACCATAATTAACCTTGGTCGGTTGGTTGAGGATTTTCTTTTACTTAACCGTTTTATTATTTCCCCCACCGGTTCTATTTCTTCATCCGGTTCCGATTCTTCTTCCGGTTCCGATTCTTCTTCCGGTTCCGACTCTTCTTCCGGTTCCTCTTCGGGAACTTGTGAATCAGTCCACAAATCATTCCAATTTACATTTGACTCTTCATTATTATTAGGTGAGTCAATGGGACTTGTTCTAGAGGTAGACATTTATCACATAATATCAAACACGTTAAGAGATTAATATATCACATAATATTCATATGTTAAAAATATATAGTTTCCAACAAAAATGTTAAGCAATCATTTTTAAAGAAAACACGGTCGAAGTCCAGACTCACTAATGCATCCTAACAAACTCGATAAGACACACTAATGCAAATTTTCTGGTTCTCTAAGACCAACGCTCGGATACCAACTGAAATGTCCCGTTCTTATTGATTAAAAACGTTCCATATTAATTGATTTCGTTGCGAGGTTTTGACCTCTATATGAGACGTTTTTCAAAGACTGCATTCATTTTTAAAACAAACCATAACCTTTATTTCATAAATAAAGGTTTAAAAAGCTTTACGTAGATTATCAAATAATGATAATCTAAAATATCCTGTTTACACACGACCATTACATAATGGTTTACAATACAAATATGTTACATCGAAATCAGTTTCTTGAATGCATTTTTTACACAATATCATACAAACATGGACTCCAAATCTTGTCCTTATTTTAGTATGCAACAGCGGAAGCTCTTAATATTCACCTGAGAATAAACATGCTTTAAACGTCAACAAAAATGTTGGTGAGTTATAGGTTTAACCTATATATATCAAATCGTAGAAATAGACCACAAGATTTCATATTTCAATACACATCCCATACATAGAGATAAAAATCATTCATATGGTGAACACCTGGTAACCGACATTAACAAGATGCATATATAAGAATATCCCCATCATTCCGGGACACCCTTCGGATATGATATAAATTTCGAAGTACTAAAGCATCCGGTACTTTGGATGGGGTTTGTTAGGCCCAATAGATCTATCTTTAGGATTCGCGTCAATTAGGGTGTCTGTTCCCTAATTCTTAGATTACCAGACTTAATAAAAAGGGGCATATTCGATTTCGATAATTCAACCATAGAATGTAGTTTCACGTACTTGTGTCTATTTTGTAAATCATTTATAAAACCTGCATGTATTCTCATCCCAAAAATATTAGATTTTAAAAGTGGGACTATAACTCACTTTCACAGATTTTTACTTCGTCGGGAAGTAAGACTTGGCCACTGGTTGATTCACGAACCTATAACAATATATACATATATATCAAAGTATGTTCAAAATATATTTACAACACTTTTAATATATTTTGATGTTTTAAGTTTATTAAGTCAGCTGTCCTCGTTAGTAACCTACAACTAGTTGTCCACAGTTAGATGTACAGAAATAAATCGATAAATATTATCTTGAATCAATCCACGACCCAGTGTATATGTATCTCAGTATTGATCACAACTCAAACTATATATATTTTGGAATCAACCTCAACCCTGTATAGCTAACTCCAACATTCACATATAGAGTGTCTATGGTTGTTCCGAAATATATATAGATGTGTCGACATGATAGGTCGAAACATTGTATACGTGTCTATGGTATCTCAAGATTACATAATATATAATACAAGTTGATTAAGTTATGGTTGGAATAGATTTGTTACCAATTTTCACGTAGCTAAAATGAGAAAAATTATCCAATCTTGTTTTACCCATAACTTCTTCATTTTAAATCCGTTTTGAGTGAATCAAATTGCTATGGTTTCATATTGAACTCTATTTTATGAATCTAAACAAAAAAAAGTATAGGTTTCTAGTCAGAAAAATAAGTTACAAGTCGTTTTTGTAAAGGTAGTCATTTCAGTCGAAAGAACGACGTCTAGATGACCATTTTAGAAAACATACTTCCACTTTGAGTTTAACCATAATTTTTGGATATAGTTTCATGTTCATAATAAAAATCATTTTCTCAGAATAACAACTTTTAAATCAAAGTTTATCATAGTTTTTAATTAACTAACCCAAAACAGCCCGCGGTGTTACTACGACGGCGTAAATCCGGTTTTACGGTGTTTTTCGTGTTTCCAGGTTTTAAATCATTAAGTTAGCATATCATATAGATATAGAACATGTGTTTAGTTGATTTTAAAAGTCAAGTTAGAAGGATTAACTTTTGTTTGCGAACAAGTTTAGAATTAACTAAACTATGTTCTAGTGATTACAAGTTTAAACCTTCGAATAAGATAGCTTTATATGTATGAATCGAATGATGTTATGAACATCATTACTACCTTAAGTTCCTTGGATGAACCTACTGGAAAATATAAAAATGGATCTAGCTTCAATGGATCCTTGGATGGCTCAAAGTTCTTGAAGCAAAATCATGACACGAAAACAAGTTCAAGTAAGATCATCACTTGAAATAAGATTGTTATAGTTATAGAAATTGAACCAAAGTTTGAATATGATTATTACCTTGTATTAGAATGATAACCTACTGTAAGAAACAAAGATTTCTTGAGGTTGGATGATCACCTTACAAGATTGGAAGTGAGCTAGCAAACTTGAAAGTATTCTTGATTTTATGAAACTAGAACTTTTGGAATTTATGAAGAACACTTAGAACTTGAAGATAGAACTTGAGAGAGTTCAATTAGATGAAGAAAATTGTAGAATGAAAGTGTTTGTAGGTGTTTTTGGTCGTTGGTGTATGGATTAGATATAAAGGATATGTAATTTTGTTTTCATGTAAATAAGTCATGAATGATTACTCATATTTTTGTAATCTTATGAGATATTTCATGCTAGTTGCCAAATGATGGTTCCCACATGTGTTAGGTGACTCACATGGGCTGCTAAGAGCTGATAATTGGAGTGTATATACCAATAGTACATACATCTAAAAGCTGTGTATTGTACGAGTACGAATACGGGTGCATACGAGTAGAATTGTTGATGAAACTGAACGAGAATGTAATTGTAAGCATTTTTGTTAAGTAGAAGTATTTTGATAAGTGTATTGAAGTCTTTCAAAAGTGTATAAATACATATTAAAACACTACATGTATATACATTTTAACTGAGTCGTTAAGTCATCGTTAGTCGTTACATGTAAGTGTTGTTTTGAAACCTTTAGGTTAACGATCTTGTTAAATGTTGTTAACCCAATGTTTATAATATCAAAAGAGATTTTAAATTATTATATTATCATGATATTATGATGTACGAATATCTCTTAATATGATATATATACATTAAATGTCGTTACAACGATAAACGTTACATATATGTCTCGTTTCAAAATCATTAAGTTAGTAGTCTTGTTTTTACATATGTAGTTCATTGTTAATATAATTAATGATATGTTTACTTATCATAATATCATGTTAACTATATATATAACCATATATATGTCATCATATAGTTTTTTTACAAGTTTTAACGTTCGTGAATCACCGGTCAACTTGGGTGGTCAATTGTCTATATGAAACCTATTTCAATTAATCAAGTCTTAACAAGTTTGATTGCTTAACATGTTGGAAACATTTAATCATGTAAACATCAATCTCAATTAATGTATATAAACATGGAAAAGTTCGGGTCACTACAATGTGAAGGTATCAGGTAACAAAAGAAAGTGGAATGGAAATTATGATCGAGGTAACCAACAACAATCTTTTAAGAAACAAGAAATCACGCAAGGTGCGGGTAGTGGTTTAAGCTTTGGTTATAAAGGACAAAATCCTTTATGCAACCGATGCCACAAACATCACTCTGGTTACTGTAATGTGGTATGCAACAAATGTAATCGAAAGGGTCATCTTGCTGAAGATTGTAGGGCTCTCGTTACAAATACAAATGGTACCAAGACTCCTGCCACTAATGCAAATAGAACTGCTTTGGCTACTGTTACTTGTTATGGATGTGGGAAACAGGGTCATTATAAGAGCCAGTGCCCGAATCCAGAGAAGAATATCGGACCTGCACGAGGGAGATCATTTGTTATTAATGCTAGAGAGGCGTGTGAAGACCCGGAGCTTGTTACGGGTACGTTTACCATTAATAACTTATCCGCATCTATTATATTTGATACTGGTGCTGATAGAAGTTACGTGTGTAGAGACTTTCACGCTAAATTGAATTGTTCATCATTACCTCTAGATGCTAAGTACATGATTGAGTTAGCTAATGGTAAACTAATTAAAGCCGATAAAATTTGCCGTGATTGTAAAATAAATTTAGCCGAAGAAACATTTAAAATTGACTTAATACCCGTAGAATTAGGAAGTTTTGATGTAATAGTCGGCATGGACTGGATGTCCAAAGTAGGAGCTGAAGTTGTGTGTGCCAAGAAGGCAATTCGCATTCCTTGCAAGGATAAAATGCCGGTGATGATTTATGGAGAGAAGGGTAACTCAAAGTTAAAACTCATTAGCTGTTTGAAAGCCAAGAAGTGTTTAGAAAAGGGATGTTATGCTATTCTAGCACATGTTAATAAAGTCGAAAAGAAAGAAAAAGAGAAGTGCATCAACGACGTGCCTGTGGCAAGAGATTATCCTGAAGTTTTTCCGGAAGAGTTGCCAGGATTACCTCCATTTAGATCTGTAGAATTTCAAATAGATTTAGTACCAGGAGCTGCACCAGTGGCTCGTGCGCCATATAGACTTGCACCGTCCGAATTAAAAGAACTTCAGAGTCAGTTAAAAGAATTACTAGACCGTGGATTCATACGACCAAGTACTTCACCGTGGGGAGCTCCAATTTTGTTTGTTAAGAAGAAAGATGGATCTTTTAGGATGTGTATAGATTATCGTGAATTAAATAAGTTAACTATCAAGAATCGGTATCCACTACCGAGAATTGATGACTTATTTGATCAACTGCAAGGATCATGTGTTTATTCGAAAATCGACCTAAGATCGGGCTATCATCAACTACGCGTCAAAGAAGAAGATATACCGAAAACTGCTTTTCGGACACGTTATGGTCATTACGAATTTTTGGTCATGCCGTTTGGATTGACGAATGCGCCAGCTGTATTCATGGACCTCATGAATCGAGTTTGTAGTCCATATTTAGATAAGTTTGTTATTGTTTTCATTGATGATATTCTTATCTATTCCAAGAGTGAGCAAGAGCATGAACAACATTTAAGGTTGATATTAGAGTTGTTGAGAAAAGAACAGCTATATGCTAAATTTTCTAAATGTGCTTTCTGGTTGAAAGAAGTGCAATTTCTTGGCCACGTTGTTAGTAGCAAAGGAATTCAGGTTGATCCAGCTAAAATTGAGGCCATTGAAAAATGGGAGACTCCTAAAACACCAATGCAGATACGCCAATTTTTGGGTTTAGCCGGTTATTATAGAAGGTTCATTCAAGATTTTTCCCGAATAGCTAAGCCGTTGACAGCATTAACGCAAAAAGGGAAGAAATACGAATGGACCTCGGAGCAGGAGAACGCATTTCAATTACTGAAGAAGAAGTTAACTACGGCGCCTATTTTATCGTTACCTGAAGGGAACGATGATTTTGAAATATATTGTGACGCTTCGCGACAAGGTTTTGGTTGTGTTCTTATGCAACGAAAGAAAGTTATTGCATACGCATCCCGACAATTGAAGATTCACGAGCGGAATTATACGACGCACGATCTAGAACTGGGAGCAGTCGTGTTTGCGTTGAAGATATGGAGACACTACTTATATGGGGTTAAATGCACTGTGTTTACTGATCATAAAAGCCTTCAACATATTTTTGATCAGAAACAGTTGAACATGAGGCAACGTAGGTGGGTCGAGCTGATAAACGACTATGATTGTGAAATTCGTTATCATCCCGAGAAGGCGAACGTGGTGGCCGATGCTTTAAGCAGAAAGGAACGAGAACCAATTCGAGTTCGAGCGATGAACATAAAAATTCGTATGAATCTCAACTCACAAATCAAAGAGGCTCAACGAGAAGCACTTACTAAAGAAAATATAGGAAATGAAATAATGAAGAAGTATGAGAAGCAACTCGTTATGCGGGAAGATGGAACTCGATATTTTGCAAATCGTATTTGGGTACCGAAGTTAGGTGGATTAAGGAAGTTGATTTTGAACGAGGCACATAAGACAAGATACTCGATACATCCTGGAGTTGGAAAGATGTATCAAGATCTTAAGACACATTATTGGTGGCCTAATTTAAAGACAGACGTTGCAACATATGTTGGGGAGTGTTTAACTTGTTCCAAGGTCAAAGCAGAACACCAGAAGCCGTCAGGGTTACTTCAACAACCAGAAATCCCAGAATGGAAATGGGATGGTATTACCATGGATTTCATCACGAAGTTACCAAAGACTTCCTGGGGATACGACACCATTTGGGTGATTGTTGATCGTCTCACCAAGTCTGCACATTTCTTGCCTATAAAGGAAACGGATAGAATGGAGAAACTATTACGATTGTATATAAAGGAAATTGTTTCAAGGCATGGAATACCTATTTCCATTATATCTGATCGTGATAGTAGATTTACCTCAAAGTTCTGGCAATCACTACAGGAGGCACTAGGAACTCGTTTGGATATGAGCACCGCATATCATCCGCAAACCGACGGGCAGAGTGAAAGAACAATTCAGACTCTTGAAGACATGCTCAGGGCATGTGTGATCGATTTTGGAAACGGATGGGATAAATATCTACCATTAGCAGAATTCTCGTATAATAATAGTTATCATGCGAGCATTAAAGCTGCGCCATTCGAAGCATTGTACGGAAGGAAGTGTAGATCTCCTATTTGTTGGAATGAAGTAGGAGATCGACAATTAACTGGTCCCGAGATCATACACGAAATGACCGAGAAGATAGTACAAATCAAGGAGAGATTGAAAACAGCCCGTAGTCGCCAAAAGAGCTACGCCGATGTTCGAAGGAAACCATTAGAGTTTCAAATCGGTGACATGGTTATGTTAAAGGTGTCACCATGGAAAGGTGTAATACGTTTTGGAAAAAGGGGTAAACTAAACCCAAGATATGTAGGCCCGTTCAAGATCATCGAACGCATTGGACCGGTAGCTTATCGACTCGAGTTACCGCAACAACTCGCCGGAGTACATAATACCTTTCATGTCTCAAACCTTAAGAAGTGTCTTGCAAAGGAAGATTTCACCATTCCTCTTGAAGAAATCCATGTCGACGAGAAACTACAATTCGTCGAAGAACCAATCGAAATCATGGACCGTGAAGTTAAACAGCTCAAGCAGAGCAACATACCAATCGTTAAGGTTCGTTGGAATGCTCGAAGGGGTCCCGAGTTTACTTGGGAACGAGAGGATCAGATGAAACAAAAGTATCCACACTTGTTTCTCGATGACGCAAAATAGGTACAATTTTAAAATTTCGGGACGAAATTTATTTAACGGGTAGGTACTGTAATGACCCGCACTTTTTTGATCGTTCTATACTTATAAGATTAATATTTACATAAATTAAACCTTACCAACATGATAAGCAATCCAAATTGTTGAGACTTATGTTTTTGAAATGAGTTTTACACAACGTTTGACCGTCTAGTTTGACCGATGATATCTCGAACTATATAACATATGATAATTATTCGTTTGTGTAAATATATGTATATATACATATTTAACATGATCTAAGGATGTTTTAATATCTCATTTTGTATTAATAACAATAAGTTATAAGTATATTTTGAAACTACTAACTTAAGTTTTCAAAACGATAACCATACGTAACGTTATTTGACATAAATACTTATAACATATAATGTTTATACATATATCGTATATGTAATGTATTTAATCACTTTTAAGGACTTAAATACATAAAACAATATAAGTATATTCACAAAAGATAGCTATATTTGAATTCTCATTCCATTTTTCACAAGATTTCTATACGTATATCTAGAGTACATGTACTCATATCATACCTAACCTCTATACGTATTTACTATTGGTATATACACATCAAATCACCACCAACCAGCCCTTGTTCAATGCCTTATGTATAAGGTAACTACTTTTGTTATCTAGTATGACAATTTCACATGATTAAAAGATTTTTTCACAAAATTACAAACTTATACACCTTTTACACCACCATTTATACTCCATTCCATTTTCATTTTACTACACATTTCTTTAACCAAAAACACACTCTTAAGAAACTCCATAACCATTCAGCTAGTATCCATGAAGATCTAGCCATAAAAACATCACTTAAACACCATAAGAAAAACCTTACAAAAACACTTCAAGAATCCTTTCAAGAACACAAGTTTACTTCCAATCTTTCATCCAATTCCATCACTCTTTTGGTTCTAGATTTTTACTTCTCTTTTACAGCAATCTTGTCCAAGTAACTTGAGGTAGTAACTTTGTTCATAACCTTATTCGATTCATATATATATAGCTATCTTATTTTGTGGTATAAAATTTTAACAACAAGAACATAGTTTGAATGTTTTCAAACTTGTTTGCAAACTAAATAGATCCTTCTCACTTAACTTTTAAAATACTTCAAGACCTGTAATATTTCATAAATATATGCTAATTTAACAAGGTATAACTTGGTTTTTCAAAGAACACCTTAAAAACTGAATTTACGACGTCGGAGTGCAACCGGGGGCTGTTTTGGGTTGGATAATTAAAAACCATCTTAAACTTTGAATTGGAGGTTTATTTTCTTGAAAAATGATTTTTACTATGAATATGATAACACATAAAAATTTCATGATTTAACTCAAAGTATAAGTATTTTTAGAAAAATAATCATTTAAGGTTGTTTACATGATGGAAAATGATTAACTTCATAAGTTTCACTAAAGTTTGACCTATGACCTGTGATTTCGAATACAAACTAAGGTATTTATAGTTCATAGTCTTAAAGAGGGACTCGATCCAAGGAAGTGGCAAGTTGAATCAACAAAAACGGAATTGTAACGAAGAAACTATGACCAAAACGAGATCGGATATCTAAGACTAGTTTAGCCACGAAAATAATTGGAGAAAATTTAAAAAATCACATCTTTCTAAAATAACATGATATTTTATATATATGTACTCATAATTTAATTTTATATGGTTCAGGATCACCCGTAAACAATACGAGAAGATTAATCATAAGATCCCATGATTGTACGCAACACGTCATTTGACAACACCGGTACTTTATGTACGCAACACGTCATTTGACAACACCGGTACCGTGGGTCAAGATTAATCTCGACCAATACATATACGATGGGGGTTTTTTTCATTGGGGGTTTATTAAACACCTAAAAATGAACCATTAAAATTGAATTACTAACATCGGGCTGCTAACTACGGACTAAGGAATTATTAAAAGTATTAAAAGTATTATAAGTATATATATGTGACGTTTGTTTAAAAAGAAAAGGTATTGATATATTATATATGGATAGGTTCGTGATATCAATCGGAGACCAAGTCGAAATTACATATCTTCAAGACAAAAGTGAGTATATAGTCCCACTTTTAAATTCTAAGTATTTCGGGATGAGAATACATGTATTTTATGTTTTACGTTATGGACACAAGTAACTGAAAAATATATTCTACATTGAGTTGTACCACTGGCATACTTCCCTGTAGCTTGGTAACTATTATTTACAGTGGTATTGTAAACGCGAATCCTGTTGATAGATCTATCGGGCCTGACAACCCCAACCGGACTGGACGACCAGTATTCAACGGTTGCACAGTACTTCGTTTCGTGTCTACACTTGGTACGGTGTAGTAAGATTTCATAATAAAGGGAATATGCGACGTGATTAAATGTTAAGTATGGTTACCAAGTGCTCAACCACTTAGAATATTTTTATTAAAATGTTTACATATGAAATCTTGTGGTCTATATATATATATATTGCTGCCGGCATTAAACCTATATCTCACCAACTTTATGTTGACGTTTTAAACATGTTTATTCTCAGGTAATAATTAGAAGCTTCCGCTGCAACATGTTGAATTTAAGCAGGATCTTGCGTACTCATATTTGTGTCAAAAACAAAACTGCATATTCGAGGATTTGTATTGTAAAATATGCTAGAAATCGTGTTGTTATCATCATATGTAAAGTTTGTAAGTCTAAGATTATCGCTAAACGATAATCATCTTTTTATTGTCTAAAGCTTGTATCAAAAATAAGAATTATGGTTTGTAATGTAAAATATATGCAGTTGTTCTTTTAAAAATGTCGCATATAGAGGTCAATACCTCGCTATGAAATCATACGTTATCTAACACGTTCTTATGGTTAAGGACGGGTTATGACACACGGCGCGACAAACCTGCTCCGCGGCGCGACAATACGCACGTTCTGGTACTTTTCAGCCTTTTAATGAGTTAAATGAGGGGCAAAGTTGGTATTTCACATATGGACGGGTCTTTGGCCATAAAACTGATCCTAATCTTATCTAAACCTCATTTCCTTCTCATTTCTTCCCTCCCACTCACACCCCAAACCCTAGAGAGAGAGTAAAGGGTTTAGAGAGAGAAAGCTCGAATCGGAGATGAAGAAGAGTGATTCGGGTCGGGTCTCAAGAGTTAAAGTTGTTCTCCTCGTTCACGGCTACGTTGTGATAGTGATGGTAAGTTCTAACTCCGAAATTCATCTTTATGATTTGGTATTCAAGTTAGGGTTTTTAGCTTTTTAGTTGTAAAACCCATTTAGATGATGAAGTGGGTTTATGGAAACTAGTTATTTTTGATACATGGCGGGTTTTGGGTTGATTGACATTTTGACCATGATTAGGCTTTGGTTTTGGGTGTAATCACTTAGTTTAGTAATTTTGGAAGCGTTGGAACCCTTTTGGGTGTATTCGAGTTGACTAATTTTGAAATGGGTCAAAATTAGGGTTTATGTGTCAAAGTGGGTTTCGAGTGATGAAATTATGAGTTTGGGTCTTGCGTATGTTGGTTAAACGTTAGAACATTTGTGTTGACTTGGTTTTTGGGTGTAAACCCTAATTTAGGTCAAAACGGGTCAAATGGGCATTTCGGGACAAGTAAGCTCGATTCGTTGTCAAATTAAGTTTTAAATCAAGTTTTGGTAAATCAAGTAGGTAAATACTTGATTTAAGTGTTAGTGGTTGTCTTGGAAATATAATCACTAGTCGTTAGTGATTTTGGGGCGTTTTATGACTTTGGTCAAAATGAGCAATTTGAATTGGGTCAAAATTGAGGATGACACTAATTTGGATTAATTGGATGTTAAACGCATGTGTTAAGTGTTAAATGATGCTTTTGATGTAATTACTCGCGAGAAGTGATTTTAGGTTAAAATTTGGTGTTTTAGCAATAAAGTCAAACTTGGTCAACCATGGAATGGGTTTTGTTTAAAATACGAGCTAGTATGCGTTTAGAGGTTAAAGTTGACATATTTGGGTATTTCGAGAACGCGAGAACTAGTCTCGTTAGTTTTGGACCTTCGGGTAGCGTTAAAAGTGCAAAAGGGTATATTTTGCACTTGTTGTTCATTTGGGCGGGTCGAGAGTCCAAATGAGATTATATGTTGATTATGTGTTTACCTATATGCGTATTATAGGTAAAATCTTGCTCGGTTGTGTGTGGTGGAGATTTCGCTCATGGTTTGTAATGCTCGAGTTCACAAGGTGAGTGGAATAATTATATATGTATATATATGATTTATTTACTTGTGGGGTATGGGTTTAAAGTTCGATGTTGACGATACCATATCCTCGTGCGAGTTGCTATTTAATGTATGGAGTTAAAGTTCGATGTTGACGATGCCATACCACTATTGTAGTGATTTTGATGAGGGGTTAAAGTTCGATGTTGACGATACCTCATATGTGGGTTTTAAGTTCGATGTTGACGATACCACATTAAATAGGGCGAATGGGGTTTAAGTTCGATGTTGACGATACCATTCGCGGGGCTAGTCTTGAATACTAATGGATGTTGTGAACATCAATGTTATTTGTGTTGTAATGTAGCATATTATATTGTTCAAGTTATATGCTATTGTTTGTGCTAGCTTGCGTATTGGAGATTTAGCGTTATACTTTACGATGGTATGCTAATTATATTGCTAGCGTGTATGCGGTAATTGTGTAAGTGATTGCAAGTAAGTAGGTTATATATGTATATGTATAATTATTGCATTCACTAAGCTTCAAGCTTACCCCTCTCGTTGTTTACCTTTTTCAGGTATTGTGTATGTGAAGTTAGCTAGTCGTTAGACTAGATGTGTAGGAGCGCTTGGGCTCGATGGGGTAGCTTTTGGAGTTTTGGACGCGGATTTGGGGATTTGGGGATTTGGTAGTCCCCGGAATTATGCTCTTGGTATCGGGTTGGGTTATTGTGTATTAACCCGTATTTCTTGTGATCGGGTCATTATTGCAAATGATTTTGTAAAGTGTAATTTGTGTACCAAGGGTCATGATAGGTTGTTAAACGTATCATTACGATGTTATGTTTTGATTAAAACAGAGTTGAAAATGTATTGTATTAATGGGACCTAACTAATAAAAAAAAATGTACTCTGTTTTTGGTTAAACGGATCGGGGTTGTTACAAGTGGTATCAGAGCATAGTCTAAGGGAATTAGGTGACCTTGGAATAGGTGCCTAGTCTTAGACTTATTGACAGTGGTGCGTTATTTGCGAGACTTGTAGGAGTACGGGTCGGATTGAGATTTGTTAGTGCCTTAGAGTAGGTGACTAACTAGGACTAGTGCTTGTCCAATGTAGGATTATGTGGGGCCCTATTTCATGTGTAAATTAGTGCCTTAGATCGCTAGTGCCTAATGTAAGTAGGCAAACTTGGACGTTGTTTTAGTGATAGTCACCTAGGTTGTAGGTTGACTTGTTGTTGTGGTATACTTGTGTACGTTTATTATTATTGTATATTGATGTATATATACAGGTATCTTTTGGTGCGGTGTCCTAGGGACGAATCTATTGGAGAGATTCGCATGTTTGGCTGTTTGAGTGATCAAGTTCACGGTAAGGACTTAGGTCATTCGGGTACTAGGAGTTATCGCGTGTTATTTTATGTGAATGTTGCGTCAGTTCGGGAAAGTACCTTGCATGACCATGTGAAAATGGTAAGGTACGCATTTGTAATAGTGACCGATCACCATTATTACGAAAGTGTATTTTGACACCAAGCATGACATGACAAGTACCGAACGGAGGAAACGTGGCATGGTTGGGGTAGAACGGGACGTGTTAGGAATCTTTTATTGGTTCCTAGGATATAGTGGTCTCGAGTGATGTGCTTGTTGTCACGTCGAGTTCTTTACGAGTCGGGAAGTGTTACGCTGGATTCGGTTAGCTAAGGTGAGTGAGCAACTCACGAGTTTGGGGCGTGCTTAGTCACCCTAAGTAGTGGGTGTACTGTTGAGAATGTTATTGGTTTTAGTTACCTATCGTAACTAGGATGACCGATTTACGTGTGCGTGTGTGCGGCGAAGACTTGAATTCCGTAATGGAATGCAATAAGTCTAATGATTGTAGTTTTGAGTTACACTCGGTAGAGTGTGTGGTTAGAGAATCGTGTTGGGATTCTTGTTGTGAGTCGCCTTGGAATTGGCGAATCGTGGAGTCGTTGGGTCGTTAAACTCATGGGAATGGGACCCGTATGATGGTGATTGCGTTAGTGCGTTATGGATTGTAGGGTAACATTCCTAACGGAATATCCCTTGTAGTAGTGGTGTTATCGAGATGTAGAAGGGTGTAAGACTTGGTGTTCCCGAGCATCTCTTTAGTGTTAGATGAAGGGCTTCGTGAGGCTATATCGTTTGGCCTTGTGGACTATTGCGGGTAGCGTGTGATCGCTAGGAATTTTCGATAAGACGATAAACCGTAAGGTTTGCCGGGTAGATATGACTGCGGGTCATTATTATTGAGAGATGGGTGACATCGGGTGTATGGAACCTAAAGATCGGGTTTCTAAAAATTCGGTTGATTGTGGTGGGAGTCTGCATGACACGGCGTCAGGTGCCTTCTTATACCTGCTAGTGTAATGTTCAACTCTGGTGATGGTGTGATCACTTTGTGCTTAGGGTGCCTGTGAGATACCCTTTGGAAGCATCGAAGATTTTAAATAGTGATCGACGGGTGATAGTAAATCGACGGTTGCGAAGGTTCAAGTTTAGGAGCAATGCAGTAAATACTTCTTATGAAGTGGCAGATGAGCTAATCTGGTTGCTCTTATGTGATGGACGAGCAAGGATGACCGGTGAGCCGGTGATGGGCTTAATGGTCGATTAGGTCGAAGGTTATGATGAAGCGTTGATATTGCGGTCGATGCAATTATTGTGTCGAATTGGTCACTCTTCCCCATGAGAGTGAGTAATTGTTGATAATGGTTCGTTGCGTAGAAGGTCGGGTGATCTCGACTGAGATGCACGAATGATTTATCGGAGTGACGTATGCTTAGGCATAGAGACGTATGTGGGACTTTGGTAGAGCTCGATTTGCGAACGGTTAAGGCAGTCGATTATGATTTGTGGTATGAAGGTGCGAAGTCGTCGCGTGTACGACATCTCTGGTAATTTTGAATGACGGCTCTGAGAGCCTAAAGTGAATTTGCAGTGATTTGGTGTTTACGATCAATGATGAGAATGATCAAGTGTGTTGCGAAATGGTAATTCCGCGGTGTGTTATCATCTTGGCGGTGAGAATGTGAAGATGAATCCTAAGTGGGGGAGTTTTTACTGCCGAGGAATCTCCGGTGGTGTTAGATCAAGTGAAGCGTAAGTCTTCTTGTATAAGGTGGTCGTGCAGTACCAAGTGCGGTATGGGACCAAGTGTGAAGTTAGAGATCACGGACGTGAGAGAATGTAACTGTCATTGCGGGTGCTCTCGTGATGTAAAATTGGGTTGGTGCGAAACCCGGATAGTGCTGTTGAGTAGGTACGAGTTCGATTTCGGTATGGATACTGTATTTTCCCTTTCGGGTACGTGATTGTGGATATTATCGGTGGATTATTCCACTTTATGGATGATTGTGGGGCGGGGAGTTCTATTTTCGATTGTCTCACATAGAGACACGCGGGTTTTGTTTGTTTGCAAGGGTGCATTCCCTAGTGATGCGACCCGTTAGCCGCATTGAAATGTCGAAACCATCCTTAACGGACGGCCTAGGTTGGAGGATTCACCTGACATTGGTGAATACTTTTGGAGGTCGCGTGACGAATTGCGAATTGTTGGGATGATAATTCGCTATTGACAGGATTCTAGTACACAAATAGTTTCCATGCTAGTGATAGGAAGCCGTATTGTATGGATGTGTTGTTGGGTTTAGGGGAGAAACCCTGTGTCGAGTGTTGATGTTTCGTCTAACTTGTGGTGTATTATTGTCGTCCTGGATTAATTCAGAGACGGAAGGTCGTGTGCGGATCCATTCATGGGAAAGTTTGTATCCCTAGTGTGATTGGTTGGTGATACCGAAATTTCTTCGTTGAAGGAATGACCCGGTTGTGGAGACGAGGGGAGTTGGTTCTTGAATCGGAGAACATTCATGATTGAACGGTTGAGTGTAAATTTATGAACCGGTGAAGCACGGAGTTTTAACGCGGCATGAATCCTTCTCGATTTGGATTAATGCAAGACTTGGGTCACAGCGTAGTGGACCTAGTAGATCGCGTTGGGTGATATAGTTAAGGATGTAGCTTGTTGCGAGTTATAGCCGAGAGAACTTGAAGGGATGTTAAGTGGTAAGTGTTATTCGTAAGGATTTACTTTTACTCGGTCTTCGTCGTTTTGGATGTTGACCTTATTGTAGGACGTGGCTACTATTGGCATTGTACTTGTTAAGGGTATACCAAAGGGGTGATATCTCGGTACGAGATTGGTTGAGTTCTTCCCGATGTGAGGGATTGAGCAAGTTTCTAGTGCTCGGATTCGTGGATTTGGTAAATCGCGGATGGAGATTAAGTTGAAAGGGGGTGATTCATCGGAAGGGTCGCTTAAGTGCGGTGTAAGATCTTCGTGTTGCGGGAAATTTCGTAGACTTCGAGTTCGAAAGTACGTCGAAGGACCATAGGATGTAGGTCCGGATGGGTTAAGTGACGAAGATCACGAGGACGTGATCGAGTTTAAGTGGGGGAGAGTTGTAAGACCCAAATATTTATTGTACATAATGTATTTATGGTGTACGATGCGTGTATGAAGTGTACGAGACATGTACGTGTTGCTTGCTCGAACGTCGAAGAAAACTGGACGTTGTTTGGAGTCACAAGGTGTACGTACCTTTTCGACCCCAAATAAAGTTTGTGTTGATGTTTCAAAGCCTTACCATTGGAAAGAAAATCTTATTACGTTTCCAACGATATTTGATTCGTCGAAAACGGAGTTACGGTCAATAAGTTATGGCCAAAACAAGTTTGCTGAAGTTCAGATGAAACAGGCAAATGCCGCGGCGCGACCGGAATGGCCACGGCGCGACAAATGCCTATTTTGAGGGTCAGAAAGCTTAAAAAAAGTGATCTAAAACCACCCTTTGGGCCACGGCGCGACAAACCTGCTCCGCGGCGCGACAATAGGCACGTTCTGGTACTTTTCAGCCTTTTAATGAGTTAAATGAGGGGCAAAGTTGGTATTTCACATATGGATGGGTCTTTGGCCATAAAACTGATCCTAATCTTATCTAAACCTCATTTCCTTCTCATTTCTTCCCTCCCACTCACACCCCAAACCCTAGAGAGAGAGTAAAGGGTTTAGAGAGAGAAAGCTCGAATCGGAGATGAAGAAGAGTGATTCGGGTCGGGTCTCAAGAGTTAAAGTTGTTCTCCTCGTTCACGGCTACGTTGTGATAGTGATGGTAAGTTCTAACTCCGAAATTCATCTTTATGATTTGGTATTCAAGTTAGGGTTTTTAGCTTTTTAGTTGTAAAACCCATTTAGATGATGAAGTGAGTTTATGGAAACTAGTTATTTTTGATACATGGCGGGTTTTGGGTTGATTGACGTTTTGACCATGATTAGGCTTTGGTTTTGGGTGTAATCACTTAGTTTAGTGATTTTGGAAGCGTTGGAACCCTTTTGGGTGTATTCGAGTTGACTAATTTTGAAATGGGTCAAAATTAGGGTTTATGTGTCAAAGTGGGTTTCGAGTGATGAAATTATGAGTTTGGGTCTTGCGTATGTTGGTTAAACGTTAGAACATTTGTGTTGACTTGGTTTTTGGGTGTAAACCCTAATTTAGGTCAAAACGGGTCAAATGGGCATTTCGGGACAAGTAAGCTCGATTCGTTTTCAAATTAAGTTTTAAATCAAGTTTTGGTAAATCAAGTAGGTAAATACTTGATTTAAGTGTTAGTGGTTGTCTTGGAAATATAATCACTAGTCGTTAGTGATTTTGGGGCGTTTTATGACTTTGGTCAAAATGAGCAATTTGAATTGGGTCAAAATTGAGGATGACACTAATTTGGATTAATTGGATGTTAAACGCATGTGTTAAGTGTTAAATGATGCTTTTGATGTAATTACTCGCGAGAAGTGATTTTAGGTTAAAATTTGGTGTTTTAGCAATAAAGTCAAACTTGGTCAACCATGGAATGGGTTTTGTTTAAAATACGAGCTAGTATGCGTTTAGAGGTTAAAGTTGACATATTTGGGTATTTCGAGAACGCGAGAACTAGTCTCGTTAGTTTTGGACCTTCGGGTAGCGTTAAAAGTGCAAAAGGGTATATTTTGCACTTGTTGTTCATTTGGGCGGGTCGAGAGTCCAAATGAGATTATATGTTGATTATGTGTTTACCTATATGCGTATTATAGGTAAAATCTTGCTCGGTTGTGTGTGGTGGAGATTTCGCTCATGGTTTGTAATGCTCGAGTTCACAAGGTGAGTGGAATAATTATATATGTATATATATGATTTATTTACTTGTGGGGTATGGGTTTAAAGTTCGATGTTGACGATACCATATCCTCGTGCGAGTTGCTATTTAATGTATGGAGTTAAAGTTCGATGTTGACGATGCCATACCACTATTGTAGTGATTTTGATGAGGGGTTAAAGTTCGATGTTGACGATACCTCATATGTGGGTTTTAAGTTCGATGTTGACGATACCACATTAAATAGGGCGAATGGGGTTTAAGTTCGATGTTGACGATACCATTCGCGGGGCTAGTCTTGAATACTAATGGATGTTGTGAACATCAATGTTATTTGTGTTGTAATGTAGCATATTATATTGTTCAAGTTATATGCTATTGTTTGTGCTAGCTTGCGTATTGGAGATTTAGCGTTATACTTTACGATGGTATGCTAATTATATTGCTAGCGTGTATGCGGTAATTGTGTAAGTGATTGCAAGTAAGTAGGTTATATATGTATATGTATAATTATTGCATTCACTAAGCTTCAAGCTTACCCCTCTCGTTGTTTACCTTTTTCAGGTATTGTGTATGTGAAGTTAGCTAGTCGTTAGACTAGATGTGTAGGAGCGCTTGGGCTCGATGGGGTAGCTTTTGGAGTTTTGGACGCGGATTTGGGGATTTGGGGATTTGGTAGTCCCCGGAATTATGCTCTTGGTATCGGGTTGGGTTATTGTATATTAACCCGTATTTCTTGTGATCGGGTCATTATTGCAAATGATTTTGTAAAGTGTAATTTGTGTACCAAGGGTCATGATATGTTGTTAAACGTATCATTACGATGTTATGTTTTGATTAAAACAGAGTTGAAAATGTATTGTATTAATGGGACCTAACTAATAAAAAAAAAATGTACTCTGTTTTTGGTTAAACGGATCGGGGTTGTTACAACCTCTGCCAGAGATTTCTCCCAACCTTGCATATTGTAATTCATCACAAATTGGTGATACGATTTTGGTAGTGAAACCAAAACCGTGTTCACGGCCAAGTTAGGCGGCAAGGTAGTTCCAAGTCTTTCCAATCGGTCAATGTAGCTTTTCATTTTTAAGACATGAGAACTCACTGATTGACCCTCCTCCATTTTGCATGTTTGAAGAAGCTTATAAGTTACATATAACTCTTGACTAGCCTGTTTCTGAAACATATTTTTCAGCTCAGTCATCATATCATATGCTGTACGATCTTCCATTTCCTTTTGGAGGTCAGAAGTCATACTAGCAAGCATGATTAAAGCTATCTTCTCTTGCTCATCAAACAACTTCTGATAAGCATTCTTTTGAGCAGCAGTAGCTGTCTCAGGAGGAGCTTCGGGTAAGGGTTCTTCAATTTTGTTCAACTTCCCTTCAAATTTGAGAACAATTCTCAGGTTGCGGTGCCAATCGAGAAAGTTTGAACCATTAAGTTTCTCCTTCTCCAACAAAGAACGGAGGTTGATTTGGTTTACGTTTTGATTGTTTGACATCTACACGAGAACAAGATTCAATTTTAGTATTTTCGATATTGTACTTTAATAAATTAATTACCCAAGTTTTAATATATTTAAAAACAATTAATTTACGAAAGCCTAAGATCCACATAGAGGTTCCATAACTACATCTGTTGATCAGCTAGCAGTTATAGAGTCTACTGGTAGGTAGCGAGTACCAATTGCATCACAGATGCAACTCTTAGATCTTTATGGGACCCTGAGATATGTGTAGTCTAACAAACCACTATTATCTATTGGCATGTTTGTCCCATCTTTGCCTCGATCTCAGGTCTCACCGTGAATACGATTAAGTCGTCCAATTTGGAAACAGTGGAAATTCAGCCTAGTCTCACTCGTAACTGAAAATTCACCTCGTGGCTATAATTCGATTAGGTCTCACCGTAATCAAAAAATAACGAGGAGTGTTTGCAAGCTCATTGGATGGCATGACTTAAATTTGACGGTTATTTTAAAAATGTTTGTGTTAACGAATAATGCATGCACACAAGATTTGCTACAATTTGTTAAAAAACATTTTAACCAATTTTATATATGTCGATCGTGTTTATGCGTCAAGTTTGTTATTTTATTTTATATAAAAAAATAACAAATACACACTGTGTATCATTTTAAAACATTTTTAAAAGATGTTGCTCATATATATTATTTGAGTTTCAAAAAATATTTAACTTTAAACTCGTTAGAGTTTAACTTTTTAAAATCATCAATTTTAACCTTTGAAACTCGTTACTAGTTTTATTTGATGTTTTCATCAAAAAACATTTAGCATATATTATAATCAACAATTAAATATAAATGCGTAAAAATAAAACACAACCATACCATGCATCATACACACATAGCCTAGCCCAAAAATCCTATGCTTGATCCCATGAGCCGACATGGGATCAAGAGGTCAAACTAAGGGTAATATCGTAGCTCCCACTTGATTCAAGAATCAAGTGAAAACTTGACAAACGCCATTGTTGTCAACTTGACCTGTTCGCCATCTTCTAAGCCAAAAGCATGTTGTATTTTATCTTCAATCTTCATCTTGTTACATTTATTTAAATTTGAAAATACAACTAAACTAGTACTTTTACAAATTGAAATAAACTTAAATACAATACTATGAAAATGGAAAATAAATATAATACAATTTTGGCTTCAAAATGGCCTTATAATACAAATAATCAACATGACACAATATTGCTGTAATCAACAATCACAACAATCATACATAGGCCGGGGCATTATGGGCTATGTGTGCAATCACAATTCTAATAACTACATTATTAAAAACTACATATGGCTTGTCCATGGTTACAATGCATGTGTACAACCATGGAATGAAATAAACAACAATTATTCAAGCCATAATAAATAAATTTAAAATTTATAACAGTGATATTTTTCAGATCTTATTTGTGCGTCATGAGATTTAATTTAAAACAAACATGTTGAAATTATAAAAAAAAGTTTTTACTTTTTACCATCTCACAAAACTAGATCTGAGAAAATCACGTGACAATTAAAATGGTGTAAAAGCGGCTCGGATACCACTGATGGAAAACCGTGTGTACTTTTCAATGAGATTAACGGAGATTAACGCAGCGGATAGTTAAAATAAACTTATTTTACATTACAAAACATACACACGATTAACGGTTCCATTAGATCCAGTTACACCACTAATAATTGTCAAAATATATAAATTCACAAAGTGAGTTAACGATATACCTTTCTTGAAGAAACTGATGAACAGAGAGAAACCTACGATCAAAGGTATGACCGTCTCTTTGGATAGTCCACACTACACTTCAAACGACCGCCAATGGATGCTAGTCCAATACCCAAGTAACAAATTAATCAACTATTGATTAATTGTATGAATCAATTAATAATACACATTCGTTCGTTTGAAAAGAATATAAATAAGTTTGATATGGTATTTGATCTTTGTACGTCAACCAAAACCAAAAAAAGGAATCGGTAGTTTCTTTTGGTTTTCTTTTCCTTTTTATCACTACCTCCTAGAACAAAAGATCCCATCTATTTATTGAACAACTTTGTAAATCAGTAACAATAAAGTATAATACTTTCTTTCCATTTTGCTTTACAGGTACATATCCACATGTTCCTTTCTTTCTTTTTTTGACCCAACTACTACACTAGCCGAAAGCACTATATATATATATATATATATATATATATATATATATATATATATATATATATATATATATATATATATATATATATATATATTCTGTTATTTCTAAATGGTCATGTTGGGTTTTAAAACAAAAGGATAAGGAGTAGTATGATATTATTAAATAAGATATTAAATCTCTTATTTAATTAATAGTTAATTCATATAAATTAATTACTCAATTAATTAATACATAATTAATTATTTTACTTGTTTCGTTACTTGAATAATATATATACATCATATATATATTTCATTTGACGTCTAGGTGTATGTGTGTGTGAGCCCGAAGGCTCAAATGAATTTAGCCATATAGTTATATGTTGTACCTTGCACATTAATCCTACAGTATGCACATCCTTATTAGGAGTATGATGTTATATAGTTAATTTGTTCTCTATTAACTTGTTTAGTTGTTAAATATTGAAAGTTCATGAGTTCAGAATTATTGTATATGTTAACTACAGTACTCCGTATATGTTTATTTATTTTCAGAAACAATAAAGACTCATAATTGTACGATCTATGATATCAGTAATAAGAACCCAATGTTTGTCATGGCTTTGTTTTATCACGTTATCATGTGCTATGTTATCATGTTGATTTACCTAGATTTTTTTTATTGACTCATATACCCGTACATGTATAAAGTATCGGAGTATTATTTATAAATTCTCGTTAGCTTATTCAATGGAGTTGAATTTAACGTGGATTCGATTTCTTTGCCTATATAGGTTTAAATGTCCATCAATTCATGAACTTTTGTAATAAGTTATGTTAAAAACTATAAGAGTACCACCATAATGCGTTTGGCAGAAAGAGAGCTTCATGTACATCAATGTAAAAAAATGTGCTTATGATTTGATGTTCAAACTGTTCCTATAATGTTTCAAGCAAAAAAGTTATTGATTGTTTGCTATTTACGTTAACAAGCTGTACTTACACAATATGTTTTTATTCACTCTGAATTATTAGGTACAAAATGGTATTCGTTCCATTTACTGGAGTGGATCACCACAAGAAGTGTGTAACGTTTGGTGGTGGTCTACTTAAGCATGAAACTACTAAAAGTTATGAATGGTTGCTAAAGGCCTTCTTAAAAGCTCATCCAACTCAACCTCAATTGGTTCTTACGGACCAGGACCCAGCCATGAAAGAAGCTATTGCAAATGTGTTGACTGAGTCTGCACACAGATTGTACATGTGGCATGTCATGAAGAAATTACCTTATAAGGTAATATGTAATGTTTATTTATTTATGTTGTAATTGTATCGTTTTGTTCATATTTGACATATGGATAAGTTTTTAATGCCAAGGTATGTGGAGAGCTCTTAAAGAACACTGATCTGAGGAAAAGGATACACAAGCTCGTGTGGGATGTTTTACTTACAAAGGATCGCGCCGAAAGCGGATGGTTGGTCAAGATGAAAAGTATGTCAACAAACGCAAAAGGCAATTTCGGGAGTGCAAAAAATGTGGTGAATTTCAACATAAACACGATTCGCGCAACTGTGATAAAACACAAGCGATGAAGCTTACAGAGCAGAAGTTGCAAGAGCAGAAGCGGAAAGAGCAGAATATGAAAAAAAACTAAAAAGCAAGCCATCGTACGTGAACTATTAATATAAATGTTGGATTGTACTACTGCTTAATTGTTCATGTTATTTCAACTAAGTTTTTATTTATTTTTTATTTATTTTAGGTATGACTTTTTTTAACTGTATGTTTATATTAGACTCATTAGCAAAGTTGCGTTATCACATATATATTTTTAGAATTGATATTGAGAGCATGTGTTATATATTGGTGCTTGTTTGTGCTTATAATTTCATAATGTTATTCTGTATCCAAGTGTGAACCTTAAGTGTTCCAGTTTTGAGTACAACACACATTGCGATTTAATAACTTACAACCTACGGAAAAATGGGTGATATGATATTGATCGAATTAGCTTTATTATTACAATTAACATTTCCATTTGCATAACTACAAAAGCTTTCATTAAAACAGAAATTTCCTACAATTGTTCAAGCAAAAAACATGTGCATAAATCAAAATAACCAAAGTCAAAATACATTAAAGTAAAAAAAAAAAAAAAAAAAAAAAAAAAAAACGAGTCATATGCAAACCAAAGCAGAAAAATAAACTTTACACATCCCTAATCCCTCCCAAGTGAACTTTTGTGATCGTGATTCCTCATTTATTCCACAATCCCATCTACTCACATGTCCTCCTGCATACGTCTCCATGTGGCGCATTACAAATACCTCACAATCTACAAAATTCTTCCTTGTACCCCAACTCAATTGAGGGATCACAAAATCAGCTTCCTCAATACTATTTGCCTTTACATGGTAGTGTTTTCTACATTTGGGGAAAAAAACACAAGAATTATTCTAAGAAACACGTGTTAACATATGAAAATTAAAATTATTATAAATACACTTAAAAAGAAATCATGAATTCATGATCAAGTTTTATTCATCCCAAAGATAAGTTTCTTATATATTAGGTTATTCCAAAATTACCATCAGGTGTTAACAATGTATACAAATTATCAAATAAACAATTACTAACAATGTTCACAAATTAACATCAGTTGCTATCATTGAGCAGCAACTTATAAATAAATAAAAAATTAAAAATTTTGAATATTAATAACACACAAAAAAAAAATATTGTTGGGTGTTAACAATATTATCAAGTTAACATCAAATGTTACTTGACACAAACAAATTCCAAATAACATGTTTAACATTTTCACCAATAATAACACTCATATGTTAACATTAACATTCGTTTATTAACAGATGTTAACATAATGTTTATGCGCCTTCTGACCACCCAAATTAACAAACGAATAATAAAAGTGACTTCATTCATTCCATATATACCCTTAAATAAATTGAAATACATGTATGCACCTCAACTACTGACCTTGTTGTTAATAACCTAGTAAGTTAAGAAAATTAAAAAATTGATACCCCTGGTTTTTGTAATAGTAACTAACCAAATGTTAACAAATTAACTCATTTATTTACAAACCAAGTTAACAACTGAATACTCCCAATGTGAACATACGCAGCCCAAACATGTTAACATTTACCATAGCTCATATAAATCGAATCCACCACTGCTACGCACCACAACTAATTAGATTGTTGTTAACATCCTATTCCTTTTCATTTTTTTTTTTTTTAAAAAATTATTCATATCAAATGTTTTTAAAAAAAAAAACATAATAACCGGTCTTAACAAGTTAACTGTTGTTCAGACTACAACATACGACCACGTTTTGTCTACACATGTTAACAATTGAACTACCGATTCCAAGGAAAAAAAATTAACTGAACAGGATACAGTACACATATGAACATGTACAATAAATAAAATATAATCAAGTATTAACCGAATTTACCATGCTTTCTTCAATCACGTGTACATATATTCAACATCCAAAGTCAACTAATCAACTATCATTAACAACTGTAACCAAAATATTCTAACGTCTTCGTTACACACAAAGTTAAAAAATTATTAACACCATTTTGAACTCATGCATTCATAACACACGCAAATGTTCCAATTTACACGTATAATTAATTGAAATACATATATGGACCTAAACTATTGATTTTGTTGTTAACAACCAAGTTTTTTTTTTTTTTTTTTTTTTTAAAAACACCCATACACCCTGCTTGTTTAACACAGCAGACCAAATGTTAACAACTTAAATCATTTATTTAACCCAACTGTTGCACATGTTCAAAATGCTGCACAATAGCAACTCACTTACGATTACATAATATTACCACCCTATATGCACATGTGCATACGCATACAAAACATGTACATACTACAGTAACATACGCATACCACACATGTTAACATGTTCCATATATAAGATAAATTGAATCACACACTAATACACCTTATCTATTGAATTTGTTGGTAACATCAAAGTCCGTTTCATATTTCCTAAAAATATTAAATAAAATTACATAACAAATGTTCTTCAAAAAAAAAAAAAATATCAGAACATACCAAGTGAACAAATGCCCCTACTTCAACTAACTAACAAGTTCAGTAACCACATGTTAACATTTGAACTACCATGAACAAATAAATAGACCTAATTTGAACATGTTCGTACCCAGCAAATTAACACATTAACAATAAAAACATGAACAACTGCTCATGATACATTTGAATATATGAATCAAATTTTTAACTTACCAACAATATGTTTGTGAACATCACCCAATCTCAAGTTTCGTAACAAAAATTTCACCATCATCATAAACATTTTATAATTACTAAATCTTTATTTTTTGACAAACAAAACACCCAAAATTTTACAAACCTAACTCATGTTCTTAATTCATCTACTGAACAATTTCAGTCAACTAATGTTAACATATGTTCTAAATTATAACAATCTAACAGCAAAAAAAATATTAATTATATATGAACAATTTAACACACCTGCAACATTTTGTTGGTTTTTTGAGTTTCACTCTTCAGCACTCATGACCTAATCTCTGTACCAAAACAAAAAGTGAACAACAAAAACCAGTCGGATTACAAAATTGATAACTTAAAATTAACAAATTAACATATTCGTACCTTGATTTCTTGTAGATTGCTTGTAGAAATGTTAGAACTTAGATTTAGGAACCCTAGACTCCTAGAGTTCTTTCGATGCAGTTGTTTTTTTTTTCAAAAACATTCAATTGCAAAAGGGTATTTAGGCTACAAACAAGGGATTTTAGTGTCACTCCAGTCAATTGTGGCAGTTTATTCATGGTCGATTTTGAAGTTGAAACGGTTTACCCGATAATTCTCAACTGCACATTCGGTTATGTTCCTTTTAAACACTGATATAATATAATGATGGGTCTTTTTTTTAATTCCATAAATACCCTTTCCCGTGTTAATTTTAAACATAATTAATTATTAAATACTACAATAAATCTGAGCGTTTAATCTAATCCATCTAACGGTTATAAACTGGTCCTCTTGATTCTCACAAAAATCTTAGTTCTCATATGAACTCACATATATATATATATATATATATATATATATATATATATATATATATATATATATATATATAGACACTAAAATACTCCGTATCAATTTATCAACGTCTTCAGATATTGGACCACAGCCATTCAACGACAAAGGGAATGGCGCTTGCTAGCAACGGTGACATTGCAACGGCGACCCGAAGCAGCTCCAACTGTATTGAACTTAATGCACTTAATAGGACTTAATAATTTAAAATTGAATAAGTCGCATGATGTTTGTTTTTGACTTAATGCGAATAGAATGTCTTAATAATGTAAGCCTTGAAAATGAGAATTTTCATATTCGCCCCTACTTTTTCAAAATTGCTAATATAACTGCATATAACTGCCATATGTACATGCTTAAATTTATAATTTTAATCATTAAATCAGTTTTTTAACACATAAAACAAATTCTTTAGCACATAAAACAAATAATAATTATTTATTCGTCACCTACTGACGACAACATAAATCAAAAGAAAAAACAAACAGGGCCCATTGTGTTTGTTGATTTTGTGGCCCATCGGATCGGATTTGATAGTAAAATAGGCAGATAAACAAACAAAACCCTAGATCAAAATTGAAATACGCCCTTTTCAGTTTTCACACTTTCACACTCTCACAATTCATAAGTCACGACTGGAAAACTAAACCCTAGATCTAATCTTCATCTTATTCATCTCATCTTCATTCTTCTTCTCCGCGCTCTATCTCCATGTATTCAAGATTTCAAGGTAACTTTCATCTCATCTTCATTCTAGTTTACGATGCTTTTTATTTTTGTTGGCGATTGTTTGGAGAAGACGATAGGATTTCATCTATCCATCTTCATCTAAGATTATATGCAACTGATTATTTCATGTAAATTACAACCGATTCTAATATAAATTCTTTAATTTTGTCTACAACAGATGGATAAAGCAGAGAATTTGTTTGAGGTATATAATGACGAAATTGATGTTGAATTCGTGTCTGAAAATGAGGTGGCTGCTGCTAGTGAAGTTGTGAATCAAGCGAAAAAGACCCGAACTCGAAAGAAGAAGGTAGAAGGAAAACCACAGAGTGCACCTAAACAATCCAATGTAAGTTGAGTTATAATTTTTGTAAACAAGAAAAAGAGAGATGAATGGTGGGTACATTTTGTAGAAAGCGATAAAATATATTTTTGCTAACTGCCGTTATTCTCAAGTCGGAAGCAGACGTAAAACAACAACAAAACAAAAGCAGGAGGCGTTTGAAGCCAAAATAGATGTGAATGATAAATTAGTTGTTAATAGATTACTTTTAATCTACGTTTTTACTTATATACACATCTACTAATGGGCCAAGTTAGATTTAGAATGGGCCAATGACCCATGCTCGTATCACTGCCTCTCTTTTCCGTTTGAGCAACCTTACCCATGCTCATATCACTACCTCTCTTTTCGTTCAAAACCCTAGAGTTTTCGCTATCAGTTTTTAGCTTTTACTTCCCGCCGTCATCTTCCTCTCTTCTCCGAGTTTTTACTTTCCGCCATCATCTTCTTCTCTTCACCGTCCACCGCTATAATTTTTATTTCTATCAGTTGTAGGGACATTCCAAGAATTTGCGATTCGGACCTCTTCATTCGTCATAGTGATAATACATTTTTTGATTTTGCAGCTACATTCTCACAATTTATAAGCGAAAGATTAAAGATTATAAACAGAGATCGGGATTAATACGCGTATTTTAGTTTTTTCGGGGCAGATGGTTGGGTAGTCACTACTCCCACTGGGGCTTGGAAGTAAGCCCCACAACCCAAAGCGGCGAAGAACAAATAGAATTTGCTACAAAAGCCAGCTAACGGGGTGGTCATATTGGATCTTTTGGAACCATCACAAGTACGGCCGACATCTATTTATTTAAACGAGAATGCCGCGTCGTCCAGCGGAGCCTAGAAGAAGATGACTCGCACAGACAGCTGACTCCTTTTCAATAGAAAAAAAATAGCCAAACCAACCCAGCTGGCTTGGAGGATCTGTATGTCATCAGTTACAGGAATATATTTGACTGATTCAAGACATATGATGAGCATCAAGTTTTCTAAATACAACATTACTAGATTATGATTGTGTTTACCCTCGAATATTTTTTCAAAATATGATTTTATCGTATAGTAATGATTGTCTACACACTACCTCCCCATTTGTGGGATTGGCTATTGTTGTTGTTGTTGAGTAATTTTCATGGTGCGTTAATAACCTTTCGTCGTGCAGACGACAAAAGTAATAAATATGAATATAAATTTCTTTACTTTCGTTTTAATGGTGATAGAAGGTACACTAATTATTGATATTCTTCGAGGAACTCTTAGGATTAAATGCGATATACAATGAATATTGAATGGTGTATTAACGTAGTAACTCATAGTCTCATATAGGGGCTGATTTATCCCATGTACTGTGGTTCCGTGAAGATCGAAGAGAATTTGTACGATTCGGGGAAGTTGGGGTGTAGATTTAACGATTGTACGAGAACATAATTTGAACTTACCCAAATCAGAGTAATTGCCAAACTTAGTGGCCGTTTTTTGCATGCATAACCCCAACCGTGGATAACGGCATCCGACAGATGTCTTGGAACATGCCATGAGGTTATATGGCCGTCCCGGTTGTTGCGCCGACAAACGCTGTCGCATAAATTGACTTTAAAATCATACACCATTAATTACGATAACAGTGAGTTTACTCTACTCTTAACACTACATATATGCGTATAAACCTGATGGCCATGTAAGGGTGTATAGCTTTAAGGTTAGTTTGTGCGGCGGTGCTTGTTGGCGCGACCGCTGCTGTTAGAACGATCGTTGTTGGAGCGATCGCTGTGGGCCCGACCGTGACAACCATATAATCTCATGGCATGTTCCAAGATATCCGCCGGATGACGATATTCACGGTTTGGGTTACGCAAGCAACAGTCGGTCACTAAGTTGACTATTACTCTGATTTGGGGGAGTAAGTCCAATTTATGTTCTCTGAGAATCGTTAAATCTACACCTCAGGCTCCCTGATTTGTACAATTTCTCCTCGATCTTCATGAAACCGCAGTACGTGGGATGAATCTCCCCATGTATAGATTACTACGTTAATCCACCATTCAGTATGCATTGTAGAACGTCTTTAATCCCTAAAGAGTTCCTCGAAGAATATCAATATCTAGTGGAATTTGGTACTTTCTATTACCATTAAAACGACCGTGAAAAAACTAAATCCCGATCTGTTATTTGTGTCGTCTGCACGACGACGCGTTATAAATGCGCTATGAAAATTATTATACGATAAAATCATATTTTGTAAAAGTGTTCATGGGTAAACACAATCGTAGTCGAGTGTTGTTGTATATAGAAGAACTCGATGCTTATCGTATGTCTTGAATCGGTCAAATCTATTCCTAAAGCCGGTGACATACAGATCACGACCTCTAATAAATTGGGTGGACTACCCACCCGTCTGCCCCGAAAAAACTAATATACGCGTAATAATTTCAATCTCTGTTTATAATCCTTAATCTGTTCCTTATAAATTGTGAGAATGTAGCTGCAAAATCTGTAAAAGTATCACCGCCATGACGACCGAATAGGTTCAGATCGCCTATTCCCCGGAATGTTCTTACTAGTGACAGACATAGAATTATAACTTGTGAGGTGAAGGGAGGAAGATGACGGCAGCAAGTAAAAACTTAACTTGGTGAAGAGAGGAAGATGACTATGGAAAATAAAAACTAAAAATTGAGGGGGGAAACTCTAGGGTTTTGGTATGAAGAGAGAGGTAGTGATACGAGCATGGGTCACTGGCGCCCAGGTTGCTCAAACAAAAAAGATGGCCAAATTGCATTTAGAAAAACAAGCACCAGTTCATACTATAATAATCCAAGAGAATGAAATGTTGAATGCAAGATGAAGTTATTACTAAGCAAGAGGCAATGTTGTAGGCCAAAATACAGATGCAAGAGCGTTGTATTGCAAAACGCAATGTTTGAGGTTTATATACAGATGCTAGAGCAAGCAGAATGGTAAAGTGCGTATGCAAGATCAAATTATTACAGGGCACAAGGCGATGTTTGATGATCAAATACAGATGCAAGATCAAGTTATCACAAAGCAGCTGTGTTTGAGGCTAAAATACAGATGCAAGATCAAGTTATCACAAAGTATTTGTGTTTGAGGGCTAAAATACAGATGCTAGATAGTAATTGCAGAGCAAAAACACAAAGGTAAAATAATGCAATTGCAGAGTTGAACGCCAAAATATAAATGCAAGATAATGTAATTTGCAGAAGGAAAGAATACAAATGGTGGAGGTAGCAAAGTTGGATAAGGATAAATTGATTTCATGTTATTAAGTCAAAAATAAAAGAACTGAAAGTAGGAATCTAGATTTTGAAGTGATCCGGTCAATAGGGTATGAGATCAAGTCAGTTATGGAATTGATACCGGAGAGCTTAAGGGCAGTCATGAATGCACAGTTTCTTTTGAGTATGTGCGGTGGAAGAGTTTTTTCCTTGCCCGTATTGATGTGAGCCATTGGTCAAAGATTGAAACCGAGCAGGGAATTATTAATGGGTTATGAGATTTACCTTTTCTATTAACATTTACAGCCAGTCGGAGTCGGTCGGATTACTGAGTCAGTCGGATTAATGCTCGGATTACTGCTGCTAAAATTTCTGGGCAACGATATCGTCTTTCATCCTATGTGCATGACTAAATCTAGGTTTATTTTAAGTTTGTGGAATTCAAAGTAGTGTTGGTTGGCCAAAGAGAATCTTATTTGACATATCCCAGACATTCACTCGTCTTTTGTATTTATCCAACTAGCCTGAAAGTCCCCCCCCCCCCCCCCCCCCCCCCCCCCCCCCCCTCTTTGGGGTTGGCTAAATATACCTTGATTTTTTACTAAATCTACCCAAAATTCTAAAAAAGTAAACTGGTAGTTACTTAATGGTTATCACTTTATATTTTAATTGTAAACTAATTAGCTGATCAATATATAAAATATTAATGAACATTCTTACGAAAAAGTTTTTTTTTTTTTATTTTAAGAAGAGAGAAAGAATATAAGATCTTACTAAGATAGATGATGGTGGTGAGTACCAGTGATGAAGATGACGTGATAGTAAAATGTACAGCAAGTCACAATTTTTGCGAACGTTTATTGTAGTTTATTTTCTATGTTTTTATCATATATTTTGGATCTTTATATAAAGATAGTAAAATGTTAACTTTAGTAACTTTGGCTAATGGATTTAGTTGGGTAGATTTAGCAAATCTTTATTATTCGGGTAGATTTAGCAATACTTTTTCTTTGACATTGAAACTTAGAGCAACATTTTGTATTTAACCAGGAGGAACTTTTGTACGGTAAATGTCTTAAATAGGAGAAACTTTTAGCAACACAACCGAAGGCTCAAAAACATGAACAAAACATCAACTATCATGACACCTTAAGATAAAATCTGATATGGATTCTTACGGAAAAAAAATTCTAATAAACAAATATATATACACACATATTGATATAGGTAAACAAACACATAGCGAGAGCTAAAATCAGTAACAAAATCAATTTAAGCTCAAAATACAACACAAAACTAAATTTAAGGTCTTGATAATGATAATATTTTGCACTATATAGTTTTCCCGATTTTTCTTAAACTCGAATTTTTAATTGACATAATAATAATTATAATTAGTTATATTATGATTATGGTCAGTGTTGTAAACGGCAGTTACATTGGCCGTCCGGCGTCCGATGCAGCGTTTTTTTACTAGTCCGTTCTGACTCGAAGAAAAACATCTAATAAGGCGATCGACGGTCAAAAGTCGGGTCAAAGTCGAGCAAGTCAAGTCAACGCCAGTTAAAAGTTGACTTTTTGTATCCCTTAAAAAAAATTAAGAAATATATTATAATCTTAGAAAACAATAAAAAAAACCTATATATTGTGTAAAATACGACCACGGTATCTTATTTGTAAATCCTTTTATTTTTAAAGCATACATAATTTAAAGTATTTATGTCCGAAATATCTATATCCAATATCCAATGTATTTATTATTGAAAGTGAACGTTGGTCAACTCTCGACTCGTCCCCCGCCGCGTCCCCGTCTTGACCGACTTGTCCCTCCAAGGTCTTCACCGACGCGTCTCCAACTCGCTTATTTTTACGGCCTTCATTATGATAGACATAAATTTGCTTGCTTTACTAACTTATCGAATTAATTAATTCTGTAATTTATATTATTGACAATTACCTTTTTTGTTATTAGATACCAACTTGTAACACTGGCAATTTTTTTTTTTTTTTTAAACACAGCGGAATACTTTATTAACAAATACACTATAAGTCGCGTCATTACATTAATCTAAGTAATTAAGTTTACACAACGGTGTTACGTTATTACAAAACATGATTTAAACAAAAGTCCACATCAGAGTAGGGTTGTCAAACATGTCTTCTGCATCAGCACCCATCCCGACTAGCAGTACCTAAACCTGCAAGGGGTAATTATGTGGGGGATTAGCGCACCGCTAAGTGAATGAATCTATCTAACATATATAGCTTAAGTCACACACAAGCTATATACTAACAACACATGCTAACTACCAACTAGCATACAATAAGACAATACGAGGATCGGCGGCTTGTACGAGCACACGACTCCTAGCTGATCGGACTTGAGTCTACGATAGTCCCTGCTACTCAATTCACAGTATAGTTATCCAGATGCAGGGGATGCATCGTTCACACTATACTCCACAATCAGTAGCCTATGGACCCAACCTCCCCTAGGCACGGTTGACCTCATACGGACTCTAACCTCTCCTAGGCACGGTCTCGAGTCCCCAGTCTCCCTAAGCCCGACTGGTGCCATTCATACAGTGTACACATAAATCACATACAACATCAGGCATACTATATTATTCTAACATGACAATTTCTACACTATGCATGGTAAAAGAGTCAACCACAGTAGCATGATATGCTACTTATACTCTATCCGGAGATAGACCCACTCACCAATTACCAGCAACTGCTCAGTTATTATTTCTGAGCTTCCTCCTTGTCCTTATAACCTGAGAACAACACAAACAAAGTTAATATACATATCCAATAAATAATATAATCATTTCATACGATTAACTAGGTCATAACACCATATATTCATAATTTTATGAGTCTACATCATGACTCCACTCAATAATGGCATACAGGTGCGTGCAAAACACGACATACACACTAAAACTCCTTTTCCGGCCTAAAAATAGTTTGATCTAGTTTCTTAAAAGTTCACCATTGAAAAATATTCTTTATTACGATTCTAACGATAGTTTATTCATCAAAAACGGAGTTACGTTTTGAAAGTTACGCCCATTTCAATTTCATAAAAGGCACTGTAGCAAATAGTGGCACTGTAGCAACTCGGGGCTGCAGCAAATAGTGATACTGTAGCAACACGGTACTGTAGCAAATAGTGACACTGCAGCAACTCGGGTACTGTAGCAAATAGTGACACTGCAGCAACTCGGTACTGTAGCAAATACTGTAGCAAAATACTGTAGCAACTGGTTTCGAACAACTTCGCTGATTTCGAACATTTTTCGCCCAAAACTCGATTTTTGAGCGATTTTGATCAAATTTTAAGCACATGGAAGCTACTAAATATATATACAACCTGTTTCTAACATCTATTGATGTTTTTAAACATCAAACAACTAGATTTGAGCAAATTTCTATCAAAATCAAAAACCCATTTAACACAAAACCAAATTAGAACAAGAATCATTACAAGAATCTGAGTAATACTTACCTTATGATGATCACTAGTATACAAGGAACTGATTTCTAACTTGAATTCCAACAAATTAACAAACTTTGATCTTAGGGTTTAGAGATGAGGAAGATTAGGTACGGAGTAGTTTTTTTTTTTTTTTTTTTTTTTTTTTTTTTCTTTCTTATTTTGGGAAATGAGAAGAAACCTCCAGAAACATACATATAAATGGGTTATAAACTCATACCCCATATCACACGGGTATTTACCAGTTATCTTATCTGATAACCTTTCGTATCTCCTTAGGCGGTCCTAACGGAGTCCAAATTAAACAAACCAACATGTTCTGGGACCCTTGTCACAAACTGGTCACAACACAATTATAATAAAACACTAATAAAATAATTAAAATAAAAGCACTTAAGACTAAGCACAAACTCTAAGGGCAAAATAGGCAACTTACAACTAGCCCGGGTTTCAGTCTGTTACAAATCTATATATATATATAGATTTTCGACCTAATAAGTACTACAATTATTAATTCTATATATTTCAAATTTCAAACTAGAATACATCATCATTTAAGTAAACAACTAAACTGAAAGCGCGTGTGTGCGTGGTAAATGAGAGTATTCAATGCCAACAACTTGCCTTTCAAAAAAAAAAAAAAAAAAAAATTAAATTTTAGCACCTCAACTTAAGGGTATGTGTCTATGTGAGTATTTTTGGAGCTTCAGCTTTTATGAAGAAATAAAACTCGTACATCTGAAAAAAAAAAAGGTTTCTTTTGGTTAAAAGAGCTTAAACTAATAGAACTAGCATTTGAGAAAAATCTCCTAATTTTTTTGTCATTTTACTCTTGATTTTAACAGTTTTAACTATCCTGTCAAACACCTAATACATATAAAAAGCTAATAGCTATCAGTTGAAGCTTTTATGGAAGAAAAAAAACTAGCATCTGATAAAAAGTTTATTTTGGTTAAAAGAGCTTAAAGCGTTTAGACGGAGGAGAAAAGCTAAAAACTACTAGAACTAGCATTTCAGAAAAAGCTTTTTGGCATTTTTATCTTTATTTTAACAGCTTCAATTACCATGTCAAACACCTAAATACATATAAAAAGATGGATGACTGAGAGTCACGGGATTTTGAAAGCGCCGCATCTAAAAGGGTTTTACAACAAACTAGCTCAAAACCCTAACTTGAATATCAAATCTAACAAATGAAATTCGGAGTTTGAGCTTACCAATACAACCACAGTGTAGCCGCGAACGAGATGAGCAACTTTAGAACCCGAGCTTTGGTGAGAAACCGACTCCTTCTTTTCCAAATCAAGCTCTCTCTCTAAACCCTTACTCTCTCTCTAAATATGGTTGAGAGTGTTTTGTTGGTGAAGATAAGGTTGAATGAGCTCAACCTTTGCCCATTTGTGGCTTAAAACCGGCCACCAAGTGAAAAGACCAACATACCCCTTATTAAAAACTAAAATATCACAGCTGGCCCGACAGACCAACTGGACGGCGTCCCAAATATTGGACGGCGTCCAGCTCTTCTTTGCTGGACGGCGTCTCAAATCCTGGACGGCGTCCTGATCAACTGAAATGGAAACAGGGTCTTACAACTCTCCCCCACTTAGAATCGATCACGTCCTCGTGATCTTCGTTACCTACCCGAACGGACCTCACTCAACGGTCCTCAAACACAAGTCCCAATCCGACTTTCCTAGGCAACTCTTCCCAATGAATCATCCTTTAACAACTAAATCGTCACCCGCGATTTATCAAATCACAATCTGAGCGCTAAACCTTACTCAATCTCTCACATCGGGAAGAACTCAACCAATCTCGAACCGAGATATCAATCCCCTAGCGTACCCTTACCGAGTACAATGCTAAAAGCAACCAAGACAACCTAAGGTCAACAACACGAAACGATGGAGACCAAACCAAACGAATCCTTACGAATAACACCTCACTAAACATCCTTTGTAGTGAGCATGTTGTGTAATAAATGTATTGTAGTGTGCTTGTACTTTTATGTTCTATGTAAAAATTGCTTGTATTGTTTGTTATTACGAATCTAATCCTTGTCTATTTTACAGTATAAAAACAAAATGGACGTTAAGGGTAGACAACCGAATATTTTAGAAGACCTACCAGAGGATATGATTGAGGAAATCTTGTCTAGAGTCGGTCAGGAATTCATCAGCACATTTAGTTATGGCGAAATTAACTTGTCAAACATTTGAAAGACTTTCCAGAAATGCCTTAGTTTATAAAAGGCTTTCCTTTGATAGGTGGGGTATATCACATTGGGGAGACTTTAAGTTACGCCGTGTTTTCTTTAAAGCGTTAAATGCGGGGAACCCAAATGCAATTTTACGCTACGGGTTAAGAACCTATTTTGACTCAACATATCCCAACATAGGATTTCGTGAATTAGAAAGAGCTTCTAACATGCAACATAAAGAAGCATGTTATGCTTACGGGTTAGTGATGTTCGCTTCTTACCAAAGTGAGAAAAAGAACATCGGATTGCAGCTTTTAAATAAAACTTTCCCACAAGTGACGGATTCAGTAGTTGGGGTGAGAAACAAGGTTTTTAGATTATTACGGGGCTGTTGGACATTACGAAACCCTCGTCCTTTTGACGACATTACAACATGCTGCCTAGCTAATGGTCATAACGGTTATTTTCCACAAGACCAAGGATGGGAAGTCGTCTTAGTAAAACCAGAATGCATGACTTGTTTCTGGACTTATGAATTACGTGTCTTTATTTCCTTTGCTGAACAACTTACGTATTAACTAGATTTATCTTCAAAACTGTCCTGTATCATAGTGTACTATATTTCATGTTATATGTAATATAGCGAAGTTGTAAGTTTGAAGAATATTTGTATGTGATATATTATTATAATCAGTTTTTCATATGGAATTGTAGTAGTTGAATTGTATATTAGCTACTAAGTATGAACTTAATGGGTAGGTAGTACCCGAATTTAAACTTATAAAAAGCTAATATGAAGAAAAAGCTTTTATAAATGAGTTCATATTATGCTACGAGATACTATTGACTACTCTTAATATTCTGTATGATTAAATTGTTTCATTTGACTATTTTGAAGGAAATGGCACCGACTACTCGACACACCTTGAATATGAGCGAAGAGGAATTTCATGCCTTTCTTGCTTCAAACATAGCCGCAGTACAGGCCGCGCTACATACCAACAATAACTCTGAATCTAGCAATACAGCTAACGGCGCAAGAAATCGTGTAGGATGCTCCTACAAGGAATTCACTGCCTGCAAACCTTCAGAATTTGATGGGACCGAAGGACCAATCGGATTGAAACGGTGGACCGAGAAAGTTGAATCGGTGTTTGCCATAAGTAAGTGTGCTGAAGGAGACAAAGTGAAGTACGCTACGCATACCATCACAGGTATTGCATTAACATGGTGGAATACCTATCTAGAGCAAGTGGGACAAAATGCTGCTTACGCGCTACCGTGGTCAGCATTCAAGCACTTGATGAACGAGAAGTACCGTCCCAGAACCGAGGTCAATAAGCTCAAGTCGGAACTTAGAGGGTTACGAACACAGGGATTCGATATTACTTCGTATGAAAGACGATTCACAGAATTGTGCCTATTGTGTCCGAGACCGTTCGAAGATGAGGAAGAGAAGATCGACGCGTTTGTGAAAGGGTTACCGGAGAGAATCCAAGAAGATATAAGTTCACACGAGCCTGCCTCCATACAAAAGGCATGTAGAATGGCTCACAAACTAGTGAACCAGATTGAGGGAAGAATTAAAGAACAGGCGGTCGAAGAGGCCAACGTGAAGTTAGTCAAAAGAAAGTGGGAGGAAAAAGGTGATAAGAGTCACCAAAACAACAACAACTATCCCAACAATCGCAACATCAATCGCAACTACAACAAACGGCAAAACAACAACAACAACAACAACAACTATAACAATCATCCCAACAACTATAACAACCGCAACAACAACAACAATCAGAAGCAGCTATGCCAAAGGTGTGAAAAGTATCACTCGGGGTTCTGCACCAAATTTTGCAACAAGTGTAAAAGAAATGGTCATAGCGCGGTGAAGTGTGAGGTCTACGGACCAGGGGTTAACAGAACGAAAGGAACAAATGGTGTCGGAACGAGTAATGGCGGAGCAAGTAGTGTCGGAGCAAGTTATGCCAATGTAGTTTGTTATAAATGTGGAAAATCGGGCCACATTATTAGAAATTGCCCGAACTGAAAGGACCCGTTCATATACATTATAAACGATTCACAATAGTTGATTACATCGCGAGGTATTTGACCTCTATATGATACATTTTAAAAACATTGCATTTGTTTTTAAAAGACAAACTTTCTTTACATCGAAAATTGACAGGCATGCATACCATTTCATAATATCCACTATCCAACTATAACTTGACTTAATAATAATAATCTTTAATGAACTCAATGACTTGAATGCAACGTTCTTCAAAATATGTCATGAAAGACTCCAATTAATATCTTTAAAATGAGCAAATGCACAGCGGAAGATTTCTTTAATACCTGAGAATAAACATGCTTTAAAGTGTCAACCAAAAGGTTGGTGAGTTCATTAGTTTATCATAATCATTCATTTTCATCATTTTAATAGACCACAAGAATTTCATTTCCAGTTCTCATAAATATACGTCCCATGCATAGAGACAAAAAATCATTCATATGGATTGAACACCTGGTAACCGACATTCACAATATGCATATAAGAATATCCCCTATCATTCCGGGATCCTCCATCGGACATGATATAAATTTCGAAGTACTAAAGCATCCGGTACTTTGGATGGCGCTTGTTAGGCCCGATAGATCTATCTTTAGAGTTCGCGTCAATTAGGGTGTCTGTTCCCTAATTCTTAGATTACCAGACTTAATAAAAAGGGGCATATTCGATTAGATAATCCAACCACAGAATGTAGTTTTAAGTACTTGTGTCTATTTCGTAAAGCATTTATAAAAGCAGTGCATGTATTCTCAGTCCCAAAAATATATATTGCAAAAACATTTAAAAAGGGAGCAAATGAAACTCACACATATAAATATTGTAAAACAGTTAATAAAGCATTTGCATGTATTCTCAGCCCAAAAATGTAATGAGTAAAAAGGGTAAATGAAACTCACCATACTGTATTTCGTAGTAAAAATACATATAACGTCATTGAACAAGTGCAAGGTTGGCCTCGGATTCACGAACCTAAATTAATTATATATATTTATGTGTTGGTCAATATTTGTCTAACAAATTAGGTTAAGTCATAGTGTACCACAATCCTAATGCTCGAGACTAATATGCAAAAGTCAACAAAAGTAAATTTGACTCAAAATAATTTCCAAAAATCTATACATGATTAATATATAGTTTAAATATCGTCGTTTTATATTTTTAAAAGATTTATTAGAGTAAATAATATAATTTATTTATTAATAAATAAAATTTTATATTAAATTTATATAATAAAATATACTTTTATATATATTAAGTAATAAAATTTATAGGGTTCATTTAATATCATAAAGATAATATGTTAGGTATTATTAAAGTAAGTTATTACACGTAGTAAAATATGTTTGTATCACATATTTATTTGATAAAATAATATCTATAATGATAGTAAGTAAAAGTTGTATTATTTTGTAATAATAATTATTATTATAAAAATATCAATATTTATAATTACTAAGATGACATTATGATAAAACGATAATTCTAATTATGATAATTTTAATATTTACGATAATTTTTAATATTATCTTTAAAATAATAATTCTATTTAAAATAATAATAATAATGATATTTTATAGTAACAATGATATTTCTATTAAAATGATAATTTTTGTTAAAATGACAGTTTTAATACTAACGATACTTTTAATAATAATAGTAATGATAAAAATAATAAGAACGATAATTTTATCTAAATCAATATCTTATAATATTTTAATTTCATCATGATACTCTTACTCATTATTTCCTAATCGTTTCGTTTAATAGCTTTTAATCGTCTTTTATATCATGTTCATAATAATGATAATAATAGTAATCAAAATAATTAGGTGTTACAAATATTTGTTTTAAATACACTAATATTAATAATGATAGTTACTATAACATTATTAACGATAATACTAATAATTATCTTAATGTTAATATAGTAATAATAATAATAACAATAACAATAACCATTTTTAAATAATGATATATATATTAATAACGATAATAATAATAATAATAATAATAATAATAATAATAATAATAATTTGATAATAATAATAATACTAATTATAACTTTAACGATAATAACGATAGTAATAATAAAAAAATAACAATTTTTAATGATAAATCTCTTTTATTGATAAAGATAATAATAATCATAATAATAAGATAAAACTAGAACGACGATAAAAACGACGATAATAATAATCATTTTTAATAAAAATATCGAAAATTCAATTGATTATAACTTCTAATCCGTTCATCGAAACTATTCGATATCTAAAGGAAAAGTTCTTAATTTTTCGCTAGCTTTCCAAGGACATGCATATCTTATACCTTATCTCAACCGCAAGTGTAACTAATTCAACATTCAACCTAACCTGTCTAAGGGCAATATTAAAAGTACAAGCATGCATAATCCTAAATACTCGAGCACTAGTCAGGGATACACTATTAGTATGTAAAAGTTAAATTATGAGTACTCACGTATCAATATTGAGATTCAATATTGCAGGAAAGGTACGTAGACGCAACGGAAATGATAAATACTATATTGACCTCACGAGCATACCCGTGAACCATACTCAATCACCTCCATAGCTATAACCCATAATTTCCTTAATCCTATCCTACTCGAAAAACAATTTCGAAATCACTCGGACAGCACTCCGTCGTAAAATTTTATGTATACTAATAATATCTTGAAATAATACGGAGTAAATATATATATGTAAATCGATTGAGAGAGTTTAGAGAAAAATATTTTCAAGTTTCTATGAAATAATGAAACCTATTGAATTCTATTTATAATAGATTTTTGAATTATTAAAGTGAATTATTAAAGTATGAATTATTAAAGTGAATTATTAAAGTATGAATTATTAAAGTGAATTATTAAAGTATGAATTATTAAAGTGAATTATTAAAGTTAAAGTAAAAATAAAGTAAAGGTAAAGTTTAAGTATAGTAAAAGTATAAAACTATGTATGTATAATACGCGTATAAATATATATAATATTAATTTAAATCGTTATATATATTTAATAAAATAAAATATAAATATCGTTATCTTTATCATACTGGTTAAGTAATGAGTTGTCAAAAGTGGTTCTAGATATTTATAAAAGTTATATACGTTTTAATAATAAAGTTCTTTTTAAACTGAAAACGTTTTTGTACGTTTGAAACTAAATCAAATAAATATAATAATTTTGTTTTCCAAAACCAAATATATTTTTAAGAATCATTTTGTTTAAAGGTTAAAATAATGGAAATCGTTATATCATAAAACGTTTTAGAAAAGTAGAATCATATATATTCATAATAGGTTTCAAGTTTTTAAATTACAGTCTGTTGGTGAAGCATGTGATAAAGTTCAAAGGTTAAATAAACGTATGAAATCATCTTAATGAAAAATGTCGAGTTACTTAACTTGTCGATATCCAATATCTAAGTTAGTTACACTTCACGTTCTTACTTATAAATCACTTTACCATTTTTCGAATGTTGTCAAAAAGAATAGATTTCTTAAATCACAGTGGACCTCATAACATAGACCCGTAATCATATCACAATGTATCTGATAAATCAATTATTTGATATTATCTTCTAATTCCATTGATAAACATTTTGAAACAGATACAATCATATAAAGTATTTAATCTAATATTTTGTTTACGTTTCAAGTTATAATATATATACACATATACATATATAATCATATTCGTTTAATGGTTCGTGAATCGTTGGAACTTGGTCGAGGATGAATGAATGTATGAACATAGTTTAAAATTCTTGAAATTTAACTTAACAAATATTGCTTATCGTGTCGGAAACATATAAAGATTAAAGTTTAAATTTGGTTGGAAATTTCCGGGTTGTCACAGTACCTACCCGTTAAAGAAATTTCGTCCCGAAATTTGAGTGAAAAGGTCGTGAATGATAATAAGTATGTTTTTATGATGCATACGGGCTGAAAATTAGAGTTTTATCATCATCGAATAATTTGGATAAACAATCCATTTATATGAAGAGTACGAATGAAGCTAACATAGAAGAGTGAAATGAGTAAGTGTAGATTCATCTTATCATTTGACGTAGATATGATTGATTCCCAGATTTCAAGGGATTTGAAGAAAATCTTCTTAATAAGATTTGACTCTCCGGTAATCAAGGGAATTAGGATCCGCTTTAAATGCGATCATCCATTTTAATTGTTCTGTCAGAGATTTTCTTATAAATTCACCTCCTTCGTTTCCTTACAACTCACACCTTCTGTTGATGCATTTTATGCAAGTCCCTAGACATCTACCCACGTCCATTGCAGGTACAACAGTTTACAGGCCACCATGATTGCTCGTTATTATCCTATACATGTTTGTATGTGGTTACAGGAACTGCAGGAACGAGATTTAGATGTTTGACTATGTTAGACTTAGTCAGACGTACGAGTGAAGCCTCACTAGTATAGCTGACAGGCTCATACGTACGGCTGATGCTGAGCTAAGTCACAATTACAACCTAAATGAGAAGACACGAGTGAGTGATCACTCGTACGGCTGATGAAGCCAACTCGTACGTGTGATGAATGAATCGTATGGGTGAGTCAACAACAGGGGTATATAAAGTCTTATGTTCTTCAATTTTAGGTTAAGCCTCTCATTTGTTACACACACTCAGATCTAGTGAGCTCCTCCAATTTTCTCTCAGTCCAAATCACCCAGGTGGTGAATAATAGCTCTAGGTGTTGATCTAATCACACTTGATTTAGTTGTGGTTTGACTAAATTAATCAAAAAAAAAAAATTAACCTATTCACTAGAGGGTTTGATTCACTTATTCCGCCATTGTGTGAGTTAAATCTGTTGATTTCTAAGTTCCTAGTCATGTTTCATCACCTTCTATTCTTTCCCCCTCAACTCATATTTTAAAGTATTCATAAATATGCTCCATCCAGTTCTGATTCTCGATATACTTCTAACTTTCATATCGGTCATTCTTCTTTTTCATCTACCGCCGGAAGAATCTATTTACTTCTACTATACTCTTGGATTTATAGTGTTTCTAGTTCTCCCGTGTCTTTATATTGCTATATGCATCGATATATATGGTTTATAATTTCTGGTTTATCGTTGGGCTTTATATGTTCCCTTATATTTCAAAGTCTCTGCTTCTGTCTTCTATAATCATTATCATTAACAGTTAATGCTCTCTTTTATTTGCTACAATTTATACCCCAATTTTTATTTCGGAGTTTTGTCCTTTTGTTTCTTCTTCTTGCGATTAAGCACCGCTTGTAATGGTCCAGAATTCACAGATATGAATTTCAGAATGAACATTGTTAATGTTCTAGGAAGGAAATTGTGATGACACGATCTTGACTTGTCAAATTACTAGAATACCTTGGAAAAGGCCGAATCATCAAGAAATATTTTCTTGATATTTTAGAGGTTAAATAGAATACAAGAGTCGTATAACATGGCACATGATGATATTATGATCTGTGAATCATCACGTTCCATTTAGAAACTTAGCATGACTTACTGTAATATAATCACGTTGATCAAGTGTCATTATATTATACTAATTCATGCTTCAGTTCCCAACACTACTTCAAAATATTCCTATTTTAAACTTGAATGTTTCAGAATTTAGAAACTAAAATAGTTTCTTTTATGATGTAATACAGATAGCGCAAAGAGGTAAATGATTTTAAATAAGAAAAATTAAGAAAATATCTTCAGAAATATGGAGGATATTTATAATGAAAGATATGATGATATTTTAGAATTTCTAATATCTGAGGATGATGAAGAATATTGTCTGCAGGGGTTTAGAGTCAGGAGCAAGGTATTCGTTAATGACTTCAGCAGGTACTGAATCATTTGGATCCTTTGAAGTCAGGTTCAGTCTTTGTAATTTGTCCAAAGCCTCCTTCCTACTTTGCTCAATCCGTTTTCCAGTTCCCAAACTTCTCTTTTTCTGCGCTTTGCCAGCACACTTCATCATTATCATTCAGCTTTTACCGTTTAAAGTCGTTTTTAGTTTTTGCTGCTTCATCAGCATTTTTTCAATTTTCGGAGAACCAATTCTTAGTTCGGAGTGTTTTTCAGAAACTTCACATTCAAATTAAGTCCAGAAGATAGACTTTATATATACACATATAACTGTTGGCGTAGACATGCTGCGAGATTTCAAAATACTGATTGCTAATTTCCAATGATTCGTATGGCAATTCTCATTACAAGATGCGAATGAGTAAATGATGGGGTTTCAATAAATAATTATAATGACTTTTTGGAGAGGCTAAAGTCAAAGGGTAATGAAGTTGTTGGTACATCTGCTAATAATGTGGTGGAATGTAAAAGGTTCCCTGGTAACCATGGTGTATATCTCAAGGTTATAATAAGGTTAGTCTGACTGAAAAGTCGAAGTTGACTTGCTGGAGCTGTGACAAAACTGGCTACTTTGAATAGGAGTCGCAAAGTTATTTTTGCTAATAAATGCCAAAGAATCTGACGCGGATACGTTGTTTAAACTTTTACTTTGGTTTCAAGAGTTTTTCGGGTACATAACTGTGGGTAACATGTGGTTGGATCATCATCTCGATTGCTCATCATTCGAAGTGTCTTCAGAAATTTTCGAAGGGTTTGAACACAGATTGTAATCGTTAACATACATTTGATGTTCTAACACAGTTTTGAAGTCAAAATATAGCTTGTGAAAGATGTAAGGATCTAAGAGTGATGATTTTGGTCATATCTCGAGTTGAATTTTGAGATTTCAAAATCAGAATATGTAATTAAATTTTGAATGAGTATGGTTGTTTTGATTTCTATAAAAGAATGTATATTGTTGTGAAAGTAGGGAGTATAATGGATAATTTGCTGAATCAGATTCGAAGAATGTAACATATTAATTGTGAATTTATATATCTCTCGGGTATTACCTACCCGTTAAAATTTTTTTTTTACAATTAATATTTTGTACAAAGGAATTTTATTACATTCTTTATGAAAATATATATATGTATATTTTCTTCAGATGTAACCTAGATTTAATGAGTTAATGTTAAATTAAACTCATTTGATTTACGGTTGAAACTAGAATTTAATAATCCCCAAAGTCTTTAAAAAGTACATAACTTTTACGCAGTATTTCTTTAATGACATTGAAATTATGAATCAATACTTCGTTATTTGTTGATGTATGATGTTCGGTTCGTGGAATTCTTGTGAATTTCGCAAAGTACGAATGATGTTATCTGAAAAGTTTCGGGTACATCGATGATGAAAGTGTAAAATCAAATATATACTTGATTTATTATGAATTGGAATTTGTTGAATTGTGACAGAGATTGTAGTTAACACTGGTTAAGTTGCGGCCGAAGGACGTACATTATTGCATATTTGTAATATGAATTAACCGAGTAGTTAAGATTCACACACAATAGTTTAGCACGGAAAGATTTATTTCAAAATATATATATATATATATATATATATATATATATATATATATATATATATATATATATATCTATATATATAATATACATATAATTTCTTGAGAGGGAATGAGTTAATTCTTCATAACTCGTTGATACAATATACACGTTATTGATTCGTAATGATGTCCACAGTAATTCTTGAACTGACGGAGTTTGCGATGTTATCTGTGTTGTTGATTCGGATGTTGACTGTACTGACGATGCTGGTAATGCTGACGGTACTGTTGATGCTGTTGGTAAAGCAAGTTTAGCTTGTTAATCACGCACCATTTTTGTCAGGGTTTGTACTCTTCCTTCTATCATTTTGGTTCGCTTAACTGATTTATGGTTAGAGCTAGATTAGATAATCTCTAAGACTTTAGAGATTACATAATCGCCGCAGAATGTTTCTCCAATGAAGTTATGAATTAATACTTCGTCAGTTATTGTTGTTGGTACTCCTTGGTATCTATGGTGCGTATGACGTTGATGCTTGATAGTGCTCCAAATGAACATATATTTAGTATCAATATCCCTCCGATATGTAAAGATTTCAGTTGCAATTGTTCCATTTTCATGTAATATTCGTTTATATTAAATAAGTGCGAAGACAAAAGGCGAAAACAACGAATTGAAGACGCAAAGGTCCAAAAAGCTCAAAAGTACAAGATACAATTAAAAAGGTTCAATTTATTGATAAGGAACGTCTAAAAATGACAAGAGTACAAGTTACGAAACGCAAAGTACAAAATATCTCAGCGTACGCAAGGACGTTCGAAAATCCGGAACCGAGACATGAACCAACTCTCAACGCTCGACGCAACGGAAAAAAAAATTATTACGAGTCTACTATGTATATAAATATAATATAATATATAAATAATTATAAAAATTATTTATATATTATATATATTTAAATAAAAACCGTCGGCAGCCTTGGATCTTGAAATTGTGGGCTGGTTTTGGAACCTCCGCGACTTGCGGAGCTGGAAGGCCAAAATGGCCGCGACTCGCGGAGCAGTGAATTTCAGTTCTGGCTATAAAAGCTCTCGAGTTCTGCATGTAAAATATATAATAATAATAATAATAATACTCCATAAGATAATAAATAAATAAATATATATATATATAGTATAGATTAGTGTTATATTAGATTAGTTCGGGTTATGTAAAGGTTATTTTACGGGTTTTTGAAGTCGAAATTCTGTCCGTGTAACACTACGCGATAAATACTCAATGTAAGTTATGTTCTCCTTTTTAAATTAATGTCTCGTAGCTAAGTTATTATTATGCTTATTTAAAACGAAGTAATCATGATGTTGGGCTAATTACTAAAATTGGGTAATTGGGCTTTGTACCATAATTGGGGTTTGGACAAAAGAACGACACTTGTAAAAATTAGACTATGGGCTATTAATGGGCTTTATATTTGTTTAACTAAATGAAAGTTTGTTAATGTTAATATAAAGATTTACAATTGGGCGTCCCTATAAATTACCATATACACTCAATCGGACACGATGGGCGGGGTATTTATATGTACGAATAATCGTTCATTTAACCGGACACGGGAATGGATTAATAGCCACTAGAATAATTAAAACAGGGGTGAAATTACATTCAAGGGTAATTGGTGTAATTGTTAACAAAGTAGTAAAACCTTGGTTTACACGCAGTCGATAACCTGGTGTATTCATTAAACAAAGTATTAAAACCTTGTTACAATTCGAATCCCCAATTAGTTGGAATATTTAATTTCGGGTATAAGAATAATTTGATGAGGACACTCGCATTTTATATTTATGACCGATGGACTGTTATGGACAAAAACCAGACGGACATATTAAATAATCCAGGACAAAGGACAATTAACCCATGGGCATAAAACTAAAATCAACACGTCAACCATCATGGTTACGGAAGTTTAATTAAGCATAATATATTTTATTTCATTTTTTCTCGTACTTTTATTTATTGTCATTTTAATTATTGTTATTTATTTTATTGTTATTTAAATACCATCATTTACTATACGCTTCGCTTAAAATATAAATCGACAAACCGGTCATTAAACGGTAAACCCCCTTTTATATATTATTATATATAATTATATATATTTTTGTTTAAAAATATAGTGTGCAATAAGCCCACTCCCTGTGGAACGAACCGGACTTACTAAAAACTATACTACTCTACGATTAGGTACACTGCCTATAGTGTTGTAGCAAGGTTTAGGTATATCCATTCTCTAAATAAATAATTAAAACTTGTGTAATTTGTAACGTATTTCGTAGTAAAATATAGTACTATCACGTACCCCTCCGCTACCACATCAAGTTTTTGGCGCCGCTGCCGGGGAACTCGGCGAAACGCTATATTTTTAATTTATTTTTCTATAAATATATTTATATATCATTTTAGAAAAACAATATAAAATATATATATATAAAAAAAAAACGTCAAATTTTGAACTGCACCCGAGTTGAAATTTGGAACCCCGCGAGCTGCCTTGAATACCGCGACTCGCGGAGACACTCTGACACGGGTACACAGAACCCTAATCTGCATTAATTACGGTGTATTATTAATTATTATTAATTAATTTGTATTAGGGTTAAATATTTAATTAATTTAGTATTTAATTTAAGTTTTAATTAATTTGTATATTTAGTTTATTAAGTTTAATTAAATTGTAAAATTAATAGTTTTAATAAATAAATAATATAAAAATAATATTTTTATAAAAATTGTACTTTTTACAACTTTTTGTATATTTTTATATTTTGTCCCTTTTTAATCGTTTTAGCGTAATATTTGTATTTTTCGCTCATATTTAGTTTTAAACTTAGTTTTTACCATAGTTATTTTTACTTCTAGATTTTTAGGCTTTACCGTAAAATCCCTTAAGTGCTTTTTCTTTAGACTAAGATTTAGGTGCTTTAGAATTTTGCGACGCCGTTTTTATATTTTAGTACCTTTTTAAGTTATTACCATTTGGGATATAGTTTTTCTTTTAAGCTTTAATATTTTTAGACGCAACTTTTAATTCTTAGTTTTTAATTCCTTTTTAAGTTACGACGCGCTATTTTCTTATTTTTATTTTTTGACGTTTTTCGACGCGCATTCTTTTTCTTTCTTATTTCTCGACGCTTTAGTTTTTAGGACTTAGAAATTTTCTCTATTTCTTATCTAATATCTCAAACAGAAAGAAAAATTATTTAAGTGGTTAAATTAATGGACGTTGACAATTTTCTGCTTCGTAGTAATAGTTGGATTTGTTAGTGGCTGAGTTGTGGCTTTTCCGATTTAAAGGTGCCTGGCTCCCTGCTACATCTTTTGGCTATTCGAAACGTGGGCAAAAGCAGAAAAGTCTATTAATTGGACAACTTATATAAGTTTTTCTATTTTTATAACTAATAGGATAATTAGTGAACGCACCACATTGTAGCTAAAAATTTGTCCATCGCAATAAAATGGAAAATTTTGAAAACAGGGCCTTGGAAACTCTTTTTGAACTCCAAAATCAATTAAATCAATACCCTCAAACGAGTGTTGATAACAATTCATTCGGTCAATCTTGGATCGCGAACGACGAAACAATAACTGGTTGTGAAATCTGTGGAGATTATCACTCAACATGGGAATGTTACTATTACGTTCCTATGGAAAATTACGCACCCACGGAACCTGAATGGAACAATTACGAAGAACACAATTCAAATTGGGATTATTCCCAAGAATATATCCAAACTCAACAACCAGAAGACGAGGAAAATTACGTGTCCGAAAATTCTTTAAACATTATAAAAATCAAACTCGAAGAACTCGATGCTCAAAATGAACAAATGAGAGAGTTTGTAAACCGGCAAGCTGAAACTCTATCAAATTACACACCTGTTGATCTGAGGAGACATGTTCAAAAAAATCCCATATCATCGAATTTTGATGAATTCGAGAGCTCCGAAATCACCAACTACCCCGATGATACTTTTTATTCAGTCTTACCAAATTCACAACATATCGACACATTAGCCTCTACCGACAAAATCATTAATCCATCAATGAATGATGAAGAAGAAATAAGGGTGACAAATTGGTACTCTTGGGAAAACGATAACGTTGAAAATTTTAACCCCGAGACCAAACCGAACTTCACCATTCCACAACCTTCAAACCCAATATTCTCTATAGAAGAGTCATCTACCGAAGATGAACTACGAGCTGTAATAGATAATGACACCTCAGATTTCACCCAATTGGGTAATAGAGGTGAAAACTTTGATCCCGAGAATAAACGGAAGGAAATATTAGGAATTGTCCACCCTATAGAAATATGTATGTCGGTATATATCGATCCATTTGACCAAGAACTAGAAAAGAGACATATCCATTTACTAAAAGCTACACTTAAAAAAGAATTAAGTAGTGACGATCTGGTGAGTCTAAACTCTAAACCTATTGATATAATATATACCACCCGAGATGCAAATAACTGGCTCACTATTTTAATTCGTGGAACTTATTCCACCGACTTCACATGTCGTCAGCTAAGTGTGGGGAAGTCTAACCCCACTTAATGTTAAATTCGGGGTTCGGATTAATACATAACTCGTTAATAAAAATACACGATGAGTTAGGGTAAAAGACGCTTTTCCAAATATTAGTAAACAGTTCAGAAAACCAACCGTTTTTGAAAAAAAACATGTGTGATAAAACAACAAAAGGAATGAACGATGAGGCGCGCCATCTATCATTCGACGAGCTTTGTAAGTACAAAATAGGTATTCTTAATCACTTTTCTACACTAATCACCCTCATGAATTTATAATTATAGTCTGATTTCATGCAAATGAGGGCATTGCATGATCTCAAGTGTGGGGAAGGGTTATAAATTCTCTCGGGTTTACACTTAGTTTATTTGCCAAATTTTGTGAAAATTTGAAAAATTTTCAATTAAATGAAGTCAAAATCATGTTTATATATATTTATGAACGATGAAAACTAGGTGTTAATACCGAAATTATCGTTACCTCGAAAAGGACATAAATTGAGAAACAACCCAAAATGCTTGAATTCATTTAAGAATGGAATAAAGGAGAATAAAAAGGCAAAGAAAGAAACTAAGTGTGGGGAGAATATACCAAGTCATTCAATTAAGAACTATCTACCACATGTTTCTGTAAAGTTATTGCAGGTGTTTTGTTTTGGACTAAATTAACTGTTTTACCCGATTTACTGTAATGAGAGATGGATCTACACGATGAATCAATTCCATCATTAAAAGGAAGTAAAGTCTTCCGAAAAAGACACGCGCTTCTTGATTTAGGTCAAGAAGTTGTCGTCCAGATCAGCTGTAGGTTGACGAAAAATCTAGAAAAGTCATTTCTAAAATCAGCAGGAAATCCACGGACCTCAGCATCAAACAGGGACGCCAAGTGGTCAGATTTATCCTAACCATGAGAAGGATTTATCTCGTACAATGGGGAGGCACCGTGCAAATTAGCTTGATAAGACTAATGAATCAGATCCCCAGAAAGGATAATCTCCTTAAAAGATTAAAAATCAGCTTTTAAGCCTGATATTACTCAATCCTTGAGATTGACCTTAAAGATTGAGAATTACAAACTCATGGAATTCGATGATATCTAAACTCGAGCTTGAACGAGAAAATATTTTGATCAAAAATACAAACCGATTTGTTTTCTGAAAAACCATTTTCAATGCGTTCATTACCATTGAACGTAAAATCCTAAGAAATTCACCTTGAATTCATTAGGTCACCTGAACCAAATCGGGTGTCAACCGTAAGAACGGTGGTTGCATAGCATGGTCAGAGACAGGACCTTGTGCCAGACCGAAAAATCATAGGATGATCTTTACTATTGCTCCTACCAAGGATAGTTCTAGCATCCGACACGTTTTTAGACCATGAACAAATGCATGTCATTAGACATTGCCTTAACAGTTTCTTGTTCATCGCTTTCCTTTACAACCGGACGGTAGTTTACCGAAAGGTAATATACGGAACAAGTAAACTGGATGTGTGCTTCCGATACCGGGATAGCAGTGGATTACACGAACCTAAAAGTTTTAAGCCAAAATATTGATCCACAAATATATTTTGCAACACCGATGATGGATCAAATCAGAAAACTTGTCTAGGGTAAAATCTAGCTTGAATTTTTAAAAAGATCAAATGTTTTCATAAAGATCCAATTTCCTTAAAGATCTACATTTTTATAGTCATGTGGGACTGTAAACCACCTTTCAAATGTGCACTTTGCTTTGAAAACCGAAAGTAAATCGGCTATTTGATTGCAAGTGTCGTTGACCTAAACCCAAGGCAACTGTGGATGACACACCCACCTTTAACCATGGTTCTATCATTACTATCATTGTTTATACCGCCGTATCAAAATCACCGATGTATAAAGTGTGAAGAATAAAGAAGTGATTCTAGTGTGTTTTATTTCAAGACTGTATTGCTTGAGGACAAGCAACGTTCAAGTGTGGGGATATTTGATAGTGCTCCAAATGAACATATATTTAGTATCAATATCCCTCCGATATGTAAAGATTTCAGTTGCAATTGTTCCATTTTCATGTAATATTCGTTTATATTAAATAAGTGCGAAGACAAAAGGCGAAAACAACGAATTGAAGACGCAAAGGTCCAAAAAGCTCAAAAGTACAAGATACAATTAAAAAGGTTCAATTTATTGATAAGGAACGTCTAAAAATGACAAGAGTACAAGTTACGAAACGCAAAGTACAAAATATCTCAGCGTACGCAAGGACGTTCGAAAATCCAGAACCGAGACATGAACCAACTCTCAACGCTCGACGCAACGGAAAAAAAAATTATTACGAGTCTACTATGTATATAAATATAATATAATATATAAATAATTATAAAAATTATTTATATATTATATATATTTAAATAAAAACCGTCGGCAGCCTTGGATCTTGAAATTGTGGGCTGGTTTTGGAACCTCCGCGACTTGCGGAGCTGGAAGGCCAAAATGGCCGCGACTCGCGGATCAGTGAATTTCAGTTCTGGCTATAAAAGCTCTCGAGTTCTGCATGTAAAATATATAATAATAATAATAATAATACTCCATAAGATAATAAATAAATAAATATATATATATATAGTATAGATTAGTGTTATATTAGATTAGTTCGGGTTATGTAAAGGTTATTTTACGGGTTTTTGAAGTCGAAATTCTGTCCGTGTAACACTACGCGATAAATACTCAATGTAAGTTATGTTCTCCTTTTTAAATTAATGTCTCGTAGCTAAGTTATTATTATGCTTATTTAAAACGAAGTAATCATGATGTTGGGCTAATTACTAAAATTGGGTAATTGGGCTTTGTACCATAATTGGGGTTTGGACAAAAGAACGACACTTGTAAAAATTAGACTATGGGCTATTAATGGGCTTTATATTTGTTTAACTAAATGAAAGTTTGTTAATGTTAATATAAAGATTTACAATTGGGCGTCCCTATAAATTACCATATACACTCAATCGGACACGATGGGCGGGGTATTTATATGTACGAATAATCGTTCATTTAACCGGACACGGGAATGGATTAATAGCCACTAGAATAATTAAAACAGGGGTGAAATTACATTCAAGGGTAATTGGTGTAATTGTTAACAAAGTAGTAAAACCTTGGTTTACACGCAGTCGATAACCTGGTGTATTCATTAAACAAAGTATTAAAACCTTGTTACAATTCGAATCCCCAATTAGTTGGAATATTTAATTTCGGGTATAAGAATAATTTGATGAGGACACTCGCATTTTATATTTATGACCGATGGACTGTTATGGACAAAAACCAGACGGACATATTAAATAATCCAGGACAAAGGACAATTAACCCATGGGCATAAAACTAAAATCAACACGTCAACCATCATGGTTACGGAAGTTTAATTAAGCATAATATATTTTATTTCATTTTTTCTCGTACTTTTATTTATTGTCATTTTAATTATTGTTATTTATTTTATTGTTATTTAAATACCATCATTTACTATACGCTTCGCTTAAAATATAAATCGACAAACCGGTCATTAAACGGTAAACCCCCTTTTATATATTATTATATATAATTATATATATTTTTGTTTAAAAATATAGTGTGCAATAAGCCCACTCCCTGTGGAACGAACCGGACTTACTAAAAACTATACTACTCTACGATTAGGTACACTGCCTATAGTGTTGTAGCAAGGTTTAGGTATATCCATTCTCTAAATAAATAATTAAAACTTGTGTAATTTGTAACGTATTTCGTAGTAAAATATAGTACTATCACGTACCCCTCCGCTACCACATCAATGCTCGTGGGACAGATTGTGAAGTTGAGGTTTACGACGCGGTTGTGGTTGGAGGTGGTAATGGTACTATTGGCGTTGATGATGGTGGTACTGGTTATGCTGCTGATGCTGCTGCTGGTGTTTGCAATCTCTGCACCATATTCTCCAAAGCCACTACCCGAGCACGAAGCTCGTTGACTTCTTTTATTACACCGGGGTGATTGTCGGTTCGGACGAGCGGATAAATAAAATCTAAAATTTGATGTAATATATAATCGTGACGAGATACTCTGGAAATGAGCGAGAAAATGGTGTTTCGGACAGGTTAGCCGGTAAGTGCTTCAGGTTCTTTGTCAAGAGGGCAATGTGGTGGATGGAAGGGATCACCTTCTTCTTGTTTCCAATGATTGAGGAGGCTACGAACCCATCCCCAATTCATCCAGAATCAGTGATGACTGATTGGTTGATTTATTCCGGTCACACTGCTTTCGGAGCTTGAATGGGATTCCATTTCGGAATCTGAGTGACTTGAACTGATGACGAATTCCATTTCGTACGATTGGATAAAGGATTTTTTTTTCGATATGAAATGATTTTGGCTAACGGATGGTATTCTAATTACATAGATATATATATATATATATATATATATATAGATCAAAAGATTTCGTAGATTACGGAGGACTTTGCGGGATATGTCAGGCAAAGTTTAAAGTAACAGATACGATAAGATATGATTTAGCAGATATGCTAAGATATGAATTTTTGTCTATACACTATTCATGCAATCAATGCAGCAAGACGTGTCTTAGACTAAAAATGATAAGCAGGTAATTTCCTAAGGATGTTAAGTAGTTAATTTTCAACACAAAATGATAAGCAAAACTTTTGACATGCAGACATGGTCGAAGTCCAGACTCACTAATGCATCCTATCGACTTATCAGTTAGACACACTAATGCAGACCTGGTTCGCTAAGACCACCGCTCTGATACCAACTGAAAGGACCCGTTCATATACATTATAAACGATTCACAATAGTTGATTACATCGCGAGGTATTTGACCTCTATATGATACATTTTACAAACATTGCATTTGTTTTTAAAAGACAAACTTTCTTTACATCGAAAATTGACAGGCATGCATACCATTTCATAATATCCACTATCCAACTATAACTTGACTTAATAATAATAATCTTTAATGAACTTAATGACTTGAATGCAACGTTCTTCAAAATATGTCATGAAAGACTCCAATTAATATCTTTAAAATGAGTAAATGCACAGCGAAAGATTTCTTTAATACCTGAGAATAAACATGCTTTAAAGTGTCAACCAAAAGGTTGGTGAGTTCATTAGTTTATCATAATCATTCATTTTCATCATTTTAATAGACCACAAGAATTTCATTTCCAGTTCTCATAAATATACGTCCAATGCATAGAGACAAAAAATCATTCATATGGATTGAACACCTGGTAACCGACATTCACAATATGCATATAAGAATATCCCCTATCATTCCGGAATCCTCCATCGGACATGATATAAATTTCGAAGTACTAAAGCATCCGGTACTTTGGATGGCGCTTGTTAGGCCCGATAGATCTATCTTTAGAGTTCGCGTCAATTAGGGTGTCTGTTCCCTAATTCTTAGATTATCAGACTTAATAAAAAGGGGCATATTCGATTAGATAATCCAACCACAGAATGTAGTTTTAAGTACTTGTGTCTATTTCGTAAAGCATTTATAAAAGCAGTGCATGTATTCTCAGTCCCAAAAATATATATTGCAAAAGCATTTAAAAAGGGAGCAAATGAAACTCACACATATAAATATTGTAAAACAGTTAATAAAGCATTTGCATGTATTCTCAGCCCAAAAATGTAATGAGTAAAAAGGGTAAATAAAACTCACCATACCGTATTTCGTAGTAAAAATACATATAACGTCATTGAACAAGTGCAAGGTTGGCCTCGGATTCACGAACCTAAATTAATTATATATATTTATGTGTTGGTCAATGTTTGTCTTACAAATTAGGTTAAGTCATAGTGTACCACAATCCTAATGCTCGAGACTAATATGCAAAAGTCAACAAAAGTAAATTTGACTCAAAATAATTTCCAAAAATCTATACATGATTAATATATAGTTTAAATATCGTCGTTTTATATTTTTAAATATTTTTAAAAGATTTATTAGAGTAAATAATATAATTTATTTATTAATAAATAAAATTTTATATTAAATTTATATAATAAAATATACTTTTATATATATTAAGTAATAAAATTTATAGGGTTCATTTAATATCATAAAGATAATATGATAGGTATTATTAAAGTAAGTTATTACACGTAGTAAAATATGTTTGTATCACATATTTATTTGATAAAATAATATCTATAATATCTATAATGATAGTAAGTAAAAGTTGTATTATTTTGTAATAATAATTATTATTATAAAAATATCAATATTTATAATTACTAAGATGACATTATGATAAAACGATAATTCTAATTATGATAACTTTAATATTTACGATAATTTTTAATATTATATTTAAAATAATAATTCTATTTAAAATAATAATAATAATGATATTTTATAATAACAATGATATTTTTATTAAAATGATAATTTTTGTTAAAATGATAGTTTTAATACTAACGATACTTTTAATAATAATAGTAATGATAAGAATAATAAGAACGATAATTTTATCTAAATCAATATCTTATAATATTTTAATTTCATCATGATACTCTTACTCATTATTTCCTAATCGTTTCGTTTAATAGCTTTTAATCGTCTTTTATATCGTGTTCATAATAATGATAATAATAGTAATCAAAATAATAAGGTGTTACAAATATTTGTTTTAAATACACTAATATTAATAATGATAGTTACTATAACATTATTAACGATAATACTAATAATTATCTTAATGTTAATATAGTAATAATAATAATAACAATAACAATAACCATTTTTAAATAATGATATATATATTAATAACGATAATAATAATAATAATAATAATAATAATAATAATAATAATTGGATAATAATAATAATACTAATTATAACTTTAACGATAATAACGATAGTAATAATAAAAAAAAATAACAATTTTTAATGATAAATCTCTTTTATTGATAAAGATAATAATAATCATAATAATAAGATAAAACTAGAACGACGATAAAAACGACGATAATAATAATCATTTTTAATAAAAATATCAAAAATTCAATTGATTATAACTTCTAATCCGTTCATCGAAACCATTCGATATCTAAAGGAAAAGTTCTTAATTTTTCGCTAGCTTTCCAAGGACATGCATATCTTATACCTTATCTCAACCGCAAGTGTAACTAATTCAACATTCAACCTAACCTGTCTAAGGGCAATATTAAAAGTACAAGCATGCATAATCCTAAATACTCGAGCACTAGTCAGGGATACACTATTAGTATGTAAAAGTTAAATTATGAGTACTCACGTATCAATATTGAGATTCAATATTGCAGGAAAGGTACGTAGACGCAACGGAAATGATAAACACTATATTGACCTCACGAGCATACCCATGAACCATAACCAATCACCTCCATAGCTATAATCCATAATTTCCTTAATCCAATCCCACTCGAAAAACAATTTCGAAATCACTCGGACAGCACTCCGACGTTATATTTTATGTATACTAATAATATCTTGAAATAATATGGAGTAAATATATATATGTAAATCGATTGAGAGAGTTTAGAGAAAAATATTTTCAAGTTTCTATGAAATAATGAAACCTATTGAATTCTATTTATAATAGATTTTTGAATTATTAAAGTGAATTATTAAAGTATGAATTATTAAAGTGAATTATTAAAGTATGAATTATTAAAGTAAATTATTAAAGTATGAATTATTAAAGTGAATTATTAAAGTTAAAGTAAAAATAAAGTAAAGGTAAAGTTTAAGTATAGTAAAAGTATAAAACTATGTACGTATAATACGCGTATAAATATATATAATATTAATTTAAATCGTTATATATATTTAATAAAATAAAATATAAATATCGTTATCTTTATCATACTGGTTAAGTAATGAGTTGTCAAAAGTGGTTCTAGATATTTATAAAAGTTATATACGTTTTAATAATAAAGTTCTTTTTAAACTGAAAACGTTTTTGTACGTTTGAAACTAAATCAAATAAATATAATAATTTTGTTTTCCAAAACCAAATATATTTTTAAGAATCATTTTGTTTAAAGGTTAAAATAATGGAAATCGTTATATCATAAAACGTTTTAGAAAAGTAGAATCATATATATTCATAATAGGTTTCAAGTTTTTAAATTACAGTCTGTTGGTGAAGCATGGGATAAAGTTCAAAGGTTAAATAAACGTATGAAATCATCTTAATGAAAAATGTCGAGTTACTTAACTTGTCGATATCCAATATCTAAGTTAGTTACACTTCACGTTCTTACTTATAAATCACTTTACCATTTTTCGAATGTTGTCAAAAAGAATAGATTTCTTAAATCACAGTGGACCTCATAACATAGACCCGTAATCATATCACAATGTATCTGATAAATCAATTATTTGATATTATCTTCTAATTCCATTGATAAACATTTTGAAACAGATACAATCATATAAAGTATTTAATCTAATATTTTGTTTACGTTTCAAGTTATAATATATACACACATATACATATATAATCATATTCGTTTAATGGTTCGTGAATCGTTGGAACTTGGTCGAGGGTGAATGAATGTATGAACATAGTTTAAAATTCTTGAAATTTAACTTAACAAATATTGCTTATCGTGTCGGAAAAATATAAAGATTAAAGTTTAAATTTGGTTGGAAATTTCCGGGTTGTCACACGAACTAGGAGAACACGAATGGACAAGGCCGCGAAAGAGTTTTCAATATTAATGCGGCAGAGGCACAGGAAGACCCGGAGCTTGTTACGGGTACGTTTCTTATTGACAATAAATCTGCTTACGTTTTATTTGATTCGGGTGTGGATAGAAGCTATATGAGTAGAGATTTTTGTGCTAAATTAAGTTTTCCATTGACGCCGTTGGATAGTAAATTTTTACTCGAATTAGCAAACGGTAAATTAATTTTAGCAGATTATATATGCAGGAATCGAGAAATTAAACTGGGTAGCGAAATATTTAATATTGATTTGATACCAGTAGAGTTAGGGAGTTTTGATGTAATAGTTGGCATGGACTGGCTGAAGGAGATGAAAGCAGAGATCGTATGTTACAAAAATGCAATTCGCATTGTACGAGAAGAAGGAGAACCCTTAATGGTGTACGGAGAAAAGGGCAACACGAAGCTACATCTTATTAGTAATTTGAAGGCACAAAAACTAATAAGAAAAGGTTGCTATGCTGTTCTAGCACACGTCGAGAAAGTACAAACTGAAGAAAAGAGCATCAATGATGTTCCTGTCGCAAAAGAATTTCCCGATGTACTTCCGAAAGAATTACTTGGACTACCTCTACATCGATCCGTTGAATTTCAAATAGATCTTGTACCAGGAGCTGCACCAATAGCTCGTGCTCCTTACAGACTCGCACCCAGCGAGATGAAAGAACTGCAAAGCCAATGACAAACTATTAGAACGTGGTTTCATTCGACCAAGCACATCACCATGGGGAGCTCCTGTTTTGTTTGTCAAGAAGAAGGATGGTACATTTAGGTTGTGTATTGACTACAGAGAGTTTAATAAACTTACCATCAAAAACCGTTATCCACTGCCGAGAATTGATGACTTATTTGATCAACTACAAGTCTCGTCATTTTATTCGAAAATCAATTTACGTTCTGGATATCATCAAATGCGAGTAAAGGAGGATGATATTCCAAAAACTGCTTTTAGGACGCGTTATGGTCATTACGAGTTTATGGTTATGCCGTTTGGATTGACTAACGCACCAGCTGTGTTCATGGACCTTATGAACCGAGTGCGTGGGACATATCTTGACAAGTTTGTCATTGTTTTCATCGATGACATACTTATTTACTCAAAGAATGATCAAGAGCACGAAGAACATTTGAGAAAAGTGCTAGAAGTATTGAGGAAAGAAAAAATGTACGCTAAGTTTTCAAAGTGTGCATTTTGGTTGGAAGAAGTTCAATTCCTCGGTCACATAGTGAACAAAGAAGGTATCCAGGTGGACCCAGAAAAGATCGAAACCGTTGAAAAGTGGGAAACCCCAAAAACTCCGAAGCATATACGTCAATTTTTAGGATTGTCTGGTTACTACAGAAGATTCATCCAAGATTTCTCCAAAATAGCAAAACCCTTGACTGCATTAACGCATAAAGGGAAGAAATTTGAATGGAAGGATGAATAAGAGAAGGCGTTTCAGTCATTGAAGAAAAAGCTAACTACGGCACCTATATTGTCATTGCCTGAAGGGAATGATGATTTTGTGATTTATTGTGACGCATCAAAGCAAGGTCTCGGTTGTGTATTAATGCAACGAACGAAGGTGATTGCTTATGCGTCTAGACAATTGAAGATTCACGAGCAAAATTATACAACTCACGATTTGGAATTGGGTGCTGTTGTTTTTGCATTAAAGACTTGGAGGCATTATTTATATGGGGTCAAAAGTATTATATATACCGACCACAAAAGTCTCCAACATATATTTAATCAGAAGCAACTGAATATGAGACAACGCAGGTGGATTGAACTGTTGAATGATTATGATTTTGAGATTCGATACCACCCGGGGAAGGCGAATGTGGTAGCCGACTGATGTGTGCGAGGCGTACTAGGAAATAGTTTATATTTTATTAGGAAATACTATTAAATACGATACAATTTTACACAAGTTATTTATTTATTTATAGAGTGGATATACCTAAACCTTGCTACAACACTTATAAGCAGTGTACCTAATCGTATAGTAGTGTAGTTTTTAGTAAGTCCAGTTCGTTCCACAGGGATCTTAGCCAAGTTTAACGCTATATTAGTTTTAACTTATAATTGTAAAAATACAAATATATATATAAGTAATATTATTATTATAAAAGGGGGATTTTACCGTTTAATGACCGGTTTGTCGATTTTAAAACTTTAGTCGCAGTTAAAACCTAATGTAAAATATTAAAAATAAATATAACTAAATTTTAAAGCGTAAAGTAAATGACGATAATGAAATTGCGATAAATAAAAGTGCGATAAAATAAAATTGCGATAATTAAAAAGTACGATAACTAAAAGTGCAATTAAATAAAATGACAGTAAATAAAAGTGCGATAATTAAAAGTGCAATTAAATATGAAATTAAAGGAATTATGCTTATTTAAACTTCCGTAATCATGATGTTTGACGTGTTGATTTTAGTTTATTCCCATGGGTTAATTGTCCTTTGTCCTGGATTATTTAATATGTCCGTCTGGTTTTTGTCCATAACAGTCCATCAGTCATAAATATAAAGTGCGAGTGTCCTCGTCAAATTATTCTTATATCCGAAGTCAAATATTCCAACTAATTGGGGACTTAAACTGTAACAAGGTTTTAATACTTTGTTAACAATTACGCCAAGTGTCCTTGTACATAATTCACCCCTGTTTTAATAAGTTTATTAACTATTAATCCATTCTCGTGTTCGGTTAAATGAACGATTATTAGTACTTATAAATATCCCGCCCATCGTGTCTGATCGAGTGTATATGGTTATTTATAGGTACGTCCAATTGTAAATCTTTATATTAAATTAACAAACTATCATTTAATTAAACAAATATAAAGCCCATTAATAGCCCATAGTCTAATTTTCACAAGTGTCGTTCTTTTGTCCAAACCCCAATTATGGTACAAAGCCCAATTACCCAATTTTAATATTTTAGCCTAACATCATGATTACTTCATCTTAAATAAGCATAATAATAATTTAGCTACGAGACATTAAATTAAAAAGGTTGAACATAACTTACAATGATTAAAAATAGCGTAGCGTTACACGGACAAAATTTCGACTTACACCCTTACAACATTCGCTAACATATCCTTATTATTAGAATTTAAAATTAAAATTAAAATTAAAATTAATATATATATATATATATATATATATATATATATATATATATATATATATATATATATATATATATGAGTAAGAAGAAGGAAAAAGATGGTGTTTATGTTGCTCAAAACTGCGAAATTTATAGGCATGTGGCCTGGTACCTACTGCCATGCGATCGCATGGATTTCTCTCATCCAGGCCATGCGATCGCATGGCCTGCTTTTCCAGGTCACATGTGTTTGTTTGCATTCTGCCGACGGTTTATAAATATATATATAATATATAAATAATTTTAAGAATTATTTAAATATTATATTATATTTATGTGCATAGTTGACTGGTAATTTTTAGTCCGTTGCGTCGAGCGTTGAGAGTTGACTCTGGTCCCGGTTCTGAATTTTCGAACGTCCTTGCGTACAATTTAATATCTTGTATTTTGCATTTTGCGTCTTGTACTCTTGTAATTTTGAGACGTTTCTCATCAATAATTTGAACCACTTTGATTGTACTTTGTACTTTTGAGCTTTTTGGTCGTTTGCATCTTCAATTCTTCGAATCTGTCTTTTGTCTTCACCTTTTATTATTTAAACGAATATTACTTGTAAATAGAACAATTGCAACTAAAAGCTTGTCTTTCTTGAGGGATAATGCTATGAAATATATGTTCATTTTTAGCATTATCAAATATTCCACACTTAAGCGTTGATTGTCCTCAAACAATATAGTCTTGAAATAAAAATACTAGAATCACTTCTTTATTCTTCACACTTTGTACATCAGTAATTTCTATACGACGGTATGAACAATGGTAGTAACGTTGTGGTTTACAGTCCCACATGACTATGAAAATTTAGATCCTTAAGTAAATTGGATCTTTATGAAAACATTTGATCTTTTGAAAATTCAATCTAGCTTTTTTCCTAGATAAGTTTTCCGGAATAACCCTTCACCGGTGTTTGCAAATTGTTTTTGTGGGATTGGTGGGTTTCAGATTTGAAAATTTTAGCTCAAAACTTGCAGTTTTGTAAGACCCAAATATTTATTGAACATAATGTATTTATGGTGCACGATGCGTGTATAAAGTGTAACTGTTGCTTGCTCGAACGCCGAAGGAAACTGGACGTTGTCTGAAGTGACAAGGTGTGTACGTATCTTTTCAACCCCAAATAAAGTTTGTGTTGATGTTTCAAAGCCTTACCATTGGAAAGGAAATCTTATTACGTTTCCAACGATATTTGATTCATCGAAAACAGAGCTACGGTCAAAAAGTTATGGCCAAAACAAGTTTCTGAAAACTGACCTGTAGGTTGGAGCGGTGCTCCACCTTTCGGCGCGGTGCGCCAAACCCGTCTGATGCAATTTTCAGCCTTTTTAAAAGGTCTAAATGAAGGGTACTTTGGTCTTTTCACTTGGGGTCAGTTTTGGGTCATCAAAACTGATCCATTGATCAGTTTGGATCACATCTCACTCATCAAACACCCTCATCCTCAAATCCTAGAGAGAGATTAAGTTCTAGTGAGAGAGAACTCCATTTGGAGAAGAAGGAGGTTGTTTCGGGTCAAACCTCAAGCATTAAAGTTGTTCTACTCGTCAACGGCATCATTTTGGCGGTATTGGTAAGTTCTAACTCCGAATTTCATTGTTGATTTTGCTATTCAAAGTTAGGGTTTGAACTTGATTTGTTGATAAACCCATTTAGACTCATGAAGTGGGTTTAGTGATGCTAGTAATCGGGTTTATTGTTAGTGTTGGTGGATTTTGGGTTAGTGAACAAATTGGTTATGTTTAGAACTTGAATTTGGGTTTAATCACTAGGTTTAGTGATTATGGAAGTATTGGAACCTATTTAGGGTTATTTGGTTGACTAATTTTGACTATGGGTCAAAATTAGGGTTTGGTGACGGTTATGACCCAATTGTCGATTTAGTAAGGTTTATAAACTTAAAATGGATTAATTTGAAGTATAAAACCGAGTTAAATATGTTTTGGTGTCAAAACTCGCTAATGGCGCGATGTTGACTCCTTTGGGTCAAAATTAGGGTTTAAGTGTCTTTATGGGCAAGATAGGTGTTTAACACCTATGATTGGGTTTAATTGGCGTATTAGGACCATTCTCACTTGTGTTAGGGATTATTGGTTAATTTTGGGCGCGGTTTGTACTTGGAAGTGCATTTGGGTCGAAATTGCACTAGTTGTCAATTTGGGTTGATTTGTATATCCACCCTAATTGTGTTACTTGTTATGTGATAAATGGATTAGGTACATTCCATCGGCGATTGCGGATTTTTCGGTAGCATTCTTCAAGACTTCAAGGTGAGTGTTAAAATCCTATATGCATATGTATGTGTAGGATGGGTGCGGGTCGAGTGAAGGGGTTCTCGCTTGTAGAGCTCGCTTCTCGTATAGGTGGAATTGTTGGACTTGTGTATAGGTCCAATTGGCACGATTGTGCATTTTGGTTGACCACTTTGGCGAGGTGCACACTTTGTGTGTACGTTATCACATGGGCGTGTGATGTGGACTTATATAACCCCAATGACGAAGGGTTAATATAGTGAGTGGAATAATTATATGTGTAGGTATATAATATATCTATTTGTGGTAGCGTGAAATGTGTAGTGTCGAGGTGTTAAGACACCACGTTTCACTTGACGAGTGAAGTGTCGAGGTGTTAAGACGCCACTCGGAGTGAAGCATCGAGGTGTTAAGATGCCACTCTAAGTAATTGACGGGTGAAGCATCGAGGTGTTAAGATGCCACTCGGGGTGAAGCATCGAGGTGTTAAGATGCCACCTAGGGGTGTAGTGTCGAGGTGTTAAGACACCACTCCGTAAAATAATGAGTGAAGCATCGAGGTGTTAAGATGCCACTCGGGGTGAAGTACCAAGGTGTTAAGGTGCCACCCTAGGGTTTAGTGATACGAGGTGTTAAGTATACTAAAGAATGTTATGAACATCGATGACTTGTTTCGCGAAGTCATTCCCTTGCGAAGATTTGGTTAACCATGGTTATTGTGTTGTAAGCGTACGCAATTATGTTATTCGAGATATATATATATATATATATATATATATATATTGTATACGTATAATGTTGTTTATATTAATGTATTGTTGTGATGTAGCTAACCCTCCGGGTGTGGCTTATTGGCGTTGTTCACCTCGTCGTTGGTGAACTCACTTTATTTATTGTTAGCTTGTTGCTTAGTGATGTTACGGTATGCTTAGACTAGCTTGCCTTTATGCTTGGATGCTTCGGTATGCGGTTTTTGATATTTGTGTGGCGTGTGCATTTTATACATATATATGTATGTAGTATGTTATCATTCACTAAGCGTTAGCTTATGAAAGGACCCGTTCATATACATTATAAACGATTCACAATAGTTGATTACATCGCGAGGTATTTGACCTCTATATGATACATTTTACAAACATTGCATTCGTTTTTAAAAGACAAACTTTCTTTACAACGAAAGTTGACTGCATGCACACCATTTCATAATACATCCAACTATAATTGGCTTAATAATAATCTTGATGAACTCAATGACTTGAATGCAACGTCTTTCAAAATATGTCATGAATGACTCCAAGTAATATCCTTAAAATGAGCTAATGCACAGATTTCTTTAATACCTGAGAATAAACATGCTTTAAAGTGTCAACCAAAAGGTTGGTGAGTTCATAGGTTTATCATAACAATCATTTCAATATATTAATAGACCACAAGATTTCCGTTTATAAATATATGTACACTCGCAAGTGTATAAAAGTATTCTATAAGTTGTAGGCACCCGGTAACAAGCCTTAACATTCATGTTTTACCCTCTGAAGTACACCAGATCAGGTGTGTTTAAAATAACCTCGAAGTACTAAAGCATCCCATAGTCAGGATGGGGTTTGTCAGGCCCAATAGATCTATCTTTAGGATTCGCGCCTACCGTACATAGACAAGTAGTTTAATGTTACCGAGCTAAGGGTATATTTCTGGTTTAAACCCACATAGAATTAGTTTTAGTACTTGTGCCTATTTCGTAAAACATTTATAAAACAGCGCATGTATTCTCAGCCCAAAAATATATATAAAAAGGGAGTAATGAAACTCACAATACTGTATTTCGTAGTAAAAATACATATAACGCCATTTAATAAGTGCAAGGTTGGCCTCGGATTCACGAACGTATCAATATTGAGATTCAATATTGCAGGAAAGTACGTAGACGCAACGGAGATGATAAATACTGGTTGACCTCATGAGCATACCCATGAACCATACCCATCACCTCCATAGCTATAACCCATAATTTCCTTAGCTTCGACTCATTCAAAAAAAACTATTTTGAAATCACTCGGACAGCACTCCGTCGTAATATTTTATGTATACTAATAATATCTTGAAATAATACAGAGCAAATATATATATATATATATATATATATATATATATATATATATATATATATATATATATATATATATATATATATATATATATATATATATATCAATTGAGAGAGTTTAGAGAAATATATTTTCAAGTTTCTATGAAATAATGAAACCTATTGAATTCTATTTATAATAGATTTTTGAATTATAAAAGTGAATTATTAAAGTATGAATTATTAAAGTGAATTATTAAAGTATGAATTATTACAGTGAATTATTAAAGTATGAATTATTAAAGTGAATTATTAAAGTATGAATTATTAAAGTGAATTATTAAAGTATGAATTATTAAAGTGAATTATTAAAGTTAAAGTAAAGTAAAAGTAAAGTAAAGGTAAAGTTAAAGTATAGTAAAAGTATAAAAAAACTATGTATGTATAATACGCGTATAAATATATATAATATTAATTTAAATCGTTATATATATTTAATGAAATAAAATATAAATATCGTTATATTTATTATACTGGTTAAGTAATGAGTTGTCAAAAGTGATTCTAGATATTTATAAAAGTTATATACGTTTTAATAATAAAGTTCTTTTTAAACTGAAAACGTCTTTGTACGTTTGAAAATAGATTAATAGAATAATATGGAAACCAATTCTCCACTAACTTTTGTCTAACTTTCGTAAATGACACTTTTTGTTTTTATTTATAAATAGCTTTACAAATTATTCTGAATATCGTTAAGAGGAATAGATTTTCTCAAATCATAGTGGACCTCTCAACAGAGACTTGTAATCATAATTCAATGTTTCTGATAATTCAATCATTTAATATATATTTTTTCGTCGAAAATCATATTGAAACAAATACGTTCGTGTAAAGTATTATACGTTTAATACTTTATTAATATTCTCAAGTTATAATATATATATACATATACATATCTATTTATATATAACGGTTCGTGAATCGTCGGAATTTGGTCGAGGTTATAATGAATGTATGAACACAGTTTAAAATTCTTGAGATTTAACTTAACAAACTTTGCTTATCGTGTCGGAATAATATAAAGATTAAAGTTTAAATTTGGTCGGAAATTTCCGGGTCGTCACAGTACCTACCCGTTAAAGAAATTTCGTCCCCGAAATTTGATAGAGGTCGTCATGACTAACAATGAGAATGTTATTATAACGATTATAGAGTTTTATCATGTTCAAGAAGAATGGATAAAATAATTCGATTACTCGAAGCGTGTGAGTGAAGTTATCGTAAATGAATGAAATAAGATAATAGTGATTCGTCGTATCTTTTGACGTCATCACGATTGATCTCCGAAAAGAAAATCTTTGTAATCTATATTGGATTTGATTATTCGACGATTAAGGAAATTATGATCCTCTTCGAATTAATACGATAATCCATTTTGATTTCTCTGTCGGATATTTCACTATAAATCCACCTCATTTGTTTTCTTACAACTCACACCTTCTCAACTCATATTTTAAAGTATTTGTCAATATGCTTCATCCAGTGCTGATTCTTGATATACTCCTCACTTTCATATCTGTCGCTCTTCTTTTTCATCTGCCTCCGGAAGAATCTATTTACTTCTACTATACTCTTGGTTTTATAGTGTTTTTAGTTCTCCCGTGTCTTTATATTGCAATATGCATTGATATATACGATTTGTGATTTCTGGGTTGTTGTTGGGTTTTATATCTTCCCTTATATTTCAAAGTCTTTGCTTCTTCTATAATCATTGTCATCCACAGTTAATGCTCTCTTCTATTTGCTATGATTTATAATCCCATTTCTAGTTCGGAGCTTTGTCCTTTCGTTTCTTCTTCTTGCGATTAAGCACCGCTTGTAATGGTCCAGAATTCACAGATATAAATTTCGGAATGAACATTGTTAATGTTCTAGGAAGGAAATTGTAATGACACGATCTTGACTTGTCAAATTACCAGAATACCTCGGAAAAGGCCGAATCATCAAGAAATATTTTCTTGATATTTAGAGATCAAAGAGAATACAAGAGTCGTGTAACATAGCACATGATGACGTTATGATCTGTGAATCATCATGTTCCATTTAGAAACTCAGCATGAATTACTATAATATAATCACGTTGATCAAGTGTCATTATATTATACTAACTCATGCTTCAGCTCCCAACACTTCTTCAAGAATATTCCTATTTTAAACTCGAATGTTTCAGAATTTAGAAACTAAAATAGTTTCTTTTATGATATAATACAGATAGCGCGAAGAGGTAAATGATTTCAGATAAGAATAATTATAAAAATATCTTCAGAAGTATGGATGATATTTATAATGAAAGATACGATGATATCTTAGAATGTCTAATATCAGAGGATGATGAAGGATATTGTCCGCAGGGGTTTAGAGTCAGGAGCAAGGTATTCGTTAATGACTTCAACAAGTACTGAATCATTTGGATTCTTTGAAAGCAGGTTCAGCCTTTGTGATTTGTCCACAGCCTCCTTCATACTTTGCTCAATCCGTTTTTCAGTTCCAAAGCTTCTCTTTTTATGAGCTTTGCCAATATACTATCCTTTATCATCCAACTTTTTACTATTAAGGTCGTTTACAGTTTTTGCTGCTTCATCAGTATTTTTCAAAATTTCGAGAACTGGTTCGCAGTTTAGGGCGTTTTTCAGAAATTTCTCATCCAAAGAATGTAAGTCTTAGAGGTAGACGTTGTGTGTATATGTAATTGTTGATGTAGACATGCTGCGAGGTTTCAAAATACTGATTGCTGATTCTCAATAATTGGTATGGCAATTCTTGTTATAAGGTATGAATGAGTATATGATAGGGTTTCGATAATTATAATGATTTTTTTTTTTGGAAAGTCAAAGATCAATGAAGTTGTTGGTAAGTTTATTGCTAATGTGGTGAATATAAATGATTCCTCGGTAACGTTGGCGAAAGGGCAACATATCTATCGAGGTTATAATAAGACTGTTTTGATTGAGAAGTCGAAGATGACTTGCTGGAGCTGTGACAAAACTGTCTATTTTGAAACGGGATTGAAAAGTTATTTTAGCTAGTAAATGCCAAAGGGTCTAACACGGATACGTGTCGAACTATGACTTGGGTTTTGAGAGTTTTTCAGGTGTATAACTGTGGGTAACATGTGGTTGGATCATCATCTCAATTGTTCCTTAGTTGAAGTGTCTTCAGGAATTTCGAAGGGTTTGAGCACATATTGTAATCGTTAATACATATGATGTTCTAACACAGTTTTGAAGTCAAAGTATAGCTTTGAAAGATATAGGAATCTAAGAGTGATGATACTGGTTATATTTCGAATTGAATTATGCGATTTCAAAATCAGAATATGTAATTGAATTTGAATGAGTATGATTGTTTTGATTTATATGAAAGAATGGATATTGTTGTGAAAGTAGGGAGTATAGTTGATGATTGCTGAATCAGTTTCGAAAAATGTAATATATTAATTGTGAATTTATATATCTCTCGGGTATTACCTACCCGTTAAAAAATTTTTCACAATTAATATTTTGTACAAAGGAGGTTTATTACAGTCTTTATGAAAATATATGTGTATATTTTCTTTAGATGTAACATAGATTTAATGAGTTAATATTAAATTAAACTCATTTGTTTTATGGTTGGAACTAGAATTGAGTAATCCCTAAAACTTTATAAATTGCATAAGTATTTCTTCAATAATATTGAAATTATGAATCATTACTTTGTTATTTGTTGGTTTTCGTGAAATTCTTGTGAACTTCGCAAGGTACGAATGATGTTATTTGAAAAGTTTCGAGTACATCGATGATGAAAGTGTAAAATCAAAAATATATTCGAATAATACACTTGATTTATTATGAATTGGATTTTTTATTGAATTGAGACAGAGATTGTAATTAACGATGGTTAAGTTGCGGACGAAGGACGTACATCATTGCATATTTGTAATATGAATTAACTGAGTAGTTAAGATTCACACATAATAGCTTAGTACGGGAAGATTTATTATGGTTTAAAAATTTATACATATAAAGTATACATATAAATCTTTCGATTGGAAATGAGTTAATACTTCATAACTCGTTGATACAATATATTTGTTGTTGATTCGTAATGATGTCCACAATGATTCTTGAACTGACAGAGTTTGTGATGTTACAGGTGCTGTTGATTCTGACGATACTGACGGCACTGACTGTGTTGATGATGCTACGGTCCTATTGATGCTGTTGGTAAAACAATTCTAGCTTGTAAATCGTACACCATTTTCGATCAAAGTTTCTACTCTACCATCTCCGTTCACTCATCCGATTTACGGTCAGAATTAAATAATCTCTAAGATTTTGGAGATTACATAACTGCCGCAGAGATATCTCTTCAATGAAGTTTATGAATTAATACTTCATCGTTTTTTGTTGTTGATATTCCTGGATATTTACAGGGCGTATGACGTTGATGTTTGAGATACATATTGTGATGTTGCGGTGTGGGATGTGGATGTTGTTGTTGGTGGTGGTGATGGTACTGTTGGTGTTGCTGATGGTGGTACTGTTTATGCTGCTGCTGCTGCTGCTGGTGTTTGTAACCTTTGCACCATATTCTCCAAAGCCACTACCCGAGCGCGAAGCTCGTTGACTTCTTCTATTACACCGGGGTGATTGTCGGTTCGGATGAGCGGATAAATAAAATCTAGAATTTGGTGTAGTATGTAATCGTGACGAGATACTCTAGAGATAAGAGAGAAAATGGTGTTTCGGATAGGTTCACCGGTAAGTGCTTCAGGTTCTTCGCCAAGAGGGCAATGTGGTGGATGGAAGGGATCACCTTCTTCTTGTCTCCAATGATTAAGGAGGCTATGAACCCATCCCCAATTCATCCAGAATAGATGATGACTAATTGGTTGATCCATTCCGGTCACACTGCTTTCGGAACTTGAGTGGGATTCCATTTCGGAATCCGAGGGACTTGAACTAATGACGAATTCCATTTTGTACGATTGAATAAAGAATTTTTCGATATGAAATGATTTTCCGGCTATCGGGTGGTATTCTAATTATATAGAGCAAAAGGTTTCGTAGATTACGGAGGAATTTACGGAATATGTCAGGCAAAGTTTACAGTAACAGATACGCTAAAATATGAATTAGCAGATACGCTAAGATATGAATTTTGTCTATACACTATTCATGCAATCAATGCAATAAGATGTGTCTAGACTAAGAATGATAAGCAGGTAATTTCCGACAAGAATGATGAGCAAAACTTTTGAAATGCAGACACGGTCGAAGTCCAGACTCACTAATGCATCCTAACGACTATCAGTTAGACACACTAATGCAGACCTGGTTCGCTAAGACCACCGCTCTGATACCAACTGAAAGGACCCGTTCATATACATTATAAACGATTCACAATAGTTGATTACATCGCGAGGTATTTGACCTCTATATGATACATTTTACAAACATTGCATTCGTTTTTAAAAGATAAACTTTCTTTACAATGAAAGTTGACGGCATGCACACCATTTCACAATACATCCAACTATAATTGGCTTAATAATAATCTTGATGAACTCAATGACTCGAATGCAACGTCTTTCAAAATTGTCATGAATGACTCCAAGTAATATCCTTAAAATGAGCTAATGCACAGCGGAAGATTTCTTTAATACCTGAGAATAAACATGCTTTAAAGTGTCAACCAAAAGGTTGGTGAGTTCATAGGTTTATCATAACAATCATTTCAATATATTAATAGACCACAAGATTTCCGTTTATAAATATATGTACACTCGCAAGTGTATAAAAGTATTCTATAAGTTGTAGGCACCCGGTAACAAGCCTTAACGTTCATGTTTTACCCTCTGAAGTACACCAGATCAGGTGTGTTTAAAATAACCTCGAAGTACTAAAGCATCCCATAGTCAGGATGGGGTTTGTCAGGCCCAATAGATCTATCTTTAGGATTCGCGCCTACCGTACATAGACAAGTAGTTTAATGTTACCAAGCTAAGGGTATATTTCTGGTTTAAACCCACATAGAATTAGTTTTAGTACTTGTGCCTATTTCGTAAAACATTTATAAAACAGCGCATGTATTCTCAGCCCAAAAATATATATAAAAAGGGAGTAATGAAACTCACAATACTGTATTTCGTAGTAAAAATACATATAACGTCATTTAATAAGTGCAAGGTTGGCCTCGGATTCACGAATGTATCAATATTGAGATTCAATATTGCAGGAAAGTACGTAGACGCAACGGAGATGATAAACACTAGATTGACCTCACGAGCATACCCATGAACCATACCCATCACCTCCATAGCTATAACCCATAATTTCCTTAGCTTCGACTCATTCAAAAAAAACTATTTTGAAATCACTCGGACAGCACTCCGTCGTAATATTTTATGTATACTAATAATATCTTGAAATAATACAGAGCAATATATATATATATATATATATATATATATATATATATATATATATATATATATATATATATATATATATATATAAATCAATTGAGAGAGTTTAGAGAAATATATTTTCAAGTTTCTATGAAATAATGAAACCTATTGAATTCTATTTATAATATATTTTTGAATTATAAAAGTGAATTATTAAAGTATAAATTATTAAAGTGAATTATTAAAGTATGAATTATTACAGTGAATTATTAAAGTATGAATTATTAAAGTATGAATTATTAAAGTGAATTATTAAAGTATGAATTATTAAAGTGAATTATTAAAGTATGAATTATTAAAGTGAATTATTAAAGTTAAAGTAAAGTAAAAGTAAAGTAAAGGTAAAGTTAAAGTATAGTAAAAGTATAAAAAAACTATGTATGTATAATACGCGTATAAATATATATAATATTAATTTAAATCGTTATATATATTTAATGAAATAAAATATAAATATCGTTATATTTATTATACTGGTTAAGTAATGAGTTGTCAAAAGTGATTCTAGATATTTATAAAAGTTATATACGTTTTAATAATAAAGTTCTTTTTAAACTGAAAACGTCTTTGTACGTTTGAAAATAGATTAATAGAATAATATGGAAACCAATTCTCCACTAACTTTTGTCTAACTTTCGTAAATGACACTTTTTGTTTTTATTTATAAATAGCTTTACAAATTATTCTGAATATCGTTAAGAGGAATAGATTTTCTCAAATCATAGTGGACCTCTCAACAGAGACTTGTAATCATAATTCAATGTTTCTGATAATTCAATCATTTAATATATTTTTTTTCGTCGAAAATCATATTGAAACAAATACGTTCGTGTAAAATATTATACGTTTAATACTTTATTAATATTCTCAAGTTATAATATATATATACATATACATATCTATTTATATATAACGGTTCGTGAATCGTCAGAATTTGGTCGAGGTTATAATGAATGTATGAACACAGTTTAAAATTCTTGAGATTTAACTTAACAAACTTTGCTTATCGTGTCGGAATAATATAAAGATTAAAGTTTAAATTTGGTCAGAAATTTCCGGGTCGTCACTGCTTACCCTCTCGTTGTTGACTTTTTTTTATAGATTGCATGGATGCGGAGGCTCAGGTAAGCGGGGACTAGTGGACTTGCGTAGTTACTTTAGAAGGCTTGCTTTTGGATTGATTAGGATTGGGTAGCGTATCCCCAATCGCCATGCTCGGCCTTTATTTTGTACGAAAGTCGTAAAACGGCTGATGTGGGCCCGGTCTTCGTAAAACTAATTTTATTAATGGAGCGTGTTAGTTCTACATATATTAATGTATGGTTAAAAGTGTTTTGTCTAAATACGTCGGGAAGTGGTCAAACATTTTCGTATTTCATGACTTTTTGGACAGGCCACTTTGGCGCACCGCGCGGCCATATGGCGCGCCGCGCCATATGCTGTTCCAGCAAAAAAAAAAAATTTTATTTGATATTTCCACGTGATCGTTTGTATTACGGGTTGGGATGTTACAAGTGGTATCAGAGCATGGTCTAAGGGATTTAGGTGGCTTGAGATATGTGCCTAGACTTAGACTCTTGTGTGTGCTTAATTTTTGCGGGACTTGTAGGATTACGGGTCGGAAGGGTTTAGTTAGTGCCTTGTTTATAGGTTGACTAACGTGTATATTAGTAATGCGGATATTATTAATATATTATTGTGATGTGATAATAATTCTCGCGTGTGTTTATATCGCGTAGGATTTTGTTTGTGCTTTGTTTATGTTGCGGTTGCATATATCATCGAGCGAGGCGGTCGTTGTACTAACGAGCCGATACGGCGTGTATGCGTAATAAGGACTTGCAAACCTTATTACGGGTGCAAATCGTGTCTAGCAAGTGATGTACGACGAGTGTTTAGCAAGATGGGGCGGTATTGTGTGTGTGCTTTATACGTTCGTGATCTAATCCCTTTGCATTCCTTAGAATGGCGACGGGAAACCGGGTCCTTTAGTGAGCACAACTTGGATCTCAGATGTCGAAGGGTGTTTTCGCACTATTGAATGCCCTCCCGAGGAAAGGACGAGACTCGCTACTAGTTTGTTGCGGGGTAGGGCGAGGGATTGGATGGATGGTAAGATTGATCTTGTCGGTGGCGAAACGTTTATGGCTTTATTGTGGGACGAATTTAAGGAGGAATTCTTCGAAGAGTTCCGAACTTCAGTCGATTTGTCAGAGTTGCGTAAGGAGTTGCGAAATTCGCAACAGGGTTCTATGGATTTAAATACTCTCAAGACGACCTTTATGGCGAAGGCTCGTTTTTGCCCGGAGTATTTGGGGAATGATCGTTTGTTGATGCAAGATTTCTATCGGACCTTGAATGATGACTTGAAAAGTAAAATTAGTCGGGGTCAAGCTTCTATGGATTTAAATACTCTCAAGATGACCTTTATGGCGAAGGCTCGTTTTTGCCCGAAGTATTTGGGGAATGATCGTTTGTTGATGCAAGATTTCTATCGGACCTTGAATGATGACTTGAAAAGTAAAATTAGTCGGGGTCAAGCGAAATCGTTTGCGGGAATTATTCGACTTGACTAGGAGTTTCGAGTCATACTCGCGATCAAAGATGAGTGAGCCTTCAAGCGAGAGAAGGGTTGTTTCGTGTGGTGCTCCGAGTAAGAGGACTAAGGTCCGAGTGTGAGCACGGGTGGTACGCGGACGAGTATATCGAATTCTAGCGCGTCTAGATGTTACAAATGTGGCATGAGGGGTCACAAGTCTTGGGGATGTTCGGTGCCATTTGAGTTTGAGTTGTTAAATGCCTTGTGTTGTGCATGTTGTTGTTATGGGTGACGTTCCTAATGGAAGTACCCTATGGTGACGTTTGATTGACGGGCGAAGGGCGTAAGACTTGGTGCAACCAAGCATTCCTTAGTATTTGGGAAATGTTTCCACCAAGCCATGGAAATGGGTTTTGGTGTTCGGTTATCAAGCGCGTGTTCGCTTTTGTGTTGAAGTTGATGAACCACGAGGTTCGACGGGTGGGATGAAACCCGAGAAATTGAGTGTTGACCTCGGTGTATGTTGGTAAAGGAGTCTACGTGACGCGACATTAGGTGCCTCTTTTATACCTACTAGTGTGGTGTACGACTCCGATTATGCTGTGGTTACATTGTACTTAGGGTACCGAAGTGAAACCCTTAGGTACATGAGTGACTAGATGGAGGTTGACAAACTAAAGCAATTGGATGATTGCGAGAGTAGAGTTTGTGTAATTGTGGTACACTTTTCGTTCAAAGTGTTTGAGGATCGATTTAAATCCTTCGTGTGCTCAAGGTCAGAGCAAGATGTGGTGATGGGTCGTGTGAGCCCAAATTGTTGGTAAAGTCTACCTTGGTAGCACTGTACGGTAGTACGAGTTGTGGATATGGAACGTAGTTCCAAGTGGTGGAGTTACACTCCCGCACGAGGAGACCTTAGGGTGAGAATTCGGATAATGTTTATGGTAGATCCGAAACTTGTGTTGGAACCTAGTTTTAGTCGGTTTGTGGTAGAGTACAATTTCGGTTAAATTGTACTTATGGTTTGGATTTAAATTATCACCGAGGTGGTAATGCGGTAAATCTCGTTGAGAGATAATGGACGTGTTTGGCGAGCAAGGCGAAATCCCTCGGTTAAGGGATGTGCGTATTGGATTCTCTTCTAGAGAAATATTGTTTTGTGCCTATGTTTGATATAGGTGGTTCTTGCTCGATAGTGTGGATGGTTAGTGGTATCCGTTAGGGTTCACTATAGTGTAGCAAAGCGCGATGTTGCACTACTCGTTGTTTGATGCCAAGTGCGTATGTGATTGGTGAAGCATGACCTTCGGGGTCCGCTGACTTCATCATGGTATTGTTGATTGGTGAAGCATGACCTTCGGGGTCCGTTGACTTCATCATGGGAGTAGTGATATATCGGTGAAGCATGACCGTTGATGGGGTCCACTGACTTCATCCGGTGTTGAGTGATCTATCGGCTGTTTTATACACCGATGGTGGGGTCGTAAGGACCGTGTGGTGTGACCTATTGGTTGTTTTATACACCGATGGTGGGATCGTGAGGACCATGTTGTGTGATTAGTGATGCGATAGCCGTGTTTCGCTCACGTGTTGTTACGGGTGTGACAATAGTCGATTTTGTACACCTTAGGATTAGCGTTGCCATAATCGTTTTGGGCGCTTTTGGTTTTAGCCGTTTCTTATGATGTTAGGATAGTGGCGTATTGGTTGTATTACGCACTACAAAGGATGTTTAGTGGTAAGTGTAATCCGTAAGGATTCATGTGGTTCGATCTTCAACGTTCGGATTGTTGACTTTAGGTTGAGACTTGGTCGCTTTTAGCGTTGTCCTTAGTAAAGGTACTCTAAGGAATTGATATCTCGGTACGAGATTGGTTGAGTTTTTCCCGATATGGGGAATTGAGCAGGTTTTAGTGCTCAGATTGTGGTTTTGATAAATCGTGGGTGACGATTTTAGTTGTTAAAGGTGATTCATTGGGAAGAATTGTCTAGAAAAGTTCGGATTGGGACTTAGGATTGAGGACCGTTGAGTAGGTCCGGATTGGTTAAGCGGTGAAGATCACGAGGACGTGATCGAGTTTAAGTGGGGGAGAGTTGTAAGACCCAAATATTTATTGAACATAATGTATTTATGGTGTACGATGCGTGTATAAAGTGTACGTGTTGCTTGCTCGAACGCCGAAGGAAACTGGACGTTGTCTGAAGTGACAAGGTGTGTACATATCTTTTCAACCCCAAATAAAGTTTGTGTTGATGTTTCAAAGCCTTACCATTGGAAAGGAAATCTTATTACGTTTCCAACGATATTTGATTCATCGAAAACAGAGCTACCGTCAAAAAGTTATGGCCAAAACAAGTTTATGAAAACTGACCTGTAGGTTGGAGCGGCGCTCCACCTTTCGGCGCGGCGCGCCGAACCCGTCTGATGCAATTTTCAGCCTTTTTAAAAGGTCTAAATGAAGGGTACTTTGGTCTTTTCACTTGGGGTCAGTTTGGGGTCATCAAAACTGATCCATTGATCAGTTTGGATCACATCTCACTCATCAAACACCCTCATCCTCAAACCCTAGAGAGAGATTGAGTTCTAGTGAGAGAGAACTCCATTTGGAGAAGAAGGAGGTTGTTTCGGGTCAAACCTCAAGCATTAAAGTTGTTCTACTCGTCAACGGCATCATTTTGGCGGTATTAGTAAGTTCTAACTCCGAATTTCATTGTTGATTTTGCTATTCAAAGTTAGGGTTTGAACTTGATTTGTTGATAAACCCATTTAGACTCATGAAGTGGGTTTAGTGATGCTAGTAATCGGGTTTATTGTTAGTGTTGGTGGATTTTGGGTTGGTGAACAAATTGGTTATGTTTAGAACTTGAATTTGGGTTTAATCACTAGGTTTAGTGATTATGGAAGTATTGGAACCCATTTAGGGTTATTTGGTTGACTAATTTTGACTATGGGTCAAAATTAGGGTTTGGTGACGGTTATGACCCAATTGTCGATTTAGTAAGGTTTATAAACTTAAAATGGATTAAGTTGAAGTATAAAACCGAGTTAAATATGTTTTGGTGTCAAAACTCGCTAATGGCGCGATGTTGACTCCTTTGGGTCAAAATTAGGGTTTAAGTGTCTTTATGGGCAAGATAGGTGTTTAACACCTATGATTGGGTTTAATTGGCGTATTAGGACCATTCTCACTTGTGTTAGTGATTATTGGTTAATTTTGGGCGCGGTTTGTACTTGGAAGTGCATTTGGGTCGAAATTGCACTAGTTGTCAATTTGGGTTGATTTGTATATCCACCCTAATTGTGTTACTTGTTATGTGATAAATGGATTAGGTACATTCCATCGGCGATTGCGGATTTTTCGGTAGCATTCTTCAAGACTTCAAGGTGAGTGTTAATATCCTATATGCATATGTATGTGTAGGATGGGTGCGGGTCGGGTGAAGGGGTTCTCGCTTGTAGAGCTCGCTTCTCGTATAGGTGGAATTGTTAGACTTGTATATAGGTCCAATTGGCAAGATTGTGCATTTTGGTTGACCACTTTGGCGAGGTGCACACTTTGTGTGTACGTTATCACATGGGCGTGTGATGTGGACTTATATAACCCCAATGACGAAGGGTTAATATAGTGAGTGGAATAATTATATGTGTAGGTATATAATATATCTATTTGTGGTAGCGTGAAATGTGTAGTGTCGAGGTGTTAAGACACCACGTTTCACGTGACGAGTGAAGTGTCGAGGTGTTAAGACGCCACTCGGAGTGAAGCATCGAGGTGTTAAGATGCCACTCTAAGTAATTGACGGGTGAAGCATTGAGGTGTTAAGATGCCACTCGGGGTGAAGCATCGAGGTGTTAAGATGCCACCTAGGGGTGTAGTGTCGAGGTGTTAAGACACCACTCCGTAAAATAATGAGTGAAGCATCGAGGTGTTAAGATGCCACTCGGGGTGAAGTACCGAGGTGTTAAGGTGCCACCCTAGGGTTTAGTGATACGAGGTGTTAAGTATACTAAAGAATGTTATGAACATCGATGACTTGTTTCGCGAAGTCATTCCCTTGCGAAGAGTTGATTAACCATGGTTATTATGTTGTAAGCGTACGCAATTATGTTATTCGAGATATATATATATATATATATATATATATATTGTATACGTATAATGTTGTTTATATTAATGTATTGTTGTGATGTAGCTAATGTAGTGACCCGAACTTTTCCATGTTTATATATATTAATTGAGATTGATATTTACATGATTAAATGTTTCCAACATGTTAAGCAATCAAACTTGTTAAGACTTGATTAATTGAAATAGGTTTCATATAGACAATTGACCACCCAAGTTGACCGGTGATTCACGAACGTTAAAACTTGTAAAAACTATATGATGACATATATATGGTTATATATATAGTTAACATGATATTATGATATGTAAACATATCATTAAGTATATTAACAATGAACTACATATGTAAAAACAAGACTACTAACTTAATGATTTTGAAACGAGACATATATGTAACGATTATCGTTGTAACGACATTTAATGTATATATATATCATATTAAGAGATATTCGTACATCATAATATCATGATAATATAATAATTTAAAATCTCTTTTGATATTATAAACATTGGGTTAACAACATTTAACAAGATCGTTAACCTAAAGGTTTCAAAACAACATTTACATGTAACGACTAACGATGACTTAACGACTCAGTTAAAATGTATATACATGTAGTGTTTTAATATGTATTCATACACTTTTGAAAGACTTCAAGACACTTATCAAAATACTTCTACTTAACAAAAATGCTTACAATTACATCCTCGTTCAGTTTCATCAACAATTCTACTCGTATGCACCCGTATTCGTACTCGTACAATACACAGCTTTTAGATGTATGTACTATTGGTATATACACTCCAATGATCAGCTCTTAGCAGCCCATGTGAGTCACCTAACACATGTGGGAACCATCATTTGGCAACTAGCATGAAATATCTCATAAAATTACAAAAATATGAGTAATCATTCATGACTTATTTACATGAAAACAAAATTACATATCCTTTATATCTAATCCATACACCAACGACCAAAAACACCTACAAACACTTTCATTCTTCAATTTTCTTCATCTAATTGATCTCTCTCAAGTTCTATCTTCAAGTTCTAAGTGTTCTTCATAAATTCCAAAAGTTCTAGTTTCATAAAATCAAGAATACTTTCAAGATTGCTAGCTCACTTCCAATCTTGTAAGGTGATCATCCAACCTCAAGAAATCTTTGTTTCTTACAGTAGGTTATCATTCTAATACAAGGTAATAATCATATTCAAACTTTGGTTCAATTTCTATAACTATAACAATCTTATTTCAAGTGATGATCTTACTTGAACTTGTTTTCGTGTCATGATTTTGCTTCAAGAACTTTGAGCCATCCAAGGATCCATTGAAGCTAGATCCATTTTTCTCTTTTCCAGTAGGTTCATCCAAGGAACTTAAGGTAGTAATGATGTTCATAACATCATTCGATTCATACATATAAAGCTATCTTATTCGAAGGTTTAAACTTGTAATCACTAGAACATAGTTTAGTTAATTCTAAACTTGTTCGCAAACAAAAGTTAATCCTTCTAACTTGACTTTTAAAATCAACTAAACACATGTTCTATATCTATATGATATGCTAACTTAATGATTTAAAACCTGGAAACACGAAAAACACCGTAAAACCGGATTTACGCCGTCGTAGTAACACCGCGGGCTGTTTTGGGTTAGTTAATTAAAAACTATGATAAACTTTGATTTAAAAGTTGTTATTCTGAGAAAATGATTTTTATTATGAACATGAAACTATATCTAAAAATTATGGTTAAACTCAAAGTGGAAGTATGTTTTCTAAAATGGTCATCTAGACGTCGTTCTTTCGACTGAAATGACTACCTTTACAAAAACGACTTGTAACTTATTTTTCCGACTATAAACCTATACTTTTTCTATTTAGATTCATAAAATAGAGTTCAATATGAAACCATAGCAATTTGATTCACTCAAAACGGATTTAAAATGAAGAAGTTATGGGTAAAACAAGATTGGATAATTTTTCTCATTTTAGCTACGTGAAAATTGGTAACAAATCTATTCCAACCATAACTTAATCAACTTGTATTGTATATTATGTAATCTTGAGATACCATAGACACGTATACAATGTTTCGACCTATCATGTCGACACATCTATATATATTTCGGAACAACCATAGACACTCTATATGTGAATGTTGGAGTTAGCTATACAGGGTTGAGGTTGATTCCAAAATATATATAGTTTGAGTTGTGATCAATACTGAGATACGTATACACTGGGTCGTGGATTGATTCAAGATAATATTTATCGATTTATTTCTATACATCTAACTGTGGACAACTAGTTGTAGGTTACTAACGAGGACAGCTGACTTAATAAACTTAAAACATCAAAATATATTAAAAGTGTTGTAAATATATTTTGAACATACTTTGATATATATGTATATATTGTTATAGGTTCGTGAATCAACCAGTGGCCAAGTCTTACTTCCCGACGAAGTAAAAATATGTGAAAGTGAGTTATAGTCCCACTTTTAAAATCTAATATTTTTGGGATGAGAATACATGCAGGTTTTATAAATGATTTACAAAATAGACACAAGTACGTGAAACTACATTCTATGGTTGAATTATCGAAATCGAATATGCCCCTTTTTATTAAGTCTGGTAATCTAAGAATTAGGGAACAGACACCCTAATTGACGCGAATCCTAAAGATAGATCTATTGGGCCTAACAAACCCCATCCAAAGTACCGGATGCTTTAGTACTTCGAAATTTATATCATATCCGAAGGGTGTCCCGGAATGATGGGGATATTCTTATATATGCATCTTGTTAATGTCGGTTACCAGGTGTTCACCATATGAATGATTTTTATCTCTATGTATGGGATGTGTATTGAAATATGAAATCTTGTGGTCTATTGTTACGATTTGATATATATAGGTTAAACCTATAACTCACCAACATTTCTGTTGACGTTTAAAGCATGTTTATTCTCAGGTGAATACTAAGAGCTTCCGCTGTCGCATACTTAAATAAGGACGAGATTTGGAGTCCATGCTTGTATGATATTGTGTAAAAACTGCATTCAAGAAACTTATTTTGTTGTAACATATTTGTATTGTAAACCATTATGTAATGGTCGTGTGTAAACAGGATATTTTAGATTATCATTATTTGATAATCTACGTAAAGCTTTTTAAACCTTTATTGATGAAATAAAGGTTATGGTTTTTTTAAAATGAATGCAGTCTTTGAAAAACGTCTCATATAGAGGTCAAAACCTCGCAACGAAATCAATTAATATGGAACGTTTTTAATCAATAAGAACGGGACATTTCAGTTGGTATCCGAGCGTTGGTCTTAGAGAACCAGAAAAATTGCATTAGTGTGTCTTATCAAGTTTGTTAGGATGCATTAGTGATTCTGGACTTCGACCGTGTTTTCTTTAAAAATGATTGCTTAACATTTTTGTTGGAAACTATATATTTTTAACATATGAATATTATGTGATATATTAATCTCTTAACGTGTTTGATATTATGTGATAGATGTCTACCTCTAGAACAAGTCCCATTGACTCACCTAATAATAATGAAGAGTCAAATGTAAATTGAAATTATTCGTGGACTGATTCACAAGTTCCCGAAGAGGAACCGGAAGAAGAGTCGGAACCGGAAGAAGAATCGGAACCGGACGAAGAATCGGAACCGGAAGAAGAATCGGAACCGGTGGGGGAAATAATAAAACGGTTAAGTAAAAGAGAATCCTCAACCAACCGACCAAGGTTAATTATGGTCAATGGTGTTTCTTCCAAGGAAGCAAAATATTGGGAGGATTACCAATTCTCCGATGAATCGGATTCCGACGAGAATTCCAATGATGTTATAGAAATTACCCCAACTGAATTTAAAAAGGCAAAAGAAAATAATAAGGGAAAGGGCATAAAAATAGAGAAATCTAATTCCAACCCCGATGAACTTTATATGTATCGTCAACCCCCGAAGTTCTTAAGTTGTAACAATGACCCGGGAACCTCTAAACCACCAGGTTTTTCTAAACCAATGTGGACAACGATGGCTCGTATTAGTGGAACATCATATATCCCTAGAAACTTGGCAAAACGAACCAAAACCGAAGAAGAAGAAACGACCGAGTCGGAATAAGATAGTTGTATTCGTGTAGTGTAATATATGTAATATAGTGTTCTTATGCTTTATGATATATGTAAAAATTGCTTGTATTAATAAGTATTTTTTTATGAATCTAACTCTTGTCTATTTTACAGTTTAAAAACACAAAATGGATAGACAACCCAATATTTTAAGAGACCTACCCGGAGACATGATTGATGAAATCTTGTCTAGAGTCGGCCAGAATTCCTCGGCACAACTATTTAAGGCGAGATCAGTTTGTAAGACATTCGAAGAACGTTCCAAGAATGTCTTGGTTTATAAGAGACTTTCGTTTAAAAGATGGGGGATATCACATTGGGAAACCCATAAGTTACGATGTGTTTACTTTGACGCATATATTGCGGGGAACCCAAATGCTATTTTACGCAACGGGTTAAGAAATTATTTTGACTCAATATATCCGAATATTGGACTTCGTGATTTAGAAAAAGCGGCTAACATGCAACATAAAGAAGCATGTTATGCTTACGGATTAGTAATGTTCGCTTCTCACCAAAGTGAGAACAAGAACATCGGGCTACAACTATTAAACAAAACGTTTCCACAAGTGACGGAGTCGGTAATTGGGGTAAGAAATGAGGTTTTTAGATTATTACGGGACTGTTGGACATTACGTAACCCTCGTCCCTTTGACGACGTTACAACACGCTGTCTTATCAATGGCCATAACGGTTATGTTGCACAAGACCAAGGATGGGAAGTAGTCCTAGTAAAACCAGAATGCATGACTTGTTTCTGGACGTATGAATTACGTGTCTTTATTGCCTTTGCTGAACGACTTGTGTACTAGCTAGAATTATCTTCACAACTATCTTGTATCAAAGTTATTGTGTGCTATATTTCATGCTTTATGTAAAATAAGCGGTATTGTAAGTTTGTAAAATATTGTATAAAAGTTTGAACGCGAAATATTATTATAATCAGTTTTTCATATAGAATTGTAGTAGTTGAATTGTATATTAGCTACTAAGTATGAACTTAACGGGTAGGTACTACCCGAATTTAAACTTATAAAACGCTAATATGAAGAAAAAGCTTTTATAAATGAGTTCATATTATGCTACGAAATACTATTAACTACTCTTAATATTCTGTATGATTAACTTGTTCCATTTGACTATTTTGAAGGAAATGGCACCGACTACTCGACACACCGTGAATATGAATGAAGAGGAATTCCGTACTTTTCTAGCTTCAAACATAGCCGCAGTACAGGCTGCGCTACATACCAACAATAACCTTGGATCTAGCAGTACAGGAAATCGTGTAGGATGCACCTACAAAGAATTCACTGCCTGCAAACCTTTGGAATTTGATGGAACCGAAGGACCGATCGGATTGAAACGGTGGACCGAGAAGGTCGAATCGGTGTTTGCCATAAGTAAGTGTACTGAAGAGGACAAAGTGAAGTATGCTACGCATACCTTCACAGGTTCTGCGTTAACATGGTGGAATATCTATCTAGAGCAGGTGGGACAAGACGATGCGTACGCACTACCGTGGTCAGCATTCAAGCACTTGATGAACGAGAAGTACCGTCCCAGAACCGAGGTCAATAAGCTCAAGACAGAACTTAGAGGGTTACGAACCCAAGGATTTGATATTACCACGTATGAAAGACGATTCACAGAATTGTGCCTATTGTGTCCGGGAGCGTTCGAAGATGAGGAAGAGAAGATCGACGCGTTTGTGAAAGGATTACCGGAAAGAATCCAAGAAGATATAAGTTCACACGAGCCCGCCTCCATACAACAGGCATGTAGAATGGCTCACAAACTAGTGAACCAGATTGAAGAAAGAATTAAAGAACAGACTGCTGAAGAGGCCAATGTGAAGCAAGTCAAAAGAAAGTGGGAGGAAAACGGTGATAAGAATCACCAATACAACAACAACAGCAATTACAACAATAATCGCAACAATTATCCCAACAATCGCAACATCAATCGCAACTACAACAAACGGCCCAACAACAACAACAACAATAACAACAACAGCAGCAACTACAACAATCATCCCAACAACAATAATAACCGCAACAACAACAACAATCAGAAGCAGCTATGCCAAAGGTGTGAAAAGAATCACTCGGGGTTCTGCACCAAATTTTGCAACAAGTGTAAAAGAAATGGTCATAGCGCGGCGAAGTGTGAGGTCTACGGACCAGGGGTTAATAGAACGAAAGGAACAAATGGTGTTGGAACGAGTAATAGCGGAGCAAGTAGTGTCGGAGCAAGTTATGCCAATGTAGTTTGTTATAAATGTGGAAAACCGGGCCACATTATTAGAAATTGCCCGAACCAGGAGAACACGAATGGACAAGGCCGCGGAAGAGTTTTCAATATTAATGCGGCAGAGGCACAAGAAGACCCGGAGCTTGTTACGGGTACGTTTCTTATTGACAATAAATCTGCTTACGTTTTATTTGATTCGGGTGCGGATAGAAGCTATATGAGTAGAGATTTTTGTGCTAAATTAAGTTGTCCATTGACGCCTTTGGATAGTAAATTTTTACTCGAATTAGCAAATGGTAAATTAATTTCAGCAGATAATATATGTCGGAATCGAGAAATTAAACTGGTTAGCGAAACATTTAAGATTGATTTGATACCAGTAGAGTTAGGGAGTTTTGATGTGATAATCGGTATGGACTGGTTGAAAGAAGTGAAAGCAGAGATCGTTTGTTACAAAAATGCAATTCGCATTATACGAGAAAAAGGAAAACCCTTAATGGTGTACGGAGAAAAGGGCAACACGAAGCTACATCTTATTAGTAATTTGAAGGCACAAAAACTAATAAGAAAAGGTTGCTATGCTGTTCTAGCACACGTCGAGAAAGTACAAACTGAAGAAAAGAGCATCAATGATGTTCCCATTGCAAAAGAATTTCTAGATGTATTTCCGAAAGAATTACCGGGATTACCCCCACATCGATCCGTTGAATTTCAAATAGATCTTGTACCAGGAGCTGCACCAATAGCTCGTGCTCCTTACAGACTCGCACCCAGCGAGATGAAAGAACTGCAAAGCCAATTACAAGAACTTTTAGAGCGTGGTTTCATTCGACCAAGCACATCACCGTGGGGAGCTCCGGTTTTGTTTGTCAAGAAGAAAGATGGTACATTCAGGTTGTGTATCGACTACCGAGAGTTGAACAAACTTACCATCAAGAACCGCTACCCACTACCGAGAATCGACGACTTATTTGATCAACTACAAGGCTCGTCTGTTTATTCAAAGATTGACTTACGTTCCGGGTACCATCAAATGCGGGTGAAAGAAGATGATATTCCAAAGACTGCTTTCAGAACACGTTACGGTCATTACGAGTTTATGGTCATGCCGTTTGGTTTAACTAATGCACCAGCTGTGTTCATGGACCTTATGAACCGAGTGTGTGGACCATACCTTGACAAGTTTGTCATTGTTTTCATTGATGACATACTTATTTACTCAAAGAATGACCAAGAACACGGTGAACATTTGAGAAAGGTGTTAGAAGTATTGAGGAAAGAAGAATTGTACGCTAAGTTTTCAAAGTGTGCATTTTGGTTGGAAGAAGTTCAATTCCTCGGTCACATAGTGAACAAAGAAGGTATTAAGGTGGATCCGACAAAGATAGAAACTGTTGAAAAGTGGGAAACCCCGAAAACTCCGAAACACATACGCCAATTTTTAGGACTAGCTGGTTACTACAGAAGGTTCATCCAAGACTTTTCCAGAATAGCAAAACCCTTGACTTCATTAACGCATAAAGGGAAGAAATTTGAATGGAATGATGAACAAGAGAAAGCGTTTCAGTTATTGAAGAAAAAGCTAACTACGGCACCTATATTGTCATTGCCTGAAGGGAATGATGATTTTGTGATTTATTGTGACGCATCAAAGCAAGGTCTCGGTTGTGTATTAATGCAACGAACGAAGGTGATTGCTTATGCGTCTAGACAATTGAAGATTCACGAACAAAATTATACGACGCATGATTTGGAATTAGGCGCGGTTGTTTTTGCATTAAAGACTTGGAGGCACTACTTATATGGGGCCAAAAGTATTATATATACCGACCACAAAAGTCTTCAACACATATTTAATCAGAAACAACTGAATATGAGGCAGCGTAGGTGGATTGAATTGTTGAATGATTACGACTTTGAGATTCGTTACCACCCGGGGAAGGCAAATGTGGTAGCCGACGCCTTGAGCAGGAAGGACAGAGAACCCATTCGAGTAAAATCTATGAATATAATGATTCATAATAACCTTACTACTCAAATAAAGGAGGCGCAACAAGGAGTTTTAAAAGAGGGAAATTTAAAGGATGAAATACCCAAAGGATCGGAGAAACATCTTAATATTCGGGAAGATGAAACCCGGTATAGGGCTGAAAGGATTTGGGTACCAAAATTTGGAGATATGAGAGAAATGGTACTTAGAGAAGCTCATAAAACCAGATACTCAATACATCCTGGAACGGGGAAGATGTACAAGGATCTCAAGAAACATTTTTGGTGGCCGGGTATGAAAGCCGATGTTGCTAAATACGTAGGAGAATGTTTGACGTGTTTTAAGGTCAAAGCTGAGCATCAGAAACCATCAGGTCTACTTCAACAACCTGAAATCCCGGAATGGAAATGGGAAAACATTACCATGGATTTCATCACTAAATTGCCAAGGACTGCAAGTGGTTTTGATACTATTTGGGTAATAGTTGATCGTCTCACCAAATCAGCACACTTCTTGCCAATAAGAGAAGATGACAAGATGGAGAAGTTAGCACGACTGTATTTGAAGGAAGTCATCTCCAGACATGGAATACCAATCTCTATTATCTCTGATAGGGATGGCAGATTTATTTCAAGATTCTGGCAGACATTACAGCAAGCATTAGGAACTCGTCTAGACATGAGTACTGCCTATCATCCACAAACTGATGGGCAGAGCGAAAGGACGATACAAACGCTTGAAGACATGCTACGAGCATGTGTTATTGATTTCGGAAACAGTTGGGATCGACATCTACCATTAGCAGAATTTTCCTACAACAACAGCTACCATTCAAGCATTGAGATGGCGCCGTTTGAAGCACTTTATGGTAGAAAGTGCAGGTCTCCGATTTGTTGGAGTGAAGTGGGGGATAGACAGATTACGGGTCCGGAGATTATACAAGAAACTACCGAGAAGATCATCCAAATTCAACAACGGTTGAAAACCGCCCAAAGTCGACAAAAGAGCTACGCTGACATTAAAAGAAAAGATATAGAATTTGAAATTGGAGAGATGGTCATGCTTAAAGTTGCACCTTGGAAAGGCGTTGTTCGATTTGGTAAACGAGGGAAATTAAATCCAAGGTATATTGGACCATTCAAGATTATTGATCGTGTCGGACCAGTAGCTTACCGACTTGAGTTACCTCAACAACTCGCGGCTGTACATAACACTTTCCACGTCTCGAATTTGAAGAAATGTTTTGCTAAAGAAGATCTCACTATTCCGTTAGATGAAATCCAAATCAACGAAAAACTTCAATTCATCGAAGAACCCGTCGAAATAATGGATCGTGAGGTTAAAAGACTTAAGCAAAACAAGATACCAATTGTTAAGGTTCGATGGAATGCTCGTAGAGGACCCGAGTTCACCTGGGAGCGTGAAGATCAGATGAAGAAGAAATACCCGCATCTATTTCCAGAAGATTCGTCAACACCTTCAACAGCTTAAAATTTCGGGACGAAATTTATTTAACGGGTAGGTACTGTAGTGACCCGAACTTTTCCATGTTTATATATATTAATTGAGATTGATATTTACATGATTAAATGTTTCCAACATGTTAAGCAATCAAACTTGTTAAGACTTGATTAATTGAAATAGGTTTCATATAGACAATTGACCACCCAAGTTGACCGGTGATTCACGAACGTTAAAACTTGTAAAAACTATATGATGACATATATATGGTTATATATATAGTTAACATGATATTATGATATGTAAACATATCATTAAGTATATTAACAATGAACTACATATGTAAAAACAAGACTACTAACTTAATGATTTTGAAACGAGACATATATGTAACGATTATCGTTGTAACGACATTTAATGTATATATATCATATTAAGAGATATTCGTACATCATAATATCATGATAATATAATAATTTAAAATCTCTTTTGATATTATAAACATTGGGTTAACAACATTTAACAAGATCGTTAACCTAAAGGTTTCAAAACAACATTTACATGTAACGACTAACGATGACTTAACGACTCAGTTAAAATGTATATACATGTAGTGTTTTAATATGTATTCATACACTTTTGAAAGACTTCAAGACACTTATCAAAATACTTCTACTTAACAAAAATGCTTACAATTACATCCTCGTTCAGTTTCATCAACAATTCTACTCGTATGCACCCGTATTCGTACTCGTACAATACACAGCTTTTAGATGTATGTACTATTGGTATATACACTCCAATGATCAGCTCTTAGCAGCCCATGTGAGTCACCTAACACATGTGGGAACCATCATTTGGCAACTAGCATGAAATATCTCATAAAATTACAAAAATATGAGTAATCATTCATGACTTATTTACATGAAAACAAAATTACATATCCTTTATATCTATTCCATACACCAACGACCAAAAGCACCTACAAACACTTTCATTCTTCAATTTTCTTCATCTAATTGATCTCTCTCAAGTTCTATCTTCAAGTTCTAAGTGTTCTTCATAAATTCCAAATGTTCTAGTTTCATAAAATCAAGAATACTTTCAAGATTGCTAGCTCACTTCCAATCTTGTAAGGTGATCATCCAACCTCAAGAAATCTTTGTTTCTTACAGTAGGTTATCATTCTAATACAAGGTAATAATCATATTCAAACTTTGGTTCAATTTCTATAACTATAACAATCTTATTTCAAGTGATGATCTTACTTGAACTTGTTTTCGTGTCATGATTTTGCTTCAAGAACTTTGAGCCATCCAAGGATCCATTGAAGCTAGATCCATTTTTCTCTTTTCCAGTAGGTTCATCCAAGGAACTTAAGGTAGTAATGATGTTCATAACATCATTCGATTCATACATATAAAGCTATCTTATTCGAAGGTTTAAACTTGTAATCACTAGAACATAGTTTAGTTAATTCTAAACTTGTTCGCAAACAAAAGTTAATCCTTCTAACTTGACTTTTAAAATCAACTAAACACATGTTCTATATCTATATGATATGCTAACTTAATGATTTAAAACCTGGAAACACGAAAAACACCGTAAAACCGGATTTACGCCGTCGTAGTAACACCGCGGGCTGTTTTGGGTTAGTTAATTAAAAACTATGATAAACTTTGATTTAAAATTTGTTATTCTGAGAAAATGATTTTTATTATGAACATGAAACTATATCCAAAAATTATGGTTAAACTCAAAGTGGAAGTATGTTTTCTAAAATGGTCATCTAGACGTCGTTCTTTCGACTGAAATGACTACCTTTACAAAAACGACTTGTAACTTATTTTTCCGACTATAAACCTATACTTTTTATATTTAGATTCATAAAATAGAGTTCAATATGAAACCATAGCAATTTGATTCACTCAAAACGGATTTAAAATGAAGAAGTTATGGGTAAAACAAGATTGGATAATTTTTCTCATTTTAGCTACGTGAAAATTGGTAACAAATCTATTCCAACCATAACTTAATCAACTTGTATTGTATATTATGTAATCTTGAGATACCATAGACACGTATACAATGTTTCGACCTATCATGTCGACACATCTATATATATTTCGGAACAACCATAGACACTCTATATGTGAATGTTGGAGTTAGCTATACAGGGTTGAGGTTGATTCCAAAATATATATAGTTTGAGTTGTGATCAATACTGAGATACGTATACACTGGGTCGTGGATTGATTCAAGATAATATTTATCGATTTATTTCTATACATCTAACTGTGGACAACTAGTTGTAGGTTACTAACGAGGACAGCTGACTTAATAAACTTAAAACATCAAAATATATTAAAAGTGTTGTAAATATATTTTGAACATACTTTGATATATATGTATATATTGTTATAGGTTCGTGAATCAACCAGTGGCCAAGTCTTACTTCCCGACGAAGTAAAAATCTGTGAAAGTGAGTTATAGTCCCACTTTTAAAATCTAATATTTTTGGGATGAGAATACATGCAGGTTTTATAAATGATTTACAAAATAGACACAAGTACGTGAAACTACATTCTATGGTTGAATTATCGAAATCGAATATGCCCCTTTTTATTAAGTCTGGTAATCTAAGAATTAGGGAACAGACACCCTAATTGACGCGAATCCTAAAGATAGATCTATTGGGCCTAACAAACCCCATCCAAAGTACCGGATGCTTTAGTACTTCGAAATTTATATCATATCCGAAGGGTGTCCCGGAATGATGGGGATATTCTTATATATGCATCTTGTTAATGTCGGTTACCAGGTGTTCACCATATGAATGATTTTTATCTCTATGTATGGGATGTGTATTGAAATATGAAATCTTGTGGTCTATTGTTACGATTTGATATATATAGGTTAAACCTATAACTCACCAACATTTCTGTTGACGTTTAAAGCATGTTTATTCTCAGGTGAATACTAAGAGCTTCCGCTGTCGCATACTTAAATAAGGACGAGATTTGGAGTCCATGCTTGTATGATATTGTGTAAAAACTGCATTCAAGAAACTTATTTTGTTGTAACATATTTGTATTGTAAACCATTATGTAATGGTCGTGTGTAAACAGGATATTTTAGATTATCATTATTTGATAATCTACGTAAAGCTTTTTAAACCTTTATTGATGAAATAAAGGTTATGGTTTGTTTTAAAATGAATGCAGTCTTTGAAAAACGTCTCATATAGAGGTCAAAACCTCGCAACGAAATCAATTAATATGGAACATTTTTAATCAATAAGAACGGGACATTTCAGCTAACCCTCCGGGTGTGGCTTATTGGCGTTGTTCACCTCGTCGTTGGTGAACTCACTTTATTTATTGTTAGCTTGTTGCTTAGTGATGTTACGGTATGCTTAGACTAGCTTGCCTTTATGCTTGGATGCTTCGGTATGCGATTTTTGATATTTGTGTGGCGTGTGCATTTTATACATATATATGTATGTAGTATGTTATCATTCACTAAGCGTTAGCTTACCCTCTCGTTGTTGACTTTTTTTATAGATTGCATGGATGCGGAGGCTCGGGTAAGCGGGGACTAGTGGACTTGCGTAGTTGCTTTAGAAGGCTTGCTTTTGAATTGATTAGGATTGGGTAGCGTATCCCCAATCGCCATGCTCGGCCTTTATTTTATACGAAAGTCGTAAAACGGTCGATGTGGGCCCGGTCTTCGTAAAACTAATTTTATTAATGGAGCGTGTTAGTTCTACATATATTAATGTATGGTTAAAAGCGTTTTGTCTAAATACGTCGGGAAGTGGTCAAACATTTTCGCATTTCATGACTTTTTGGACAGGCCACTTTGGCGCGCCGCGCGGCCATATGGCGCGCCGCGCCATATGCTGTTCCAGCAAAAAAAAAAAAATTATTTGATATTTCCACGTGATCGTTTGTATTACGGGTTGGGATGTTACAAGTGGTATCAGAGCATGGTCTAAGGGATTTAGGTGGCTTGAGATATGTGCCTAGACTTAGACTCTTGTGTGTGCTTAATTTGTTGCGGGACTTGTAGGATTACGGGTCGGAAGGGTTTAGTTAGTGCCTTGTTTATAGGTTGACTAACGTGTATATTAGTAATGCGGATATTATTAATATATTATTGTGATGTGATAATAATTCTCGCGTGTGTTTATATCGCGTAGGATTTTGTTTGTGCTTTGTTTATGTTGCGGTTGCATATATCATCGAGCGAGGCGGTCGTTGTGCTAACGAGCCGATACGGCGTGTATGCGTAATAAGGACTTGCAAAACTTATTACGGGTGCAAATCGTGTCTAGCAAGTGATGTACGACGAGTGTTTAGCAAGATGGGGCGGTATTGTGTGTGTGCTTTATACGTTCGTGATCTAATCCCTTTGCATTCCTTAGAATGGCGATGGGAAACCGGATCCTTTAGTGAGCACAACTTGGATCTCAGATGTCGAAGGGTGTTTTCGCACTATTGAATGCCCTCCCGAGGAAAGGACGAGACTCGCTACTAGTTTGTTGCGGGGTAGGGCGAGGGATTGGATGGATGGTAAGATTGATCTTGTCAGTGGCGAAACGTTTATGGCTTTATCGTGGGACGAATTTAAGGAGGAATTCTTCGAGGAGTTCCGAACTTCAGTCGATTTGTCGGAGTTGCGTAAGGAGTTGCGAAATTAGCAACAGGGTTCTATGGATTTAAATACTCTCAAGACGACCTTTATGGCGAAGGCTCATTTTTGCCCGGAGTATTTGGGGAATGATCGTTTGTTGATGCAAGATTTCTATTGGCTTTTTTTTTTTAAATGTTTTTGGCATACTTTAATTCAATAAGATTAAAAATAATGATAATAAAAGTTCTCGTCCCTCCCTTGGGTAGAGCAATTTTGGTTTAACGACCTAGTTTTCAACTCACGACGAATTTTAAAAAATCATATTTTTAACTTAATGAAATAAAGTATATTTTTGTTTTTAAATTCACACCAAACTTTAATTTAAAATGCATAAAATTAAAAATTCATATTATTAATATTTTTAAAAATTCACACCAAACTTATATTATATTTTTGTTTTTATACATACAAACTTATATTAAAAATATTAATTTTTTAAATATTTACAAACTTAATTATATTGATTTTAAAAAGTTTATAATAATAATTTAATATTATTTTAAAAACAAAGTAAAAAAAAAATTAAAAATCTTTTTGGTTTTTTATCCCACTTTAATCAATCAAATATTATCAAAAATATACGCCCCTCTTTTCGGTAAAGTAATTTCAGCTATATTACCTAGTTTTACTCCTGACGAATTTCTGAAATATTTTGGGTTGATTGATTAAAGATATTTATACCTTAAGAATAAACGGTAAATTTCGCAGTGATGTAATAAATTTTTGTATGATATCAATAATTTCGGTTACGCATACCTAATTTTATTGAATACCAATTTAATACTTTATAGCGAACGATTTAGCGTTTATTATCAAAAGGTTAAAAGCAATAAAATAAAAACTGTACATACTTACCTGTGAGATAGAATTCTCAGTGACCTGCTTTAGCCCACTCATAAGATAGTCTTACTAATTGGTTTTCCATAGCTACATAGGCGTAACCTCGAGCATTCAACGATTTTTCTTCGAAACATATGAACGGTCCTTTCTGCATAAAGTAACGAACTCGGTATTGGAATATGTCTGATTCGTCGAGCATTTTCCTTCGTGTGACCATTTTCCGCATTTGTGACATCTTTCAAGGTGGCGTGCTCTTCTTTTTGCTGCGAATTTTGATTTTCCTTTACCAAAATGTAACTTATTATGATCGTTTCTGAGTTCTTTTCTTACTCCGTCCAATTTGGCTCTTATTATTGATACCAGGTCACTCGGGAGTGTTGAAATGTCCCGTTCTTATTGATTAAAAACGTTCCATATTAATTGATTTCGTTGCGAGGTTTTGACCTCTATACGAGACGTTTTTCAAAGACTGCATTCATTTTTAAAACAAACCATAACCTTTATTTCATAGATAAAGGTTTTAAAAAGCTTTACGTAGATGATCAAATAATGATAATCTAAAATATCCTGTTTACACACGACCATTACATGATGGTTTACAATACAAATATGTTACAACAAAATAAGTTTCTTGAATGCAGTTTTTACACAATATCATACAAGCATGGACTCCAAATCTCGTCCTTATTTAAGTATGCGACAGTGGAAGCTCTTAATAATCACCTGAGAATAAACATGCTTAAAACGTCAACAAAAATGTTGGTGAGTTATAGGTTTAACCTATATATATCAAATCATAATAATAGACCACAAGATTTCATATTTCAATACACATCCCATACATAGAGATAAAAATAATTCATATGGTGAACACCTGGTAACCGACATTAACAAGATGCATATATAAGAATATCCCCATCATTCCGGGACACCCTTCGAATATGATATAAATTTCGAAGTACTAAAGCATCCGGTACTTTGGATGGGGTTTGTTAGGCCCAATAGATCTATCTTTAGGATTCGCGTCAATTAGGGTGTCTGTTCCCTAATTCTTAGATTACCAGACTTAATAAAAAGGGGCATATTCGATTTCGATAATTCAACCATAGAATGTAGTTTCACGTACTTGTGTCTATTTTGTAAATCATTTATAAAACCTGCATGTATTCTCATACCAAAAATATTAGATTTTAAAAGTAGGACTATAACTCACTTTCACAGATTTTTACTTCATCGAGATGTAAGACTTGGCCACTGGTTGATTCACGAACCTATAACAATATATACATATATATCAAAGTATGTTCAAAATATATTTACAACACTTTTAATATATTTTGATGTTTTAAGTTTATTAAGTCAGCTGTCCTCGTTAGTAACCTACAACTAGTTGTCCACAGTTAGATGTACAGAAATAAATCGATAAATATTATCTTGAATCAATCCATGACCCAGTGTATACGTATCTCAGTATTGATCACAACTCAAACTATATATATTTTGGAATCAACCTCAACCCTGTATAGCTAACTCCAACATTCACATATAGAGTGTCTATGGTTGTTCCGAAATATATATAGATGTGTCGAGATGATAGGTCGAAACATTGTATACGTGTCTATGGTATCTCAAGATTACATAATATACAATACAAGTTGATTAAGTTATGGTTGGAATAGATTTGTTACCAATTTTCACGTAGCTAAAATGAGAAAAATTATCCAATCTTGTTTTACCCATAACTTCTTCATTTTAAATTCGTTTTGAGTGAATCAAATTGCTATGGTTTCATATTGAACTCTATTTTATGAATCTAAACAGAAAAATTATAGGTTTATAGTCGGAAAAATAAGTTACAAGTCATTTTTGTAAAGGTAGTCATTTCAGTCGAAAGAACGACGTCTAGATGGCCATTTTAGAAAACATACTTCCACTTTGAGTTTAACCATAATTTTTGGATATAGTTTCATGTTCATAATAAAAATCATTTTCTCAGAATAACAACTTTTAAATCAAAGTTTATCATAGTTTTTAATTAACTAACCCAAAACAGCCCGCGGTGTTACTACGACGGCGTAAATCCGGTTTTACGGTGTTTTTCGTGTTTCCAGGTTTTAAATCATTAAGTTAGCATATCATATAGATATAGAACATGTATTTAGTTGATTTTAAAAGTCAAGTTAGAAGGATTAACTTTTGTTTGCGAACAAGTTTAGAATTAACTAAACTATGTTCTAGTGATTACAAGTTTAAACCTTCGAATAAGATAGCTTTATATGTATGAATCGAATGATGTTATGAACATCATTACTACCTTAAGTTCCTTGGATAAACCTACTGGAAAAGAGAAAAATGGATCTAGCTTCAATGGATCCTTGGATGGCTCGAAGTTCTTGAAGCAGAATCATGACACGAAAACAAGTTCAAGTAAGATCATCACTTGAAACAAGATTGTTATAGTTATAGAAATTGAACCAAAGTTTGAATATTATTATTACCTTGTATTAGAATGATAACCTACTGTAAGAAACAAAGATTTCTTGAGGTTGGATGATCACCTTACAAGATTGGAAGTGAGCTAGCAAACTTGAAAGTATTCTTGATTTTATGTAACTAGAACTTGTAGAATATATGAAGAACACTTAGAACTTGAGATAGAACTTGAGAGAGATCAATTAGATGAAGAAAATTGAAGAATGAAAGTATTTGTAGGTGTTTTTGGTCGTTGGTGTATGGATTAGATATAAAGGATATGTAATTTTGTTTTCATGTAAATAAGTCATGAATGATTACTCATATTTTTGTAATTTTATGAGATATTTCATGCTAGTTGCCAAATGATGGTTCCCACATGTGTTAGGTGACTCACATGGGCTGCTAAGAGCTGATCATTGGAGTGTATATACCAATAGTACATACATCTAAAAGCTGTGTATTGTACGAGTACGAATACGGGTGCATACGAGTAGAATTGTTGATGAAACTGAACGAGGATGTAATTGTAAGCATTTTTGTTAAGTAGAAGTATTTTGATAAGTGTATTGAAGTCTTTCAAAAGTGTATAAATACATATTAAAACACTACATGTATATACATTTTAACTGAGTCGTTAAGTCATCGTTAGCCGTTACATGTAAGTGTTGTTTTGAAACCTTTAGGTTAACGATCTTGTTAAATGTTGTTAACCCAATGTTTATAATATCAAATTAGATTTTAAATTATTATATTATCATGATATTATGATGTACGAATATCTCTTAATATGATATATATACATTAAATGTCGTTACAACGATAATCGTTACATATATGTCTCGTTTAAAAATCATTAAGTTAGTAGTCTTGTTTTTACATATGTAGTTCATTGTTAATATACTTAATGATATGTTTACTTATCATAGTATCATGTTAACTATATATATATCCATATATATGTCATCATATAGTTTTTACAAGTTTTAACGTTCGTGAATCACCGGTTAACTTGGGTGGTCAATTGTCTATATGAAACATATTTCAATTAATCAAGTCTTAACAAATTTGATTGCTTAACATGTTGGAAACATTTAATCATGTAAATATCAATCTCAATTAATATATATAAACATGGAAAAGTTCGGGTCACTGCAGTACCTACCCGTTAAATAAATTTCGTCCCGAAATTTTAAGCTGTTGAAGGTGTTGACGAATCTTCTGGAAATAGATGCGGGTATTTCTTCTTCATCTGATCTTCACGCTCCCAGGTGAACTCGGGTCCTCTACGAGCATTCCATCGAACCTTAACAATTGGTATCTTGTTTTGCTTAAGTCTTTTAACCTCACGATCCATTATTTCGACGGGTTCTTCGATGAATTGAAGTTTTTCGTTGATTTGGATTTCATCTAACGGAATAGTGAGATCTTCTTTAGCAAAACATTTCTTCAAATTCGAGACGTGGAAAGTGTTATGTACAGCCACGAGTTGTTGAGGTAACTCAAGTCGGTAAGCTACTGGTCCGACACGATCAATAATCTTGAATGGTCCAATATACCTTGGATTTAATTTCTCTCGTTTACCAAATCGAACAACGCCTTTCCAAGGTGCAACTTTAAGCATGACCATCTCTTCAATTTCAAATTCTATATCTTTTCTTTTAATGTCAGCGTAGCTCTTTTGTCCACTTTGGGCGGTTTTCAACCGTTGTTGAATTTGGATGATCTTCTCGGTAGTTTCTTGTATAATCTCCGGACCCGTAATCTGTCTATCCCCCACTTCACTCCAACAAATTGGAGACCTGCACTTTCTACCATAAAGTGCTTCAAACGGCGCCATCTCAATGCTTGAATGGTAGCTGTTGTTGTAGGAAAATTTTGCTAACGGTAGATGTCGATCCCAACTGTTTCCGAAATCAATAACAAATGCTCGTAGCATGTCTTCAAGCATTTGTATCGTCCTTTCGCTCTGCCCATCAGTTTGTGGATGATAGGCAGTACTCATGTCTAGACGAGTTCCTAATGCTTGCTGTAATGTCTGCCAGAATCTTGAAATAAATCTACCATCCCTATCAGAGATAATAGAGATTGGTATTCCATGTCTGGAGATGACTTCCTTCAAATACAGTCGTGCTAACTTCTCCATCTTGTCATCTTCTCTTATTGGCAGGAACTGTGCTGATTTGGTGAGACGATCAACTATTACCCAAATAGTATCAAAACCACTTGCAGTCCTTGGCAATTTAGTGATGAAATCCATGGTAATGTTTTCCCATTTCCATTCCGGGATTTCGGGTTGTTGAAGTAGACCTGATGGTTTTTGATGCTCAGCTTTGACCTTAGAACACGTCAAACATTCTCCTACGTATTTAGCAACATCGGCTTTCATACCCGGCCACCAAAAATATTTCTTGAGATCCTTGTACATCTTCCCCGTTCCAGGATGTATTGAGTATCTGGTTTTATGAGCTTCTCTAAGTACCATTTCTCTCATATCTCCAAATTTTGGTACCCAAATCCTTTCAGCCCTATACCGGGTTCCGTCTTCCTGAATATTAAGATGCTTATCTGATCCTTTGGGTATTTCATCCTTTAAATTTCTCTTTTTTAAAACTCCTTGTTGCGCCTCCTTTATTTGAGTAGTAAGGTTATTATGAATCATTATATTCATAGATTTTACTCGAATGGGTTCTCTGTCCTTCCTTCTCAAGGCATCGGCTACCACATTTGCCTTCCCCGGGTGGTAACGAATCTCAAAGTCGTAATCATTCAATAATTCAATCCACCTACGCTGCCTCATATTCAGTTGTTTCTGATTAAATATGTGTTGAAGACTTTTGTGGTCGGTATATATAATACTTTTGACCCCATATAAGTAGTGCCTCCAAGTCTTTAATGCAAAAACAACCGCGCCTAATTCCAAATCATGCGTCGTATAATTTTGTTCGTGAATCTTCAATTGTCTAGACGCATAAGCAATCACCTTCATTCGTTGCATTAATACACAACCGAGACCTTGCTTTGATGCGTCACAATAAATCACAAAATCATCATTCCCTTCAGGCAATGACAATATAGGTGCCGTAGTTAGCTTTTTCTTCAATAACTGAAACGCTTTCTCTTGTTCATCATTCCATTCAAATTTCTTCCCTTTATGCGTTAATGCAGTCAAGGGTTTTGCTATTCTGGAAAAGTCTTGGATGAACCTTCTGTAGTAACCAGCTAGTCCTAAAAACTGGCGTATATGTTTCGGAGTTTTTGGGGTTTCCCACTTTTCAACAGTTTCTATCTTTGCCGGATCCACTTTAATACCTTCTTTGTTCACTATGTGACCGAGGAATTGAACTTCTTCCAACCAAAATGCACACTTTGAAAACTTAGCGTACAATTCTTCCTTCCTCAATACTTCTAACACCTTTCTCAAATGTTCACCGTGTTCTTGGTCATTCTTTGAGTAAATAAGTATGTCATCAATGAAAAAAATGACAAACTTGTCAAGGTATGGTCCACACACTCGGTTCATAAGGTCCATGAACACAGCTGGTGCATTAGTTAAACCAGACGGCATGACCATAAACTCGTAATGACCGTAACGTGTTCTGAAAGCAGTCTTTGGAATATCATCTTCTTTCACCCGCATTTGATGATACCCGAAACGTAAGTCAATCTTTGAATAAACAGACGAGCCTTATAGTTGATCAAATAAGTCGTCGATTCTCGGTAGTGGGTAGCGGTTCTTGATGGTAAGTTTGTTCAACTCTCGGTAGTCGATACACAACCTGAATGTACCATCTTTCTTCTTGACAAACAAAACAGGAGCTCCCCACGGTGATGTGCTTGGTCGAATGAAACCACACTCTAAAAGTTCTTGTAATTGGCTTTGCAGTTCTTTCATCTCGCTGGGTGTGAGTATGTAAGGAGCACGAGCTATTGGTGCAGCTCCTGGTACAAGATCTATTTGAAATTCAACGGATCGATGTGGGGGTAATCCCGGTAATTCTTTCGGAAATACATCGGAAAATTCTTTTGCAATGGGAACATCATTGATGCTCTTTTCTTCAGTTTGTACTTTCTCGACGTGTGCTAGAACAGCATAGCAACCTTTTCTTATTAGTTTTTGTGCCTTCAAATTACTAATAAGATGTAGCTTCGTGTTGCCCTTTTCTCCGTACACCATTAAGGGTTTTCCTTTTTCTCGTATAATGCGAATTGCATTTTTGTAACAAACGATCTCTGCTTTCACTTCTTTCAACCAGTTCATACCGATTATCGCATCAAAACTCCCTAACTCTACTGGTATCAAATCAATCTTAAATGTTTCGCTAACCAGTTTAATTTCTTGATTCCGACATATATTATCTGCTGAAATTAATTTACCATTTGCTAATTCGAGTAAAAATTTACTATCCAAAGGCGTCAATGGACAACTTAATTTAGCACAAAAATCTCTACTCATATAGCTTCTATCCGCACCCGAATCAAATAAAACGTAAGCAGATTTATTGTCAATAAGAAACGTACCCGTAACAAGCTCCGAGTCTTCCTGTGCCTCTGCCGCATTAATATTGAAAACTCTTCCGCGGCCTTGTCCATTCGTGTTCTCCTGGTTTGGGCAATTTCTAATAATGTGGCCCGGTTTTCCACATTTATAACAAACTACATTGGCATAACTTGCTCCGACACTACTTGCTCCGCCATTACTCGTTCCGACACCATTTGTTCCTTTCGTTCTATTAACTCCTGGTCCGTAGACCTCACACTTCGCCGCGCTATGACCATTTCTTTTACACTTGTTGCAAAATTTGGTGCAGAACCCCGACTGATACTTTTCACACCTTTGGCATAGCTACTTCTGATTGTTGTTGTTGTTGCGGTTATTATTGTTGTTGGGATGATTGTTGTAGTTGCTGTTGTTGTTGTTGTTGTTGTTGTTGTTGTTGTTGTTGTTGTTGTTGTTGTTGTTGTTGTTGTTGTTGTTGTTGTTGTTGTTGTTGTTGTTGTTGTTGTTGTTGTTGTTGTTGTTGTTGTTGTTGTTGTTGTTGGGCCGTTTCTTGTAGTTGCGATTGATGTTGCGATTGTTGGGATAATTGTTGCGATTATTGTTGTAATTGCTGTTGTTGTTGTATTGGTGATTCTTATCACCGTTTTCCTCCCACTTTCTTTTGACTTGCTTCACATTGGCCTCTTCAGCAGTCTGTTCTTTAATTCTTTCTTCAATCTGGTTCACTAGTTTGTGAGCCATTCTACATGCCTGTTGTATGGAGGCGGGCTCGTGTGAACTTATATCTTCTTGGATTCTTTCCGGTAATCCTTTCACAAACGCGTCGATCTTCTCTTCCTCATCTTCGAATGCTCCCGGACACAATAGGCACAATTCTGTGAATCGTCTTTCGTACGTGGTAATATCAAATCCTTGGGTTCGTAACCCTCTAAGTTCTGTCTTGAGCTTATTGACCTCGGTTCTGGGACGGTATTTCTCGTTCATCAAGTGCTTGAATGCTGACCACGGTAGTGCGTACGCATCGTCTTGTCCCACTTGCTCTAGATAGGTATTCCACCATGTTAAAGCAGAACCTGTGAAGGTATGCGTAGCGTACTTCACTTTATCCTCTTCAGTACACTTACTTATGGCAAACACTGATTCGACCTTCTCGGTCCACCGTTTCAATCCGATCGGTCCTTCGGTTCCATCAAATTCCAAAGGTTTGCAGGCAGTGAATTCTTTGTAGGTGCATCCTACACGATTTCTTGTACTGCTAGATCCAAGGTTATTGTTGGTATGTAGTGCAGCCTGTACTGTGGCTATGTTTGAAGCTAGAAAAGTACGGAATTCCTATTCATTCATATTCACGGTGTGTCGAGTAGTCGGTGCCATTTCCTTCAAAATAGTCAAATGGAACAAGTTAATCATACAGAATATTAAGAGTAGTTAATAGTATTTCGTAGCATAATATGAACTCATTTATAAAAGCTTTTTCTTCATATTAGCTTTTTATAAGTTTAAATTCGGGTAGTACCTACCCGTTAAGTTCATACTTAGTAGCTATAATACAATTCAACTACTACAATTCTATATGAAAAACTGATTATAATAATATTTCGCGTTCAAACTTTTACACAATATTTTACAAACTTACAATACCGCTTATTTTACATATAGCATGAAATATAGCACACAATAAATTTGATACAAGATGGTTGTGAAGATAATTCTAGCTAGTACACAAGTCGTTCAGCAAAGGCAATAAAGACACGTAATTCATACGTCCAGAAACAAGTCATGCATTCTGGTTTTACTAGGATTACTTCCCATCCTTGGTCTTGTGGAACATTACCGTTATGGCCGTTGATAAGACATCGTGTTGTAACTTCGTCAAAGGGACGAGGGTTACGTAATGTCCAACAGTCCCGTAACAATCTAAAAACCTCATTTCTTACCCCAATTACCGACTCCGTCACTTGTGGGAACGTTTTGTTCAATAGTTGTAGCCCGATGTTCTTGTTCTCACTTTGGTGAGAAGCGAACATTACTAATCCGTAAGCATAACATGCTTCTTTATGTTGCATGTTAGCCTTTTTTTCTAAATCACGAAGTCCAATATTCGGATATATTGAGTCAAAATAATTTCTTAACCCATTGCGTAAAATAGCATTTGGGTTCCCCGCAATATATGCGTCAAAGTAAACACATCGTAACTTATGGATTTCCCAATGTGATATCCCCCATCTTTCGAACGAAAGCCTTTTATAAACCAAGGCATTCTTGGAACGTTCTTCGAATGTCTTACAAACTGACCTCGCCTTAAGTAGTTGTGCCGAAGAATTCTGACCGACTCTAGACAAGATTTCATCAATCATGTCTCCGGGTAGGTCTCTTAAAATATTGGGTTGTCTATCCATTTTGTGTTTTTATACTGTAAAATAGACAAGAGTTAGATTCATAAAAAAAAATACTTATTAATACAAGCAATTTTTACATATATCATAAAGCATAAGTACACTATATTACATATATTACACCACACGAATACAACTATCTTATTCCGACTCACTTGTTTCTTCTTCTTCGGTTTTGGTTCGTTTTGCCAAGTTTCTAGGGATATATGATGTTCCCCTAATACGAGCCTTCGTTTTCCACATTGGTTTAGAAAAACCTGGTGGTTTAGAGGTTCCCGGGTCATTGTTACAACTTAAGGACTTCGGGGGTTGACGATACATATAAAGTTCATCGGGGTTGGAATTAGATTTCTCTATTTTTATGCCCTTTCCCTTATTATTTTCTTTTGCCTTTTTAAATTCAGTTGGGGTAATTTCTATAACATCATCGGAATTCTCGTCGGAATCCGATTCATCGGAGAATTGGTAATCCTCCCAATATTTTGCTTCCTTGGCGAAAACACCATTGACCATAATTAACCTTGGTCGGTTGGTTGAGGATTTTCTTTTACTTAACCGTTTTATTATTTCCCCCACCGGTTCTATTTCTTCATTCCGATTCTTCTTCCGGTTCCGATTCTTCTTCCGGTTCCGACTCTTCTTCCGGTTCCTCTTCGGGAACTTGTGAGTCAGTCCACGAATCATTCCAATTTACATTTGACTCTTCATTATTATTAGGTGAGTCAATGGGACTTGTTCTAGAGGTAGACATCTATCACATAATATCAAACGCGTTAAGAGATTAATATATCACATAATATTCACATGTTAAAAATATATAGTTTCCAACAAAATTTGTTAAACAATCATTTTTCAAGTAAACACGGTCGAAGTCCAGACTCACTAATGCATCCTAACAAACTCGATAAGACACACTAATGCAAAATTCTGGTTCTCTAAGACCAACGCTCGGATACCAACTGAAATGTCCCGTTCTTATTGATTAAAAACGTTCCATATTAATTGATTTCGTTGCGAGGTTTTGACCTCTATACGAGACATTTTTCAAAGACTGCATTCATTTTTAAAACAAACCATAACCTTTATTTCATAGATAAAGGTTTTAAAAAGCTTTACGTAGATTATCAAATAATGATAATCTAAAATATCCTGTTTACACACGACCATTACATAATGGTTTACAATACAAATATGTTACAACAAAATAAGTTTCTTGAATGCAGTTTTTACACAATATCATACAAGCATGGACTCCAAATCTTGTCCTTATTTAAGTATGCGACAGCGGAAGCTCTTAATAATCACCTGAGAATAAACATGCTTAAAACGTCAACAAAAATGTTGGTGAGTTATAGGTTTAACCTATATATATCAAATCATAATAATAGACCACAAGATTTCATATTTCAATACACATCCCATACATAGAGATAAAAATCATTCATATGGTGAACACCTGGTAACCGACATTAACAAGATGCATATATAAGAATATCCCCATCATTCCGGGACACCCTTCGGATATGATATAAATTTCGAAGTACTAAAGCATCCGGTACTTTGGATGGGGTTTGTTAGGCCCAATAGATCTATCTTTAGGATTCGCGTCAATTAGGGTGTCTGTTCCCTAATTCTTAGATTACCAGACTTAATAAAAAGGGGCATATTCGATTTCGATAATTCAACCATAGAATGTAGTTTCACGTACTTGTGTCTATTTTGTAAATCATTTATAAAACCTGCATGTATTCTCATCCCAAAAATATTAGATTTTAAAAGTGGGACTATAACTCACTTTCACAGATTTTTACTTCGTCGAGAAGTAAGACTTAGCCACTGGTTGATTCACGAACCTATAACAATATATACATATATATCAAAGTATGTTCAAAATATATTTACAACACTTTTAATATATTTTGATGTTTTAAGTTTATTAAGTCAGCTGTCCTCGTTAGTAACCTACAACTAGTTGTCCACAGTTAGATATACAGAAATAAATCGATAAATATTATCTTGAATCAATCCACGACCCAGTGTATACGTATCTCAGTATTGATCACAACTCAAACTATATATATTTTGGAATCAACCTCAACCCTGTATAGCTAACTCCAACATTCACATATAGAGTGTCTATGGTTGTTCCGAAATATATATAGATGTGTCGACATGATAGGTCGAAACATTGTATACGTGTCTATGGTATCTCAAGATTACATAATATACAATACAAGTTGATTAAGTTATGGTTGGAATAGATTTGTTACCAATTTTCACGTAGCTAAAATGAGAAAAATTATCCAATCTTGTTTTACCCATAACTTCTTCATTTTAAATCCGTTTTGAGTGAATCAAATTGCTATGGTTTCATATTGAACTCTATTTTATGAATCTAAACAGAAAAATTATAGGTTTATAGTCAGAAAAATAAGTTACAAGTCATTTTTGTAAAGGTAGTCATTTCAGTCGAAAGAACGACGTCTAGATGGCCATTTTAGAAAACATACTTCCACTTTGAGTTTAACCATAATTTTTGGATATAGTTGCATGTTCATAATAAAAATCATTTTCTCAGAATAACAACTTTTAAATCAAAGTTTATCATAGTTTTTAATTAACTAACCCAAAACAGCCCGCGGTGTTACTACGACGGCGTAAATCCGGTTTTACGGTGTTTTTCGTGTTTCCAGGTTTTAAATCATTAAGTTAGCATATCATATAGATATAGAACATGTGTTTAGTTGATTTTAAAAGTCAAGTTAGAAGGATTAACTTTTGTTTGCGAACAAGTTTAGAATTAACTAAACTATGTTCTAGTGATTACAAGTTTAAACCTTCGAATAAGATAGCTTTATATGTATGAATTGAATGATGTTATGAAAATAATTACTACCTTAAGTTCCTTGGATAAACCTACTGGAAAAGAGAAAAATGGATCTAGCTTCAATGGATCCTTGGATGGCTCGAAGTTCTTGAAGCAGAATCATGACACGAAAACAAGTTCAAGTAAGATCATCACTTGAAATAAGATTGTTATAGTTATAGAAATTGAACCAATGTTTGAATATGATTATTACCTTGTATTAGAATGATAACCTACTGTAAGAAACAAAGATTTCTTGAGGTTGGATGATCACCTTACAAGATTGGAAGTGAGCTAGCAAACTTGAAAGTATTCTTGATTTTATGTAACTAGAACTTGTAGAATATATGAAGAACACTTAGAACTTGAAGATAGAACTTGAGAGAGATCAATTAGATGAAGAAAATTGAAGAATGAAAGTGTTTGCAGGTGTTTTTGGTTGTTGGTGTATGGATTAGATATAAAGGATATGTAATTTTGTTTTCATGTAAATAAGTCATGAATGATTACTCATATTTTTGTAATTTTATGAGATATTTCATGCTAGTTGCCAAATGATGGTTCCCACATGTGTTAGGTGACTCACATGGGCTGCTAAGAGCTGATCATTGGAGTGTATATACCAATAGTACATACATCTAAAAGCTGTGTATTGTACGAGTACGAATACGGGTGCATACGAGTAGAATTGTTGATGAAACTGAACGAGGATGTAATTGTAAGCATTTTTGTTAAGTAGAAGTATTTTGATAAGTGTATTGAATTCTTTCAAAAGTGTATAAATACATATTAAAACACTACATGTATATACATTTTAACTGAGTCGTTAAGTCATCGTTAGCCGTTACATGTAAGTGTTGTTTTGAAACCTTTAGGTTAACGATCTTGTTAAATGTTGTTAACCCAATGTTTATAATATCAAATTAGATTTTAAATTATTATATTATCATGATATTATGATGTACGAATATCTCTTAATATGATATATATACATTAAATGTCGTTACAACGATAATCGTTACATATATGTCTCGTTTAAAAATCATTAAGTTAGTAGTCTTGTTTTTACATATGTAGTTCATTGTTAATATACTTAATGATATGTTTACTTATCATAGTATCATGTTAACTATATATATATCCATATATATGTCATCATATAGTTTTTACAAGTTTTAACGTTCGTGAATCACCGGTTAACTTGGGTGGTCAATTGTCTATATGAAACATATTTCAATTAATTAAGTCTTAACAAATTTGATTGCTTAACATGTTGGAAACATTTAATCATGTAAATATCAATCTCAATTAATATATATAAACATGGAAAAGTTCGGGTCACTACAAGTGTGTCATTATTACGTTTAGTGATCAAAGCGTGTAGCATTAGACCATGGTTCAGATCAAAGGAATTCTTCATATTGTAAAACCTAAAAAAAAATTCAGAATGAGGGGAGAAGACTAGTTCTTTAGGGTCTGCTAGGGAAAGACCATTCGGATTCCATTCTCGAGAACTATACGAAAACAGAATATCTAACTCTAACAGAAATACATATTATCCTTTAAAGACTTGATTCTCCCCACACTTAGTTAGCTGTGGTGTCGAAATTGTGATTAACTTTGTTGTCAACTTCCATCAGACTATCTATGTAATGTTTAACTCTGTGACCATTAACCTTAAATTCAATCCCATTTGAATTTATTAACTCTACTGTTCCGTACGGGAAAACTCTTTTGACTATGAATGGTCCAGACCATCTTGATTTCAATTTTCCAGGAAATAGCTTGAATCGTGAATTGAAAAGAAGAACTCTGTCTCCTTCCTTAAATTCTTTTGAACTTCTGATTCTTTTATCATACCATTTCTTCATTCTTTCCTTATAGATTAACGAATTTTCATATGCTTCATGTCTTAATTCTTCTAATTCGTTTAATTAACTTAACCGTAGACGTCCAGCTTCATGTAAATCAAGATTACATGTCTTCAAAGCCCAAAATGCTTTGTGTTCAATTTCTACTGGTAGATGACATGCTTTTCCGTAAATGAGTTTAAAAGGTGTAGTTCCAATTGGAGTTTTATAGGCTGTTCTAAAAGCCAGAGTGCATCCTCCAATTTCATGGACCATTCCTTCGGATTTGATCCTACGGTTTTCTCTAGAATACGTTTTAAAGCTCAGTTGGTATTTTCAACTTGTCCACTTGTTTGTGGATGATAAGCGGTTGAGATTTTATGAGTTACTCCATATCTTTTGAGAACTTTCTCAAGTTGATTATTACACAAATGAGTACCCCGATCACTTATTAAAGCTTTCGGTGTTCCGAACCTAGCAAAAAGACGTTTTAAAAAGTTGACTACAACTCGTGCATCGTTAGTCGGGAGAGCTTGTGCTTCCGCCCATTTAGATACATAATCAATGGCAACGAGAATGTAGAGATTATTATAAGATTTTGGAAATGGACCCATAAAGTCAATACCCCAAATGTCAAATACTTCACATACTTGAATGACATTTTGTGGTATTTCATCACGTTGACTTATTTTTTCGGCCCTTTGACAAGCATCACAGGATTTGCAAAGAAGGTGTGTGTCTTTGAAAATTGTAGGCCAATAGAATCAGGAAAGTTGTCTTGTATGGCCGATTCATTTAGAACTTCTAATTCAGGATTTTCAAGACGAGAAAGATGATCAGCGGCGAGATAGGATAATAACGAGCAATCATGGTGGCCTGTAAACTGTTGTACCTGCAATGGACGTGGGTAGATGTCTAGGGACTTGCATAAAATGCATCAACAGAAGGTGTGAGTTGTAAGGAAACGAAGGAGGTGAATTTATAAGAAAATCTCTGACAGAACAATTAAAATGGACGATCGCATTTAAAGCGGATCCTAATTCCCTTGATTACCGGAGAGTCAAATCTTATTAAGAAGATTTTCTTCAAATCCCTTGAAATCTGGGAATCAATCATATCTACGTCAAATGATAAGATGAATCTACACTTACTCATTTCACTCTTCTATGTTAGCTTCATTCGTACTCTTCATATAAATGGATTGTTTATCCAAATTATTCGCTGATGATAAAACTCTAATTTTCAGCCCGTATGCATCATGAAAACATACTTATTATCATTCACGACCTTTTCACGCAAATTTCGGGATGAAATTTCTTTAACGGGTAGGTACTGTGACAACCCGGAAATTTCCAACCAAATTTAAACTTTAATCTTTATATGTTTCCGACACGATAAGCAATATTTGTTAAGTTACATTTCAAGAATTTTAAACTATGTTCATACATTCATTCAACCTCGACCAAGTTCCAACGATTCACGAACCATTAAACGAATATGATTATATATGCATATGTGTATATATTATAACTTGAAATGTAAACAAAAATATTAGATTAAATACTTTATATGATTGTATCTGTTTCAAAATGTTTATCAATGGAATTAGAAGATAAGATCAAATGATTGAATTATCAGATATATTGAATTATGATTACAAGTCTCTGTTGAAAGGCCCACGTTGATTTGAGAAATCTTTCCATTTTAACAATATTCGGAAAATGGTAAAGTGATTTATAAATAAGAATAAATTGTGAATCATTGAGAACTAGACAAAGGATAGTGGAAGATTGAATCTCATAAAGACTCGATTGATCTATTTAGTTTCAAACGTACAAAAACGTTTTCAGTTTAAAAAGAAATTTATTATTAAAACGTATATAAATATCTAGAACCACTTTTGACAACTCATTACTTAACTAGTATGATAAAGATAACGATATTTATATTTTATTTTATTAAGTATATATAACGATTTAAATTAATATTATATATATTTATACGCGTATTATACGTACATAGTTTTATACTTTTACTATACTTAAACTTTACCTTTACTTTATTTTTACTTTACTTTAACTTTAATAATTCACTTTAATAATTCATACTTTAATAAGTCACTTTAATAATTCATACTTTAATAATTCACTTTAATAATTCATACTTTAATAATTCACTTTAATAATTCATACTTTAATAATTCACTTTAATAATTCATACTTTAATAATTCACTTTAATAATTCAAAAATCTATTATAAATAGAATTCAATAGGTTTCATTATTTCATAGAAACTTGAAAATATTTTTCTCTAAACTCTCTCAATCGATTTACATATATATATTTACTCCGTATTATTTCAAAATATTATTAGTATACATAAAATATTACGACGGAGTGCTGTCCGAGTGATTTCGAAGTTGTTTTTCGAGTGGGATAGGATTAAGGAAATTATGGGTTATAGCTATGGAGGTGATTGAGTATGGTTCATGGGTATGCTCGTGAGGTCAATATAGTGTTTATCATTTCCGTTGCGTCTACGTACCTTTCCTGCAATATTGAATCTCAATATTAATACGTGAGTACTCATAATTTAACTTTTACATACTAATAGTGTATCCCTGACTAGTGCTCGAGTATTTAGGATTATGCATGCTTGTACTTTTGATATTGCCCTTAGACAGGTTAGGTTGAATCTTGAATTAGTTACACTTGCGGTTGAGATAAGGTATAAGATATGCATGTCCTTGGAAAGCTAGCAAAAAATTAAGAACTTTTCCTTTAGATATCGAATGGTTTCGATGAACGGATTAGAAGTTATAATCAATTGAATTTTCGATATTTTTATTAAAAAATGATTATTATTATCGTCGTTTTTATCGTCGTTCTAGTTTTATCTTATTATTATCACTATTATTATCTTTATCAATAAAAGGGATTTATCATTAAAAAATGTTATTTTTATTTTATTTTATTATTACTATCGTTATTATCGTTAAAGTTATAATTAGTATTATTATTATTATCCAATTATTATTATTATTATTATTATTATTATTATTATTATTATTATTATTATTATTATTGTTATTATTATTATTATTATCATTATTAATATATATCATTATTTAAAAATGGTTATTGTTATTGTTATTGTTATTATTATTATTACTATATTATCATTAAGATAATTATTAGTATTATCGTTAATAATGTCATAGTAACTATCATTATTAATATTAGTGTAATTAAAACAAATATTTGTAACACCTAATTATTTTGATTACTATTATTATCATTATTATGAACACGATATAAAAGACGATTAAAAGCTATTAAACGAAACGATTAGGAAATAATGGGTAAGAGTATCATGATGAAATTAAAATATTATATGATATTGATTTAGATAAAATTATCATTCTTATTATTTTTATCATTACTATTATTATTAAAAGTATCGTTAGTATTAAAACTATCATTTTAACAAAAATTATCATTTTAATAGAAATGTCATTGTTACTATAAAATATCATTATTATTATTATTTTAAATAGAATTATTATTTTAAAGATAATATTAAAAATTATTGTAAATATTAAAGTTATCATAATTAGAATTATCGTTTTATCATAATGTCATCTTGGTAATTATAAATATTGATATTTTTATAATAATAATTATTATTACAAAATAATATAACTTTTACTTACTAACATTATAGATATTATTTTATCAAATAAATATGTGATACAAACATATTTTACTATGTGTAATAACTTACTTTAATAATACCTATCATATTATCTTTATGATATTAAATAAACCCTATAAATTTTATTACTTAATATATATAAAAGTATATTTTATTATATAAATTTAATATAAAACTTTATTTATTAATAAATAAATTATATTATTTACTCTATTAAATCTTTTAAAAATATTTAAAAATATAAAACGACGATATTTAAACTATATATTAATCATGTATAGATTTTTGGAAATTATTTTGAGTCAAATTTACTTTTGTTGACTTTTGCATATTAGTCTCGAGCATTAGGATTGTGGTACACTATGACTTGACCTAATTTGTTAGACAAATATTGATCAACACATAAATATATATAATTAATTTAGGTTCGTGAATTTGAGGCCAACCTTGCACTTGTTCAATGACGTTATATGTATTTTTACTACGAAATACAGTATGGTGAGTTTCATTTACCTTTTTACCCTTTATATTTTTGGGACTTAGAATACATGCGCTTTTATAAATGTTTGACGAAATAGACACAAGTAATTGAAACTACATTCTATGGTTGAATTATCGAAATCGAATATGCCCCTTTTTATTAAAGTCTGGTAATCTAAGAATTAGGGAACAGACACCCTAATTGACGCGAATCTTAAAGATTGATCTATTGGGCCTAACAAACCCCATCCAAAGTACCGGATGCTTTTGTACTTCGAAATGTATATCATGTCCGAAGGAGGATCCTGAAATGATAGGGGATATTCTTATATGTATCTAGTTAATGTCGGTTACCAGGTGTTCACCATATGAATGATTATTTTTGTCTCTATGCATGGGACGTATATTTATGAGAACTGGAAATGAAATTCTTGTGGTCTATTAAAATGATGGAAATAAATGATTATGATAAACTAATGAACTCACCAACCTTTTGGTTGACACTTTAAAGCATGTTTATTCTCAGGTGTTAAAGAAATCTTCCGCTCTGTATTTGCTCATTTTAAAGATATTACTTGTAGTCTTTCATAGCATATTTCGAAGAACGTTGCATTCGAGTCATTGAGTTCATCAAAGATTATTATTAAATCAATTTATAGTTGGATAGTGGATATTATGAAATGGTGTGCATGCCTGTCAATTTTCGATGTAAAGAAAGATTGTCTTTTAAAAACGAATGTAAAGAAAGATTGTCTTTTCAACTAAATGAACTCAAAATCATGTTTATACATATTTATGAACGATGAAAACTAGGTGATAATACCGAAATTATCGTTACCTCGAAAAGGACATAAATTGAGAAACACTCTAAAATGCTTGAATTCATTTAAAATGAAATAGAAGAAAATAAAAAGGCAAAGAAAGAAACTAAGTGTGGGAAGAATGTACCAAGTTATTCAATTTAAAACATATATCACATATTTTTGTACAAGATTATTGCAGGTACTTTTGCTTTGGACGATACTAATCCGTTTTACCCGGTTTACTGTAATACATTTGAAAGAAAGATGGATCTACACGATGAATCAATTCCATCATTAAAAGGAAGTAAAGTCTTCCGAAAAAGACACGCGCTTCTTGATTTAGGTCATGAAGTTGTCGTCCAGACCAGCTGTAGGTTGACGAAAAATCTAGAAAAGTCATCTCTAAAATCAGCAGGAAATCCACGGACCTCAGCATCAAACAGGGTCGCCAAGTGGTCAGATTTATCCTAACCATGAGAAGGATTTATCTCGTACAATGGGGAGGCACCGTGCAAATTAGCTTGATAAGACTAATGAATCAGATCCCCAGAAAGGATAATCTCCTTAAAGATTAAAAATCAGCTTTTAAGACTGATATTACTCAATCCTTGAGATTGACCTTAAAGATTGAGAATTCAAACTCATGGAATTCAATGATATCTAAACTCGAGCTTGAACGAGAAAATATTTTGATCAAAAATACAAACCGATTTGTTTTCTGAAAACCCATTTTCAATGCGTTCATTACCATTGAACGTAAAATCCTAGGAATTCACCTGGAATTCATTAGGTCACCTGAACCAAATCGGGTGTCAACCGTAAGAACGGTGGTTGCATAGCATGGTCGGAGACAGGACCTTGTGCCAGACCGAAAAATCATAGGATGATCTTTACTATTGCTCCTACCAAGGATAGTACTAGCATCCGACACGTAATTAGACCATGAACAAATGCATGTCATGAGACATTGCCATAACAGTTTCTTGTTCATCGCTTTCCTTTACAACCGGACGGTAGTTTACCGAAAGGTAATATACGGAACATGTAAACTGGATGTGTGATTTCCGATACCGGGATAGCAGTGGATTACACGAGCCTAAAAGTTTTAGCCAAAATAATGATCCACAAATATATTTTGCAACACCGATGATGGATCAAATCAGAAAACTTGTCTAGGGTAAAATCTAGCTTGAATTTTCAAAAGATCAAATGTTTTCATAAAGATCCAATTTTCTAAAGGATCTAAATTTTTATAGTCATGTGGGACTGTAAACCGCCTTTCAAATGTGCACTTTGCTTTGGAAACCGAAAGTAAATCGGCTATTTGATTGCAAGTGTCGTTGACCTAAACCCAAGGCAACTGTGGATGACACACCCACCTTTAACCATGGTTCTATCGTTACTATCATTGTTTATAACACCGTATCAAAATCACTGATGTATAAAGTGTGAAGAATAAAGAAGTGATTCTAGTATGTTTTTATTTCAAGACTGTATTGCTTGAGGACAAGCAACGCTCAAGTGTGGGGATATTGATAAGGCTAAAAAGGAACATATATTTCATAGCATTATTCCCCAAGAAAGACAAGATTTTAGTTGCAATTGTTCCATTTTCAAGTAATATTCGTTTATATTAAATAAGTGCGAAGACAAAAGGCGAAAACGACGAATTGAAGACACAAAGGTCCAAAAAGCTCAAAAGTACAAGATACAATCAAAAAGGTTCAAATTATTGATGAGGAACGTCTAAAAATGACAAGAGTACAAGTTACAAAACGCAAAGTACAAAATATAAAATTGTACGCAAGGACGTTCGAAAATCCGGAACCGGGACCAGAGTCAACTCTCAACGCTCGACGCAACGGTGTAAAAATTACGAGTCAACTATGCACAAGAATAAAATATAATATTTAAATAATTCATAATAAGAATAATATTAAATAATAAAAAGTTGTTAATTGAGCATAGTTCAGGGGTCATAAGTGAAAATTCAATTTCTAAATTCGCCTATAAAAGGCTTTGTAATCGTAATGTAAAAACACACCTTTTTCTATCTTTTTCTTATTTATCAATATCAATTATCAATATCTATATTCTATATCTCTATCATAATGTTAACTTAATAAGATATAACAATAATCTTAATTTTAATTTTAAATTATGATAATAATAAGATTTATGATAGAGATCGTTTGAGTGTGTAAGTCGAAATTCTGTCCGTGTAACGCTACGCTATTTTTAATCATTGTAAGTTATGTTCAACCTTTTTACATTAATGTATCGTAACTAAGTTATTATTATGCTTATTTGAGCCGAAGTAATCGTGATGTTGGGCTAAAATATTAAGAAGGGGTTATTGAACTTTGGACCATAATTAAGGTTTGGGCAAAAGACCGACACTTGTGGAAATTGAACTATTGACTATTAATAGATGGGGGGTATTGTCTAATTGAGTGACAACTCATTGGAGTCTGTCGAACCTATCTTCAAATTAATTAACCTAATAATTAATAATGATTATGGTTGTCCTATTTAGTATGTTCATATGGAATCTGTTATAATCATTTAATTAATCAATTGGGTTGGGTAATTGATTATTCATTCTGATCAAGTGGATGAATTAATATTCATAAACTAATTAAAACAGGGGTGGATTACATACAGTGATAACTGGTGTAATTGTTGACAGAAGTGATAACTGCGTCACAGTTTAAATCCTTAATCAGTTGGAATATTTGACTTCGGGTATAAGGGTAATTTGACGAGGATACTCGCACTTTATTTTTATGACCGATGGACTATTATGGACAAAAACCAGATAGACGTATCAAATAAACCAGGACAAAGGACAATTAACCCATGGTAATAAATTAAAATCAACACGTCAAACATCATGATTACGGAAGTTTAAATAAGCATAATTCTTTTATTATATTTCTCATCGTATCTTTATTTACTGTCATTTTATTACTCGCAATTTTATTTACTGTCATTTTATTTATTGTCATTATTTTACGCACTTTAATTATCGTCATTTATCTTTACGCTTAAAATATAGAATCGACAAACCGGTCATTAAACGGTAAAACCCCCTTTTTATAATAATATTACTACTTATATAATTATATATATTTTGTATAAATATAGTTAAAAATATAGTAAGTATCACCAGCTCCCTGTGGAACGAACCGGACTTACTAAAAACTACACTACTCTACGATTAGGTACACTGCCTATAGTGTTGTAGCAAGGTTTAGGTATATCCCATCTGTAAATTAATAAAACTTGTGTCATATTTTGTAGTATTTTGTATTAAAAATAATACTATTTCGTACCCTCACGCTACATCATCAAGTTTTTGGCGCCGCTGCCGGGGAGCGCTAAAACGCTATATTTTTAATTATAATAATATTGAAATAAAATATAATAATATAATAATATTGAAATAGAATATAATAATATAATAATATTTTAATAGAATATAATAATATAATAATATTTTATAATCTATTTTGAATCGTAAAAGATTTAAAAAGTCGTATTTATTAAATACTTCAGGGGTATATTATGTAACTTGTAATTAATAATTTCTATCATGTCGCTTTCATGTGAATAGTAAATTAATTAATTTCTTTTCATTTACTATTCATGAATAGTAAATGAATTAAAAAAAAAAAGTTTTGAAAAAAAAAATAATTATAAAAAAAAGTATTAATTTGTAAAAAAAATCATTTTTTTTAAAAAAAAAAAAAAAAAAAAATTGTAAAAAAAAACGTTTTTTTTTAGGAAAAAAAAATTTCGTTTTTAAAAATAAAACGTAAAAAAAAAAAAAAAAAAAAAACTTAAAAAAAAAAAAAAACAAAAACGTAAAAAAAAAAAAAAAAAAATTATTAAAAAAAAATATATATTTTTAAGATTTTGTCTATAAAAAAAAAAAATTGTTTTTTTAGTTTTATTACCTTTAGATTTTTAGACTATAGTCGCAACTTTTAGTATTAAGTTTAGTTTTGCCATAGTTATTTTTACTTCTAGAATTTTTAGGCTTTGCCGTAAAATCCCTTAAGTGCTTATTCCTTAGACTAAGTTTTAGGTGCTTTAGAATTTTACGACGCCATTTTTCGCGCTACTTTCTTATTTTTATTTTTCGACGCCTATTTTTCGACATTTTTCGACGCGCAATCTTTTTCTCTCTTATTTCTCGCCATTCTAGTTTTTAGGACTTATTTTTTTTTTCTACTTCTTCTCTAAATTTCTTAAAATTACGAAAATTTATTTTAAGTGGTTAAATTGATAGACATCAAAATTTTCTGGTTCGTAGTAATAGTTGGATTTGTACGTGGACCGGGTTATTGGAGCCAAACAGTACTCAATTATATTGAGACCAAACGAATCCTGCCCCTCTGCTGCATCTTTTGGTTATTCGAAACGTGGGCAAAATCAGAAAAGTCTATTGATTGGATAACTTATATAATTTTTCTTTCTTTTTTAAAAACTAATAGGATATTCAGTGAATGCACCGAGCAAGACGTTCACCGCCGGTCATACGTTCACCACCTGTAACTCGATCAAGACATCGTTTAACAAATATCGCCGCCGTTGATTTTTCTTTAGAATCGTCATCTAGTCGACCAAGTACTCCAATTCAAATTTCCGATAATCCATCTTTTGAACCCGATTTCACAACTAAGAACCCGGAAGATATTCAAGGACAATTCCAAGATCCTGAACCCCAAACCGTTAAATCAGAATCCTCTAGTGATTCGGATACAACACTTCCAATCATGGAAAATCTAGAACCTCTAAGTATGGAAGACCGAATGAGAGCTAAACGCACTGGCCAAGGTCACGCAATTACTCATCCAAACGTTAATGCGCCAGATTATGAAATCAAAGGACAAATTCTACACATGGTAACTAATCAGTGCCAATATAGTGGTACGCCAAAAGAAGATCCCAACGAACATCTTCGAACCTTTAATAGGATTTGTACTCTATTTAAGATTAGGGAAGTTGAGGATGAACAGATCTATCTCATGTTGTTTCCCTGGACTTTAAAGGGAGAAGCCAAAGATTGGTTAGAATCGTTACCTGAAGGGGCGATTGACACATGGGATGTTTTAGTTGAAAAATTTCTTAAACAATTCTTTCCGGCATCCAAAGCCGTGAGACTTCAAGGAGAAATTGTTACGTTCAAACAAAAGCCAAATGAAACATTATATGAGGCGTGGACAAGATTCGGAAGGATGTTGAGAGGATGTCCTCAACACGGTTTAGACACTTATCAAATAGTACAAATATTCTACCAAGGTGTCAACGTTGCTACACGAAAAGACATCGACATAACAGCCGGTGGTTCCATTATGAAGAAAACCGCAACTGAAGCTTACAAAATTATTGATAACACAGTATCCCACTCGCATGAGTGGCACCAAGAAAAAGATATTTTTCGTTCATCTAAAGTGGCTAGAGCCGATTCTAGCCATGACTTTGATTCCGTTTCAGCAAAAATAGATGCTTTCGAAAGACGAATGGAAAAGATGAATAAAGATATTCACGCAATACGAATTAGTTGTGAGCAATGCGGTGGACCACACTTAACGAAAGATTGTCACATTGAACTAACGATGGAACAACGAGAGAATGTTTCCTATATGAACCAAAGGCCGGAAAATAATTATCAGAATAATTATCAACAGCCAAAGCTAAACTTTAATCGAAATCAAAACATTCTTTACAATCCAAATGGACCCAACAACAACTCGTACAACCAACAAGGTCCGAATAACCAACCAACTCAAAACAACACTTTCAATCAACAAAGACCTAGCTTGTATAAACCGCCACATCAAACCGAAGAGAAAAAGCCAAATCTAGAAGAAATGATGGCAAAGCTAATGGAATCTCAAACACAATTTATTACGTCTCAAACCCAAACGAACGAGAGGTTTGATCAGTCATTAAGAACTCAACAAGCTTCCATTTTGAATCTAGAAAAACACGTAGGTACTCTTGCTAGCATGATGAGTGAGAGGGAACAAGGAAAGCTACCGAGTGATACTGAAGTAAATCCTCGGAATGAGAATGTTAATATGGTGTCCACGAATTCTGAAAAACCAGCTCCAGAAGTTGGGGAGGTTTTAGATATGAGTAACAATGAAGAAGTTACAACACCACCACCACCCGAGTATGTAAAGCCAGTGGTGGCACCATACAAACCACCCATCCCGTTTCCAAGAAAAGGAGTTGAGTATGAGCAAGTAATAGGTAATAAAGATTGTGATACCTCTGGAAAGAAGAAGAAGAAAAAGAATAAGAAAGTACAAGAAACAAAAGCCGTAGAAGTAAACCCGGTGAATACAGTTCCACCAAAACCTCCACCTAGGGTAGGTGATCCGGGTGAATTTATTGTTCCTTGTCTACTTAGTGATTGTGTCATGTATGATGCACTGGCAGATTTAGGTGCAAGTGTGAGTGTTATGCCTCTTTCCTTATATAAGAGATTAGGTGTAGGTAAGTTAAGTCCAACGGATATGAGTGTTCGACTCCTTGATCAAACCATTAAGCACCCAGTTGGAATTGCTAACAACCTACCCATTCAAGTAGGTAATTTAACCTTTCTAGTCGAATTCATTGTCATTGACATAGAAGAGGACCCAAACATTCCTCTAATTTTAGGTCGACCATTCTTAGCGTCCACCGGGGCGTTATTTGATGTAAGAAATGGTAGAATGACACTTAGTAATGATGAAAAAGCGATCACCTTTATGATTTGAAAGTCTAAATCTCCACCAACCAAAACTGTTGAACCAGCAAAAACGATTGGTAAGAACCATGTTGTTTTACCAACTCCAACGGTAGTGCTTAGCAATAATAAAACGCCTAAGTGTGGGGAAAATGAAGTAACACCTAATGATGACCTGATAACAAAGAACCCCGTTGTTGATACGAAATTAAATGACCCCGTTATTAATAGTTCAATGAAGAAACTTATTAAACGGATTCGCGATGCTAGAACCAAGGGGAACTTTAAGTTATGTAACCGGTTAGTATCCAATCTATCACCTAAAGAAAAGGAGAAACTAGTTGAAATTGTGGATATTACACAGGAATCCGACCAATGGCTTAAAGAAAAAATCACGGATATGCAAGTTGATTATGGACCAAGAGAAATTGACGATGAAGTTAATCACAATTTCGACACCACAGCTACCTAAGTGTGGGGAGATTTAAATGTTCTAAAAATAAAATGCTGTCTAGAGTTAATTGTTCTGTTCTCGTGTAGTTCCGAGAATGGAATCCGATTGGTCTTTTCCGCTAGCAGACACTAAAGAACTAGTTTTCTCCCTCCATTCTGAATTTTTGTTTTGTAGGTTTTTTTATGAAATTAATATGCATTTTAATTTAAGTTTTTAAAAACAAAATTTACTTCAATTCATTAAGTTTAAAAAATGATTTCTAAAATTCGTCGTGAGTTAAAGACTAGGTCGTTGAGCCGAAATTGCTTTACCCGAGGGCGGGGCGACAAATTTTGTTATCATTATTTTTAATTTTATTGATCTAAAGGATGCCAAAAATATTATATATTATAAATTTTTGAACGTGGGGTTATGTACCAAACTTCAAAAATATGTATATATATGTTTGTATTTTATGTTATGTACACAACAGGGTAAAACAGCGCACTTTCAAAGACTGTCATGAAGTTCAGCAAAAGCTACTAATTTTGATGACAAGACGCAAAATATCAAATGTGATATGACAACAACATGTTTGCAAACTCGGTATTTTTAATCACTTTTCTACACTAATCACCCTCGTGAATTTATAATTAGAGTCTAATTTCATGCAAATGAGGGCATTGCATGATCTTAAGTGTGGAGAAGGGTTATAAATTCTCTCGGGTTTATACTTAGTTTAATTGCCAAATTTTGTGAAAATTTGAAAAAATTTCAACTAAAATACTAGTAACGCAGTAGTTGTATTAGAATCTAGTGCTCTCCGATAACAAGGAACAGCCCTAGTCTTATATACTGACTACCCACTTCTAGTAAATTTTTCAAAATTTTCAACTAAATGAACTCAAAATCATGTTTATACATATTTATGAACGATGAAAACTAGGTGATAATACCGAAATTATCGTTACCTCGAAAAGGACATAAATTGAGAAACACTCTAAAATGCTTGAATTCATTTAAAATGAAATAGAAGAAAATAAAAAGGCAAAGAAAGAAACTAAGTGTGGGAAGAATGTACCAAGTTATTCAATTTAAAACATATATCACATATTTTTGTACAAGATTATTGCAGGTACTTTTGCTTTGGACGATACTAATCCGTTTTACCCGGTTTACTGTAATACATTTGAAAGAAAGATGGATCTACACGATGAATCAATTCCATCATTAAAAGGAAGTAAAGTCTTCCGAAAAAGACACGCGCTTCTTGATTTAGGTCATGAAGTTGTCGTCCAGACCAGCTGTAGGTTGACGAAAAATCTAGAAAAGTCATCTCTAAAATCAGCAGGAAATCCACGGACCTCAGCATCAAACAGGGTCGCCAAGTGGTCAGATTTATCCTAACCATGAGAAGGATTTATCTCGTACAATGGGGAGGCACCGTGCAAATTAGCTTGATAAGACTAATGAATCAGATCCCCAGAAAGGATAATCTCCTTAAAGATTAAAAATCAGCTTTTAAGACTGATATTACTCAATCCTTGAGATTGACCTTAAAGATTGAGAATTCAAACTCATGGAATTCAATGATATCTAAACTCGAGCTTGAACGAGAAAATATTTTGATCAAAAATACAAACCGATTTGTTTTCTGAAAACCCATTTTCAATGCGTTCATTACCATTGAACGTAAAATCCTAGGAATTCACCTGGAATTCATTAGGTCACCTGAACCAAATCGGGTGTCAACCGTAAGAACGGTGGTTGCATAGCATGGTCGGAGACAGGACCTTGTGCCAGACCGAAAAATCATAGGATGATCTTTACTATTGCTCCTACCAAGGATAGTACTAGCATCCGACACGTAATTAGACCATGAACAAATGCATGTCATGAGACATTGCCATAACAGTTTCTTGTTCATCGCTTTCCTTTACAACCGGACGGTAGTTTACCGAAAGGTAATATACAGAACATGTAAACTGGATGTGTGATTTCCGATACCGGGATAGCAGTGGATTACACGAGCCTAAAAGTTTTAGCCAAAATAATGATCCACAAATATATTTTGCAACACCGATGATGGATCAAATCAGAAAACTTGTCTAGGGTAAAATCTAGCTTGAATTTTCAAAAGATCAAATGTTTTCATAAAGATCCAATTTTCTAAAGGATCTAAATTTTTATAGTCATGTGGGACTGTAAACCGCCTTTCAAATGTGCACTTTGCTTTGGAAACCGAAAGTAAATCGGCTATTTGATTGCAAGTGTCGTTGACCTAAACCCAAGGCAACTGTGGATGACACACCCACCTTTAACCATGGTTCTATCGTTACTATCATTGTTTATAACACCGTATCAAAATCACTGATGTATAAAGTGTGAAGAATAAAGAAGTGATTCTAGTATGTTTTTATTTCAAGACTGTATTGCTTGAGGACAAGCAACGCTCAAGTGTGGGGATATTGATAAGGCTAAAAAGGAACATATATTTCATAGCATTATTCCCCAAGAAAGACAAGATTTTAGTTGCAATTGTTCCATTTTCAAGTAATATTCGTTTATATTAAATAAGTGCGAAGACAAAAGGCGAAAACGACGAATTGAAGACACAAAGGTCCAAAAAGCTCAAAAGTACAAGATACAATCAAAAAGGTTCAAATTATTGATGAGGAACGTCTAAAAATGACAAGAGTACAAGTTACAAAATGCAAAGTACAAAATATAAAATTGTACGCAAGGACGTTCGAAAATCCGGAACCGGGACCAGAGTCAACTCTCAACGCTCGACGCAACGGTGTAAAAATTACGAGTCAACTATGCACAAGAATAAAATATAATATTTAAATAATTCATAATAAGAATAATATTAAATAATAAAAAGTTGTTAATTGAGCATAGTTCAGGGGTCATAAGTGAAAATTCAATTTCTAAATTCGCCTATAAAAGGCTTTGTAATCGTAATGTAAAAACACACCTTTTTCTATCTTTTTCTTATTTATCAATATCAATTATCAATATCTATATTCTATATCTCTATCATAATGTTAACTTAATAAGATATAACAATAATCTTAATTTTAATTTTAAATTATGATAATAATAAGATTTATGATAGAGATCGTTTGAGTGTGTAAGTCGAAATTCTGTCCGTGTAACGCTACGCTATTTTTAATCATTGTAAGTTATGTTCAACCTTTTTACATTAATGTATCGTAACTAAGTTATTATTATGCTTATTTGAGCCGAAGTAATCGTGATGTTGGGCTAAAATATTAAGAAGGGGTTATTGAACTTTGGACCATAATTAAGGTTTGGGCAAAAGACCGACACTTGTGGAAATTGAACTATTGACTATTAATAGATGGGGGGTATTGTCTAATTGAGTGACAACTCATTGGAGTCTGTCGAACCTATCTTCAAATTAATTAACCTAATAATTAATAATGATTATGGTTGTCCTATTTAGTATGTTCATATGGAATCTGTTATAATCATTTAATTAATCAATTGGGTTAGGTAATTGATTATTCATTCTGATCAAGTGGATGAATTAATATTCATAAACTAATTAAAACAGGGGTGGATTACATACAGTGATAACTGGTGTAATTGTTGACAGAAGTGATAACTGCGTCACAGTTTAAATCCTTAATCAGTTGGAATATTTGACTTCGGGTATAAGGGTAATTTGACGAGGATACTCGCACTTTATTTTTATGACCGATGGACTATTATGGACAAAAACCAGATAGACGTATCAAATAAACCAGGACAAAGGACAATTAACCCATGGTAATAAATTAAAATCAACACGTCAAACATCATGATTACGGAAGTTTAAATAAGCATAATTCTTTTATTATATTTCTCATCGTATCTTTATTTACTGTCATTTTATTACTCGCAATTTTATTTACTGTCATTTTATTTATTGTCATTATTTTACGCACTTTAATTATCGTCATTTATCTTTACGCTTAAAATATAGAATCGACAAACCGGTCATTAAACGGTAAAACCCCCTTTTATAATAATATTACTACTTATATAATTATATATATTTTGTATAAATATAGTTAAAAATATAGTAAGTATCACCAGCTCCCTGTGGAACGAACCGGACTTACTAAAAACTACACTACTCTACGATTAGGTACACTGCCTATAGTGTTGTAGCAAGGTTTAGGTATATCCCATCTGTAAATTAATAAAACTTGTGTCATATTTTGTAGTATTTTGTATTAAAAATAATACTATTTCGTACCCTCACGCTACATCATCAGTGTCTAACTGATAAGTCGATAGGATGCATTAGTGAGTCTGGACTTCGACCGTGTCTGCATGTCAAAAGTTTTGCTTATCATTTTGTGTCGAATATTAACTACTTATCATCCTCAGGAAATTACCTGCTTATCATTTTTAGTCTAAGACATGTCTTGCTGCATTGATTGCGTGAATAGTGTATAGACAAAAATTCATATCTTAGCGAAAATCTTTTGATCTATATATATATATATATATATATATATATATATATATATATATATATATATATATATATATATATATATATATATATATATATATATATATATATATATATATATATATATATATATATATATATATATATTCTATGTAATTAGAATACCATCCGTTAGCGAAAATCATTTCATATCGAAAAAAAAAAATCCTTTATCCAATCGTACGAAATGGAATTCGTCATCAGTTCAAGTCACTCAGATTCCGAAATGGAATCTCATTCAAGCTCCGAAAGCAGTGTGACCGGAATAGATCAAGCAATCAGTCATCACCTATTCTGGATGAATTGGGGATGGGTTCGTAGCCTCCACAATCATTGGAGACAAGAAGAAGGTGATCCCTTCCATCCACCACATTGCCCTCTTGACGAAGAACCTGAAGCACTTACCGGCGAACCTGTCCGAAATACCATGTTCTCGCTCATTTCCAGAGTATATCGTCACGATTATATATTACATCAAATTTTAGATTTTATTTATTCGCTCGTCCGAACCGACAATCACCCCGGTGTAATAGAAGAAGTCAACGAGCTTCGTGCTCGGGTAGTGGCTTTGTAGAATATGGTGCAGAGATTACAAACACCAGCAGCAGCATCAGCAGCATAACCAGTACCACCATCATCAATGCCAACAGTACCATTACCACCTCCAACCACAACCGCGTCGTAAACCTCAACTTCACAATCTGTCCCACGAGCATCAACGTCATACGCACCATAGATACCAAGGAGTACCAACAACAATAACTGACGAAGTATTAATTCATAACTTCATTGGAGAAACATTCCGCGGCGATTATGTAATCTCTAAAGTCTTAGAGATTATCTAATCTAGCCCTAACCATAAATCAGTTAAGCGAACCAAAATGATAGAAGGAAGAGTAGAAACCCTGACAAAAATGGTGTGTGATTAACAAGCTAAACTTGCTTTACCAACAGCATCAATAGTACCGTCAGCGTTACCAGCATTGTCAGTACAGTCGACATCTGAATCAACAACACCGATAACATCACAAACTCCGTCAGTTCAAGAATCACTGTGGACATCATTACGAATCAATAACGTGTATATTGTATCAACGAGTTATGAAGAATTAACTCATTCCCTCTGAAGAAATTATATGTATATTATATATATATATATATATATATATATTTTGAAATAAATCTTTCCGTGCTAAGCTATTGTGTGTGAATCTTAACTACTCTGTTAATTCATATTACAAATATGCAATAATGTACGTCCTTCGGCCGCAACTTAACCAGCGTTAACTACAATCTCTGTTGCAATTCAACAAATTCCAATTCATAATAAATCAAGTATATATTTGATTTTACACTTTCATCATCGATGTACCCGAAACTTTTCAGATAACATCATTCGTACTTTGCGAAATTCACAAGAATTTCACGAACCGAACATCATACATCAACAAATAACGAAGTATTAATTCATAATTTCAATGTCATTAAAGAAATACTGCGTAAAAGTTATGTACTTTTTAAAGCCTTTAGGGATTATTCAATTCTAGTTTCAACCGTAAATCAAATGAGTTTAATTTAACATTAACTCATTAAATCTATGTTACATCTGAAGAAAATATACATATATATATATATATATATATTTTTTCATAAAGACTGTAATAAAATTTTTTTGTATAAAATATTAATTGTGAAATTTTTTTTTAACGGGTAGGTAATACCCGAGAGATATATAAATTCACAAATAATATGTTACATTCTTCGAATCTGATTCAGCAAATCATCCATTATACTCCCTACTTTCACAACAATATACATTCTTTTATAGAAATTAAAACAACCATACTCATTCAAAATTTAATTACATATTCTGATTTTAAAATCTCAAAATTCAACTCGAGATATGACCAAAATCATCACTCTTAGATCCTTACATCTTTCACAAGCTATATTTTGACTTCAAAACTGTGTTAGAACATCAAATGTATGTTAACGATTACAATCTGTGTTCAAACCCTTCAAAAATTTCTGAAGACACTTCGAATGATGAGCAATCGAGATGATGATCCAACCACATGTTACCCACAGTTATGTACCTGAAAAAAACTCTTGAAACCAAAGTAAAAGTTTAAACAACGTATCCGCGTCAGATTCTTTGGCATTTATTAACAAAAATAACTTTGTGACTCCTATTCAAAGTAGCCAGTTTTGTCACAGCTCCAGCAAGTCAACTTCGACTTTTCAGTCAGACTAACTTTATTATAACCTTGAGATATACACCATCGTTACCAGGGAACCTTTTACATTCCACCACATTATTAGCAGATGTACCAACAACTTCATTACCCTTTGCCTTTAGCCTCTCCAAAAAGTCATTATAATTATTTATTGAAACCCCATCATTTACTCATTCGCATCTTGTAATGAGAATTGCCATACGAATAATTGGGAATTAGCAATCAGTATTTTGAAATCTCGCAGCATGTCTATGCCAACAGTTATATGTGTATATATAACGTCTATCTTACGGACTTAATTTGAATGTGAAGTTTCTGAAAAACACTCCGAACTACGAATTGGTTCTCCGAAAATGGAAAAAAAAACAAAAATGCTGATGAAGCAGAAAAAACTATAAACGACTTTAAACGGTAAAAGCTGGATGATAATGATGAAGTGTGCTGGCAAAGCACAGAAAAAGAGAAGTTTTGGAACTGGAAAACGGATTGAGCAAAGTAGGAAGGAGGCTGTGGACAAATTACAAAGACTGAACCTGACTTCAAAGGATCCAAATGATTCAGTACCTACTGAAGTCATTAACGAATACCTTGCTCCTGACTCTAAACCCCTGCGAACAATATTCTTCATCATCCTCTGATATTAGAAATTCTAAAATATCATCATATCTTTCATTATAAATATCCTCCATATTTCTGAAGATATTTTCTTAATTTTTCTTATTTGAAATCATTTACCTCTTCGTGCTATCTGTATTACATCATAAAAGAAACTATTTTAGTTTCTAAATTCTGAAACATTCAAGTTTAAAATAGGAATATTTTGAAGTAGTGTTGGGAACTGAAGCATGAATTAGTATAATATAATGACACTTGATCAACGTGATTATATTACAGTAAGTCATGCTGAGTTTATAAATGGAACGTGATGATTCACAGATCATAACATAATCATGTGCCATGTTATACGACTCTTGTATTCTATTTAACCTCTAAAATATCAAGAAAATATTTCTTGATGATTCGCCCTTTTCCAAGGTATTCTAGTAATTTGACAAGTCAAGATCGTGCCATCACAATTTCCTTCCTAGAACATTAACAATGTTCATTCCGAAATTCATATCTGTGAATTCTGGACCATTACAAGCGGTGCTTAATCGCAAGAAGAAGAAACGAAAGGACAAAACTCCGAAATAGAAATTGGGGTATAAATTGCAGCAAATAAAAGAGAGCATTAAATGTGAATGATAATGATTATAGAAGACAGAAGCAGAGACTTTGAAATATAAGGGAACATATAAAGCCCAACGATAAACCAGAAATTATAAACCATATATATCGATGTATATAGCAATATAAAGACACGGGAGAGCTAGAAACACTATAAACCCAAGAGTATAGTAGAAGTAAATAGATTCTTCCGGCGGTAGATGAAAAAGAAGAATGACCGATATGAAAGTTAGAAGTATATAGAGAATCAGAACTGGATGGAGCATATTGATGAATACTTTAAAATATGAGTTGAGGGGGAAAGAATATAAGGAGATGAAACATGACTAGGAACTTAGAAATCAACAGATTTAACTCACACAATGGCGGAATAAGTGAATCAAACCCTCTAGTGAATAGGTTAAGTTTTTTTTTTATTAATTTAGTCAAACCACAACTAAATCAAGTGTGATTAGATCAATACCTAGAGCTATTATTCACCACCTGGGTGATTTGGACTGAGAGAGAATCGGAGGAGCTCACTAGATATGAGTGTGTGTAACAAATGAGAGGCTTAACCTAAAATGAAGAACATAAGACTTTATATACCTCTGCTGTTGACTCACCTATACGATTCATTCATCACACGTACGAGTTGGCTTCATCAGCCGTACGGGTGATCACTCACTCGTGTCTTTTCATTTAGGTTGTAATTGTGACTTAGCTCAGCATCAACCGTGCGTATGAGCCTGTCAGCTGTACTAGTGAGGCTTCACTTGTACGTCTGACTAAGTCTAACATAATCAAACATCTAAATCTCATTCCTGCAGTTCCTGTAACCACATACAAACACGGATAGGATAATAACGAGCAATCATGGTGGCCTGTAAACTGTTGTACCTGCAATGGACGTGGGTAGATGTCTAGGGACTTGCATAAAATGCATCAACAGAAGGTGTGAGTTGTAAGGAAACGAAGGAGGTGAATTTATAAGAAAATCTCCGACAGAACAATTAAAATGGACGATCGCATTTAAAGCGGATCCTAATTCCCTTGATTACCGGAGAGTCAAATCTTATTAAGAAGATTTTCTTCAAATCCCTTGAAATCTGGGAATCAATCATATCTACGTCAAATGATAAGATGAATCTACACTTACTCATTTCACTCTTCTATGTTAGCTTCATTCGTACTCTTCATATAAATGGATTGTTTATCCAAATTATTCGCTGATGATAAAACTCTAATTTTCAGCCCGTATGCATCATGAAAACATACTTATTATCATTCACGACCTTTCCACGCAAATTTCGGGATGAAATTTCTTTAACGGGTAGGTACTGTGACAACCCGAAAATTTCCAACCAAATTTAAACTTTAATCTTTATATGTTTCCGACACGATAAGCAATATTTGTTAAGTTAAATTTCAAGAATTTTAAACTATGTTCATACATTCATTCAACCTCGACCAAGTTCCAACGATTCATGAACCATTAAACGAATATGATTATATATGCATATGTGTATATATTATAACTTGAAATGTAAACAAAAATATTAGATTAAATACTTTATATGATTGTATCTGTTTCAAAATGTTTATCAATGGAATTAGAAGATAAGATCAAATGATTGAATTATCAGATATATTGAATTATGATTACAAGTCTCTGTTGAAAGGCCCACGTTGATTTGAGAAATCTTTCCATTTTAACAATATTCGGAAAATGGTAAAGTGATTTATAAATAAGAATAAATTGTGAATCATTGAGAACTAGACAAAGGATAGTGGAAGATTGAATCTCATAAAGACTCGATTGATCTATTTAGTTTCAAACGTACAAAAACGTTTTCAGTTTAAAAAGAACTTTATTATTAAAACGTATATAAATATCTAGAACCACTTTTGACAACTCATTACTTAACTAGTATGATAAAGATAACGATATTTATATTTTATTTTATTAAGTATATATAACGATTTAAATTAATATTATATATATTTATACGCGTATTATACGTACATAGATTTATACTTTTACTATACTTAAACTTTACATTTACTTTATTTTTACTTTACTTTAACTTTAATAATTCACTTTAATAATTCATACTTTAATAAGTCACTTTAATAATTCATACTTTAATAATTCACTTTAATAATTCATACTTTAATAATTCACTTTAATAATTCATACTTTAATAATTCACTTTAATAATTCATACTTTAATAATTCACTTTAATAATTCAAAAATCTATTATAAATAGAATTCAATAGGTTTCATTATTTCATAGAAACTTGAAAATATTTTTCTCTAAACTCTCTCAATCGATTTACATATATATATTTACTCCGTATTATTTCAAAATATTATTAGTATACATAAAATATTACGACGGAGTGCTGTCCGAGTGATTTCGAAGTTGTTTTTCAAGTGGGATAGGATTAAGGAAATTATGGGTTATAGCTATGGAGGTGATTGAGTATGGTTCATGGGTATGCTCGTGAGGTCAATATAGTGTTTATCATTTCTGTTGCGTCTACGTACCTTTCCTGCAATATTGAATCTCAATATTAATACGTGAGTACTCATAATTTAACTTTTACATACTAATAGTGTATCCCTGACTAGTGCTCGAGTATTTAGGATTATGCATGCTTGTACTTTTGATATTGCCCTTAGACAGGTTAGGTTGAATCTTGAATTAGTTACACTTGCGGTTAAGATAAGGTATAAGATATGCATGTCCTTGGAAAGCTAGCAAAAAATTAAGAACTTTTCCTTTAGATATCGAATGGTTTCGATGAACGGATTAGAAGTTATAATCAATTGAATTTTCGATATTTTTATTAAAAAATGATTATTATTATCGTCGTTTTTATCGTCGTTCTAGTTTTATCTTATTATTATCACTATTATTATCTTTATCAATAAAAGGGATTTATCATTAAAAAATGTTATTTTTATTTTATTTTATTATTACTATCGTTATTATCGTTAAAGTTATAATTAGTATTATTATTATTATCCAATTATTATTATTATTATTATTATTATTATTATTATTATTATTATTATTATTATTATTATTATTATTATTATTATTATTATTATTATTATTATTATTATTGGTATTATTATTATTATTATCATTATTAATATATATCATTATTTAAAAATGGTTATTGTTATTGTTATTGTTATTATTATTATTACTATATTATCATTAAGATAATTATTAGTATTATCGTTAATAATGTCATAGTAACTATCATTATTAATATTAGTGTAATTAAAACAAATATTTGTAACACCTAATTATTTTGATTACTATTATTATCATTATTATGAACACGATATAAAAGACGATTAAAAGCTATTAAACGAAACGATTAGGAAATAATGGGTAAGAGTATCATGATGAAATTAAAATATTATATGATATTGATTTAGATAAAATTATCATTCTTATTATTTTTATCATTACTATTATTATTAAAAGTATCGTTAGTATTAAAACTATCATTTTAACAAAAATTATCATTTTAATAGAAATGTCATTGTTACTATAAAATATCATTATTATTATTATTTTAAATAGAATTATTATTTTAAAGATAATATTAAAAATTATTGTAAATATTAAAGTTATCATAATTAGAATTATCGTTTTATCATAATGTCATCTTGGTAATTATAAATATTGATATTTTTATAATAATAATTATTATTACAAAATAATACAACTTTTACTTACTAACATTATAGATATTATTTTATCAAATAAATATGTGATACAAACATATTTTACTATGTGTAATAACTTACTTTAATAATACCTATCATATTATCTTTATGATATTAAATGAACCCTATAAATTTTATTACTTAATATATATAAAAGTATATTTTATTATATAAATTTAATATAAAACTTTATTTATTAATAAATAAATTATATTATTTACTCTATTAAATCTTTTAAAAATATTTAAAAATATAAAATGACGATATTTAAACTATATATTAATCATGTATAGATTTTTGGAAATTATTTTGAGTCAAATTTACTTTTGTTGACTTTTGCATATTAGTCTCGAGCATTAGGATTGTGGTACACTATGACTTGACCTAATTTGTTAGACAAATATTGATCAACACATAAATATATATAATTAATTTAGGTTCGTGAATTTGAGGCCAACCTTGCACTTGTTCAATGACGTTATATGTATTTTTACTACGAAATACAGTATGGTGAGTTTCATTTACCTTTTTACCCTTTATATTTTTGGGACTGAGAATACATGCGCTTTTATAAATGTTTGACGAAATAGACACGAGTAATTGAAACTACATTCTATGGTTGAATTATCGAAATCGAATATGCTCCTTTTTATTAAAGTCTGGTAATCTAAGAATTAGGGAACAGACACCCTAATTGACGCGAATCTTAAAGATAGATCTATTGGGCCTAATAAACCCCATCCAAAGTACCGGATGCTTTTGTACTTCGAAATGTATATCATGTCCGAAGGAGGATCCCGGAATGATAGGGGATATTCTTATATGTATCTAGTTAATGTCGGTTACCAGGTGTTCACCATATGAATGATTATTTTTGTCTCTATGCATGGGACGTATATTTATGAGAACTGGAAATGAAATTCTTGTGGTCTATTAAAATGATGGAAATAAATGATTATGATAAACTAATGAACTCACCAACCTTTTGGTTGACACTTTAAAGCATGTTTATTCTCAGGTGTTAAAGAAATCTTCCGCTCTGCATTTGCTCATTTTAAAGATATTACTTGGAGTCTTTCATAGTATATTTCGAAGAACGTTGCATTCGAGTCATTGAGTTCATCAAAGATTATTATTAAATCAATTTATAGTTGGATAGTGGATATTATGAAATGGTATGCATGCCTGTAAATTTTCGATGTAAAGAAAGATTGTCTTTTAAAAACGAATGCAATGTTTGTATAATGTATCATATAGAGGTCAAATACCTCGCAATGTAATCAACTATTGTGAATCGTTTATAATGTATATGAACGGGTCCTTTCACGTTGCAAAGTCCAAATGGCAATGCTTTTGTAAGCAAAAGTACCATAAGGGCACGTGAATGTGGTTTTCTCTTGGTCCTCGGGTGCTATTGGAATTTGAAAATATCCGGAAAAACCATCAAGAAAACAATAGTAACTATTTCCGGCTAATCTTTCCAACATTTGATCAATGAAAGGTAAGGGAAAGTGATCCTTTCTGATGGCGTCATTTAATTTTCTATAATCAATACAAACACGCCATCCTGTTACAGTCCTAGTAGGAATAAGCTCATTTTTCTCATTTGTGATGACAGTCATGCCACCCTTCTTAGGTACGCATTGAACTGGGCTTACCCATGGACTATCAGATATTAGATAAATTAAACCTGCATCAAGCAGTTTAATAATTTCTTTCTTAACAACATCTTGCATATTAGGATTTAAGCTTCTTTGGCATTGCACATACGTTTTATGACCTTCTTCCATAAGGATTTTATGTGTGCAATACGAAGGACTTATTCCTTTAATATCCTGAATTTTCCATGCAATAGCTGGTTTATGAGCTTTTAGCACAGAAATGAGTTGAGATTTTTCATTTTCAGTAAGAGAAGACGATATTATTACAAGTAATTCAGATTCACCATGTAAATAAGCATATTCCAAATGGTTTGGAAGTGGCTTTAACTCTAATGCTGGTGGTTCTTCTATCGATGATTTGTATCGATATTTGTCTTCTTATTTTAGCATTTGAATTTCTTCTGTTGTTGGTTCATATCCATTAGCCATAAGTGTAGCTAACATTTCAGTTTCATCAATTGGTTCAGTTCCTTCTCCTAAAGAACATTCTCCTGTTCCTTGTAATTCTGGAAATTCTTCTAACAATTCTGCATGTGAATCTATAGTTTGAATATAATAACATGTATCATCTGCAGATTGCGGTTGTTGCATTGCTCTATCAACTGAAAAGGTAACACTCTCGTCCTCTATACTTAGGGTCAGTTTCTTACCAAACACGTCTATTATTGCTTTAGTCGTGTTTAAGAATGGTCTTTCTAATATGAGAGGAACTCGAGAATCTTCTTCCATGTCCAGAATAACAAAATCTACTGGAAATACTAAAGTACCAACTTTAACTAGCATGTTTTCCATTATCCCTCTAGGATATTTTACTGATCGATCAGCTAGTTGTATGCTTATTCGTGTTGGTTTCAATTCTCCAAGGTCTAGTTTAGCGTATAATGAATACGGCATTAGATTTATACTAGCACCTAAGTCTGCCAATGCTTCTATTGAACTAAGACTACCCAGAAAACATGGAATTGTGAAACTTCCTGGATCTGATAATTTTTCTGGTATCTTATTCAACAGTACTGCAGAACAATAAGCATTCATAGTAACAACCGAGAGTTCTTCCATTTTCTTTCTATTTGTGATTAGATCTTTCAAAAATTTAGCATATCTAGGCATTCCTGAAATCACATCAATGAAAGGAAGATTTACATTTATTTGTTTAAACATATCCAAGAATTTGGATTGCTCGGTTTCAAGTCTTTCTTTTCTCATTTTACTCGGGTAAAGAAGTGGTGGTTGGTATGGTTTAACATAAGGTTTAGCTTTAACTGTGTTATCTTCATTAACCTTTTCAACTACCGGTTCTGTTTCCTTATCTTGCTCAGGTTGTGGTTCTTGTGGAGTAGGAATAGCTTCATCAGAAATTACAGGTATTTCAGGTGGTTTAAGTGTAATACCACTTATTGTGGTAATGGCTTTAGCTGTTTCATTCCGGGGGTTAGTATTTGTATCACTAGGTAGACTTCTCGATTTTCTTTTACCTATCAACCTTGCTAGGTTGCTTACTTCTTGTTCCAAATTTTGAATAGAAGCTTGTTGATTTCTAAATGATTGAGCATTTTGTTCATTGGTTTGTTTCTGAGATGTGAAAAACTGCGTTTGAGATTCAACTAGTTTCGACGTCATATCTTCTAAATTTGGCTTTTTATCATCGGTTTGTGGTGGTTTATTTTGAAAAATAGGTCTTTGCTGGTTGTAAGTATTATTGGATACTTGTTGATTACTAGGACCTTGTTGGTTGTTGTATGGAACATTTCGATTATAGTTCTGGTTTTGATTATAAATTGGTCTTGGCGGTTGATAATTATTCTGATAATTATTTCCAGGCCTTTGGTTCATGTATGAAACATTTTCTCTTTGTTCCATTGTTAGTTCAATACTGAGACAATCTTTTGTTAAATGTGGTCCTCCACACTGCTCACAACTAATTCGTATTGAGTGGATATCTTTAGTCATCTTTTCCATTCATCTCTCGACAGCATCTATCTTTGCAGAAATGGAATCAAAGTCATGGCTAGAATCGGCTCTAGCTGCTTTAGATGATCTAACGATATCTTTTTCTTGGTGCCACTCATGTGTGTGGGAAGCAGTGTTATCAATAATTTTGTAAGCGTCAGTTGCGGTTTTCTTCATAATGGAACCACCAGCTGCTATATGGATGCCTTTTCTTGTAGTGATGTCACATCCTTGGTAGAATATTTGTACTATTTGACAAGTGTCTAAACCATGTTGCGGACATCCTCTCAATAACTTTCCAAATCTTGTCCATGCTTCATACAGAGTTTCATTTGGCTTTTGCGTGAACGTAACAATTTATCCTTGAAGTCTCACGGCTTTAGATGCCGGAAAGAATTGTTTAAGAAATTTTTCAACTAAAACATCCCATGTATCAATCGCCCCTTCAGGTAACGATTCTAACCAATCTTTGGCTTCTCCCTTTAAAGTCCAGGGAAATAACATGAGATATATCTGTTCATCCTCCACTTCTCTTATTTTAAATAGAGTACAGATCCTATAAAAGGTACGAAGATGTTCATTTGGATCTTCCTTTGGCGCACCACTAAATTGGCATTGATTTGTCACCATGTGTAGGATTTGTCCTTTGATTTCATAATCTGGCGCATTAATGTCCGGTTGAGTAATTGCGTGGCCTTGGCCAGTGCGTTTAGCTCGCATTCGGTCTTCCATACTTAGAGGTTCCAGATTCTCCATAATTGAATTTGTTGAATCTGAATCACTAGAGGATTCTGATTTAATGGTTGGTTCCTTTACAATCTCTGTTTGAATGATTGGTGGTTCCGGAGGAAAGATTAATGGTTCAGGATCTCTGAATTGTCCCTGAAGATCCTCCGGATTCTCAATTGTGAGGTCCGGTTCCAAAAATGGATTATCGGAAATTTGAATTGGAGTGCTTGGTCTGACGATTCTAAAGAAAAATCAACGGCGACAATATTTGCTAGATGTCTTGATCGAGTTACAGGTGGTAAACGTACAAAAGGTGGTGAACGTTTTACTCGGTGCATTCACTGAATATCCTATTAGTTATAAAAATAAAAATTATATAAGTTATCAAATTAATAGACTTTTCTGATTTTGCCCACGTTTCGAATGTCATGCCCCGTCCTAATCCATCTGGACGAAGTCACCAACATCTGGTCCCATTGCGATGATCGACTCCAAATGATGTCTTTTAAAATGAGCAAATGCACAGCGGAAGATTTCTTTCATACCTGAGAATAAACATGCTTTCAAGTGTCAACCAAAAGGTTGGTGAGTTCATAAGTTTATCGTAAACAATAAAATTCATCATTTTGATAGACCACAAGACTTAAATCCTGCATGGTACATATGGGCCCGAATCCTATACCCACCTATAATGTACATGCGATATCTTTTAAATACAGTACACCTTTCTCGTGTACGGAATCCTTTTTCATAAATCTTAGTAACCGTACACATATCTCGTGCACAAAAATAACATACACATAACCTGTGTATAAAATCATTCTCTCGATACATAACATTCACTTCAAATGGTGGCAATTATCATGTCCACATAATTCAATGGTGGCAATTATCATGTCCACATAATTCAATGGTGGCAATTATCATGTCCACATATTTCAATAATAATCCGCAGAACTTCTTTCTGCATAATAATTCATTCGAGAAATTTTTTGCTTGTGTCTATCTCGTCAAACATTTATAAAAGCATTTCATGTATTCGCAGTTCAAAATATATTTCCAAAAGCATTTAATAAAGCAGTTGTAAAACTAACGCATGTATTCTCAGTCCTAAAAATATAAAGAGTAAAAGGGAGCAAATGAACTCACCATACTGTATTTTGTAGTAAAAATACATATGACGTCATTTAACAAGTGTAGGGTTGGTCTCGGATTCACGAACCTATATCATTTATGTATATTAACACATATATTTGTAATCGAACAAATTTATATATATTATATCTTAGGTTATATGTTATATGTATTTAATTTGTATATATTAAAATGATTAATATTTATACATGTAGATATCTTAAAATGTATATTAGTATTTTATCAATAATTTGTTATTTGTAATATTTATAAAAATAATGTTAATATGTTTAGTATATAATTATATGTAATATAAGTATAATATTTATTTTTTATAAAATGATGATTAAGATAATAATGATAATTAAAATAGTAATGATAATAATAATGATAGTTTTTAATAATAATATAATTAAAAATAGAAATGTTTTTATATAAAAATCATTTCAATAATAATAATAATAATAATAATAATAATAATAATAATAATAATAATAATAATAATAGTAATAGTAATAGTAGTAGTAGTAATAATAATAATAATGATAATGATAACTAAATAAACTACCTCAAAGGAGTAGCCCTTAAAAAAAATGCCCAAGTCCGGGTTTGAACCCGCGACCTCACGCTAACCCGATAATACTCCTAAAAATAAAACGCCGTTGTCAAGGCTCGAACCCGAGACCTCTTGTATAACACCAACACCACAAACCATCCATCTGTCATTACGTTTCTTGATCTATACCCGGTTTAATTCTATTATTTCAGTTTCCTTTTTCTTCTTCAATTTAAGATCATAACATCACCATTAACATTATTCCATAATTCATGATCATTAACATCTTCAAATTATTATCAATATCATAGTCATAATCTCATTATTATAATCATAATCAATTATCATCATCATCTTACGTAGAATCATCATCATTTAACGATCATCATTATCAACTTATTTTATCTTCTTCACCTCTCTAATCATCATCATATTGATTTGTCATAAACACATAAAATCATGAGTCATCATTATCACCTAATCATCATGATAATCATCACGATAATCATCATCATCATTTTATTTCTGTTAATCGCCTATATCAGCATTACTCTTAGTTTTTGGCTCATCTACACAATCAACATGGCCCGTCATTTTTATTTGAACCTCAGCCCAATTATGCTAACCACCCAGCCCAACTAGAAATTTATCTAAACCTTTTAATAAGCCTTATTTTTGTAGAGTGCAAAAGGGAACGGACTTCCTGTCCAATTCGAATAGACACAATGCAAAAGTTATAAACATTTAAAATTAATTAGTGTTGTGGTGGAGTGGTTATTCCTTTAGTGCATGCCGGCTCAAGGAAAAGAATCACAATAAAGCAACTAACTCAATACATAATTGGAGAGTGGGTTCCATAGGATTTGAAAAAAAAACAGAAATTGATATTTAAAAGAGCTGCAGTAGTCGACTGAAACATAAAAAAAAATATACCGCTGCATTTCACTGTTATGGCAAAAAAATTGGTGGCATTTCAATCTGACTGGAATAGTAACAGGAACAACAAAGTGGCGGTTGAGTGGTGGTTTTGTTTGGGTCACGTTGAAGCAACAAGGAAGAAAAATAAAATAAATAATTGGTGGCGATAATGGTGACTCTTGGTGGTGTTTATGGCTGTAAATCGAAAAGGAAAAAATGGGTTGTTGCAGGTTGAAGATGATAACGATGGTGAGGGTGGTGTATGGTGATTGTCTTGGCGTGTATGGTGGTCATGATGGAGTGAGGGAGGTGTGGGTCTTCGATGTACACAGAAACATAGAAGAAAAAGTGGGTTTGATGTTTATTCACGGTAACATAATTAGATAGACAGGAGACCGTAGCAGTTGCATTGAACAAAGGTGATTTGGTAAGGGTGGTTGAGCAGGAATAAAGAAAACGTAGCAGTATGTTTTACGGTTTAATGGATGATAAAGGTGTTGATAGGTGTTAGTGTGGTGATCGGCATGTGATGACGGGTGTTTGCAAACGGAAATAGATAACAAGGGTGGTGTTTTGCATTCGGTGGTGGTGATTTACGATTGATATACATGAGGTGTATGGGTTGGTTTAATGGTGTATCATATGCACTTGTATATGTATATATATCATTTTGATGAAAGAGTTAGACAAACACAATACTTGAATGTTTAACCTACTCTTGCCACTAAGCCATTTTATTGTTGTAAAGGAAATTAGCTGGAGGCAAGTTTGATAGATTGATAGCTATATGTAACCATTCTCAATGTTATAATAATCATAAATATGGAGAAAGAGTACGGATATATATAATTAGTTATGGATATAATATTGTATAATATGAATATAATAATATCAAAGTTGTTAAGAACATGCAAAATGAATCCAACTTCATAATTAAGTTGCCGACAGTTTTTACGGGAAGATTTCGTACTCCGTTGCTAATTAGTGGCGAATAAAAGTCTTCGGAAAAATTCCAAATTTTTAAATTAAATAGTTTTATTTATGTTGGTCGTTATGGTATAAAAATTGATCATTAATTTATTAAATAAAATTTACATCAACTGTTTCTCTCATTTATGGGTGAAATATAAAAAGTGTTGAAATTTATTAATTAGCTTCTAAGTATATTTTTTAATAAGCCTAAAATTTATAGAACTCATTTTCGTATCATCGTTTGTTTTAAAATTATATAAGTTTGAACTTAACTTGCTTAATATCAATCGGAACATCAGACGAGTATTACAATCATTTAATATTTATTTCTTTATTTTTTTTAATATACTTTATATATATATATATATATATATATATATATATATATATATATATATATATATATATATATATATATATATATATATATATATAGATTCAGGTTTTATTATATAATTAAATACATTAAGTATGTTTTCATATAAATAAATTTAATATTTAATCTTATATATTTACAATTAATATTCATGTACATATATATATATATATATATATATATATATATATACATACTTAAATATATATGAATCTATTTACAAATAGTTGTTCGTGAATCGTTGGGAACAGCTGAAGGTCAATTGAATATATAAACATAGTTTCAAAACTTTCGAGACTCAACATTACAGACTTTGCTTATCGTATTTAAATCATATGAAGATTAAGTTTAAATTTGGTCGGAAAATTCCGGGTCGTCACAGTACCTACCCGTTAAAGAAATTTCGTCCCGAAATTTGATCGAGGTCGTCATGGCTAACAATAAGAATGTTTTTATGACAAATATGAGTCGCAAAATAGTGTTTTATCACCATTGAGTAATATGGATAATATGATTTGATTATGTGAAGCGTACGAGTGAAGCTATCACAAAAGAGTGCAAGTTTCGTCTTAACTTTTGACGTAGTCACGATTGAATTTAGGAACTAAGGTGCGTCTTGACTTTTGACGTTGTCTTGGTTGGATTTCCGGAATTCAAGGGATTTAAAGAAAATCTTCGAAATCTAAAAGATTTGATTCTTCGACGAATAAGGAATTTAGGATCCTTTTTAATTAAATGCGATAATCTACCTCGATTGCTACGTCTGATATTTCACTATAATTTCACCTTCTTTGTTTCCTTATTGTCACCATTCTCATCCTACTTCAAGTCAAACGAATAATGGTCCAGAATTCGTAGGTATAGAGTTTTGAATGACTATAATATTCTAAGCATAAAGGAATGTATTAGCACGATTTGATTTGTTGAATTACTAGAATCCCTGAGGATAGAACTATCAAGAATATATCTGCTTGATATGTTCAGAGGTTAATTAGAATGAAAGAGTTATGTAACATGACACATGATGAGGGTGTGATCTTCTGTGAACCATCATCACGTTTCATTAAAAACTCAGCATGACTTACTGTAATATAATTACGTTGGCCGGGCGTCATTATATTATACTAAGCCATGCTTCAATTCTTAACACTTCTCCACAATTCATTCATAATTTATACTTAGATTTTATAGAAGTTTCCAATATAATGGAATACAGAAAACAAGGAGAGGTATATAATTTCGGGCTAGAGTATTTATGAAAATATCCTCAGAAATATCGAAGATATTTATGATGATATTTTGGAATTTCTAAGTTCGAGGGTTGATGAAGAAAAATTTTCCGCAAGATTTTAACATGAATTCGGAACAAGATATTCTCTAAAGATTTCATCGGATCTAGAATTACCTGGATTCTTTGAATATATGGTATGGTCCTTGTATTTGTCCTTGGTCTCCATCGTGGTTAGCTCAATCTGTTTTCCAGTTCCAACTTTTCTAAGCTTTTCCAACATACTATTCTTTATCATCAAACTTTCGATGATTAAGGTCGTTTACGGTTGTCTATGGTTTCTGCTGCTTCATTCAGCTTTTTCAACATTCAGAGTATTGATTTGTGACTGAGTGCTTTTCAGAATTTCAGAATGAGAGATCATAATTCTAAGAGATAAATGTATATGTATACATATAACTGTTGACGTAGAAACGTTGCGAGATTCAAAATACTGATTGCTGATTCCCAGTAATTGGTATGACAATTTTCGTTATAAGATGCCGATGAGTATATGATAGGGTTTCGATGATAAAAATGATTTTTCGGAAAATCAAAGATCAACAAAGTTGTTGGTAAGTTTACTGCTAATATGGTGAGATATAAACATTTCTTCGGTAACGATGATGAAAAGACAACGTATATATCAAGGTTATAATAAAATTGTTTCGAACGAAAAGTTGAAGTTGACTTGCTGGAGCTGTGACAAAATTGGCTAATTTGGAAAGAGATTGCAAAGTTATTTTCGGTAATAATAACGTTAAAAGAATTAGCACAGCTACGCGTTAAACGTTTACTCAGTTTTCGAGAGTTTTCAGGTGCATATCTATATGCATCAATCTTTTCTTTCGTAGATGAAGTGCGGTTAGTTCATTTTCTCGATTGAGGTGTTTTCAAGAATCATGAAAGGTTTGAATACATATTGTAATTGTCAAGATACGAATGAGGTTTAAGATGAAATCAAGTGGCAAACTTGAAGAATTGTTTAGTTTCATATATTATAATCAATATTTTAATTCATTTTAATTGTCCAATGTTGGTAGTCCTCAGTTGATAGTCCACAGTTAGCAATTCAATAATTCATATATAGTTAAATATATAATATTCGAATTAATCAACACGTATCGTGACCCGTGTACATGTCTCAGACTCGATCACAACTCAAAGTATATATATTATTGTAAAATCAACCTCAACCCTGTATAGAGAACTCAATCATTACTGCATATAGAGTGTCTATGGTTATTCCAAATAATATATATATATATATATATATATATATATATATATATATATATATATATATATATATATATATATATATATATATATATATATATATATATATATATATATATATATATATATGCGTCGATATGATATGTCAAAACCTTGTATACGTGTCCCGATATTTAGAGTGCGTAAAATAAATAGCAGGAATTAAATGAGGATAAATAAAATTGCGATAATTAAATTGCCATAAAATAAATTGCGATAATTAAAATGTAATAAGGAATTTACAGTTAACTAGGAACAGTTAGCTAGGCTTTTATCAGCGTGGATTCTTAAAAAAAAATTTCATAGTTAATTTGTTTGTTTCTAATAAATTTTATTTTGTCCAATGTTTTCTTCATTATGCCACTTGTTGGATTCTGATAGATCAAAATTCAAGTATGAGATTGAATGAAAATAGTTATTCTGTGGTGAACGGATACATATATCGGTGGATATAAGTAGAATAGTAAATGACTGTTGAATCAGATTCGAAGAATGTACAGTGTAACTTATTAATGTGAAATTTAAATATTCCTCGGGTATTACCTACCCGTTAAAATATTTTCACCATTAACAGCTTGTACAAAAGAACTTTTAATTACAATCTTTATGAAAATATACTTGCATATATATTTTCTTCAGATATAATCATGGATTTAATGAGTTAATATGATATTAATCTCATTTGCTTTTCGGTTTGAGCTAGAATAGGTAATCTCTAAAACTATTAGGAACCACATATTCTTCGCAGAATATTAATGAAGTTATGGATCAATACTTCATCGTTCATTGTTGTTGGTACTCCTTGGTATCTATGGTTCGTATGATGTTGATGTTCGAGGTATAGTTTTTGATGATGAGATGTAGGATACGAATGTTGTTGTTGATGGTGGTGATGGTACTATTGATGCTGGTGACGTTGCTGAAGCTGGTACGTTTTGCACCATATTCTCCAAATTTATTACTCGAGTGTGAAGCTCGTTGGCTTCTTCTATTACTCCGGGATGATTGTCGGTTGGGACGAACGGATGAATAAGGTTTCAAATTGTGGATAGAATATAATCATGTCGAGCTACTTTGGAAATGAGGGTGAAGATGGTGTTTCAGATTGGTTCGCCAGTGAATGTTTCAAGTCCTTCGCCCAGCGAACAATATGGTGGGTGAAAGGGATTGCTTCTTCTTGTCTCCAATGATTAAGTAGACTACGAACCCATTAGATGAATTGAGGATGGCTGATTGGTTGGTTCATTCTGGTGACACTGCTTTCGGAGCTTAAGTGAAACTATGAAAGGACCCGTCCTAATCCATCCGGACGAAGTCCATATCGATTATAAACGATTCGCAACAGTGGATTACATCGCGAGGTACTTGACCTCTATATGATACATTTTACAAACATTGCATTCGCTTTTGAAAAGACAATATTTCATTACATCGAAAGTTGACAGACATGCATAACATTTTATAATATATCTAGCTAAAATTGAAATGTCCCGTTCTTATTGATTAAAAACGTTCCATATTAATTGATTTCGTTGCGAGGTTTTGACCTCTATATGAGACGTTTTTCAAAGACTGCATTCATTTTTAAACAAACCATAACCTTTATTTCATCAATAAAGGTTTAAAAAGCTTTACGTAGATTATCAAATAATGATAATCTAATATATCCTGTTTACACACGACCATTACATAATGGTTTACAATACAAATATGTTACAACAAAATAAGTTTCTTGAATGCAGTTTTTACACAATATCATACAAGCAGGGACTCCAAATCTTGTCCTTATTTAAGTATGCGATAGCGGAAGCTCTTAATAATCACCTGAGAATAAACATGCTTAAAACGTCAACAAAAATGTTGGTGAGTTATAGGTTTAACCTATATATATCAAATCGTAACAATAGACCACAAGATTTCATATTTCAATACACATCCCATACATAGAGATAAAAATCATTCATATGGTGAACACCTGGTAACCGACAATAACAAGATGCATATATAAGAATATCCCCATCATTCCGGGACACCCTTCGGATATGATATAAATTTCGAAGTACTAAAGCATCCGGTACTTTGGATGGGGTTTGTTAGGCCCAATAGATCTATCTTTAGGATTCGCGTCAATTAGGGTGTCTGTTCCCTAATTCTTAGATTACCAGACTTAATAAAAAGGGGCATATTCGATTTCGATAATTCAACCATAGAATGTAGTTTCACGTACTTGTGTCTATTTTGTAAATCATTTATAAAACCTGCATGTATTCTCATCCCAAAAATATTAGATTTTAAAAGTGGGACTATAACTCACTTTCACAGATTTTTTACTTCGTCGGGAAGTAAGACTTGGCCACTGGTTGATTCACGAACCTATAACAATATATACATATATATCAAAGTATGTTCAAAATATATTTACAACACTTTTAATATATTTTGATGTTTTAAGTTTATTAAGTCAGCTGTCCTCGTTAGTAACCTACAACTAGTTGTCCACAGTTAGATGTACAGAAATAAATCGATAAATATTATCTTGAATCAATCCACGACCCAGTGTATACGTATCTCAGTATTGATCACAACTCAAACTATATATATTTTGGAATCAACCTCAACCCTGTATAGCTAACTCCAACATTCACATATAGAGTGTCTATGGTTGTTCCGAAATATATATAGATGTGTCGACATGATAGGTCGAAACATTGTATACGTGTCTATGGTATCTCAAGATTACATAATATATAATACAAGTTGATTAAGTTATGGTTGGAATAGATTTGTTACCAATTTTCACGTAGCTAAAATGAGAAAAATTATCCAATCTTGTTTTACCCATAACTTCTTCATTTTAAATCCGTTTTGAGTGAATCAAATTGCTATGGTTTCATATTGAACTCTATTTTATGAATCTAAACAAAAAAAGTATAGGTTTCTAGTCGGAAAAATAAGTTACAAGTCGTTTTTGTAAAGGTAGTCATTTCAGTCGAAAGAACGACGTCTAGATGACCATTTTAGAAAACATACTTCCACTCTGAGTTTAACCATAATTTTTGGATATAGTTTCATGTTCATAATAAAAATCATTTTCTCAGAATAACAACTTTTAAATCAAAGTTTATCATAGTTTTTAATTAACTAACCCAAAACAGCCCGCGGTGTTACTACGACGGCGTAAATCCGGTTTTACGGTGTTTTTCGTGTTTCCAGGTTTTAAATCATTAAGTTAGCATATCATATAGATATAGAACATGTGTTTAGTTGATTTTAAAAGTCAAGTTAGAAGGATTAACTTTTGTTTGCGAACAAGTTTAGAATTAACTAAACTATGTTCTAGTGATTACAAGTTTAAACCTTCGAATAAGATAGCTTTATATGTATGAATCGAATGATGTTATGAACATCATTACTACCTTAAGTTCCTTGGATGAACCTACTGGAAAAGAGAAAAATGGATCTAGCTTCAATGGATCCTTGGATGGCTCAAAGTTCTTGAAGCAAAATCATGACACGAAAACAAGTTCAAGTAAGATCATCATTTGAAATAAGATTGTTATAGTTATAGAAATTGAACCAAAGTTTGAATATGATTATTACCTGGTATTAGAATGATAACCTACTGTAAGAAACAAAGATTTCTTGAGGTTGGATGATCACCTTACAAGATTGGAAGTGAGCTAGCAAACTTGAAAGTATTCTTGATTTTATGAAACTAGAACTTTTGGAATTTATGAAGAACACTTAGAACTTGAAGATAGAACTTGAGAGAGTTCAATTAGATGAAGAAAATTGAAGAATGAAAGTGTTTGTAGGTGTTTTTGGTCGTTGGTGTATGGATTAGATATAAAGGATATGTAATTTTGTTTTCATGTAAATAAGTCATGAATGATTACTCATATTTTTGTAATCTTATGAGATATTTCATGCTAGTTGCCAAATGATGGTTCCCACATGTGTTAGGTGACTCACATGGGCTGCTAAGAGCTGATCATTGGAGTGTATATACCAATAGTACATACATCTAAAAGCTGTGTATTGTACGAGTACGAATACGGGTGCATACGAGTAGAATTGTTGATGAAACTGAACGAGAATGTAATTGTAAGCATTTTTGTTAAGTAGAAGTATTTTGATAAGTGTATTGAAGTCTTTCAAAAGTGTATAAATACATATTAAAACACTACATGTATATACATTTTAACTGAGTCGTTAAGTCATCGTTAGTCGTTACATGTAAGTGTTGTTTTGAAACCTTTAGGTTAACGATCTTGTTAAATGTTGTTAACCCAATGTTTATAATAACAAAAGAGATTTTAAATTATTATATTATCATGATATTATGATGTACGAATATCTCTTAATATGATATATATACATTAAATGTCGTTACAACGATAAACGTTACATATATGTCTCGTTTCAAAATCATTAAGTTAGTAGTCTTGTTTTTACATATGTAGTTCATTGTTAATATAATTAATGATATGTTTACTTATCATAATATCATTTTAACTATATATATAACCATATATATGTCATCATATAGTTTTTTTACAAGTTTTAACGTTCGTGAATCACCGGTCAACTTGGGTGGTCAATTGTCTATATGAAACCTATTTCAATTAATCAAGTCTTAACAAGTTTGATTGCTTAACATGTTGGAAACATTTAATCATGTAAACATCAATCTCAATTAATATATATAAACATGGAAAAGTTCGGGTCACTACAGTACCTACCCGTTAAATAAATTTCGTCCCGAAATTTTAAGCTGTTGAAGGTGTTGACGAATCTTCTGGAAATAGATGCGGGTATTTCTTCTTCATCTGATCTTCACGCTCCCAGGTGAACTCGGGTCCTCTACGAGCATTCCATCGAACCTTAACAATTGGTATCTTGTTTTGCTTATGTCTTTTAACCTCACGATCCATTATTTCGACGGGTTCTTCGATGAATTGGAGTTTTTCGTTGATTTGGATTTCATCTAACGGAATAGTGAGATCTTCTTTAGCAAAACATTTCTTCAAATTCGAGACGTGGAAAGTGTTATGTACAGCCGCGAGTTGTTGAGGTAACTCAAGTCGGTAAGCTACTGGTCCGACACGATCAATAATCTTGAATGGTCCAATATACCTTGGATTTAATTTCCCTCGTTTACCAAATCGAACAACGCCTTTCCAAGGTGAAACTTTAAGCATGACCATCTCTCCAATTTCAAATTCTATATCTTTTCTTTTAATGTCAGCGTAGCTCTTTTGTCGACTTTGGGCGGTTTTCAACCGTTGTTGAATTTGGATGATCTTCTCGGTAGTTTCTTGTATAATCTCCGGACCCGTAATCTGTCTATCCCCCACCTCACTCCAACAAATCGGAGACCTGCACTTTCTACCATAAAGTGCTTCAAACGGCGCCATCTCAATGCTTGAATGGTAGCTGTTGTTGTAGGAAAATTCTGCTAACGGTAGATGTCGATCCCAACTGTTTCCGAAATCAATAACACATGCTCGTAGCATGTCTTCAAGCGTTTGTATCGTCCTTTCGCTCTGCCCATCAGTTTGTGGATGATAGGCAGTACTCATGTCTAGACGAGTTCCTAATGCTTGCTGTAATGTCTGCCAGAATCTTGAAATAAATCTGCCATCCCTATCAGAGATAATAGAGATTGGTATTCCATGTCTGGAGACGACTTCCTTCAAATACAGTCGTGCTAACTTCTCCATCTTGTCATCTTCTCTTATTGGTAGGAAGTGTGCTGATTTGGTGAGACGATCAACTATTACCCAAATAGTATCAAAACCACTTGCAGTCCTTGGCAATTTAGTGATGAAATCCATGGTAATGTTTTCCCATTTCCATTCCGGGATTTCGGGTTGTTGAAGTAGACCTGATGGTTTCTGATGCTCAGCTTTGACCTTAGAAAACGTCAAACATTCTCCTACGTATTTAGCAACATCGGCTTTCATACCCGGCCACCAAAAATGTTTCTTGAGATCCTTGTACATCTTCCCCGTTCCAGGATGTATTGAGTATCTGGTTTTATGAGCTTCTCTAAGTACCATTTCTCTCATATCTCCAAATTTTGGTACCCAAATCCTTTCAGCCCTATACCGGGTTCCGTCTTCCCGAATATTAAGATGTTTCTCCGATCCTTTGGGTATTTCATCCTTTAAATTTTCCTCTTTTAAAACTCCTTGTTGCGCCTCCTTTATTTGAGTAGTAATGTTATTATGAATCATTATATTCATAGATTTTACTCGAATGGGTTCTCTATCCTTCCTGCTCAAGGCATCGGCTACCACATTTGCCTTCCCCGGGTGGTAACGAATCTCAAAATCGTAATCATTCAATAATTCAATCCACCTACGCTGCCTCATATTCAGTTGTTTCTGATTAAATATGTGTTGAAGACTTTTGTGGTCGGTATATATAATACTTTTGACCCCATATAAGTAGTGCCTCCAAGTCTTTAATGCAAAAACAACCGCGCCTAATTCCAAATCATGCGTCGTATAATTTTGTTCGTGAATCTTCAATTGTCTAGACGCATAAGCAATCACCTTCGTTCGTTGCATTAATACACAACCGAGACCTTGCTTTGATGCGTCACAATAAATCACAAAATCATCATTCCCTTCAGGCAATGACAATATAGGTGCCGTAGTTAGCTTTTTCTTCAATAACTGAAACGCTTTCTCTTGTTCATCATTCCATTCAAATTTCTTCCCTTTATGCGTTAATGCAGTCAAGGGTTTTGCTATTCTGGAAAAGTCTTGGATGAACCTTCTGTAGTAACCAGCTAGTCCTAAAAACTGGCGTATGTGTTTCGGAGTTTTCGGGGTTTCCCACTTTTCAACAGTTTCTATCTTTGCCGGATCCACCTTAATACCTTCTTTGTTCACTATGTGACCGAGGAATTGAACTTCTTCCAACCAAAATGCACACTTTGAAAACTTAGCGTACAATTCTTCCTTCCTCAATACTTCTAACACTTTTCTCAAATGTTCACCGTGTTCTTGGTCATTCTTTGAGTAAATAAGTATGTCATCAATGAAAACAATGACAAACTTGTCAAGGTATGGTCCACACACTCGGTTCATAAGGTCCATGAACACAGCTGGTGCATTAGTTAAACCAAACGGCATGACCATAAACTCATAATGACCGTAACGTGTTCTGAAAGCAGTCTTTGGAATATCATCTTCTTTCACCCGCATTTGATGATACCCGGAACGTAAGTCAATCTTTGAATAAACAGACGAGCCTTGTAGTTGATCAAATAAGTCGTCGATTCTCGGTAGTGGGTAGCGGTTCTTGATGGTAAGTTTGTTCAACTCTCGGTAGTCGATACACAACCTGTATGTACCATCTTTCTTCTTGACAAACAAAACAGGAGCTCCCCACGGTGATGTGCTTGGTCGAATGAAACCACGCTCTAAAAGTTCTTGTAATTGGCTTTGCAGTTCTTTCATCTCGCTGGGTGCGAGTCTGTAAGGAGCACGAGCTATTGGTGCAGCTCCTGGTACAAGATCTATTTGAAATTCAACGGATCGATGTGGGGGTAATCCCGGTAATTCTTTCGGAAATACATCGGGAAATTCTTTTGCAATGGGAACATCATTGATGCTCTTTTCTTCAGTTTGTACTTTCTCAACGTGTGCTAGAACAGCATAGCAACCTTTTCTTATTAGTTTTTGTGCCTTCAAATTACTAATAAGATGTAGCTTCGTGTTGCCCTTTTCTCCGTACACCATTAAGGGTTTTCCTTTTTCTCGTATAATGCGAATTGCATTTTTGTAACAAACGATCTCCGCTTTCACTTCTTTCAACCAGTCCATACCGATTATCACATCAAAACTCCCTAACTCTACTGGTATCAAATCAATCTTAAATGTTTCGCTAACCAGTTTAATTTCTCGATTCCGACATATATTATCTGCTGAAATTAATTTACCATTTGCTAATTCGAGTAAAAATTTACTATCCAAAGGCGTCAATGCACAACTTAATTTAGCACAAAAATCTCTACTCATATAGCTTCTATCCGCACCCGAATCAAATAAAACGTAAGCAGATTTATTGTCAATAAGAAACGTACCCGTAACAAGCTCCGGGTCTTCCTGTGCCTCTACCGCATTAATATTGAAAACTCTTCCACGGCCTTGTCCATTCGTGTTCTCCTGGTTCGGGCAATTTCTAATAATGTGGCCTGGTTTTCCACATTTATAACAAACTACATTGGCATAACTTGCTCCGACACTACTTGCTCCGCCATTACTCGTTCCGACACCATTTGTTCCTTTCGTTCTATTAACCCCTGGTCCGTAGACCTCACACTTCGCCGCGCTATGACCATTTCTTTTACACTTGTTGCAAAATTTGGTGCAGAACCCCGAGTGATTCTTTTCACACCTTTGGCATAGTTGCTTCTGATTGTTGTTGTTGTTGCGGTTATTATTGTTGTTGGGATGATTGTTGTAGTTGCTGTTGTTGTTGTTGTTGTTGTTGTTGTTGGGCCGTTTGTTGTAGTTGCGATTGATGTTGCGATTGTTGGGATAATTGTTGCGATTATTGTTGTAATTGCTGTTGTTGTTGTATTGGTGATTCTTATCACCGTTTTCCTCCCACTTTCTTTTGACTTGCTTCACATTGGCCTCTTCAGCAGTCTGTTCTTTAATTCTTTCTTCAATCTGGTTCACTAGTTTGTGAGCCATTCTACATGCCTGTTGTATGGAGGCGGGCTCGTGTGAACTTATATCTTCTTGGATTCTTTCCGGTAATCCTTTCACAAACGCGTCGATCTTCTCTTCCTAATCTTCGAATGCTCCCGGACACAATAGGCACAATTCTGTGAATCGTCTTTCGTACGTGGTAATATCAAATCCTTGGGTTCGTAACCCTCTAAGTTCTGTCTTGAGCTTATTGACCTCGGTTCTGGGACGGTACTTCTCGTTCATCAAGTGCTTGAATGCTGACCACGGTAGTGCGTACGCATCATCTTGTCCCACTTGCTCTAGATAGGTATTCCACCATGTTAACGCAGAACCTGTGAAGGTATGCGTAGCGTACTTCACTTTGTCCTCTTCAGTACACTTACTTATGGCAAACACCGATTCAACCTTCTCGGTCCACCGTTTCAATCCGATCGGTCCTTCGGTTCCATCAAATTCCAAAGGTTTGCAGGCAGTGAATTCTTTGTAGGTGCATCCTACACGATTTCCTGTACTGCTAGATCCAAGGTTATTGTTGGTATGTAGCGCAGCCTGTACTGCGGCTATGTTTGAAGCTAGAAAAGTACGGAATTCCTCTTCATTCATATTCACGGTGTGTCGAGTAGTCGGTGCCATTTCCTTCAAAATAGTTAAATGGAACAAGTTAATCATACAGAATATTAAGAGTAGTTAATAGTATTTCGTAGCATAATATGAACTCATTTATAAAAGCTTTTTCTTCATATTAGCGTTTTATAAGTTTAAATTCGGGTAGTACCTACCCGTTAAGTTCATACTTAGTAGCTAATATACAATTCAACTACTACAATTCTATATGAAAAACTGATTATAATAATATTTCGCGTTCAAACTTTTATACAATATTTTACAAACTTACAATACCGCTTATTTTACATAAAGCATGAAATATAGCACACAATAACTTTGATACAAGATAGTTGTGAAGACAATTCTAGCTAGTACACAAGTCGTTCAGCAAAGGCAATAAATACACGTAATTCATACGTCCAGAAACAAGTCATGCATTCTGGTTTTACTAGGACTACTTCCCATCCTTGGTCTTGTGCAACATAACCGTTATGGCCGTTGATAAGACAGCGTGTTGTAACGTCATCAAAGGGACGAGGGTTACGTAATGTCCAACAGTCCCGTAATAATCTAAAAACCTCATTTCTTACCCCAATTACCGACTCCGTCACTTGTGGAAACGTTTTGTTTAATAGTTGTAGCCCGATGTTCTTGTTCTCACTTTGGTGAGAAGCGAACATTACTAATCCGTAAGCATAACATGCTTCTTTATGTTGCATGTTAGCCGCTTTATCTAAATCACGAAGTCCAATATTCGGATATATTGAGTCAAAATAATTTCTTAACCCGTTGCGTAAAATAGCATTTGGGTTCCCCGCAATATATGCGTCAAAGTAAACACATCGTAACTTATGGGTTTCCCAATGTGATATCCCCCATCTTTCAAACGAAAGTCTCTTATAAACCAAGACATTCTTGGAACGTTCTTCGAATGTCTTACAAACTGATCTCGCCTTAAATAGTTGTGCCGAAGAATTCTGGCCGACTCTAGACAAGATTTCATCAATCATGTCTCCGGGTAGGTCTCTTAAAATATTGGGTTGTCTATCCATTTTGTATTTTTAAACTGTAAAATAGACAAGAGTTAGATTCATAAAAAAAAAATACTTATTAATACAAGCAATTTTTACATATATCATAAAGCATAAGAACACTATATTCCATATATTACACCACACGAATACAACTATCTCATTCCGACTCGCTCGTTTCTTCTTCTTCGGTTTTGGTTCGTTTTGCCAAGTTTCTAGGGATATATGATGTTCCCCTAATACGAACCGTCGTTGTCCACATTGGTTTAGAAAAACCTGGTGGTTTAGAGGTTCCCGGGTCATTGTTACAACTTAAGGACTTCGGGGGTTGACGATACATATAAAGTTCATCGGGGTTGGAATTAGATTTCTCTATTTTTATGCCCTTTCCCTTATTATTTTCTTTTGCCTTTTTAAATTCAGTTGGGGTAATTTCTATAACATCATCGGAATTCTCGTCGGAATCCGATTCATCGGAGAATTGGTAATCCTCCCAATATTTTGCTTCTTTGGCGGAAACACCATTGACCATAATTAACTTTGGTCGGTTGGTTGAGGATTTTCTTTTACTTAACCGTTTTATTATTTCCCCACCGGTTCTATTTCTTCATCCGGTTCCGATTCTTCTTCCGGTTCCGATTCTTCTTCCGGTTCCGACTCTTCTTCCGGTTCCTCTTCGGGAACTTGTGAATCAGTCCACAAATTATTCCAATTTACATTTGACTCTTCATTATTATTAGGTGAGTCAATGGGACTTGTTCTAGAGGTAGACATCTATCACATAATATCAAACACGTTAAGAGATTAATATATCACATAATATTCATATGTTAAAAATATATAGTTTCCAACAAAAATGTTAAGCAATCATTTTTAAAGAAAACACGGTCGAAGTCCAGACTCACTAATGCATCCTAACAAACTCGATAAGACACACTAATGCAAATTTTCTGGTTCTCTAAGACCAACGCTCGGATACCAACTGAAATGTCCCGTTCTTATTGATTAAAAACGTTCCATATTAATTGATTTCGTTGCGAGGTTTTGACCTCTATATGAGACGTTTTTCAAAGACTGCATTCATTTTTAAACAAACCATAACCTTTATTTCATCAATAAAGGTTTAAAAAGCTTTACGTAGATTATCAAATAATGATAATCTAATATATCCTGTTTACACACGACCATTACATAATGGTTTACAATACAAATATGTTACAACAAAATAAGTTTCTTGAATGCAGTTTTTACACAATATCATACAAGCATGGACTCCAAATCTTGTCCTTATTTAAGTATGCGACAGCGGAAGCTCTTAATAATCACCTGAGAATAAACATGCTTAAAACGTCAACAAAAATGTTGGTGAGTTATAGGTTTAACCTATATATATCAAATCGTAACAATAGACCACAAGATTTCATATTTCAATACACATCCCATACATAGAGATAAAAATCATTCATATGGTGAACACCTGGTAACCGACAATAACAAGATGCATATATAAGAATATCCCCATCATTCCGGGACACCCTTCGGATATGATATAAATTTCGAAGTACTAAAGCATCCGGTACTTTGGATGGGGTTTGTTAGGCCCAATAGATCTATCTTTAGGATTCGCGTCAATTAGGGTGTCTGTTCCCTAATTCTTAGATTACCAGACTTAATAAAAAGGGGCATATTCGATTTCGATAATTCAACCATAGAATGTAGTTTCACGTACTTGTGTCTATTTTGTAAATCATTTATAAAACCTGCATGTATTCTCATCCCAAAAATATTAGATTTTAAAAGTGGGACTATAACTCACTTTCACAGATTTTTTACTTCGTCGGGAAGTAAGACTTGGCCACTGGTTGATTCACGAACCTATAACAATATATACATATATATCAAAGTATGTTCAAAATATATTTACAACACTTTTAATATATTTTGATGTTTTAAGTTTATTAAGTCAGCTGTCCTCGTTAGTAACCTACAACTAGTTGTCCACAGTTAGATGTACAGAAATAAATCGATAAATATTATCTTGAATCAATCCACGACCCAGTGTATACGTATCTCAGTATTGATCACAACTCAAACTATATATATTTTGGAATCAACCTCAACCCTGTATAGCTAACTCCAACATTCACATATAGAGTGTCTATGGTTGTTCCGAAATATATATAGATGTGTCGACATGATAGGTCGAAACATTGTATACGTGTCTATGGTATCTCAAGATTACATAATATATAATACAAGTTGATTAAGTTATGGTTGGAATAGATTTGTTACCAATTTTCACGTAGCTAAAATGAGAAAAATTATCCAATCTTGTTTTACCCATAACTTCTTCATTTTAAATCCGTTTTGAGTGAATCAAATTGCTATGGTTTCATATTGAACTCTATTTTATGAATCTAAACAAAAAAAGTATAGGTTTCTAGTCGGAAAAATAAGTTACAAGTCGTTTTTGTAAAGGTAGTCATTTCAGTCGAAAGAACGACGTCTAGATGACCATTTTAGAAAACATACTTCCACTTTGAGTTTAACCATAATTTTTGGATATAGTTTCATGTTCATAATAAAAATCATTTTCTCAGAATAACAACTTTTAAATCAAAGTTTATCATAGTTTTTAATTAACTAACCCAAAACAGCCCGCGGTGTTACTACGACGGCGTAAATCCGGTTTTACGGTGTTTTTCGTGTTTCCAGGTTTTAAATCATTAAGTTAGCATATCATATAGATATAGAACATGTGTTTAGTTGATTTTAAAAGTCAAGTTAGAAGGATTAACTTTTGTTTGCGAACAAGTTTAGAATTAACTAAACTATGTTCTAGTGATTACAAGTTTAAACCTTCGAATAAGATAGCTTTATATGTATGAATCGAATGATGTTATGAACATCATTACTACCTTAAGTTCCTTGGATGAACCTACTGGAAAAGAGAAAAATGGATCTAGCTTCAATGGATCCTTGGATGGCTCAAAGTTCTTGAAGCAAAATCATGACACGAAAACAAGTTCAAGTAAGATCATCATTTGAAATAAGATTGTTATAGTTATAGAAATTGAACCAAAGTTTGAATATGATTATTACCTGGTATTAGAATGATAACCTACTGTAAGAAACAAAGATTTCTTGAGGTTGGATGATCACCTTACAAGATTGGAAGTGAGCTAGCAAACTTGAAAGTATTCTTGATTTTATGAAACTAGAACTTTTGGAATTTATGAAGAACACTTAGAACTTGAAGATAGAACTTGAGAGAGTTCAATTAGATGAAGAAAATTGAAGAATGAAAGTGTTTGTAGGTGTTTTTGGTCGTTGGTGTATGGATTAGATATAAAGGATATGTAATTTTGTTTTCATGTAAATAAGTCATGAATGATTACTCATATTTTTGTAATCTTATGAGATATTTCATGCTAGTTGCCAAATGATGGTTCCCACATGTGTTAGGTGACTCACATGGGCTGCTAAGAGCTGATCATTGGAGTGTATATACCAATAGTACATACATCTAAAAGCTGTGTATTGTACGAGTACGAATACGGGTGCATACGAGTAGAATTGTTGATGAAACTGAACGAGAATGTAATTGTAAGCATTTTTGTTAAGTAGAAGTATTTTGATAAGTGTATTGAAGTCTTTCAAAAGTGTATAAATACATATTAAAACACTACATGTATATACATTTTAACTGAGTCGTTAAGTCATCGTTAGTCGTTACATGTAAGTGTTGTTTTGAAACCTTTAGGTTAACGATCTTGTTAAATGTTGTTAACCCAATGTTTATAATAACAAAAGAGATTTTAAATTATTATATTATCATGATATTATGATGTACGAATATCTCTTAATATGATATATATACATTAAATGTCGTTACAACGATAAACGTTACATATATGTCTCGTTTCAAAATCATTAAGTTAGTAGTCTTGTTTTTACATATGTAGTTCATTGTTAATATAATTAATGATATGTTTACTTATCATAATATCATTTTAACTATATATATAACCATATATATGTCATCATATAGTTTTTTTACAAGTTTTAACGTTCGTGAATCACCGGTCAACTTGGGTGGTCAATTGTCTATATGAAACCTATTTCAATTAATCAAGTCTTAACAAGTTTGATTGCTTAACATGTTGGAAACATTTAATCATGTAAACATCAATCTCAATTAATATATATAAACATGGAAAAGTTCGGGTCACTACAAAAATTGACTTAATAATAATCTTGATGAACTCAACGACTCGAATGCAACGTCTTTTGAAATATGTCATGAATGACTCCAAATAATATCTTTAAAATGAGCAAATACACAGCGGAAGATTTCTTTCGTACCTAAGAATAAACATGCTTTCAAGTGTCAAACAAAAGGTTGGTGAGTTCATTAGTTTATCATAAACAATCATTTCATAATTTTAATAGACAACAAGATTTCATATTTTCAATTCTCGTAAATATACGTCCCATGCATAGAGACAAAAATATCATTCATATGGATTGAACACCTGGTAACCGACATTCACAATATACATATAAGAATATCCCCATCATTCCGGGATCCTCCTTCGGACATGATATAAATTTCGAAGTACTAAAGCATCCGGTACTTTGGATGGGGCTTGTTGGGCCCGATAGATCTATCTTTAGAGTTCGTGTCAATTAGGGTTTCTGTTCCCTAATTCTTAGATTACCAGACTATATAAAAAAGGGCATATTCAGTTTCGATCATTCAACCATAGAACGTAATTTCGATTACTTGTGTCTATTTCGTAAAACAGTTATAAAAGCAGCGCATGTATTCTCAGCCCAAAAATATAAAGGGTAAAAAGGCAAATGAAACTCACGCATATAAATATTGTAAACAGTTATTAAAACAATGCATCTATTCTCAGCCCAAAAAAAATGTAATGAGTAAAAGGGAGCAAATGAACTCACGCATATAAATATTGTAAAACAGTTAATAAAGCATTTGCATGTATTCTCAGCCCAAAAATGTAAAGAGTAAAAGGGATCAAATGAAACTCACCTAATGTATTTTGTAGTAAAAATACATGGAACGACATTGAACAAGTATAGGGTTGGCCTCAGATTCACGAACCTATATCATTTGTATATTTATTAATACACATAAGTGTAATTGAATAGGTATATATATTTACTTAATTAATTATATCATTTTTATATTAATAATATATATATATATATATATATATATATATATATATATATATATATATATATATATATATATATATATATATATATATATATATATATATATATATATATATAGGTTTCATATATTCAATTTGTATAGAAAAATATAAATTTTGTGATGTTATATGAATTAAATACCATTTTATTTATATGTATTTATTTATCAAATTCGTAATTATATTTATACTAAGTTAATACTAGTAATTATAAAAATAATTATGGTAATATTACTAATATACTTATGTTACTAATAATGGTTCTAAATATGTTAATATTTACAAAAATACTATTTATAATAATACTTCTGATAATATTAAAATGATACTACTTAATGATAACCTTAGTAATGATATTTATATAAACTATACTAATGATAGCTATTTTTAATAACCATGTTAATAATAATAATATTGGGAATGTTGAATATTATCATAATACTAATCAATAATGGTAATAATAATAACAATAATACTAAATAATAATAATATTTGATATTGATAATGTTGTTAGTAATAACAATAATAAAAATAATAATGATAATGATAATAATAATAAAAAAAATAAGGAATTTAAATGACTACCTCCAAAGAAGCTTTTAACAAAAATATTGACATGAACCGGACTCGAACCCTTGACCTCTCGGATATCCGTCATTCCCCTAAACCGATTGGGCTGTGCCCGTTTTCTGTTGTAATATGGATTTCAGATGTACTTAACCCGTATTATATTTATACCTGCTTCATCCCTTTCTTCCATTATAATCGACCCATATCAATTCCAAGGTTATAACAGCAATCAACAAAATATTTAAGACTTGTAACCGAAACAGATTTATCATATAGTGGAGTGTTAAATTTAACAGAAAAAATAAAATAAAGAAACTCTAACAGAGACAGTCGCGAAGGAGAAAAAAAATAGATAAACTCCATTCTTGATTTCGAGTTACAGATCGTTTTAAAAGAAAATTTCTACTTGAAAGAGTCTGTAATTCACTCCTAGAATCTTTTTGAATCATCAATTTAACATGAAACATAAAAACGAATTTCAATTTTCATCAAGAACAAGCCGGTTGACTTTTATCTTTTTAACTTTGACTCTAAAATTAAGTTTGGATTTGGAGAATTGGGACTTAAGAATTTGCAGAGAGTTTGAAGGAATCAATACAAACAACTCTGCATTAACACTTTTTGACAAACATTACGAAATTGGACTTTTGATTATTTGAGTTTAAAATAGAGGTCGACTCCTATTTTTTTCTGTTTTTAATTTCTTGAATTTCAGTAAGTATAGAATTATATGGAGTGCAATTGAGTCTAATACAGCTGTGAGATTCGATTAATATTTTTGTTTTGTTGCTTTGATTAGATCGACAGGTACCATGGAAAATAATAAGAAAATAAAAGAAGATTGAGACATCAAACAACCTTTGTAATCTTCTGTGATTTAATTTCACTTTTGTAATAGGATTAAAGACATGAAATGATTTAGAGAAAGTGTGATGGAGAGATGAAAACATATTCCTTTACTTCCCTGTATATATATCTTTGTTTCTATATTTATACGTATGTCTATATATGATTATATATAAATCAGTATTTTATATATATGTATAGGTATTTATAGATACATATACATATATATATGTACTTGTGTATTTATCTTATAAAGAAACAAATTAATATAAATTTTATAAACATTAGTATCTAATATTAATTTTATCAATAATAATGAAACTGATATTAATAATAAATTTATTACTATTAATAATGATAATGTCAATAATAATAACAATAATTATATTAATAATAATACTAACATTAATAATAATTAAAATTGTAGCTAATAATATCACTAATATTAATCATAATAATTAAAATTGCAACATTACTACTGGTTATAATAATAATAATGATGTTAGCAATGATAACCATAATATTAGTAATTATAATAACTTAATTGTATCAAAATTCATATAGTAGGTTTTAATAATATTATTAATATTGAATATAATAATGTATCAACTATACTTGTAATTATATTATTCAATATTATATTATGTGATAACATTTATTTAATATTCATATATTACAAACTAATTATAATTTATATATATATTTATATATTCGTTCTAATAGTACCTTAATTATTTTATTTGTCATTTTACATTCTTAATTCCAATTGATTAAAGTGTATTTTATTAATTCAAATTATTATATGTACATTTTCATTTATATATATATATAAATATATATATATATATATATATGTGTATCTACATAATCATTTGCACACAATTGTTCGTGAATCTCCGGGAGTACTTAGAGGTCAACTGTATACATGTACACAGTTCAAAGGTTTTGAGACTTCAACATTACAGACTTTGCTTATCGTGTCGAAACCATATAAGATTCAAGTTTAAATTTGGTCGGAAATTCCCGGGTCATCACAGTACCTACCCGTTAAAGAAATTTCGTCCCGAAATTTGAGTGAGGTGGTCATGGCTAACAATAAAAATGTTTTCATGAAGAATATGAGTTGATAAATAGAGTTTTATCATCATTGAGTAATATGGATAAAATGATTTGATTAATCGAAGCGCATGAATAAAGTTATCACAAAAGATCGAAATGAAGAAAATGGAGATTTTACATAACTTTTGACGTAGTCGCGATTGAATTTAGAAAATAAGGCGCGTCTTAATCTTTTACGTTGTCTTGGTTGAATTCCGGAATTCGAGGGATTTAAAAGAAAATCTTGAAAATCTATAAGATCTGATTCTTCGGGATATATGGAAAATAAGATATCTATAATTAAATGTGATCATCTGTCTCGATTTCTCTGCCTGGTATTTTCACTGTAAATGAACTTCTTCCGTTCTATTACTTCCCACCACTTCCAATTTCTATATTTTAATTCATACTTTTAAATCATCAGTAAATATGCTTCATCTAGTTTTAATCCTTGTCCTTATCCTTATTATCGCAATAATTATTCTCATTTTCCAACTACCACCGGAGGAATCTGTTTTCTTCTACTTCGCCCTTTGGGGTTATAATGTTTTTAATTCTCCCGTGTCTTTATGTTGCGATAAACATTGTTATACACGGTTTGTAATTTATGTGTTGTTATCGGGCTTTATATTTTCTCTTATATTTTGGATCGCTTTGCCTTTTTATTATCCTCTTGTCCTTTAGTAAAGCGTGCAACGGTCCAGAATTCGTAAGTACGGAGTTTCGAATGAATTTAATGTTCTAACCAAGAAAGAACGTAATATCACGACTTGATTTGTCAAATTACCTGAGTCACTGAGAATAGAACTATCAAGAACATACTTTCTTGATATGTTCAGAAGTTAAGCAGAATGAAAGAGTTATGTAACATGGCACGTGATGACGTTTTTTGTCTGTGAATCATCACGTCCCATAAGAAACTCGGCATGAATTACTGTAATATAATCACGTTGATCAAGTGTCATTATATTATACTAACTCATGCATCAGTTCCCAACATTAGTTCAATAACATTCATATTTTAAGCTCGAAAGTTTACAGAATATAGAAACTAACAGTTTCTATATGATGTAACACTGATAGCACGAAGAGATTAATGATTTCAGATAAGAATAGTTATGAAATTATCTTCAGAAATATGGTGGATATTTATAACGAAAGATACGATGATATCTTGGAATTTCTAATATCGAAGAATGGTGAAGAAAATTTTCTGCAAGATTTTAACATGAGTACGGAGCAAGATATTCATTGAAGGTTTCATCGGATCCAGAATTACCTGGATTCTTTGAATATATGGTATGTTCCTTGTATTTGGTCTTGGTCTCCTTCATGGTTTGCTCAATCAGTTTTTCAGTACCAAATTTTCTATCGAGCATTCCTAACACTCCCTTCTTTATCATCAAACTTTTGGGCATTTAGACCATCTACGATTTTTCTGTTTCCTCTGCATTTAATGCTACGATATCTGAATCATCGGTTATCAATCCGAGTTGGTTTTTAGGAGAATTGTGTTTTTAGATGATTAAACGCTGATGGTAATATGATGAAATATAAAAGGTTCCCCGGTAACAATAAAAGAGTACACATATATATCAAGGTTATAATAAGGTTGTTTTGAATGAAAAGTCGAAGTTGACTTGATGGAGCTGTGAAAAAATTGACTAATTTGGAAAGAGATTGCAAGGTTATTTTCGGTAATAATAACGCTAAAGGAATTAGCACAGCTACGCGTTAAATGTTTACTCAGTTTCTGAGAGTTTTCAGGTGCATAACTATACGCATCAATCTTTCTTTCTGTAGATGAAGTGTGGTTGGTTCATCCTCTCGATTGAGGTGTTTTCAAGAATCATGAAAGGATTGAACGCATATTGTAATCGTCGAGATACAAATGAGGTTTAAGATGAAATCAAGTGGCAAACTTGAAGAATTGTTTAGTTTCATATGTTATAGTCAATATTTTAATTCATTTTAATTGTCCAATGTTATTAGTCCACAGTCGATACTCCACAGTTGACAGTCCAATAATTCATATTCATACATGATTTAATATATAATATTCGAATTAATTAATACGTATCGTGACCCGTGTACATGTCTCAGACTCGATCACAACTCAAAGTATATATATTATTATAGAATCAACCTCAACCCTGTATAGAGAACTCGATCATTACTGCATATAGAGTGTCTATGGTGATTCCAAATAATATATATAGATGCGTCGATATGATATGTCAAAACTTTATATACGTGTCCCGATATTTAAAGTGCGTAAAATAAATAACAGAAATTAAATGACGATAATTAAAGTGCGTAAAGTAAATAACAGAAATTAAATGACGATAAATAAAATTGCGAGAATGTAAATTGCGATAAATAAACTGCGATAAATAAATTGCGATAATTAAATGGTAATACGAAATTAACAGTTAGCTAGGAACAGTTAGCTAGGATTTTGTTAGCGTGGATTCTTAATAGAATTTCATATTGTTAATTAATCTGTTTCTAATCAATTTTTATTGTGTCCATTATTTCTTCATTATGCCACTTGTTGGATTCTGATTGGTCAAAATCCAAATATGTAATTGGATGAATATGGTTATTCTGTGGTGAACAGATTTGTATATCGGTGGATGTAAGTAGGATAGTATATGACTGTTGAAACAGATTCGAAGAACGTACAATGTAACTTATTAACGTGAAATTTAAATAGTCCACGGGTATTACCTACCCGTTAAAATATTTTCACCATTAACAGTTTGTACAAGAGAATTTTAATTACAATCTTTATGAAAACATATATACATATATATTTTCTTCAGATGTATTCATGGATTTAATGAGTTAATATAATATTAAACTCATTTGCTTTTCGGTTGGAACTAGAATAAATAATCTTTAAAATTTTAGAGATTACATATTCGACATGTCGAACGAAGATCATACTCAAAGTACAGATGATGATATTGAAGCATGGATTGTTGATGGTACTGGTGCTGTTATTGATTGTACTGTTGGTGCCGGTGATGTTGCTGAAGCTGGTACATTTTGCACCATATTCTCCGAATTGATTATTCGAGCGCGAAGTTCGCTAATTTCTTCTATTATTTCGGGATGATTGTCGGTCGGAACGAGCGGATGAATAAGGTTCAGAATTGTGGATAGGATATAATCTTGTCAAGTTACCCCGGAAATGAGACTGAAAATGGTGTCTCGAACAGGTTCGCCGGTAAACGCTTCAGGTTCACTGTCAAGAGGTGAATTTGGTTGGTGGAAGGGATTGCCTTTTGCGTGTTTCCATTAATTAAGTCGACTACGAACCAATCAGATGAATTGATAATGGCTGATTGGTTGATTCATGCCGATGACGCTGTTTTCGGAGCTTAGGTGAACATCTATGTCGGAATAGCTGTCGGAATCCGAGGAATTCGAACTGGTTGAGGGATTCATCTCGTACGATCAGATGAAGGACTTTTTGATAAGAAATAGATTATAGGATGTAGATTATTACCCTGCAATACATAATTTACATATGCATATATAATACTAAAATCCCATAAGTTACGGAGGAATCTACGGAAGCTGTCAGACAAAGTCTATAGTAACAGATATGCTAAGATATGAATTAGCAGATACGCTAAGATACGAATCTTCTCTATACACTATTCATGCAATCATTGCTGTAAGATGTGTCTAGACTAAGAATGATAAGCAGGTAATTTCCTACGGATGATAAGCAGATGATTTCCTACAAAAATGATAAGCAAAACTTTTGACATGCTGACACGGTCGAAGTCCAGACTCACTAATGTATCCTAACAACTATCAGTTAGACATACTAATGCAAGACCTGGTTCGCTAAGACCACCGCTCTGATACCAACTGAAAAGACCCGTCCTAATCCATCCGGACGAAGTCCATATCGATTATAAACGATTCGCAATAGTGGATTACATCGCGAGGTACTTGACCTCTATATGATACATTTTACAAACATTGCATTCGCTTTTGAAAAGACAATCTTTCATTACATCGAAAGTTGACAGACATGCATAACATTTTATAATATATCTAGCTAAAATTGACTTAATAATAATCTTGATGAACTCAACGACTCGAATGCAACGTCTTTTGAAATATGTCATGAATGACTCCAAATAATATCTTTAAAATGAGCAAATGCACAGCGGAAGATTTCTTTCGTACCTGAGAATAAACATGCTTTCAAGTGTCAACCAAAAGGTTGGTGAGTTCATTAGTTTATCATAAACAATCATTTCATAATTTTAATAGACCACAAGATTTCATATTTTTAATTCTCGTAAATATACGTCCCATGCATAGAGACAAAAATATCATTCATATGGATTGAACACCTGGTAACCGACATTCACAATATACATATAAGAATATCCCCATCATTCCGGGACCCTCATTCGGACATGATATAAATTTCGAAGTACTAAAGCATCCGGTACTTTGGATGGGGCTTGTTGGGCCCGATAGATCTATCTTTAGAGTTCGCGTCAATTAGGGTTTCTGTTCCCTAATTCTTAGATTACCAGACTATATAAAAAAGGACAACGTAATTTCGATTACTTGTGTCTATTTCGTAAAACAGTTATAAAAGCAGCGCATGTATTCTCAGCCCAAAAATATAAAGGGTAAAAAGGCAAATGAAACTCACGCATATAAATATTGTAAACAGTTATTAAAACAATGCATCTATTCTCAGCCCAAAAAAAATGTAATGAGTAAAAGGGAGCAAATGAACTCACGCATATAAATATTGTAAAACAGTTAATAAAGCATTTGCATGTATTCTCAGCCCAAAAATGTAAAGAGTAAAAGGGATCAAATGAAACTCACCTAATGTATTTTGTAGTAAAAATACATGGAACGACATTGAACAAGTATAGGGTTGGCCTCGGATTCACGAACCTATATCATTTGTATATTTATTAATACACATAAGTGTAATTGAATAGGTATATATATTTACTTTATTAATTATATCATTTTTATATTAATAATATATATATATATATATATATATATATATATATATATATATATATATATATATATATATATATATATATATATATATATAGGTTTCATATATTCAATTTGTATAGAAAAATATAAATTTTGTGATGTTATATGAATTACATACCATTTTATTTATATGTATTTGTTTATCAAATTCGTAATTATATTTATACTAAGTTAATACTAGTAATTATAAAAATAATTATGGTAATATTACTAATATACTTATGTTACTAATAATGGTTCTAAATATGTTAATATTTACAAAAATACTATTTATAATAATACTTCTGATAATATTAAAATGATACTACTTAATGATAACCTTAGTAATGATATTTATATAAACTATACTAATGATAGCTATTTTTAATAACCATGTTAATAATAATAATATTGGGAATGTTGAATATTATCATAATACTAATCAATAATGGTAATAATAATAACAATAATACTAAATAATAATAATATTTGATATTGATAATGTTGTTAGTAATAACAATAATAAAAATAATAATGATAATGATAATAATAATAAAAAAAATAAGGAATTTAAATGACTACCTCCAAAGAAGCTTTTAACAAAAATATTGACATAAACCGGACTCGAACCCTTGACCTCTCGGATATCCGTCATTCCCCTAAACCGATTGGGCTGTGCCCGTTTTCTGTTGTAATATGGATTTCAGATGTACTTAACCCGTATTATATTTATATCTGCTTCATCCCTTTCTTCCATTATAATCGACCCATATCAATTCCAAGGTTATAACAGCAATCAACAAAATATTTAAGACTTGTAACCGAAACAGATTTATCATATAGTGGAGTGTTAAATTTAACAGAAAAAATAAAATAAAGAAACTCTAACAGAGACAGTCGCGAAGGAGAAAAAAAAATAGATAAACTCCAATCTTGATTTCGAGTTACAAATCGTTTTAAAAGAAAATTTCTACTTGAAAGAGTCTGTAATTCACTCCTAGAATCTTTTTGAATCATCAATTTAACATGAAACATAAAAACGAATTTCAATTTTCATCAAGAACAAGCCGGTTGACTTTTATCTTTTTAACTTTGACTCTAAAATTAAGTTTGGATTTGGAGAATTGGGACTTAAGAATTTGCAGAGAGTTTGAAGGAATCAATACAAACAACTCTGCATTAACACTTTTTGACAAACATTACGAAATTGGACTTTTGATTATTTGAGTTTAAAACAGAGGTCGACTCCTATTTTTTTTCTGTTTTTAATTTCTTGAATTTCAGTAAGTATAGAATTATATGGAGTGCAATTGCGTCTAATACAGCTGTGAGATTCGATTAATATTTTTGTTTTGTTGCTTTGATTAGATCGACAGGTACCATGGAAAATAATAAGAAAATAAAAGAAGATTGAGACATCAAACAACCTTTGTAATCTTCTGTGATTTAATTTCACTTTTGCAATAGGATTAAAGACATGAAATGATTTAGAGAAAGTGTGATGGAGAGATGAAAACATATTCCTTTACTTCCCTGTATATATATCTTTGTTTCTATATTTATACGTATGTCTATATATGATTATATATAAATCAGTATTTTATATATATATGTATAGGTATTTATATATACATATACATATATATATATATATATATATATATATATATATATATATATATATATATATATATATATATATATATGTACTTGTGTATTTATCTTATAAAGAAACAAATTAATATAAATTTTATAAACATTAGTATCTAATATTAATTTTATCAATAATAATGAAACTGATATTAATAATAAATTTATTACTATTAATAATGATAATGTCAATAATAATAACAATAATTATATTAATAATAATACTAACATTAATAATAATTAAAATTGTAGCTAATAATATCACTAATATTAATCATAATAATTAAAATTGCAACATTACTACTGGTTATAATAATAATAATGAAATGATGTTAGCAATGATAACCATAATATTAGTAATTATAATAACTTAATTGTATCAAAATTCATATAGTAGGTTTTAATAATATTATTAATATTGAATATAATAATGTATCAACTATACTTGTAATTATATTATTCAATATTATATTATGTGATAACATTTATTTAATATTCATATATTACAAACTAATTATAATTTATATATATATTTATATATTCGTTCTAATAGTACCTTAATTATTTTATTTGTCATTTTACATTCTTAATTCCAATTGATTAAAGTGTATTTTATTAATTCAAATTATTATATGTACATTTTCATTTATATATATATATATATAATATATATATATATATATATATATATATATATATATATATATATATATATATATATATATATATATATATGTATCTACATAATCATTTGCACACAATTGTTCGTGAATCTCCGGGAGTACTTAGAGGTCAACTGTATACATGTACACAGTTCAAAGGTTTTGAGACTTCAACATTACAGACTTTGCTTATCGTGTCGAAACCATATAAGATTCAAGTTTAAATTTGGTCGGAAATTCCCGGGTCATCACAAACTACATATTGGAATAGCCGTCGTAATAACTATCGGAATAGCTATCGAAATCTGAGGGACTCGAACTGGTTGAGGGATTCATCTCGTATGATCAGATGAAGGATTTTCAGTAAGAAAATAGATTATAGGATGTAAATTAGTACCCTGCAATACATAGTTTACATATGCATATATAATACTAAAATCTCATAAGTTACGGAGGATTCTACGGAAGCTGTAAGGAAAAGGTAACAATAACAGATACGTTAAGATATGAATTTATCTATACACAGTCTATGCAATAGAGGCAGTAAGACGTGTCTAGACTAAGAATGATAAGCAAGTGATTCCTTAAGAATGATAAGCAGATGATTTCCGACAAAAATGATAAGCAAAACTTTTGACATGCAGACACGGTCGAAGTCCAGACTTACTGATGCATCCTAACGACTATCAGTTAGATATGCTAATGCAATACCTGGTTCACTAAGACCACCGCTCTGATACCACATGTCATGCCACGTCCTAATCCATCTGGACGAAGTCACCAACATCTGGTCCCATTGCGATGATCGACTCCAAATGATGTCTTTTAAAATGAACAAATGCACAGCGGAAGATTTCTTTCATACCTGAGAATAAACATGCTTTCAAGTGTCAACCAAAAGGTTGGTGAGTTCATAAGTTTATCGTAAGCAATAAAATTCATCATTTTGATAGACCACAAGACTTTAATCCTGCATGGTACAAATGGGCCCGAATCCTATACCCACCTGTAATGTACATGAGATATCTTTTAAATACAGTACACCTTTCTCGTGTACGGAATCCTTTTTCATAAATCTTAGTAACCGTACACATATCTCGTGCAAAAAAATAACATACACATAACCTGTGTATAAAATCATTCTCTCGATACATAACATTCACTTCAATTGGTGGCAATTATCATGTCCACATAATTCAATGATGGCAATTATCATGTCCACATAATTCAATGGTGGCAATTATCATGTCCACATAATTCAATGGTGGCAATTATCATGTCCACATAATTCAATAATAATTCGCAGAACTTCTGTCTGCATAATAATTCATTCGAGGAATGTTTTGCTTGTGTCTATCTCGTCAAACATTTATAAAAGCATTTCATGTATTCGCAGTTCAAAATATATTTCCAAAGCATTTAATAAAGCAGTTGTAAAAACAGCGCATGTATTCTCAGTCCCAAAATATAAAGAGTAAAAGGGAGCAAATGAACTCACCATACTGTATTTTGTAGTAAAAATACATATGATGTCATTTAACAAGTGTAGGGTTGGTCTCGGATTCACGAACCTATATCATTTATGTATATTAACACATATATTTGTAATCGAACAGATTTATATATATTATATCTTAGTTTATATGTTATATGTATTTAATTTGTATATATTAAAATGATTAATATTTATACATGTAGATACCTTAATATGTATATTAGTATTTTATCAATAATTTGTTATTTGTAATATTTATAAAAATAATGTTAATATGTTTAGTATATAATTATATGTAATATAAGTATAATATTTATTTTTTATAAAATGATGATTAAGATAATAATGATAATTAAAATAGTAATGATAATAATAATGATAGTTTTTAATAATAATATAATTAAAAATAGTAATGTTTTTATATAAAAATCATTTCAATAATAATAATAATAATAATAATAATAATAATAATAATAATAATAATAATAATAATAATAATAATAATAGTAGTAGTAGTAGTAGTAGTATTAATAATAATAATGATAATGATAACTAAATAAACTACCTCAAAGGAGTTGCCCTTAAAAAAATGCCCAAGTCCGGGTTTGAACCCGCGACCTCACGCTAACCCGATAATACTCCTAAAAATAAAACGCCGTTGTCAAGGCTCGAACCCGAGACCTCTTGTATAACACCAACACCACAAACCATCCATCTGTCATTACGTTTCTTGATCTATACCCGGTTTAATTCTATTATTTCAGTTTCCTTTTTCTTCTTCAATTTAAGATCATAACATCACCTTTAACATTATTCCATAATTCATGATCATTAACATCTTCAAATTATTATCAATATCATAGTCGTAATCTCATTATTATAATCATAATCATCTATCATCATCATCTTACGTAGCATCATCATCATTTAACGATCATCATTATCAACTTATTTTATCTTCTTCACCTCTCTAATCATCATCATATTGATTTGTCATAAACACATAAAATCATGAGTCATCATTATCACCTAATCATCATGATAATCATCACGATAATCATCATCATCGTTTTATTTCTATTAATCGCCTATATCAGCATTACTCTTAGTTTTTGGCTCATCTACACAATCAACATGGCCCGTCATTTTTATTTGAACCTCAGCCCAATTATGCTAACCACCCAGCCCAACTAGAAATTTATCCAAACCATTTAATAAGCCTTATTTTTGTAGAGTGCAAAAGGGAACGGACTTCCTGTCCAATTCGAATAGACACAATGCAAAAGTTATAAACATTTAAAATTAATTAGTGTTGTGGTGGAGTGGTTATTCCTTTAGTGCATGTCGGCTCAAGGAAAAGAATCACAATAAAGTAACTAACTCAATCCATAATTGGAGAGTGGGTTCCATAGGATTTGGAAAAAAAACAGAAATTGATATTTAAAAGAGCTGCAGTAGTCGACTGAAATATAAAAAAAAATATACTGCTGCATTTCACTGTTATGGCAAAAAAAATTGGTGGCATTTCAATCTGACTGGAATAGTAACAGGAACAACAAAGTGGCGGTTGAGTGGTGGTTTTGTTTGGGTCACGCTGAAGCAACGAGGAAGAAAAATAAAATAAATAATTGGTGGCGATAATGGTGACTCTTGGTGGTGTTTATGGCTGTAAATCAAAAAGGAAAAAATGGGTTGTTGTAGGTTGAAGATGATAACGATGGTGAGGGTGGTGTATGGTGATTTTCTTGGTGTGTATGGTGGTCATGATGGAGTGAGGGAGGTATGGGTCTTCGATGTACACAGAAACATAGAAGAAAAAGTGGGTTTGATGTTTATTCACGGCAACATAATTAGATAGACAGGAGACCGTAGCAGTTGCATTGAACAAAGGTGATTTGGTAAGGGTGGTTGAGCAGGAATAAAGAAAACGTAGCAGCATGTTTTACGGTTTAATGGGTGATAAAGGTCTTGATAGGTGTTAGTGTGGTGATCGGCATGTGATGACGGGTGTTTGCAAACGAAAATAGATAACAAGGGTGGTGTTTTGCATTCGGTGGTGGTGATTTACGATTAATATACATGAGGTGTATGGGTTGGTTTAATGGTGTATCATATGCACTTGTATATGTATATATATCATATTGATGAAAGAGTTAGACAAACACAATACTTGAAAGTTTAACCTACTCTTGGCACTAAGCCATTTTATTGTTGTAAAGGAAATTAGCTGGATGCAAGTTTGATAGATTGATAGCTATATGTAACCATTCTCAATGTTATAATAATCATAAATATGGAGAAAGAGTACTGATATATATAATTAGTTATGGATATAATATTGTATAATATGAATATAATAATATCAAAGTTGTTAAGAACATGCAAAATGAATCCAACTTCATAATTAAGTTACCGACAGTTTTTACGGGAAGATTTCGTACTCCGTTGCTAATCAGTGGCGAATAAAAGTCTTCGGAAAAATTCCAAATTTTTAAATTAAATAGTTTTATTTATGTTGGTCGTTATGGTATAAAAATTGATCATTAATTTATTAAATAAAATTTACATCAACTGTTTCTCTCATTTATGGGTGAAATATAAAAAGTGTTGAAATTTATTAATTAGCTTCTAAGTATATTTTTTAATAAGTCTAAAATTTATTGAACACATTTTCGTATCACCGTTTATTTTAAAATTATATAAGTTTGAACTTAACTTGCTTAATATCAATCGGAACATCAGACGAGTATTACAATCATTTAATATTTATTTCTTTATTTTTTTAATATACTATATATATATATATATATATATATATATATATATATATATATAGATTCAGGTTTTATTATATAATTAAATACATTAAGTATGTTTTCAAATAAATAAATTTAATATTTAATCTTATATATTTACAATTAATATTCATGTACATATATATATATACATACTTAAATATATATGAATCTATTTACAAATAGTTATTCGTGAATCGTTGGGAACAGCCGAAGGTCAATTGAATATATAAACATAGTTTCAAAACTTTCGAGACTCAACATTACAGACTTTGCTTATCGTATTTAAATCATATGAAGATTAAGTTTAAATTTGGTCGGATAATTCTGGGTCGTCACATCGAATAGCCAATAGATGCAGTAGGGAGCCAGAACCCTTTAAATCGGAAGCTCACAACTCAGCCACTAACAAATTCAACTATTAATACGAACCAGAAAATTTTGGATGTCTATCAATTTAACCGCTTAAAATAATTTTTTGTTGAAATTTAAAGAAATTTTAGAGAGGAAATAGAAAATTCTATGTCCTAAAAACTAGAGCGTCGAGAAATAAGAAAGAAAAATAGCGCGTCGAAAAACGTCAAAAAAATAAAAGGCTGAAAAATAATAGGCATCGAAAAATAAAAATAAGAAAGTAGCGCGTCGAAACTTAAAAAAGGAACTAAAAACTAAAAATTAAAAGTTGCGTCTAAAGATATTAAAGCTTAAAAGAAAAACTATATCCCAAATGGCAATAACTTAAAAAGGTACTAAAAACTTAAAACGGCGTCGCGAAATTCTAAAGAACTTAAATCTTAGTCTAAAGAAAAAGCACTTAAGGGATTTTACGTCAAAGCCTAAAAATCTAAAAATAAAAATAACTATGGCAAAATACTAAGTTTAAAACTAAATACGAGCAAAAAATACAAATATTACGCTAAAACAAATAAAAAGATACAAAATATAAAAATAAACTTAAAGTTGAAAAAAGTACAATTTTATAAAAATATTATTTTTTATATTATTTATTTATAAAAGTATTAATTTTATATATTATTAAAACTAATTAAACTAAATAATACAAATTAAATAATAAAACTAAACTAAATAATAAATAAATGAAAACCTAATTAGGGTTTTAATTAATTAATAATAATAATAATTATTACGTAATTATTGCAGTTGGCAGTCTAATGTGGCGTGTCAGGGCCAGTCATGCGATCGCATGAGCTGTGCTTTTAAAATCCATGCGGTCGCATGGATAAGTGTTTCGGGCCAGGTTCTGGGCTGCTACAGTGTAGTGGCCGGAATGTTTTTTACTTTTTTTTTCTATTTTTTTTTTAATTTTCTGTTTTAGATTATATAAAATATAAATAACTTAAATAAAAATTTAATTATAAAAACTAAAATAAAAATACTTTTATAAATTTTTAACAACTCTTAACAACAAATATATAGAATTTTTTTTTATATTTTCTTTTTATATTTTCGTATTTTTTTTTACAAAAGAAAATTAAAACTTAATAAAAATCTTTTTTTTATATATATAGCGTTTTTCTTCCTGCATTTAAGCAGGATCCCCGGCAGCGGTGCCAAAAATATACTTGATGTATGCGAGGCGTACTAGGAAATAGTTTATATTTTATTAGGAAATACTATTAAATACGATACAATTTTACACAAATTATTTATTTATTTATAGAGTGGATATACCTAAACCTTGCTATAAAACTTATAGACAGTATACCTAATCGTACAGCAGTGTAGTTTTTAGTAAGTTCGGTTCGTTCCACAGGGATCTTAGCCAAGTTTAACGCTATATTAGTTTTAACTTATAATTGTAAAAATACAAATATATATATATAAGTAATATTATTATTATAAAAGGGGGATTTTACCGTTTAATGACCAGTTTGTCGATTTTAAAACTTTAGTCGCAGTTAAAACCTAATATAAAATATTAAAAATAAATATAACTAAATTTTAAAGCTTAAAGTAAATGACGATAATGAAATTGCGATAAATAAAAGTGCGATAAAATAAAATTGCGATAATTAAAAAGTACGATAATTAAAGGTGCAATTAAATAAAATGACAGTAAATAAAAGTGCGATAATTAAAAGTGCGATTGAATATGAAAATAAAGGAATTATGCTTATTTAAACTTCCGTAATCATGATGTTTGACGTGTTGATTTTAGTTTATTCTCATGTGTTAATTGTCCTTTGTCCTGGATTATTTAATATGTCTGTCTGGTTTTTGTCCATAACAGTCCATCAGTCATAAATATAAAGTGCGAGTGTCCTCGTCAAATTATCCTTATATCCGAAGTCAAATATCCCAACTAATTGGGGACTTAAACCGTAACAAGGTTTTAATACTTTGTTAACAATTACGCCAAGTGTCCTTGTACATAATTCACCCCTGTTTTAATAAGTCTATTAACTATTAATCCATTCCCGTGTCCGGTTAAATGAATGATTATTAGTACTTATAAATATCCCGCCCATCGTGTCCGATCGAGTGTATATGGTTATTTATAGGTACGTCCAATTGTAAATTTTTATATTAAATTAACAAACTATAATTTAATTAAACAAATATAAAGCCCATTAATAGCTCATAGTTTAATTTCCACAAGTGTCGTTCTTTTGTCCAAACCCCAATTATGGTACAAAGCCCAATTACCCAATTTTAATATTTTAGCCTAACATCATGATTACTTCGTCTTAAATAAGCATAATAATAATTTAGCTACGAGACATTAAATTAAAAAGGTTGAACATAACTTACAATGATTAAAAATAGCGTAGCGTTACACGGACAGAATTTCGACTTACACCCTTACAACATTCGCTAACTTACCGTTATTATTAGAATTTAAAATTAAAATTAAAATTAAAATTATAATATATATATATATATATATATATATATATATATTTACGTATGAGTAAGAAGAAGGAAAAAGATGGTGTTTATGTTGCTCAAAACTGTGAAATTTATAGGCATGTGGCCTGGTACCTACTGCCATGCGATCTCATGGATTTCTCTCATCCAGGCCATGCGATCGCATGGCCTGCTTTTCCAGGTCACACGTCTTTGTTTTCATTCTGCCGACGGTTTATAAATATATATAATATATAAATAATTTTAAGAATTATTTAAATATTATATTATATTTAAGTGCATAGTTGACTTGTAATTTTTAGTCCGTTGCGTCGAGCGTTGAGAGTTGACTCTGGTCCCGGTTCCGGATTTTCGAACGTCCTTGCGTACAATTTAATATCTTGTATTTTGCGTTTTGCGTCTTGTACTCTTGTAATTTTGAGACGTTTCTCATCAATAATTTGAACCACTTTGATTGTACTTTGTACGTTTGAGCTTTTTGGTCGTTTGCGTCTTCAATTCGTCGAATCTGTCTTTTGTCTTCACCTTTTATTATTTAAACGAATATTACTTGTAAATAGAACAATTGCAACTAAAAGCTTGTCTTTCTTGAGGGATAATGCTATGAAATATATGTTCGTTTTTAGCATTATCACCGACGCTTTGAGTAGAAAGGACAGAGAACCTATACGGGTAAAAGCTATGAATATAATTATTCGTACTAACCTTACTACTCAAATAAAGGAGGCGCAACAGGGGGTTGTAAAAGAAGGAAAGTTGAAGAATGAGATACCTAAAGGATCAGATAAACATCTTAATATTCGAGAAGACGGAACCCGATATAGGGCTGATAGAATTTGAGTACCAAGGTTTGGAGATGTGAGAGAAATGGTACTTAAAGAAGCACATAAAACCAGATATTCAATACATCCCAGAGCGGGGAAGATGTATAAAGATCTCAAGAAACACTTTTGGTGGCCGGGTATGAAAGCCGATATTGCTAAATATGTAGGAGAATGTTTGACGTGTTCTAAGGTCAAAGCTGAACATCAGAAACCATCAGGTCTACTACAACAACCTGAAATCCCGGAATGGAAATGGGAAAACATTACCATGGATTTCATTACTAAATTGCCAAGGACTGCAAGTGGTTATGATACTATTTGGGTAATAGTTGATCGTCTCACCAAGTCAGCACACTTCCTGCCAATGAGAGAAGATGACAAAATGGAGAAGTTGGCTCGATTGTATTTGAAGGAGGTTGTCTCCAGACATGGAATACCCGTCTCTATTATCTCTGATAGGGATGGTAGATTTGTTTCAAGGTTCTGGCAGATGTTGCAACAAGCATTGGGGACTCGTCTAGACATGAGTAGTGCGTATCATCCACAAACTGATGGGCAAAGCGAAAGGACGATACAAACGCTTGAATACATGCTACGAGCATGTATTATTGATTTCGGAAACAGTTGGGATCGACACCTACCGTTAGCAGAATTTTCCTACAACAACAGTTATCATTCTAGTATTGAGAAGGTGCTGTTTGAGGCACTTTATGGTAGAAAGTGCAGGTCTCCGATTTGTTAGAATGAAGTGGGGGATAGACAGATTACGGGTCTGGAGATAATACAAGAAACTACCGAGAAAATCATCCAAATTCAACAACGATTGAAAACCGCCCAGAGTCGACAAAAGAGCTACGCGGACAGTAAAAGAAAAGGTACATGCTTAAGGTTTCACCTTGGAAAGGCATTGTTCGATTTGGTAAACGGGGGAAACTAAATCCAAGGTACATTGGACCATTCAAGATTATAGATCGTGTAGGACCAGTAGCTTACCAACTGGAGCTACCTCAACAACTCGCGGCTGTACATAACACTTTCCACGTCTCGAATTTGAAGAAATGTTTTGCTAAAGAAGATCTCACTATTCCGTTGGATGAAATCCAAATCAATGAAAAACTTCAATTCATTGAAGAACCCGTCGAAATAATGGATCGTGAGGTTAAGAGACTTAAGCAAAACAAGATACCGATTGTTAAGGTTCGATGGAATGCTCGTAGAGGACCTGAGTTCACCTGGGAGTGTGAAGATCAGATGAAGAAGAAATACCCGCATCTATTTCCAGAAGATTCGTCAACACCTTCAACAGCTAAAAATTTAGGGACGAAATTTATTTAACGGGTAGGTACTGTAGTGACCCGAACTTTTCCATGTTTATATATATTAATTGAGATTGATATTTACATGACTAAATGTTTCCAATGTGTTAAGCAATCAAACTTGTTAAGACTTGATTAAATGAAATAAGTTTCATATAGACAATTGATCACCCAAGTTGACCGGCGATTCACGAACGTTACAAAATTGTAAAAACTACATGTTGTGGTATATATAGACATATATATATGGTTGACATAAGATTATGATGAGTAAGTATCTCACTAAATATATTAACAATGTGTGATATACATAAGAAATGAGATTACTAAGTTAAGAAACTCGAAATGATATATATAACGATTATCATTATGATAAAGTCTACTAAATATGTATGTATCATATTAAGATATTGATACACTATATTTAACATGATAAAATGATATTTAAATATATCATTAAGTGTATTAACAATGAACTACATATGTAAAAACAAGACTACTAACTCAAGAATTACGAAACGAGACTTATATGTAACGATTATCGTTGTAACGATATTTTAATGTATATATCATATTAAGAGATATTCATACATCATAATATCATGATAATATAATAATTTAACATCTCATTTGATATAATAAACATTGGGTTAACAACATTAATTGAGATCGTTAACTTAAAGGTTTCAAAACAACACTTACATGTAACGACTAACGAAGACTTACCGACTCCATTAGAATGTATATACATGTTGTGTTTTGATATGTATTCTTACACTTTTGAAAGACTTCAAGACACATATCAAAGTACTTCTACTTAACAAAAATGCTTACAATTACATTCTCATTCAGTTTCATCAACAATTCTACTCGTATGCACTCGTATTCGTACTCGTACAATACACAGCTTTTAGATGTATGTACTATTGGTATATACACTCCAATGATCAGCTCTTAGCAGCCCATGTGAGTCACCTAACACATGTGGGAACCATCATTTGGCAACTAGCATGAAATATCTCATAAAATTACAAAAATATTAGTAATCATTCATGACTTATTTACATGAAAACAAAATTACATATCCTTTATATCTAATCCATATACCAACGACCAAAAACACCTACAAACACTTTCATTCTTCAATTTTCTTCATCTAATTGATCTCTCTCAAGTTCCATCTTCAAGTTCTAAGTGTTCTTCATAAATTCCATAAGTATAGTTTCATAAAAATCAAGAATACTACCAAGTTTGCAAGTTTACTTCCAAGCTTTCTAATCCATTCCAAGTAATCATCTAAGATCAAGGAACCTTTGTTATTTATAGTAGGTTATCTTTCTAATTCAAGGTAATATTCATATTCAAACTTTGATTCAATTTCTACAACTATAACAATCTTATTTCGAGTTAAAATCTTACTTGAACTGTTTTCGTGTCATGATTCTGCTTCAAGAACTTTCAAGCCATCCAAGGATCCTTTGAAGCTAGATCCATTTTTCTCATTTTCAGTATTTTATCCAGAAAACTTGAGGTAGTAATGATGTTCATAACATCATTCGATTCATACATATAAAGCTATCTTATTCGAAGGTTTAAACTTGTAATCACTAGAACATAGTTTAGTTAATTCTAAACTTGTTCGCAAACAAAAGTTAATCCTTCTAACTTGACTTTTAAAATCAACTAAACACATGTTCTATATCTATATGATATGCTAACTTAATGATTTAAAACCTGGAAACACGATGAACACCATAAAATCGGATATACGCCGTCGTAGTGAAACCGGGGGCTGTTTTGGTTTGGATAATTAAAAACTATGATAAACTTTGATTTAAAAGTTGTTCTTCTGGGAAAATGATTTTTCATATGAACATGAAACTATATCCAAAAATCTTGGTTAAACTCAAAGTGAAAGTATGTTTTTCAAAATGGTCATCAAGATGTCGTTCTTTCGACGGAAATGACTACCTCTTTAGTAATTGACATGTAACTTAAATTTCTGACTATAAACCTATACTTTTTCTTTTTGTATTCTTAAATTAGAGTTCAATATGAAACCATAGAAATTTGATTCACTCAAAACGGATTTAAAATAAAGAAGTTATGGGTAAAACAAGATTGGATATTTTTGATCTTTTTAGCTACGGGAAATGTTTAACAAATCTATACAAATCATATCCTAGCTAACTTATATTGTATTATACATGTATTCTAATATATTATGTAATCTTGGGATATCATAGACACGTATGCAAATGTTTTGACATATCATATCGACCCATGTATATATATTATTTGGAACAACCATAGACACTCTATATGCAGTAATGTTGGAGTTAGCTATACAGGGTTGAGGTTGATTTCAAAAATATATATACTTTGAGTTGTGATCTAGCCTGAGACGTGTATACACTGGGTCGTAGATTGATTCAAGATAATATATATATATCGATTTATTTCTGTACATCTAACTGTGGACAACTAGTTGTAGGTTACTAACGAGGACAGCTGACTTAATACACTCAAATCTTTTAAACATAATAAAAATGGTTGTAATTATATTTTGATCATACTTTGATATATATGTACATATTTGTATAGGTTCGTGAATCGATCCGTGGTCAAGTCTTATTTCCGAGGAAGGAAATATCTGTGAAAGTGAGTTATAGTCCCACTTTTAAAATCTACTATTTTTGGGATGAGAATACATGCAGGTTTTATAAATGATTTACAAAATAGACACAAGTACGGGAAACTACATTCTATGGTTGAATTATCGGAATCGAATATGCCCCTTTTTATTAAGTCTGGTAATCTAAGAATTAGGGAACAGACACCCTAATTGACGCGAATCCTAAAGATAGATCTATTGGGCCTAACAAACCCCATCCAAAGTACCAGATGCTTTAGTACTTCGAAATTTATATCATATCCGAAGGGTGTCCCGGAATGATGGGGATATTCTTATATATGCATCTTGTTAATGTCGGTTATCAGGTGTTCACCATATGAATGGTTTTTATCTCTATGTATGAGATGTGTATTGAAATATGAAATCTTGTGGTCTATTGTTACGATTTGATGTATATAGGTTAAACCTATAACTCATCAACATTTTTGTTAACGTTTAAAGCATGTTTATTCTCAGGTGAATATTAAGAGCTTCCGCTGTTGCATACTAAAATAAGGACAAGATTTAGAGTCCATGTTTGTATGATATTGTGTAAAAACTGCATTCAAGAAACATATGTCGATGTAATATATTTCTATTGTAAACCATTATGTAATGGTCGTGTGTAAACAGTATATTTTAGATTATCATTATTTGATAATCTACGTAATATTTTTAAAACCTTTATTGATTAAATAAAGGTTATGGTTGTTTTAAAAATGAATGCAGTCTTTGAAAAACGTCTCATATAGAGGTCAAAACCTCGCAACGAAATCAATTAATATGAAACGTTTATAATTAATATGAACGGGACATTTCATCACTCGTCTTTTGCATTTATCCAACTAGCCTGAAAGTACTGGGTCCCCCCCCCCCCCCCCCCCCCCCGAAGGCCTAAAGTGGGAACATGATTTACTTTGGGGTTGGCTAAATATACCTCAATTTTTTACTAAATCTACCCAAAATTCTAAAAAAGTAAACTGGTAGTTACTTAATGGTTATCACTTTATATTTTAATTGTAAACTAATTAGCTGATCAATATATAAAATATTAATGAACACTCTTAGGAAAAAGTTTTTTTTTTTTTTTAAAAAAGAGAGAAAGAATATAAGATCTTACTAAGATAGATGATGATGGTGAGTACCAGTGATGAAGATGACGTGATAGTAAAATGTACAGCAAGTCACAATTTTTGCGAACGTTTATTGTAGTTTATTTTCTATGTTTTTATCATATATTTTGGATCTTTATATAAAGATAGTAAAATGTTAACTTTAGTAACTTTGACTAATGGATTTAGTTGGGTAGATTTAGCAAATCTATATTATTCAGGTAGATTTAGCAATACTTTTTCTTTGACATTGAAACTTAGAGCAACATTTTGTATTTAACCAGGAGGAACTTTTGTACGGTAAATGTCTTAAATAGGAGAAACTTTTAGCAACACAACCGAAGGCTCAAAAACATGAACAAAACATCAACTATCATGACACCTTAAGATAAAATCTGATATGGATTCTTACGGAGAAAAAAAATTCTAATAAACAAATATATATACACACATATTGATATAGGTAAACAAACACATAGCGAGAGCTAAAATCAGTAACAAAATCAATTTAAGCTCATAATACAATACAAAACTAAATTTAAGGTCTTGATAATGATAATATTTTGCACTATATAGTTTTCCCGATTTTTCTTAAACTCGAATTTTTAATTGACATAATAATAATTATAATTAGTTATATTATGATTATGGTCAGTGTTGTAAAAGGCAGTTACATTGGCTGTAACGTCCTCCCACTATGGTCTGGAAGGAACGTCACTAATATCAAAACATACCAAGATATTATAATAACGAGAACAATACTAAATGATGAATTTAACTTTAATGAGTACGCAGCGGAAAATGAAATGTCGTTACAATGACAGGAATAACAATATCGTAAATGTTCACATGCAAAAGTAATAAATGCGATATCTCTTGATCCTATGTCCAAGTAGCATCACATAAGCGGTAAGTATAAGAGCTTGAATCAAACAGCACCTGAGACAAAACATGCTAAAGTGTCAACCAAAAAGGTTGAGTGAAGTTCATAGGTTTAATAAAAAGTTTGTCGTTGTTTTAGACCACAAGATTTAGTTTGTAAAGTTGATCTCCCGCAGGATCAAAAAGTTATGCCAATGCGTGATATTTAGACTAAACGTTCAAGTTTGCCCCATGACAAGTTGTGTCTGTCCTTGTCGGTTTAATTTCATTATTAAGTAATACAATGACTTGGTCAAATGTATCGGGGACGTTACTCCCGATAGGCCTACCCCCAATAATTAAGAATGCTGCAGCAATTAAAAATATCACTGTAGGGACTTAGTCAGACATAGCCGGGTATAGCATAGTTTAACAGTTTGGTACTTGTGTCTAAAGTGTAATAAGTAAAAACAGCATGAGTCTCACCCCAAGTAAAAGTAAGTAAGTTTGCTAGCAATTAAAGAGGGGCTATGAATTCACCTTAGTAAGTAGAGGGAGTGTTATTCCTCGGAATAAAGAGTTGAACGAGTGAGCAGGAAAGTCAACCTATTGACATTTAAGAGTAGTTAAGTGTTTTGCCCATGTTTAAGTTTAAGTATGTGTTTAAGTATAGTTTGTTTTACTAAGTTTCTATTCCTAGTAAGTTACTATTTTTATAAAGTTTCCATTTTTAGAAAGTTTCTTATTTTACTAAGTTTCTATGACTAGACAGTTTCTACTTTTATCAGTATTTTCCATTTTAGGATACTTGTCGTATTAGATAAGCTTCCAATAACCCCTTTCCCTTCGAATGGCTAATTTAGATCCAGGGGCTTGAGCTATAGGACCCATTAAATCGGAAATCCAAACCCTCTGCCTAGAATCTCATAGAAACCATTCGTCAAGAAAGTTCGAAGATCTATACATCTCTAATACATATCCCAAAATGTTTTTATGTTACAATATAAGTAGTAGGTTATAGGTGCTAGTAATAGTAATAGTGTATACATGTTATTTATTTTATTTTTAATTGCATATAATTTATAACATTATTTACATATTTCGGTAAAAATAATAACCGAAGTAAAAAGTAAAAAGTAAAAAGTAAAAAGTGAAAAGTAAAAAAAATAAAAAATAAGAAAAGAATACTTACTAGTAGTAATTCTTCAAAGAGAGAATGAGAGAAATTTTGGTGTGAGTTTGAATGAGAAATGAGGGGTATTTATACTTGAAAAAATTAGGTAAAAAGAATAAAATAATTAAAAGAAAAAGAAATATTTAATTCTTAATGGGATTTTAAAATTAAAAAGTATTAAATGTTAGGTCATGGGATAATGCACAAAATAAAATAATAAAAGTAGTTTTTCCATTAAAATTTTTAATTAAAAAGTAATTTATTTATTTATTTATTATTTATTTTAAGGATTTTTTTATGTAAATAAACAAATTTATTTAATGTTTTTCCAAGAATATTTGTCAATAATATTTTTTTTTATTTTTTTTATTTTTGTTTTATTTAATTAATAAATACAAATTTTGCATAAAAATAATAAATAATTCGGTATTTTGTATTTTTAATAATAATTATGATTTTAATTATTAAACTATAGTTTTAGTAAGTTTGTAAATATTATTACATTTATATATAATTGGATTTATTATATAGTTAAATATATAATACATTAACTAAATAATAAAAGTGATACAAAGTTTATATACTTAGTTAAATTATGTCAAATTATATAAATTAATAATATATTATTTATTTAAGCGTACAATGTTGACTAAAAATTACTATTCGGTCAATATTTAATTGTATATAACAACCCTTAATACATATAGTTAGACATATAACCCTAGGGTTAATTCAGTAATTTAGAAGTCGAAAAGTGAGGGTTGTTACAGTACCTCCCCGTTAATAAAAACTTCGTCCCGAAGTTTTAGGTAGACTTCTCGGATGCATCAGTGGTTGAGAAGAGATGGGGATATTTCTGTTTCATTTGGTCTTCACGTTCCCAGGTATGTTCGGGGCCTTGCGTGTTTTCCAAAGGATAGAATATTGTTTTGTTTCAAGCGTTTAAGTCATACAAACCATAATCTCTATAGGTTCTTCTACGAAGTGCATTTTATCATTAATGCAGAGATCATTCAAAATGATGATGTTATGCAAGTCATTTCAGTAAATTGGATACATGAAATGTGTTATGAATAATATTGAGCTCATTTAAAACCTTGAGCGTTTATGCTGCAATATTAGGCAGACAAAACAGAGAGGAGTTCATGAAAATCATAGTCATGAAATTTGATAGAGATCGTCATTCTTTATAACAAGAATGATGAATTAGAGTTTTATCGACATTAAATAATATGGATAAAGTAATTCGATTATAGAAAGAGTATAAACGAAGCTATCGTAAAAGAGTAAATGAGAAAATTAAATGTTTGCCTTAACTTTTGACGTAGTTACGATTGATTTCCGGATTTCAAGGAATTAAAGAAATCTTCGAAATCTTTATAAGATTTGATTTTCCGGTAATTACAGAAATTAGGATTTTCTTTAATTAAAGGCGGTGAATTGCCTCGATTGCTGTGTCTGGAATTTTTGCTATAAATTAGCTTCTTCCGTTTCATTATCTTCACCACTTATATACTTTCTTTCTCAATTCATACTTCCAAAAGTTTTGTTAATATGCTCAATCCAGTTCTTGTCTTTGACATTATATTGGTTATCGCCACAATCATCCTTCTTTTCCAACTCCCACCAGAGGAGTCTGTTTACTTCTACTATGCTCTAGGATTTATTGTGTTTTTAGTTCTCTCGTGTCTTTATATTGCTATACGCATTGATATACACGGTTTGTAATTTCAGTGTTGTTATCGGGATTTATATTTTCCCTTATATGTCGAAGCTTCATGCTTTTGTAAAGCAAGTAACGGTCCAGAATTCGTAGGTATGAAGTTTCGAATGATCATGATATTCAAAGCAGAAGGAAAGGTAATAGCACGATTTGATTTGTCATATTACCAGAATATCCGGAAAAGACCGAATTATCAAGAAAAATATTTTCTTGATATGTTTAGAGTTTAAATAGATAAGAGTCGTGTAACATGGCAAATGATGATCATAAAGTCTATGAATCATCATCTTCCATTAAAAATTTAGCATGACTTACTGTAATATAATCACGTTGGCCTGACGTCATTATATTATACTAACTCATGCTTCAATTCCCAACACTACTTCAAATCATTCATAATTTAAACTTGAACTTTATAGAATATAGAAACTAAAACAGTTTCCTTTATGATGTGATAAAGATATCGCAAAGAGATAATTAATTGCTGACAAGAATCGTTATAAAGATATCTTCAGAAATATAGAGGATATTTATAACGAAAGATACAGTGATATCTCAGAATTTCTAAGTTCCAATGACGAGGAAAATTCTTTTGTTTCCTCTGCATTTAATGCTACCATATCTGAATTATTGGTTATCAATCCGAGATGGTTTCAAGAAATTTTATTTTTTTTAGATGATTAAACGCAGATTGTAATCGTCAACGGATCTAATGGTTAACGAATAGGCGTTGTTGATGATAATTTCGGTGGTTTGATGTGATAATTCATCATAGAATACGAATGAATATAATTCATGAATGTAGTGATCTTTAGGAAGATAACACCTGCTAAAGCTTTACTTGAATTCTGGTATGTTAATTTCAGAATGTGTAATTAAATTTGTATGAAAATGATTGTGTATCACAGTGAAGGCAGTGAGTATAATTAATGATTTATGAATCGAAATTGAAGAATGTACAGTGTATTTATGTGAGATGTAAATATTTCTCGGGTATTACATACCCGTTAAAATATTTTCACAATTAACAGTTTTTACAATTCTTTATGAATATATACGTTCATATATGTATTCTTCAGATATAATCATGGATTTAATGAGTTAATATATATTAAACTCATTTGATTTGCGGTTTGGAACGAGAGTAAATAATCTCCAAAATCTTAGAGATTTCATAATTGTTGCGAAATATTTCGCTAATGAAGTTATGAATCAATACATTCATCGTTATACTTGATTTATTATGAAATGGAGTTTATTGTGCTGAAGCAGTGATTAACAATTGTTAAGTCATTAGCGAAGGGTGTACATCATAGCATATTAGTGATATGAATTAACCAAGTAGTACATACTAGTTGAGATTCTCACGTAATTGCTTAGTACGACAAGATTTATTATTGTTCCAAATCATATATATATAAGGTATACATATATAATTCTTCACGAAGAATGAGTCAATACATCTTAACTCTTTATTGCTAATATTCCTTGGTATCTATGGGGCGTATCATGTTGATGTTTGAGGTACTGAGTGTGTTGTTGAGGCGGGGGATGCGAATGTTGTTGTTGATGAAGATGATGCTGTTAGTGGTGATGTTGATGGTACTGATGGTACTGGTGGTGATGCTGGTTATGCTGCTGGTGCTGCTGCTGGTGTTCGTAGGATTCGCACCAGATTTTCCAGAGCCACTACTCGAGCGCGAAGCTCGTTGACTTCTTCTATTATTCCGGGATGATTGGTGGTTGGAACAAGGGGGTGAATAAGATCTAGAATCTTCGATATTTTATATTCGTGATGGGATACCCTGGAAAGAAGAGAGAAAATGGTGTTTCGGACTGGTTCGCCGGTAAGCGCTTCAGGTTCTTCGCCAAGAGGTGAATTCAGTTGGTGGAAGGGATCACCTTCTTCTTGTCTCCATTGATTGAGTCGGCTACGAACCCATCCCCAATTCATCCAGAATAGATGATGGCTGATTGGTTCGTTTGTTCCGGTTACGCTGCCATGGGAGCTTGAAGAGTTTGAGAAATTCATAGTATATGTTTGGAATAAGGTTTGATATGAAATGGGTATTGAATACCGAATGATATATTCGTCTCCTTGAATACGTATTTATAGCAAAAAGATTTCCGTAATTTACGGAGGAAATTTAGGATAAGTGGTAGACAAAGTTTATAGACATGATAATATATGATAAGATATGATGTGTCATCCATTTATGTAATAATGGTGGTATGACGTGTTGAGATTTGTAACCAGATATTGATTAAAGAATTTCAATTCGTATACTGTGATAACCCAATAATATTTTCCGGTTCGCAAACCGATGCATAAAGGCATAAGATACGTGAGTGTTTGAAGTAGTAGCAGGAGCTTGTGGACGAACCGTTATCTTCAATAACATATAGAAGTTTGATAAACTTGATAGGTCATAAGTTTGAAAAAAAAATTAAGTGGAATAAAGATGAATATGATATAAACGAAACACTTTATTTTATTAAGAACAAGGCTTTAAACAAGCCTTCTTATTACACGATTCGGGGATAGAAATAGTTTAAGGCCTAGCCTTTGCATAGATAGAAAATAACTAGGAAATATTAAGATTGAAGTAGTCTTCATATTTCTTCTTCTCGTCCTCAACCTCCTTCATAAACTTCTCAAACTTGTCGTTCTTCTCCTTTTGTTCCTCATAAAGATACTCGATGTTATCATAAAGATTGGAAACATCATTGTTGATTACATGGTACTTGTGGTCCCTCATAGAAAGTTGATTATTCACGCGGTTTTCCTCCATCTTCAATCTAAAGTCAACATCTTCTCTTAGGTAGGAGAGATAATGCTTCCCCCATCGGGTATTTCTATCACCTTCATACTTCACCAACTTTATCTCTTTCTTTAGTTCAGCATTTTCCTCCATGAGCTTCTTGATCACTAGGTCTTTTTCCGTCATTTGAAAATCGATCCTTGCAATATGGCGAATTAGGTCATCGGTAGTTTTTCGCAGATTCATGAGCTCGTACTTGGCATCAAATTCATCGTAGAAAGGAGATCGGGATCTTTTCTTTGACGGCCCAGTTTCTTCAAAACATTTCCTCTTGTCTTTATTCCTCGGGGTTGGATAGTATTCAGGAGACCCATGTAATTTTAGAGTAGTATTTGGGCTATAATTTGGTGAGGGAGGACCACCAAAGCCATAAGGTGGACTTTGGACTGGTCTTTCTGTGGAAGACCTTTCAGTATCTTTTTCGGTTGGCTTGAAAAGATTCATTTTGGTCGTTTGATGATAATTAGACATCCTAACATTAGGAAGGATATTTTGATTAGAATCTTTAAGTCAAGTTTATTAAAGCATAATCATTAAGATTATGGGGCAATCCTAAGTGCTTTAATTCTAAGGCAGGAAAGGTTATAGTTTCCTAGATTGCTAAGGCACCCTAGCTAACAAGTAAGGCACACATAAAAATGCAATCATGGTTCTCTATAACAGCCTGGTTATGCTCTGATACCAATCTGTAACGTCCTCCCACTAGGGTCTGGAAGGAACGTCACTAATATCAAAACATACCAACATATTATAATAATGAGAACAATACTAAATGATGAATTTAACTTTAATGAGTACGCAGCGGAAAATGAAATGTCGTTACAATGACAGGAATAACAATATCGTAAATGTTCACATGCAAAAGTAATAAATGCGATATCTCTTGATCCTATGTCCAAGTAGCATCACATAAGCGGTAAGTATAAGAGCTTGAATCAAACAGCACCTGAGACAAAACATGCTAAAGTGTCAACCAAAAAGGTTGAGTGAAGTTCATAGGTTTAACAAAAAGTTTGTCGTTGTTTTAGACCACAATATTTAGTTTGTAAAGTTGATCTCCCACAGGATCAAAAAGTTATGCCAATGCGTGATATTTAGACTAAACGTTCAAGTTTGCCCCATGACAAGTTGTGTCTATCCTTGTCGGTTTAATTTCATTATTAAGTAATACAATGACTTGGTCAAATGTATCGGGGACGTTACTCCCGATAGGCCTACCCCCAATAATTAAGAATACCGCAGCAATTAAAAATATCACTGTAGGGACTTAGTCGGACATAGCCGGGTATAGCATAGTTTAACAGTTTGGTACTTGTGTCTAAAGTGAAATAAGTAAAAACAGCATGAGTCTCACCCCAAGTAAAAGTAAGTAAGTTTGCTAGCAATTAAAGAGGGGCTATGAATTCACCTTAGTAAGTAGAGGGTGTGTTATTCCTCGGAATAAAGAGTTGAACGAGTTAGCAGGAAAGTCAACCTATTGACATTTAAGAGTAGTTAAGTGTTTTGCCCATGTTTAAGTTTAAGTATGTGTTTAAGTATAGTTTGTTTTACTAAGTTTCTATTCCTAGTAAGTTACTATTTTTATAAAGTTTCCATTTTTAGAAAGTTTCTTATTTTACTAAGTTTCTATGACTAGACAGTTTCTACTTTTATCAGTGTTTTCCATTTTAGGATACTTGTCGTATTAGATAAGCTTCCAATCACCCCTTTCCCTTCGAATGGCTAATTTAGATCTAGGGGCTTGAGCCATAGGACCCTTTAAATCGGAAATCTAAACCCTCTGCCTAGAATCTCATAGAAACCATTCGTCAAGAAAGTTCAAAGATCTATACATCTCTAATACATATCCCAAAATGTTTTTATGTTACAATATAAGTAGTAGGTTATAGGTGCTAGTAATAGTAATAGTGTATACATGTTATTTATTTTATTTTTAATTGCATATAATTTATAACATTATTTACATATTTCGGTAAAAATAATAACCGAAGTAAAAAGTAAAAAGTAAAAAGTGAAAAGTAAAAAAAATAAAAAGTAAGAAAAGAATACTTACTAGTAGTAATTCTTCAAAGAGAGAATGAGAGAAATTCTTAATGGGATTTTAAAATTAAAAGTATTAAATGTTAGGTCATGGGATAATGCACAAAATAAAATAATAAAAGTAGTTTTTCCATTAAAATTTTTAATTAAAAAGTAATTTATTTATTTATTTATTTATTTATTTATTTATTATTTATTTTAAGGATTTTTTTATGTAAATAAATAAATTTATTTAATGTTTTTCCAAGAATATTTGTCAATAATATTTTATTTTTATTTTTTTTATTTTTGTTTTATTTAATTAATAAATAAAAATTTTGCATAAAAATAATAAATAATTCGGTATTTTGTATTTTTAATAATAATTATGATTTTAATTATTAAACTATAGTTTTAGTAAGTTTGTAAATATTATTACATTTATATATAATTATATTTATTATATAGTTAAATATATAATACATTAACTAAATAATAAAAGTGATACAAAGTTTATATACTTAGTTAAATTATGTCAAATTATATAAATTAATAATATATTATTTATTTAAGCGTACATTGTTGACTAAAAATTACTATTCAGTTAATATTTAATTGTATATAACAACCCTTAATACATATAGTTAGACATATAACCCTAGGGTTAATTCAGTAATTTAGAAGTCAAAAAGTGAGGGTTGTTACATTGGCCGTCCGGCGTCCGATGCAGCGTTTTTTTACTAGTCCGTTCTGACTCGAAGAAAAACATCTAATAAGGCGATCGACGGTCAAAAGTCGGGTCAAAGTCGAGTAAGTCAAGTCAACGCCAGTTAAAAGTTGACTTTTTGTATCCCTTAAAAAAATTAAGAAATATATTATAATCTTAGAAAACAATAAAAAAACCTATATATTGTGTAAAATACGACCACGGTATCTTATTTGTAAATCCTTTTATTTTTAAAGCATACATAATTTAAAGTATTTATGTCCGAAATATCTATATCCAATATCCAATGTATTTATTATTGAAAGTGAACGTTGGTCAACTCTCGACTCGTCCCTCGCCGCGTCCCCATCTTGACCGACTTGTCCCTCCAAGGTCTTCACCGACGCGTCCCAACTCGCTTATTTTTACAGCCTTCATTATGATAGACATAAATTTGCTTGCTTTACTAACTTATCGAATTAATTAATTATGTAATTTATATTATTGACAATTACCTTTTTTGTTATTAAGATTTTCGACCTAATAAGTACTACAATTATTAATTCTATATATTTCAAATTTCAAACTAGAATACATCATCATTTAAGTAAACAACTAAACCGAAAGCGCGTGTGTGCGTGGTAAATGAGAGTATTCGATGCCAACAACTTGCCTTTAAAAAAAAAAAAAAAAAAAAAACTTAAATTTTAGCACCTCAACTTAAGGGTATGTGTCTATGTGAGTTTTTTTGGAGCTTCAGCTTTTATGAAGAAATAAAACTCGCACATCTGAAAAAAAAGTTTCTTTTGGTTAAAAGAGCTTAAACTAATAGAACTAGCATTTGAGAAAAATCTCCTAATTTTTTTGTCATTTTACTCTTGATTTTAACAGTTTTAACTATCCTGTCAAACACCTAATACATATAAAAAGCTAATAGCTATCAGTTGAAGCTTTTATGGAAGAAAAAAAACTAGCATATGATAAAAAGTTTATTTTGGTTAAAAGAGTTTAAAGCGTTTAGACGGAGGAGAAAAGCTAAAAACTACTAGAACTAGCATTTCAGAAAAAGCTTTTTGGCATTTTAATCTTTATTTTAACAGTTTCAATTACCATGTCAAACACCTAAATACATATAAAAAGATGGATGACTGAGAGTCACGGGATTTTGAAAGCGCCGCATCTAGCTCAGCAGCTTCTTCAAAAGTGATGACGGATACAGAGCGATTATCACTTGTAGGCTCATTCACCAACTAGGCCATGAGTTTACTTTAACGTGTGCACAAGCGAAGCGGTCTGGCTAAACGTGCAATGCCTCGTAGGGAGATGTAGCTTATTGGTCTAGTGCTTCCGGGTGCTTGCCAGTTCTGAATGACTATACTTAGCTTGCTATGTTCTTACAAGAAAGAATCTATTCTCCGAATCGAATCTACGCATATCGAATTCAGTAAAGACTTGAATAGTGAGACGACCCATCCAAATCCATAAGAACGAATGCAATAACATATGGTTATGATGTGGTAGCATGGGTGTACGAAATAGCTATATATTTTTGATACGAAAAGCGATACAGATTACACAAGTTTTAATTATTTATTTACAAATGGGATATACCTAAACCTTGCTACAACACTATAGGCAGTGTACCTAATCGTAGAGTAGTATAGTTTTTAGTAAGTCCGGTTCGTTCCACAGGGAGCGGGCTTATTGCACACTATATTTTTAAAAAATTATATTTGTACAAAATATATTATATTAATAATGTATAAAAAGGGATTTACCGTTTAATGACCGGTTTGTCAATTTATATTTTAAACGAAGCGTATAGTAAATGACGAAATATAAAATAAATAACAATAATTAAAATGACAATAAATAAAAGTACGAGGAAAAATAAAATAAAATATATTATGCTTATTTAAGCTTCCGTAACCATGATGGTTGACGTGTTGATTTTAGTTTTATGCCCATGGGTTAATTGTCCTTTGTCCTGGATTATTTAATATATCCGTCTGGTTTTTGTCCATAACAGTCCATCGATCATAAATTTAAAGTGCGAGTGTCCTCGTCAAATTATCCTTATACCCGAAGTCAAATATTCCAACTAATTGGGGACTTAAACTGTAACAAGGTTTTAATACTTTGTTTAATAATTACACCAGGATATCAACTGCATATAACCCAAGGTTTTAATACTTTGTTATCAATTATGTCAAGTGTCCTTGTACATAATTTCACCCCTGTTTTAATAATTCTAGTGACAATTAATCCATTCCCGTGTCCGGTTAAATGAACTATTATTCGTACATATAAATACCCAGCCCATCGTGTCCGATTGAGTGTATATGGTTATTTATAGGGATGTCCAATTGTAAATCTTTATATTAAAATTAATAAACTATCATTTAGTTAAATAAATATAAAGCCCATTAATAGCCCATAGTCTAATTTCCACAAGTGTCGTTCTTTTGTCCAAACCCCAATTATGGTACAAAGCCCAATTACCCCGTCTTTAATATTTAGTCCAACATCATGATTACTTTGGCTCAAATAAGCATAATAATAACTTAAGTACGAGACATTAATTTAAAAAGGAGAACATAACTTGCATTGAGTATTTATCGCGTAGTGTTACACGGACAGCATTTCGACTTCAAAAACCCGTAAAATAACCTTTACATTACCCAAACTAATCTAATATAAAACTAAACTAATTTATAATATATATATATATATATATATATATATATATATATATATATATATATATATATATATATATATATATATATATATATATATATATATATATATATATATATTAATACAGAGAGATAGATTGATTTTTGTGTAAAAAACTCGGCAGAAGCTAGTGCCTTTTATAGGAAATTTCTGAATTTTCAAACTCCGCGAGTCGTGGAGTTTTTGGCCTTCAAACTCCGCGAGTCGTGGAGTTTGATTTTCCAGCTCACATCAATTTGGATCTTAGCTTTGCCGACATAATATATAAATAAATATAATATATAAATAATTTTAAGAATTATTTAAATATTATATTATATTTATGTGCATAGTTGACTTGTAATTTTTAGTCCGTTGCATCGAGCGTTGAGAGTTGACTCATGTCCCGGTTCTGGATTTTCGAACGTCCTTGCGTATTATTTTATATCGTGTACTTTGCGTTCCGCAACTTGTACTCTTGTCATTTTTAGACGTTTCTCATCAATAAATTGAACCACTTGGATTGTATCTTGTACATTTGATCTTTTTGGACATTTGCGTCTTCAAATCGTCGTTTTCGCCTTTTGTCTTCGCACTTATTTAATATAAACGATTACAACTTAAAATAGGACAATTACAACTAAATAATTTACATATTGGGAGGATATTGCTACTAAATATATGTTCATTTGGAGCACTATCAAATATCCCCACACTTGAACGTTGCTTGTCCTCAAGCAATACATAACTTGAAATAATATAATACATCACACGAATCACTTCTTTATTCTTCACACTTTATACATCAGTGATTTTGAGATGACGGTATAAACAATGATAGTAACGATAGAACCATGGTTAAAGGTGGGTGTGTCATCCACAGTTGCCTCGGGTTTAGGTCAACGACACTTGCAATCAAATAGCCGATTTACTTTCGGTTTTCAAAGCAAAGTGCACATATGTAAGGCGGTTTACAGTCCCACATGACTATGAAAATGTAGATTCTTAAGGAAATTGGATCTTTATGAAAACATTTGATCTTTGAAAATTCAATTTAGCTTTTACCCTAGATTATTTTTCCGGAATAACCCTTCACCGGTGTTTGCAAAATATTTTTGTGGGTTGTGTGGGTTTCAGATTTGAAAATTTTAGCTCAACGCTTGTGGTTTTATGTTACCCACTTGCTAACCTTGTATTAGGAAAACAACACGTCCAGTATACTTGCTCCGTATATTACCTTTCGGTAAACTACCGTCCGGTTGTAAAGGAAAGCGATGAACAAGAAACTGTTAAGGCAATGTCCCCTGACATGCTTTTAATTATGGTCTATAACGTGTCGGACGCAATTACTATCCTTTGTAGGAGCAATAGTAAATCTCACCCTTATAATTTTTCGGTCTGGCACAAGGTCCTGTCTTCGACCATGCTATGCAACCACCGTTCTTACGGTTGACACCCGATTTGGTTCAGGTGACCTAATGAATTCCAGGTGAATTCCTAGGATTTTACGTTCAATGGTAATGAACGCATTGAAAATGGGTTTTCAGAAAACAAATCGGTTTATATTTTTGATCAAAATATTTTCTCGTTCAAGCTCGAGTTTAGATATCATCGAATTCCATGAGTTTGTAATTCTCAATCTTTAAGGTCAATCTCAAGGATTGAGTAATATCAGTCTTAAAAGCTGATTTTTGATCTTTAAGGAGATTATCCTTTCTGGGGATCTGATTCATTAGTCTTATCCAGCTAATTTGCACGGCATCCTCCCCATTTTACGAGACAGATCCTCTCATGGTTAGGATAAGTCTGACCACTTGGCGACCCTGTTTGATGCTGAGGTCCGTGGATTTCCTGCTGATTTTAGAGATGACTTTTCTAGATTTTTCGTCAACCTACAGCTGGTCTGGACGACAACTTCATGACCTAAATCAAGAAGCGCGTGTCTTTTTCAGAAGACTTTACTTCCTTTTAATGATGGAATTGATTCATCGTGTAGATCCATCTCTTCTTTCAAAAGTATTACAGTAAATCGGGTAAAACTGATTAAAATTGTCCAAAACAAAAGTATCTGCAATAACTTTACAGAAACATGTGATAGATAGTTTTTAATTGAATAACTTGGTACATTCTTCCCACACTTAGTTTCTTTCTTTGCCTTTTTATTCTCCTTTATTCCATTTTAAATGAATTCAATCGTTTTAGGGTGTTTCTCAATTTATGTCCTTTCCGGGGTAACGATAATTTCGGTATTAACACCTAGTTTTCACCGTTCATAAATATATATAAACATGATTTTAAATTCATTTACTTGAAATTTTTTAAAATTTTCACAAAATTTGGCAAATAAACCAAGTATAAACCCGAGAGAATTTATAACCCTTCCCCACACTTGAGATCATGCAATGCCCTCATTTGCATGAAATCAGACTTTAATTATAAACTCATGAGGGTGATAAGTGTAGAAAAGTGATTGAAAATACCCAGTTTATAATTACAAAGCTCGTCGAATGATAGATGGTGCGCCTCATCGTTCATTCCTTCTTGTTTTATCACACATGTTTTTTCTTCAAAAACGGTTGCTTTTCTGAACTGTTTACTAATATTTGAAAAAGCGTCTTTTACCCTAATCAGGCATTTTTATTAACGAGTTATGCACTAACCCGAACCCCTAATTTAACGTTAAGTGGGGTTAAACTTCCCCACACTTAGCTGACGACATGTGAAGTCGGTAGAATAAGTTCCAAGAATTAAAATAGTGAGCCAGTTATTTACATCTCGGGTGGTATATATTATATCAATGGGTTTAAAGTTTAGACCCACCAGATCGTCACTACTTAATTCTTTTTTAAGTGTAGCTTTTAGTAAATGGATATGTCTCTTTTCTGGTTCTTGGTCAAATGGATCGATATACACCGACATACATATTATAGGGTGGACAATTTCTAACGTTTCCTTTCGTTCATTCTCGAGATCAAAGTTTTCACCTCTATTACCCAATTGGGTGAAATTCGAGGTGTCATTATCTATTACAGCTCGTAGTTCATCTTCAGTAGATGACTTGTCTATTGAGAATATTGGGTTGGAAGGTTGTGGCTGGATTGAAGCAAATTCTTCTTCATTAACGGTCCTTATCGGTTCTACCACTTTGGTCTCGGGGGTAAAATTTTCAACGTTATCGTTTTCCCAAGAGTACCAATTTGTCACCCTTACTTCTTCTTTATCCATTGATGGATCGATGATTTCGTCGGTAGAGGCTAATGTGTCGATATGTTGTGAAATTGGTAAAACTGAATAAAAAGTATCAGCGGTATAATTGGTGATTTCGGAGCTCTCGAATTCATCAAAATTCGATGATATGAGATTTTCTTGCACAATATTCCTCATATCAACAGGTGTGTAGTCTGATAGAGTTTCAGCTTGCCGGTTTACAAACTCTCTCATTTGTTCATTTTGAGCATCAAGTTCTTCGAGTTTGATTTTCATATAATCTAAAGAATTTTCAGGCACCTCGTCTACTGGTTGTTGAGTTTGGAAATATTCTTGGGAATAATCCCAATTTGAATTGTATTCTTCATAATCATTCCATTCAGGTTCCGTGGGTGCATAATTTTCCATAGGAACGTAATAATAACATTCCCATGTTGAGTGATAATTGATGGAATTCAATGAGTTCATAAAACATGTCATTAAGGTTAACATAGTTACAAAACCAACTTGTAATTGTTAAGAAAGCGGAAGCAAGATTATCAATGAAACAAGTTTATATGTTAAACCATTTAGTTGAATTCCAAGTTAATATCAAGTCTTGAAATCATGCTTACAAATATAACAAGATAAGAAGGGTGATTATACCTCCTCTAACAATGTAGAGGGCTGAAATTTGGACAGCAGGAAGGTCGAAGAAGATGATGCAAAATAGAGCTTCAAAAGGATGAAACCTCAAGTAGTTATACCCCAAACTTGTGCACCAACACCCTAGCTTTTAGTTAAGATTTAATAACACTTGATATGAACTTGTAAGATCAAATTAAGAACCCCTCTTGGCCCTCCAAACCCCACAGTTTTGCAGCAGAAAAAGAGAGAGTTTTTGCCTTTTTTTGATATGTTTGAATGCATGTAAGTGTTGTTGACTCAATGCCTTGATACATATGCAAATACATGGGAAGTAGCCACTCTTGAAAGTGTGTCAAGCATGCCTACTACATACTCCCATGCCACTTCCATGTGTATTATAAAATTGTTTTATAAAATTAAATTTTATAAAACTAGTTTTTATAAAACTGGTTTTTATAAAACTAGATTTTATAAAATACATTTTTATAAACTTGCATATTATTTGTTATGTTTATTTTATAAAACCAATTTTATAAATGTAACATAACTTAATTAATTATTTAACCTATAAATAATTAAATCCTTAATATATAAATTATTCCATAATTTATATATATACATATCAAGTAATATTTCAGAAAACCATTTTTCTTAAAGTTCAAGTGTCGCGTATTTAATCAATGATCCAATCGTTAAGATCAAACACGAATAAGGTGTCAGTAAGTTTGTTATTGGGTATGACCCGACTTGGATCAAAACATATTAGCCACGTTAATTTAATATGTCTCTCGGGCACACGAAATACCTTCAATCTCCCACTTGCACGAGAAACATAAGAAATTAATGCAAGTGATGGATACCACCTAACGACCATCCATCACCCCCAACATGTTATGACTTTGTGCCATTCAATAACATCATCCCTTTCGAGTTCCTACCTCGAATATGAATAGGTGAATCTTTCATTATTTCCTTTCGTCCTAGATGTCATGTTAAATCCAAGAGACACAGAGTGATCACTCTCTTTCTAGATTTAACTTTATCAGGCCTTAGACATCTGACTCTCAACGAATAAGAGGGACAAATTCCATCTTGACTACATACGTCCTAAATATGTACCTTGCATTGTACCTGAGCTCTTCCTTATGAACTACCATATTTCAGAATAGCGAAGGAAAGAATCAAGGCACAATACTTGGTAAATATCTGAACCCAATATGTATCTTAGGTCAGAGGATACAATGATATTCGCCTTTACTCAAGATTACATGTGATTAACCACAAAGGCTCCATTTAGCAAATCTTGAGGGCGGGTCTTCCAATATTTGCATCCCACAAATATCTATGAACCTTGGTAGCAACCTTGCCCCACATTCAGTCCGTGAATGTATACCAATCCAAGTTCATAATAGTCTAAACCTCACACTTGTTCCCACGAATGTGATCGACTACGGAATTTAGAATAATCACTTATTCATAGATAAAATATGCAAAATAGGAACATGACTCTAAATAAATTAATACCATAATTATATTAATGAGTTTGAATAATTTCGTTCCGTTACAATACTTAAAACAGATCATGACCAATCACTAGAATATCGAAGCCCTAATGCACAAACATGTCCTGTATGTTTTGCTCCATGTAAGAGCTTCGTGAGAGGATCCGCTATGTTAAGATCTGTGTGAACTTTGCGAATACATATCTTTCCCTTTTCAACTTCATCCCTTATGTAGTTGAATCTCCGCTCAATGTGACGGGTCTTTTGGTGAGCACGAGGTTCTTTGATTTGAGCAAACGCACCCTCGTTGTCACAAAAGATCTCAAGAGGGTCCTGAATGGATGGGACCACTCCTAAGTCGTCTATGAATTTCTTCATCCATGCAGCTTCCTGAGCTGCCAATGAGGCGGCAATGTACTCCGACTCTGTAGTGGATAATGCAACAACATCCTGTTTTGAACTCTTCCAAGAGACCGCACCACCATTTAATGTGAAGACATAACCGGATTGTGATCGAGAATCATCTCGATCAGTTTGGAAACTCGCATCCACGTAACCTTTTACAGCGAGTTCCTCCTCACCAGACCCATATATTAGAAACATATCCTTAGTCCTCCTAAGGTATTTCAATATACTTTTAACAGCAATCCAATGACTGTTTCCTGGGTTATTCTGGTATCTACTTGTCAGGCTAAGAGCGCATGACACATCCGGTCTAGTGCATATCATTGCATACATGATTGACCCAATGGCAGACGCATATGGGACTTTCTTTATTCTCTCCTGTTCATCTTTCGTGGTGGGGCACTGAGATGAACTGAGAAGTGTTCCCTTTTGAATAGGTACCAAACCTTTCTTAGAGTTCTCCATCTTGAACCTTTTCAAGATCTTTTCAATGTATGCACTTTGATTCAAACCTATCAGCTTCTTGGATCTATCCCTGTAGATCCCAATCCCCATAACGTATTGTGCTTCTCCAAGATCCTTAATGGAGAAGCATTTACTTAACCAAGTTTTAACTCCTTGCATTGCCGGAACATCATTTCCAAATAATAATATATCATCCACATATAATACAAGGAACATAATGGTGCTCCCACTAGCCTTCTTGTATACACAAGCTTCATCACCATTTTTAATGAAGCCAAATATCTTGGCCTCCTCATTAAAACGATGATTCCACATTCTAGATGCTTGTTTCAATCCGTAGATTGATTTCTTTAACTTGCATACCTTCTTAGGATATTTCGGATCAACAAAACCTTCAGGCTGAACCATGTAGACATCTTCCTCAAGATGTCCGTTTAGGAAAGCGGTCTTGACATCCATTTGCCATATTTCATAATCATAATGAGCAGCAATGGCAAGTAATATCCTAATAGACTTTAGCATTGCCACAAGCGAAAAAGTTTCATCATAGTCAACCCCTTGAGTTTGAGTGAAACCTTTTGCTACAAGTCTAGCTTTATATGTATCCAAGTTTCCATGTATGTCAGTTTTCATCTTGAAAAGCCATTTACAATCAACTAGCCTTGAGCCAGTAGGTTATTCAACAAGTTCCCAAACTTGGTTGTCATACATGGATTGCATCTCAGCGTTCATGGCTTCCTGCCATTTATCCTTATCAATCCTTGATAAAGCATCTTGGTAGTTTGTTGGTTCATCCAAATCAACCACATAGCAACCATCCATGAGAAACCCATATCTCTCAGGAGGATTGCTAATCCTACCAGATCTGCGAACGTCTTGTGTATTTTGATCATCCATTTGATCACTCTCAACATTTTCATGTTGAGTGCTAGTGTCAACCAATTGTGTGTCATCTACTTGATCATGAACCTCTTCAAGATCTATCTTCCTTTCACTATTACCTTCCATTAGGAACTTAGTTTCAAGGAATTCCACCTTTCGAGCAACAAATACATTTTGCTCGGTCGGATCATAGAAATAGTATCCCATATCATCCTTGGGATATCCTATGAAGATACACTTCGTGGATCGAGCATGCAACTTATTAGCATTATAGCGCTTTGGATAAGCTTCACATCCCCATACTTTCAAGTATGAAAGAGAAGGAGGTTTTCCAAACCACATCTCGTGAGGAGTTCGTTCCACTTTCTTGGTTAAGGCCATATTTAAAATACGAGCCGCGGAGCATAGACAATAACCCCAAAACGACAGAGGTAACGAGCTTCTTGCCATCATAGATCGAACCATATCCATTAGGGTTCGGTTCCTCCTTTCGGAAACTCCATTAAGTTGGGGTGTTCCTGGTGGAGTAAGTTGTGAGATAATCCCACAACTCCTAAGATGATCTTGGAAAGCATCGCTTAGGTATTCACCTCCTCTATCGGTACGCAGTACCTTGATTGTCTTGTTGAGTTGATTTTGTACTTCATTTTGATATTCTTTGAATGCTTCAAAAGTTTCATCCTTATGCCTTAACAAGTAGACATATCCGAAACGACTGAAGTCATCAATGAATGTAACAAAGTATCTTTCACCATTCCTAGTCATGGGCTTAAAGGGTCCACACACATCCGAATGTATTAATCCCAATAAGTCTTTAGCCCTTTCATAGGTCCCTTTAAAAGGTGCTTTAGTCATTTTGCCTTGTAAACAAGATTCACATACATCAAACGAGTCCATCTCATTTGATTTCAAAAGTCCATTCTTTTGAAGTGTATGCATTCGGTTCTTGTTTATGTGACCAAGGCGACAATGCCATAAGTAGGAATCACTCAAATCCCTTTTGAGTTTCTTGGTGCTTGTATGGTATATTGAGCTATTAGATGATGTGTCATCATGAACCAATTCATATATTCCATTTGAAGGCGAAGCCTTAAAATAGAATACAGTATCTAAATAAACGTGTATATCATCATTAACAAAATTAAGATAAAAACCACATTGTTTTAAACGGGAAACTGAAATAATGTTTCGACATAAATCCGGTGCATACAAAACATTGTTCAAAATAAGTTCCAAACCACTTGGAAGCTTTAATACAAAGTCTCCTTGAGCCTTCACTTGTACTTTGGCTCCATTGCTCATGAAGAGACTTGATGTTCCCGTTTGCTTGCTACTTCTTTTAAACCCCTTCAAAGAATTGCAAATGTGAGTTCCACATCCAGTGTCTAATACCCATGTATTAGAAGAAGTAATACTAAGCTCTATATATACCATATATATATTACCTGAGGATTGCCCCGCATCCCTCTTTTCCTTCAACTCCTTAAGGTAGACCGGACAGTTTCGTTTCCAGTGACCCATTTCACCGCAACCGAAACACGGGTCTTCCTTGGGGTTTGCTTGTCCGGCAACCTTTTGCTTCTTGTTCTTGTTTTTAGTTGGGGTAACCATCTTCCCCTTTCCCTTGCCTTGATGAGCAGGTCCTTTCCTTTTAGCCGCCTTAGGCTTAGAGGTGTTATTACCTTTGGACCCACCATCATTGATCATTAGTACGGGTGAAGCCCTTTTACCCATGCTAGTTTCGGCCATCCTTAACATGCCATGAAGTTCACCAATGGTCTTATCCATCCCATTCATATTGTAATTAATTACAAATTGGTCAAACCTCTTTGACAAGGAGTTTAGGATGAGATCGGTGGCTAGCTCATTAGAAATGTTGAGATTAAGACGGTTTGCGCGATCAATAAGGCTTTTCATTTTGAGGACATAAGATGAAACGGATTGGGTGTCATCCATAAGACATGCATGTAGTGCTCGAACGGTCTCAAGGCGCTCGACACGTGCTTGTTGAAGGAACATCTCCTTCAATTGCGTGATCATGTCGTATGCAGTATGATGCTCGAAATCCTTTTGAAGTTCGGGTATCATAGTCCCAAGCATTAGGCAAGCAACTTGCACCGAATCGGCACAATACTTATCCCAATAAGCCATGCCTTCCGTATCATCCTCGTCGGGTTGATCGGGAATGGGGTCCTCCAACACATACGCCTTATCCTCGAGTTTGAGGACAATCCTAAGATTGCAGAACCAATCCATAAAGTTCGTATGGTTGAGTTTGTCTTTCTCGAGGAGAGACCTTAATGATAGGTTGTGTAAGTTAATTGGTGCATTTTGCGTGTTGTTGATGTTATTGGCGGCCATCTACAAAATTTAACAAAGTTCATTTAAGTATTGATTTTAAATTTAATAAACAATACCCTTTTATTTTTTAATTGACATATTAAATATTAGAATCCAACGGTAAATCAAATTTCGGTTAGGTGACCTTTATCCCGTTATTTGATTTAGCTAGGTAGTCATAATGACAATTGCAATCCTTTTGCAACTTCTAAATTATGGGATCATGCAATCCTTTTGCATGGCATATTTATCCCATCAACGCCTATTTGTTCCTCATGCTTCGGTGACCCTAAGTTCATGATTCCCAAATCAGGTCGTTCTACTTGTGTAAACATGTAAAATCAACACACAAGTGGTTAGGTGACCTTTATCCCACAAGCATGCGAATTTTACCTTAACCATATTAGTTAGTTCATAATGGTTAGGTGACCTTTATCCCATTATGAGTTCCCTACTATGTTCAAGTGTTCCCACAAAAGGATGGCGTTTAACTTGTTTACCTTGTTTTAGTTAAGGGATTTTAAGTTTTCATAAATTCTAGTTTAAGAAAACATTTTGCCATATACCAACATGCATTTGGTGTATAGCACAATATGAAAAACCAATTTTCATGTCTTATTAGTAAAACCAATTACATGATATAAACCATTTTATATGCAATGTCATTTATGTCCTTGATAACCATTTATTAGTGACCTTTGTTGTTTTAATTATAACCAATTATAATGTCATTTTGCAAGTTGTAAATATGTGATAAATTGTAGCAACCAAACATACAAACACAATAAACATGCAAAACAACCAAGTTCACAATCAAGCCAATTTGGTAGACATTTGTTTAGCCAAAACAAATCTCACCTTCTAAGGGTTATGACAAAGTAGGAGATTTACAAATCTCCCACTAGCTCTTGCATCCATCTTGTGTTCTTCATTCATCTTGAATCTTCATTCTTCATTCTCTTTACAAAAAATATATCCTAATACATTTTTCTAGAAAATGAAATTACAACCTAATCTATTTTACATACCAAATATAAAATAAATTACAAATGAATAAATATTACAAATTATTACAAACCAAATGAATGAATTATTATTACTAACCATAAGAATGAATGAAACAACCACATCATACACACATGCAACCACAAGGCCAAGGCTTGATTGTGAACAACAACTAACAACAAAACTTGACCAAACTTGAAGTTCCAAATCCATTTTGGAACCCCTAAAATTCGGCCAAAATTAAACCCCACCCAAAATCCAAAATTTTTACATTCTAGTTTCATGCATGTTACTAGATTGTAAGATTAGTGGATTTAAAAGTCATAAACAAGAAGCATATTTCAAAGACCTTGGCTCTAGATACCATTGATGGAATTCAATGAGTTCATAAAACATGTCATTAAGGTTAACATAGTTACAAAACCAACTTGTAATTGTTAAGAAAGCGGAAGCAAGATTATCAATGAAACAAGTTTATATGTTAAACCATTTAGTTGAATTCCAAGTTAATATCAAGTCTTGAAATCATGCTTACAAATATAACAAGATAAGAAGGGTGATTATACCTCCTCTAACAATGTAGAGGGCTGAAATTTGGACAGCAGGAAGGTCGAAGAAGATGATGCAAAATAGAGCTTCAAAAGGATGAAACCTCAAGTAGTTATACCCCAAACTTGTGCACCAACACCCTAGCTTTTAGTTAGGATTTAATAACACTTGATATGAACTTGTAAGATCAAATTAAGAACCCCTCTTGGCCCTCCAAACCCCACGGTTTTGCAGCAGAAAAAAGAGAGAGTTTTTGCCTTTTTTTGATATGTTTGAATGCATGTAAGTGTTGTTGACTCAATGCCTTGATACATATGCAAATACATGGGAAGTAGCCACTCTTGAAAGTGTGTCAAGCATGCCTACTACATACTCCCATGCCACTTCCATGTGTATTATAAAATTATTTTATAAAATTAAATTTTATAAAACTAGTTTTTATAAAACTAGTTTTTATAAAACTAGATTTTATAAAATACATTTTTATAAACTTGCATATCATTTGTTATGTTTATTTTATAAAACCAATTTTATAAATGTAACATAACTTAATTAATTATTTAACCTATAAATAATTAAATCCTTAATATATAAATTATTCCATAATTTATATATATATATACATATCAAGTAATATTTCAGAAAACCATTTTTCTTAAAGTTCAAGTGTCGCGTATTTAATCAATGATCCAATCGTTAAGATCAAACACGAATAAGGTGTCAGTAAGTTTGTTATTGGGTATGACCCGACTTGGATCAAAACATATTAGCCACGTTAATTTAATATGTCTCTCGGGCACACGAAATACCTTCAATAATCTCCACAGATTTCACAACCAGTTATTGTTTCGTCATTCGTGATCCAAGATTGACCGAACGAATTGTCATCAACACCTGTTTGAGAGTATTGATGAAATTGATTTCGGATATCAAAAAGAGTTTCCATAGCCCTGTTTTCAAAATTTTCCATTTTATTGCGATGACCAAATTTTAGCTACAATGTGGTGCATTTACTAATTATCCTATTAGTTATAAAAATAGAAAAACTTATATAAGTTGTCTAATTAATAGACTTTTCTGCTTTTACCCACGTTTCGAATAGCCAAAAGATGCAGCAGGGAGCCAGAACCCTTTAAATCGGAAGCTCACAACTCAGCCACTAACAAATCCAACTATTACTACGAAGCAGAAAATTGTCAACGTCCATTAATTTAACCACTTAAATAATTTTTCTTTCCGTTTGAGATAGTAGATAAGAAATAGAGAAAATTTCTAAGTCCTAAAAACTAAAGCGTCGAGAAATAAGAAAGAAAAAGAATGCGCGTCGAAAAATGTCGAAAAATAAAAATAAGAAAGTAGCGAGTCGTGACTTAAAAGGCACTAAAATTTTAAAATCGTCGCAAAATTCTAAAGCACCTAAATCTTAGTCTAAAGAAATAGCACTTAAGGGATTTTACGGCAAAGCCTAAGAATCTATACATATAAAATAACTACGGAAAAACTAATTTTAAAACTAATTGCAAACGAAAAATATATAAAATATTACAATTACACTAAATAAAAGGATACAAATTATAAAAAGTGATAAAATTACTTATTTTTATAAAAAAATATTATTTTTATATTTTTATTTTTATATTTTATAAAAGTATTAATTTTTTATATATTAAAACTAAATATAATTAATTATAACTAATTAATTTAAAAACTTAAACTAAATAATAATAATAATAAAGTAATTAGGGTTAAATAATAATAATAATTAATAATACCCCGTAATTAATGCAAAATAGGGTTTCTGGTCAGGCTGGTCAGGGCGGCTCCGCGAGTCGTGAAGTTTTAAGCCTGCAAACTCCGCGAGTCGTGGAGTTTGAAAAAAAAAACGTTTTTTTTGTTTTTTTTTTTTAAAAATTTTATATTGTTTTTCTAAAAATATATAAAAATATATTTATACAAAAATAAATTAAAAATATAGCGTTTCGCCGAGTCCCCGGCAGCGGCGCCAAAAACTTGATGTGGTAGCGTGGGTGTACGAAATAGCTATATATTTTTGATACGAAAAGCGATACAGATTACACAAGTTTTAATTATTTATTTACAAATGGGATATACCTAAACCTTGCTACAACACTATAGGCAGTGTATCTAATCGTAGAGTAGTATAGTTTTTAGTAAGTCCGGTTCGTTCCACAGGGAGTGGGCTTATTGCACACTATATTTTTAAAAAATTATATTTGTACAAAATATATTATATTAATAATGTATAAAAGGGGGTTTACCGTTTAATGACCGGTTTGTCGATTTATATTTTAAACGAAGCGTATAGTAAATGACGATATTTAAATAACACTATAAAATAAATAACAATAATTAAAATGACAATAAATAAAAGTACGAGGAAAAATAAAATAAAATATATTATGCTTATTTAAGCTTCCGTAACCATGATGGTTGACGTGTTGATTTTAGTTTTATGCCCATGGGTTAATTGTCCTTTGTCCTGGATTATTTAATATGTCCGTCTGGTTTTTGTCCATAACAGTCCATCGGTCATAAATTTAAAGTGCGAGTGTCCTCGTCAAATTATCCTTATACCCGAAGTTAAATATTCCAACTAATTGGGGACTTAAACTGTAACAAGGTTTTAATACTTTGTTTAATAATTACACCAGGATATCAACTGCGTGTAACCCAAGGTTTTAATACTTTGTTATCAATTATGTCAAGTGTCCTTTTACATAATTTCACCCATGTTTTAATAATTCTAGTGACAATTAATCCATTCCCGTGTCTGGTTAAATGAACTATTATTCGTACATATAAATAACCCGCCCATCGTGTCCGATCGAGTGTATATGGTTATTTATAGGGACGTCCAATTGTAAATCTTTATATTAAAATTAACAAACTATCATTTAGTTAAATAAATATAAAGTCCATTAATAGCCCATAGTCTAATTTTCACAAGTGTCGTTCTTTTGTCCAAACCCCAATTATGGTACAAAGCCCAATTACCACGTCTTTAATATTTAGTCCAACATCATGATTACTTTGGCTCAAATAAGCATAATAATAACTTAAGTACGAGACATTAATTTAAAAAGGAGAACATAACTTACATTGAGTATTTATCGCGTAGTGTTACACGGACAGAATTTCGACTTCAAAAATCCGTAAAATAACCTTTACATTACCCAAACTAATCTAATATAAAACTAAACTAATTTATAATATATATATATATATATATATATATATATATATATATATATATATATATATATATATATATATATATATATATATATATATATATATTAATACAGAGAGATAGATTGATTTTTGTGTAAAAAACTCGGCAGAAGCTAGTGCCTTTTATAGGAAATTTCTGAATTTTCAAACTCCGCGAGTCGTGGAGTTTTTGGCCTTCAAACTCTGCGAGTCGTGGAGTTTGATTTTCCAGCTCACATCAATTTGGATCTTAGCTTTGCCGACATAATATATAAATAAATATAATATATAAATAATTTTAAGAATTATTTAAATATTATATTATATTTATGTGCATAGTTGACTTGTAATTTTTAGTCCGTTGCATCGAGCGTTGAGAGTTGACTCATGTCCCGGTTCCAGATTTTTGAACGTCCTTGCGTATTATTTTATATCGTGTACTTTGCGTTCCGCAACTTGTACTCTTGTTATTTTTAGACGTTTCTCATCAATAAATTGAACCACTCGGATTGTATCTTGTACATTTGAGCTTTTTGGACATTTGCGTCTTCAAATCGTCGTTTTCGCCTTTTGTCTTCGCACTTATTTAATATAAATGATTACAACTTAAAATAGGACAATTACAACTAAATAATTTACATATTGGGAGGATATTGCTACTAAATATATGTTCATTTGGAGCACTATCAGGTTACATCGCGAGGTATTTGACCTCTATATGATAAATTTTACAAACATTGCATTCATTTTAAAAGACAAACTTTCATTTCATCGAAAGTTGACAGGCATGCATACCATTCCATAACATCCAAACTATAAATGACCTAATCTGTCATTTACTTTAGTAATAATCTTTATTGAACTCAATGACTTGAATGCAACGTCTTTTGAAATATGCCATGAATGACTCCAAGTAATATCTCTAAAATGAGTAAATGCACAGCGAAAGATTTCTTTCAAATCTGAGAATAAACATGCTTTCAAGTGTCAACCAAAAGGTTGGTGAGTTCATTAGTTTATCGTAATCAATCATTTCCATAATTTTAATAGACCACAAGATTTCATTTAATCAATAATCATACACTCATAAGTGTTTAAAATTCATTCATATGGATTGAACACCTGGTAACCGACATTAACAAAATGCATCTAGAATATCCCCAAACATATAAACATCGAAGTACTAAAGCAGTTCAAATTCTCTGAATGGGGCTTGTCAAGACCCATAGATCTATCTTTAGGATTCGCGTCAATTGGTGGCAATTATAATAAACACCAATTCTTAGGCTACCAAGTTCAACAAGGGCGATATCCAGTATAACAATTCAACCATAGAATGTAGTTTCGATTACTTGTGTCTATTTCGTCAAACATTTATAAAAGTGCATGTATTCTCAGTCCCAAAAATATATATTGCAAAAGCATTTAAAAAGGGAGTAATGAAACTCACAATACTGTATTTCGTAGTAAAAATACATATGGTGTCATTGAACAAGTGCAAGGTTGACCTTGGATTCACGAACATATATATATATATATATATATATATATATATATATATATATATATATATATATATATATATATATATGTGTGTGTGTGTGTGTGTGTGTGTGTGTGTATGTGTGTGTGTGTGTTGGTCAATAACTGTCTAACAATTTAGGTCAGGTCGTAGTGTATCACAATCCTAATGCTCGAGATCGATATGTAAAAGTTAACAAAAGTCGATTTGACCCAAAATGATTTACAAGGTCCATACATGTTAAATATGAAATTTAAATAATCGTTTTATATATTTAAATATATTTATCAGATTTTATTAGAGAAAATAATATAAGTCATTTATTAATAATAAAAATTTATATTACAATTTATATATGGTAAAAATATACTTTTATATATCTCAAATAATAAAATTTATAAAGTTCACTTAATATCATAAAAATATAGTGATATGTAATATTAATGTAATTATATTACGTGTGATAAAAATGTCTCTGTATTATATATTTATTTGATAAAATAATATTGATAGTAATAATAATGAGTATAAGTTATATTATTTTGTAATAATAATAATAATTATCATTATTCTACTAATAAAAATAACAATATTTATATTTACTAAAAATGATATTAAGTATGATAAATGATAATTCTATTCATGATAATAGTAACGATACTTTTTAATATTAACAGTAATAATAATAATATTTTATAAAGATAATAATTCTATTCAAAATGATAATTAATAATAATACTAAATGATAATAATAATGATATCTTATAATAACAATGATATTTCTATTAAAAATGATGATCTTAGTAAGATGATAGTTTTAATATTAATAATACTTTTAATAGTAAAACTAATGAAAATGATATTTTTATCTAAATCAATGTCTTTCAATATTTTAATTTCATCATGATACTTATACTCATTATTTCCTAATTAATTTGTTAATAGCTTTTAGTCGTCTTTTATATCGCGTTCATAATAATGATAATAATAGTAATCATAATAATTAGATGTTATTAATATTAGTTTTAATTATAATAATAATAATACTAATAATAATAAATATTATGATAATGATAATACTAATAACTATTTTAATGATAATAATAATAATGATAATAATACTAATTATAACTTTAACGATAATAACGATAGTAATAATAATAAAAATAACAATTTTTAATGATAATACATTTTATTAACAACGATAATGATAATAATAATAATAATAATAATAATAATAATAATAATAATAATAATAATAATAATAATAATAATAATAATAATAATAATAATAATAATAATAATAATTAGATAGTAATTATAACGACGATAATAACGACGATAGTAATAATAATCATTTTAACAATAAATATACTAAAAGTAATAATAATTCAGTTGACTATATCTTTTAATCCGTTCATTGAAATCACACGAGTTCTAAATGAAAAGTTATTAATTTTTCGCCAGCTTTCCAACAACATGCATATCATATACCTTATCTCAGTAGCATATGTATCTAAATCAGGATTCAACATAACTTATCTAACGACAATAATAAACGTAAAAGCATGTATAATCCTATCTACTCGAGCACTAGTCAGGGATACACTAATAATATATAAAAGTTAAAATATGAATGCTCACGTATCAATATTGTGATTCAATATTGCAGAAAAGTACGTAGACACAACGAAAATGATAAACGTTAGGTTGACCTCACGAGCAATACCCTCGAACAATACCCATAACCTCCATAGCTATAACTCATAATTTCCTTAGCTCTATCCCGTTTGAAAACTTATTTTGAAATCGCCTGAACATAACTCCGTCGTAGTATTTTATGTATACTAATAATATCTTGAAATATTAATGAGTAAATATATATATGTAAAGCGATTGAGAGAGTTTAGAAAAATATATTTTCAAGTTTCTATGAAATAATAAAACCTATTGAATTATATTTATAATAGATTTTTGAATTATTAAAGTATGAATTATTAAAGTGAATTATTAAAGTATGAATTATTAAAGTGAATTATTAAAGTATGAATTATTAAAGTATGAATTATTAAAGTGAATTATTAAATTATGAATTATTAAAGTTAGTTATTAAAGTTAAAGTAAAGTAAAAGTAAAGTAAAAGGTAAAGTTAAAGTATAGTAAAAGTATAAAACAATGTACGTATAATACGCGTATAAATATATATAATATTAATTTAAATTGTTATATATATTTAATAAAATAATATATAAATATCGTTATCTTTATCATAGTAGTTAAGAAATGAGTTGTCAAAAGTGGTTCTAGATATTTATAAAAGTTATATACGTTTTAATAATAAAGTTATTTTTAAACTGAAAACGTTTTTGTACGTTTGGAACTAAATCAAATAAATTTCATAATTTTGTTTTCCAAAACTAAATCTATTTAAGAATCATTTTGTTAAAAGGTTAAAATAATGGAAATCGTTATATCATAAAACGTTTTAGAAAAATAGAATTATATATATATTCATAATAGGTTTCAAGTTTTTAAATTACAGTCTGTTGGTGAAGCATGAGATAAAGTCCAAAGGTTAAATAAACGTATGAAATCATCTTAATGAAAAATGTCGAGTTACTTAACTTGTCAATATCCAACATCTAAGTTATTGATAATGCTAAAAATGAACATATATTTCATAGCATTATCCTTCAAGAAAGACAAGCTTTTGGTTGCAATTGTTCTATTTACAAGTGATATTCGTTTAAATAATAAAAGGTGAAGACAAAAGACAGAATCGATGATTTAAAGACGCTAATGACCAAAACGCTAAAAAGTACAAGATACAATTTAAGTGGTTCAATTTATTGATGAAGAACGACTAAAAATGACACGAGTACAAGCCGCAAAACGTAAAGTACAAGATATTAAATCATACAAAAAGGCGTTCGAAAATCCGGAACCGGGACATGAACCAACTATCAACGCGCGACACAACGGTCCTAAAATTACAAATTAACTATGCACATAAATATAATATAATATATAATTAATTCTATAAAATTATATATATATATATATATATATATATATATATATATATATATATATATATATATATATATATATATATATATATATATATATATATTATATTTATATATTAAAAACCGTCGGCAAGCTAGGATCCAAATTGTGTGAGCTGGAAATTGAACCTCCGCACTCGCGGTGCTTTGAAGCACAAAAGCTCCGCACTCGCGGAGCTATACAGTGAAACGTGGGCCTATAAAAGCCAGCGAATTCTGCTCGATGAACACACCTTTTATCTATCTATCTCTCTCTCAATTTGTATATATATTTATATTTATAATTTTAATTTTAATTTAAGATTAATAATAATAAGGTTATAGTGGCAAATGTTGTAAGTGTGTAAGTCGAAATTCTGTCCGTGTAACGCTACGCTATTAATACTCATTGTAAGTTATGTTCAACCTTTTTAAATTAATGTCTCGTAGCTAAGTTATTATTATGCTTATTTAAATCGAAGTAATCATGATGTTGGGCTAAATATCAAAGACGGGGTAATTGGGCTTTATACCATAATTGGAGTTTGGACAAAAGATCGACACTTGTAGAAATTGGACTATGGACTATTAATGGGCTTTATATTTGTTTAACTGAATGATAGTTCGTTAATTTATTATAAAGATTTACAATTGGACGTAATTATAAATAACCACATACACTCGATCAGACACGATGGGCGGGATATTTATAAGTACTAATAATCGTTCATTTAACCGGACACGAGAATGGATTAATAGTCAATGGACTCATTAAAACATGGGTGAATTATGTACAAGGACACTTGGTGTAATTGATAATAAAGTATTAAAACCTTATTACAGTTTAAGTCCCCAATTAGTTGGAATATTTGACTTTGGATATAAGGATAATTTGACGAGGACACTCGCACTTTATATTTATGACTGATGGACTGTTATGGACAAAAACTAGATGGACATATCAAATAATTCAGGACAAAGGACAATTAACCCATGGTAATAAACTAAAATCAACACGTCAAACATCATGATTACGGAAGTTTAAATAAGAATAATTCCTTTATTTCATATTTCATCGCACTTTTATTTACTGTCATTTTATTCATTGCATTTTTATTTATCGCACTTTTTAATTATCGTACTTTTTAATTATCGCAATTTTATTTACTGTCATTTTATTTATTGCACTTTAATTTATCGCACTTTAATTATTGTCATTTACTTTACGCTTTAAATTAAGTTAAATTTATTTTTAATATTTTACATTAGGTTTTAACTGCGACTTAAGACATAAAATCGACAATCCGGTCATTAAACGGTAAAAACCCCTTTATAATAATAATAATAATAATAATACTACTTATATATATATATTTATACAAATATAGTTTTAAAAAAAATATATAGCGTTAAACTTGGCTAGCTCCCTGTGGAACGAATCGGACTTACTAAAAACTACATTACTGTATGATTAGGTACACTGCCTATAAGTGTTGTAGCAAGGTTTAGGTATATTCTAATCTAAATAAATAATAAAACTTGTGTAGTTTGTATCATATTTCGTAGTATTTCGTAGTAAAAATAATAGTATTTCGTACCCCTCTGATCGCACATCAAGTTTTTGGCGCCGCTGCAGGGGAAGCGAAAGCGAAACGCTATATTCTAAAAAAAAAAAAAATTTGTTAAGTTTTAATCTATTTTTGTAAAAATATATTTTATATAAGTTTTAAAATATAAAAACATAAAAAAGAAAAGAAAAATATATATCTATATTTTTAAGTGTTTAAATTAAAAAGTTCATATTTTTTTTATTAAGAGTTATAAAAACTAATAAGTAATTTTTTTTTTTTAGTTTTAGTTAAGATATATTATATTTTCTATAAATTAAAAAGAGTAAAAAAATAAAATAAAAAAAATTGAAACTGCCGAACGATTTTTGAAACTGCAAGCAATTTGAACCTGCATCACTCCGCACTCACGGAGCTATTTGGGTAGCAGAAATCCGCACTCGCGGAGCCGTCTGACAGGTCAAACATCACACTGCATTTATTACAAAATTAGGGTTAATTAATTAATTATTATTATTAATTAGGTTTTAATTTAATAATAATTAGTTTAGTTTTATTTAATTTTGTATTTTAAGTTTTAATTAGTTTTATTAATATATAAATTAATACTTTTATAAAATAATAATATAAAAATAATATTTTTATAAAAATTGTATTTTTATAACTTTAAGTTTTATTTTTATAAATTGTATATTTTAATCGTTTATTCGTAATTTTTGTATTTTTATCGTTCGTAATTAGTTTTAAACTTAGTATTTTGCCATAGTAGCTCTAGATTTTTAGGCTTTGCCGTAAAATCCTTTAAGTGCTTTTTCTATAGACTAAGATTTAGGTGCTTTAAAATTTTGCGACGCCGTTTTAAGTTTTAGTGCCTTTTTAAGTTATTGCCGTTTTGGATATAGAATTTTTTTTAAGCTTTAATACCTTTAGACGTAAGTTTTAATTTTTAGTTTTTAGAATTCTAAGTTTCGACGCTTATTTTCTTATTATTATTTTTCGACTGTTTGTTTTTCGACGATTATTTTTCGACTTTTTATTTTTTTCGACGTTTTTCGACGCGCTCTTTTTCTTTCTTATTTCTCGACACTCTAGTTTTTAGGACATAGAATTTTTTTTATTTTCTTTAAAATTCGACGAAAAATTATTTTAAGCGGTTAAATTGATAGACATTCAAAATTTTCTGATTCGTAGTAATAGTTGGATTTATTAGTGGCGAGTTGTGAGCTTCCGATTTAAAGAGTCCTGGCTACCTGCTGCATCTATTGGCTATTCGAAACGTGGGCAAAATCAGAAAAGTCTATTAATTTGATAACTTATATAATTTTTATCTTTTATAACTAATAGGATATTCAGTGAATGCACCGAGCAAAACGTTCACCACCTTTCATACGTTCACCTCCTGTAACTTGATCAAAACATCTAGCCAACATTGTCGCCGTTGATTTTTCTTTAGAATCGTCATCTAGTCGACCAAGTACTCCAATTCAAATTTCCAATAATCCATTTTTTTAACCAGACCTCACAATTGAGAATCCGGAGGATATTCAGGGACAATTCAGAGATCCTGAACCACTAATCATTCCTCCTGAACCACAAATCACTCATCCAGATATTGTCGAGGAAGAAACCATTAAATCAGAATCCTCTAGTGATTCAGGTTCAGCAAATTCAAATATGGAAATAGCGGAACCTCTAAGTATGGAAGGTCGAATGAGAGCTACATGCACTGGCCAAGGTCACGCCATTATTAAGCCAGACATTAATGCGCCAGATTATGAAATCAAAGGACAAATTCTACACATGGTAACTAATCAATGCCAATATAGTGGTACGCCAAAAGAAGATCCAAATGAACATCTTCGAACCTTTACTAGGATCTGTACTCTACCAAATAGTACAAATATTCTACCAAGGATGTGGCATTACTACACGAAAAGACATCGACATAGCAGCTGGTGGTTCCATTATGAAGAAAATCGCAACCGAAGCTCACAAAATTATTGATAACACAGCCTCCCACTCGCATGAGTGGCACCAAGAAAAAGATATCTTTCGATCATCTAAAGCGGCTTGAGCCGATTCTAGCCATGACTTTGATTCCATTTCCGCAAAAATAGATGCTTTCGAGAGACGAATGGAAAAGATGACTAAAGATATTCACGCAATACGAATCAGTTGTGAGTAGGGATGGCAATGGACGAGAAAAAACCCGTGACCTGCGGGTACCCGATCCGCGATGGGCGGGTAAAATCATTAAATCTTACACGAGGGTACGGGTACGGGTAAAAATTTATACCCGCCGACAGGTCACGGGCGGGTCGTGGGTATATACTACCCGTCGCGGGTAAAACCCGACCCTTCAATACATGAGACTTTTCTTAATTTACCAACGAATTAATACTTACAATTATTAAATTTAAAAGCTATTTTACTAGTATTTGAATAATGATTAAAAATATAATATTATATAGAAGTAAAAAAACTTAATTTTCACGTCATTATACATATAGCTTGCACATATGGTTTTATAATTAATAAAATTATTTAAATTTTTTAATAAAAAGTAGTATATCATTATTACCCGTGGGTTACCCGCGGGTCACGGGTATCCGCGGGTCACGGGCATGGGCGAAAAGTTTTTACCCATGGGTGGGTAACGGGTCTCAACGTGCAAAAAAGAAACCCGACGGGCGGGTCGCGAGTATATAGAACCCGTGCCCATTACCCGCGGGCGCTATCCCTAGTTGTGAGCAATACGGTGGAACACACTTAACGAAAGATTGTCACATTGAACAAACGATGGAACAACGAGAGAATGTTTCCTACATGAACCAAAGGCTGGGAAATAATTATCAAAATAATTATCAACCGTCAAGGCCAAACTTCAATCGAAATCAAAACATTCTTTATAATCCAAATGGACCCAACAACAACTCGTACAGCCAACAAGGTCTGAATAACCAACCAACTCAAAACAACACTTTTAATCAACAAAGACCTGGCTTGTATAAACCACCACAACAAACTGAAGAGAAAAAGCCAAATCAGGAAGAAATGATGGCAAAGCTAATGAAATCTCAAACACAATTTATTACATCTCAAACCCAAACAAATGAGAGGTTTGATCAGTCATTAAGAACTCAACAAGCTTCCATTTTGAATCTAGAAAAACACGTAGGTACTCTTGCTAGCATGATGAGTGAGAGGGAACAAGGAAAGCTACCGAGTAATACCGAAGTAAATCCTCGGAATGAGAATGTGAATATGATTTCAACAAATTCTGAAAAAGAAGCACCAGAAGATGGGAAGGTTTTAGATGTGAGTAACAATGAAGAAGTTACAACACCACCACCACCACCCGAGTATATAAAGCCAGTGGTGGCACCCTACAGACCACCCATCCCGTTTCCAAGAAAAGGAGTTGAGTATGAGTAAGTAATAGGTAATAAAGTTTGTGATACCTTTGGAAAGAAGAAGAAGAATAATAAAGTGCAAGAAACAAAAACCATAGAAGTAAACCCAGTGAAGACAGTTCCACCAAAACTTCCTCCAAGGTTGGGTGATCCGGGTGAATTTATTGTTCCTTGTCTACTTAGTAATTGTGTCATATATGATGCACTAGCAGATTTAGGTGCGAGTGTGAGTGTTATGCCTCTTTAATTATATAAGAGATTAGGAGTAGGTGAGTTAAGTCCAAAAAAAATGAGTGTTCGACTCTTTGATCAAACCATTAGGCACCCATTTGGAATTGCTGACAACCTACCTGTTCAATTGGGTAATTTAACCTTTTTAGTCGAATTTATTGTCATTGACATAGAAGAGGACCCAAACATTCCTATAATTTTAGGTCGACCACTACATTTGCTTTCCCAGGATGATAGCGAATCTCACAATCGTAGTCGTTTATCAGCTCGACCCACCTACGTTGCCTCATGTTCACCTGTTTCTGATCGAAAATATGTTGAAGGCTTTTATGATCAGTAAACACAGTGCATTTAACTCCATATAAATAGTGTCTCCATATCTTCAATGCAAACACTACTGCCCCCAATTCTAGATCATGCGTCGTATAATTCCGCTCATGAATCTTCAATTGTCGGGATGCGTATGCAATAACTTTCTTTCGTTGCATAAGAACGCAACCAAAACCTTGTCGCGAAGCGTCACAATATATCTCAAAATCATCGTTCCCTTCAGGTAATGATAAAATAGGTGCCGTGGTCAACTTCTTCTTGAGTAATTGAAATGCACTCTCCTGCTCAGAGGTCCATTCGTACTTCTTCCCTTTTTGTGTTAACGCTGTCAATGGTTTAGCTATTTGGGAAAAATCTTGAATAAACCTTCTATAATAACCGGCTAAACCCAAAAATTGGCGTATCTGCGTTGGTGTCTTAGGAGTCTTCCATTTTTCAATGGCCTCAATTTTAGCTGGGTCAACCTGAATTCCTTTGCTACTAACAACATGACCAAGAAATTGCACTTCTTTTAACCAAAACGCACACTTAGAAAATTTGGCGTATAATTGTTCTTTTCTTAACAATTCTAATACCAATCTTAAATGCTGCTCATGCTCTTGCTCACTCTTGGAATAGATAAGAATATCGTCAATGAAAACGATAACAAACTTATCTAAATACGGACTACAAACTCGATTCATGAGGTCCATGAATACAGCTGGCGCATTAGTCAACCCAAACGGCATGACCAAAAATTCATAATGACCGTAGCGTGTCCGAAAAGCAGTTTTCAGAATATCTTCTTCTTTGACGCGTAGTTGATGATAGCCCGACCTTAGGTCAATTTTCGAGTAAACACATGATCCTTGCAATTGATCAAATAAGTCATCAATTCTCGGTAGTGGATACCGATTCTTGATAGTTAACTTATTTAATTCACGATAATCTATACACATTCGGAAAGATCCATCTTTCTTCTTGATGAATAAAATTGGAGCTCCCCACGGTGAAGTGCTCGGTCGAATGAAACCACGGTCCAGTAATTCTTGTAACTGGCTTTGTAACTCTTTCATCTCAGATGGTGCATGTCTATATGGAGCACGAGCCACTGGTGCAGCTCCTGGTACTAGATCTATTTGAAATTCTACAGATCTAAATGGAGGTAATCCCGGCAACTCTTCCGGAAATACTTCAGGAAAATCTCTTGCCACATGCACGTCGTTGATGCTCTTCACTTTTTCCTTCGTTTCGACTTTATTAACATGTGCTAGGATAGCATAGCACCCTTTCTTCTAGCAGTTTTGAGCTTTCAAACAACTAATGAGTTTTAGCTTTGAGTTACCCTTCTCTCCATAAATCATTACTGGCGTTTTATCCTTACGAGGAATGCGAATTGCCTTCTTGGCGCACACAACTTCAGCTCCTATTTTGGACATCCAGTCCATGCCGACTATTACATCAAAACTTCCTAATTCTACGGGTATCAAATCAATCTTAAATGTTTCTCCGGCTAAATTTATTTTACAATCACGGCAAATTTTATCGGCTTTAATTAGTTTACCATTAGCTAACTCAATCATGTACTTAGCATCTAGAGGTAATGATGAACAATTCAATTTATCGGCACCAGTATCAAATATAATAGATGTTGATAAGTTATTAATGGTAAACGTACCCGTAACAAGCTCCGGGTCTTCACACGCCTCTCTAGCATTAATAACAAATGCTCTTCCACGTGCAGATCCATTATTCTTCTCTGGATTCGGACACTGGCTCTTATAATGACCCTGTTTCCCACACCCATAATATGTAACAGTGGCCAAGGCAGTTCTATTTGCATTAGTGGCAGGAGTCTTGGTGTCATTTGTATTTGTAACAGGAATCCGACAATCTTCAGCAAGATGACCCCTTCGATTACAATTTTCGCACACCACATTACAATAACCAGAGTGATGTTTGTGGCATCTGTTACATAAAGGATTTCGTCCTTTGTAACCTGAGTTCGAACCGCTACCCGCACCTTGCGTGGTTTCTTGTTTCTTATTGGATTGTTGATGATTACCTTCCCACTTTCTTTTGTTTCCCGATGTCTTGACATCGGTGTTCATATCCAGAATAATCTGGTCCATCAACTCGTTCGCCATGGTGATGGCTTCGTGAATAGTCTTGGGTTTCGATGCTGTAACATTTGCTTTGACATTTTTAGGCAAACCATCTTTGTACAGTTCTATCTTCCGTTCTTCGGTTGGTACTAATTCGGGACATAGCAAAGCTAATTCCATGAATCGCTGATTGTAGTTGGTGAGTTCAGTACCAACAACTTTCAGGCTTCGTAATTTAGCTTCCAACTTCCTAACCTCGTTCCTTGGACAATACTCGTTGATTAGCATTGTTTTGAATTCTTCCCAGGGAGTATCATAAGCTACATCTCCTACTACGGCCTTCACATAGTTTTTCCACCACGTGAGTGCACTATCTTGTAAGGTGCACGATGCATACTTGGTCATGTCCTTCTCAATACAACCACTGATTTTAAACACAGACTCAATCTTTTCGATCCACCGGGTTAAACCAACCGGTCCTTCTGTTCCACTGAATGATGAGGGCTTGCAACCTTGAAAAGTTTTGTAAGTGCACCCCACACGAGGATTTGGGTTAACTGCAGCACCTCTTGCAGCCTCGACCCATAACATTCTGTCGTTCACTCGCTGATTGATGAGTTCCTGGATTTCTTGTTCCGTCATTCGGTTCAATCGCGCCATAATCTTCAACAAGAATGAAAAAAATAATTATTCACATGGAATATTATAGATGTAGTATATATTTACAGTACATCGTAGCTTATTAATAATATGAACCAGTTATTATTATAAAAGCCTTTTCTTCTTATTAGCGTTTTATAATTATATCTAGGGTAGTACCTACCCGTTAAAGTTCATACTTAATAGCTTAGTACGAAAATCAATTACTACCACCCAAATAATACTTAACCATGGAAAATTATTGCATTTCACACTTCACTATTTTACATATGCTTATCTTACATCAAACATTAAGCAAACCACACTAGTAATATTATACAAAACATTATACGATCCCATGGTTTAAAACAACAGCGCATCATTTAACCCAAAGCGTTTGTGTTCAAAGAAATCGCTTAAAGGTTATCCTGGTTGTCTCCCTGCGTTTTGGCTGAGGATCGAAGAACTGGATGTCGGGATAGAACTAATAGGAATAGCGGGAATAGGTGTGGAAGTATCTGGTGGAGTTGGTGCCATAACATCCTCTCTAGACTCGGGATTTGGATTTTCCATTTCAGTAGCCTTTCGTTTCTTTCCTCGTTCGAACTTGTCTTTCGTAATTTCCTGTATTTCTTCCTCCTCAGTATCACTTTCTGGTTCCTCTTCAATTGATTCATCCAGAACTTGTGAGTCTTCCCCAAAGGTGTCGTTTTCATCATCGGATAGGTTAATGACTGGAACACCATCTGAAGATTCTGGTTCGGAGTCGCTGAATGTGATAATAAGTTCTAAGCCAGACATCTATCACATAACAACTAGCACGTTAATACCACATAATATTTACATATTAATTTTTAACCAACAAGGATAAGCAATAGTTTTCGAAATCAAACACGGTCAAAGTTCAGACTCACTAATGCATCCTAACAAACTCGATAAGACACACTAATGCAAATTCTCTGGTTCTCTAAGACCAACGCTCTGATACCACATGTCATAACCCGACCTTAACCATAAGGACGAATACAATAACATATGATTTCATCGTGAGGTATTGACCTCTATATGCGACATTTTTCAAAAACTGCATTCGTTTTTACAATACAAACCATAGCTTTTATTACAAATACAAGGTTTAAACAACTTAATAATGATTATCGTTTAGTGATAATCTTAGACTTACAAACTTTACATGTGATAATAACAATACGACCTCCAACATATTTTACATTACAAATCCTCCGATATGCAGTTTTATTTTTGACACAAATATGCATACTCAAGATCTTGCTTAAATTCAACATGTTGCAGCGGAAGCTTTTAGTTATCACCTGAGAATAAACATGCTTAAAACGTCAACATAAAGTTAGTGAGATATAGGTTTAATGCCGGCAGCGTCATAAATATAGACCACAAGATTTCATATATAAACGTTTTAATAAAAATATTCTAAGTTGTTGAGCACTTGATAACCATACTTAACATTTAATCAACGTCGCATATTCCCTTTATTATGAAATCTTACTACACCGTACCAAGTGTAGTCACCGAAACAAAGTACTGTGCAACCGTTGAATACTGGTCGTCCAGTCCGGTTGGGGTTGTCAGGCCCGATAGATCTATCAACAGGATTCGCGTTTACAATACCTCATGTAAATAATAGTTACCAAGTTACAGGGAAGTATGCCAGTGGTACAACTCAACGTAGAATATATATTTTTAATCACTTGTGTCCATAACGTAAATCATAAAATGCATATATTCTCATCCCGAAATATTTAGAGTTTAAAAATGGGACTATATACTCACCTTTGTCTTGAAGGTATTTAACTCGACTTGGTCTCCGATAGATATCACGAACCTAACCATATATATAATATATCAACATATTTTCTTTTTAAGTAATCGTTACATATATATATATATATATATATATATATATATATATATATATATATATATATATATATATATATATATATATATATATATATATATATATATATATATATATATATATATATATATATATATATATATATATATATATACTTTTAATACTTTTAATATTTTCTTAGTCCGTAGTTAGCAGTCCGATGTTAGTGGTCCACAATTAGTTGCTTAAATAAAATAAATAAAGACCCCATCGTATTCGTATTGATCAGAATTAATCTCGACCCATGGTACCATGTTGTCAAGTGACGTGTTGCGTACATAAAGTACCGTGTTGTCAAATGACGTGTTGCGTACAATCATGAGGTCTTATGATTAATCTTCTCGTGTTGTTTACGGGTGGTCCTGAAATATATAAAATCAAATCATAAGTAAATATATATTAAATATTATGTTAATTAGCCAAGATATGATTAATCGGATTTTGTCATAATATGATATATTACAGGTCTTGAAGTGTTTTTTAAAAAATCAAATTAGAAGGATCTATTTAGTTTGCGAACAAGTTTGAAATCACTCAAACTATGTTCTTGTTGTTAAAATTTTACAACACAAAATAAGATAGCTATATAAATATGAATCGAATAAGGTTATGAATAAGATTACTACCTCAAGTTACTTGGACAAAGCTACTGGAAAAGGTAAGAAAATCTTGGAATCAAAAGAGTGGTGGAGTGGGATTGAAAGATTGGAAGTAATCTCCTTGAAATCGGATGACTATATTGATACGTTCTTGAGTAGGTAAATGAAGAGAGATTAGGGAGTGAATTAACTTAAAAGAAAATTGGAAATAAAATTGTATGTGTGTGTGCACAAAATAGCATGATTATGGGATGGATATATAGGAGATTTAGTTTGTTTTCTTGCACTAAAGTCACACATGAGGTTAAATGGCTGGTTCCCACATGTAACATCATGTCTAGTGGCTGATCATTGAAGTTTATTGTTGGTATATACCAATAGTAAATATGTATAGAAGCTGGGTATGATACGGTTACATATACCCTAGATATACTTGTAGAAATTTTGAGGAATCGGAACGAGAATTCAAATATGGACGGGTTTATAACTGTAAAAGAGGCTCAAAACTGGGCTTTTATTTTTGGGTCAAACCGGGCCAAAAGCTCTGCCCCTTGGACCCCGCCAGGGGTTGCCACCCCTTGGACCCCGCTTATCGGGGGCGCTGCCCCCGAACCCCCGTCATAATCAAGATAAGTTCAAACAAGTGTGCACTCCACACTTCCCCAAACTTGTTCGATATTTATCAAGATTATTTTGGTTACAAATTAATCCCATTACACTTAAATCATATTGGTGACATAGATCACCAACACAATATAGATTGTAAATATATATGTCAAAGAACGTTACATATAGTTATCGTTTTGAAAACTTAAGTTAGTGGTCTCAAAGTATACTTATAACTCATTGTTGTTAGTTCACAATGAAATGTTAAACCATCCTTAAATCATGTTAAATATGTATAGATATGTACATATACATAATCGTATAATTATCGTGTGTTATATAGTTCGTGATATCATCGGTCAAATTGGACGGTCAAACGTTGTGTAAAACTCTTTTCAAAAACATAAGTCTCAACAGTTTGGATTGCTTATCATGTTGGTAAGGTTTATTTTATGTAAATATTAATCTCATAAGTATAAAACGATCGGAAAAATTCGGGTCGTTACAGTTCTGTTCTCGTGTAGTTCCGAGAATGGAATCCGATTGGTCTTTTCCACTAGCAGACACTAAAGAACTAGTTTTCTTCCCCCCATTCTGAATTTTATTTTATTTTGTAGGTTTATATGAAATTAATACGCTTTTTAAATTTAAGTTTTGTGTGAATTTAAAAACAAAATTTACTTTATTTCATTAAGTTTAAAAAATGATTTCTAAAATTCGTCGTAAGTTAAAGACTAGATCATAGAATCGAAATTGCTTTACCCGAGGGCGGGGCGAAAAATTTTGTTATCATTATTTTTAATTTTATTGATCTAAAGTATACCAAAAAAATTAAAAAACCCAAAAATCTTTGCTTTTAAAACAATCGCTTTAACGACAAATTTTAAATTTTGTCGAGGGACGGACTAGGTAAACATACCGAAACTACCTAAACTAAAAGGAAACAAAATTTTAAAAAATTATTCATTTAAATTGTTTTAATAAATAAAGATTTTATTAAATAATAATAATAATAATAAAAATATTATGTATGTTTGTAGTTTATCTTATGTACAAAATAGGGTAAAACATCGCACTTTCAAAGACTGGCATTAAGTTCAGCAAAAGCTACTAATTTTGACGATAAGACGCAAAACAAAGGTGAAATTACAACAAAAGGAATGAACGATGAGGCGCGCCATCTATCATTCGACGAGCTTAGTAATTACAAACTGGGTATTTTTAATCACTTTTCTACACTAATCACCCTCATGAATTTAAATTTTTACTGATTTCTTGCAAATGAGGGCATTGCAAGATCTCAAGTGTGGGGAAGGGTTATAAATTCTCTCGGGTTTACACTTAGTTTAATTGCCAAATTTTGTGAAAATTTGAAAAAAATTTCAAACAAATGAATTCAAAATCATGTTTATACATATTTATGAACGGTAAAATTAGGTGAATACCGAAATTATTGTTACCTCGAAGAGAACATAAATTGAGAAACAACCCAAAAATGCTTGAATTCATTTAAAATGGAATAAAGGAGAATAAAAAGGCAAAGAAAAGAATAAATAAAAGCTAAGTGTAGAAAGAATTTACCAAGTTCTTTAAAACAGATATCACATATTTTTGTACAAGATTACTGCAGGTACTTTTACTTTGGACTAAACTAATCAGTTTTACCCGATTTAATATAATATATTTGAAAGAAAGATGGATCTACACGATGAATCAATTCCATCATTAAAAGGAAGTAAATTCTTCCGAAAAAGACATGCGCTTCTTGATTTAGGTCAGGAAGTTGTCGTCCAGACCAACTGTAGGTTGACGAAAAATCTAGAAAAAGTCATCTCTAAAATCAGCAGGAAATCCACGGACCTCAGCATCAAACAGGGTCGCCATGTGGTCAGACTTATCATAACCATGAGAGGATCTGTCTCGTAAAATGGAGAGGGCGCCGTGCAAATTAGCTTGATAAGACTAATGAATCAGACCCCCAGAAAGGATAATCTCCTTAAAGATTAAAAATCAGCATTTAAGCCTGATATTACTCAATCCTTGAGATTGACTTTAAAGATTGAGAATTACAAACTCATGGAATTCAATGATATCTAAACTCGAGCTTGAACGAGAAAATATTTTGATCAATTTACAAACCGATTTGTTTTCTGAAAACCTATTTTCAATGCGTTCATTACCATTGAACGTAAAATCCTAGGAATTCACCTGGAATTCATTAGGTCACCTGAACCAAATCGGGTGTCAACCGTAAGAACGGTGGTTGCATAGCATGGTCGAAGACAGGATCTTGTGCCAGACCGGAAAATTATAGGGTGATCTTTACTATTGCTCCTACAAAGGATAGTAATTGCATCCGACACGTTTTTGACCATGATCATCTGCATGTCATTATACATTGCCTTAACAGTTGCTTGTTTTTCCTTCACAACCGGACGGTAGTTTACCGAAAGGTAATATACGAAGCAAGTAAACTGGATGTGTTGTTTTCCCAATACAAGGTTAGCAAGTGGGTGACACAAAACCATAAGTTTTGAGCTAATATTTTCAAATCTGAACCCACAAAACCCACAAAAACAATTTGCAAACACCGGTGAAGGGTTATTCCGGAAAACTTATCTAGGGTAAAAGCTAGATTGAATTTTCAAAAGATCAAATGTTTTCATAAAGATCCAATATTCCTAAAGGATCGAAATTTTTATAGTCATGTGGGACTGCAAACCACATCGTTACTACCATTGTTCATACCGCCGTATAAGTGTAAAGAATAAAGAAGTGATTCTAGTAAAGTTTTATTCAAGATCTTATTGCTTGAGGATAAGCAACGCTTAAGTGTGAGAATATTTGATAATGCTAAAAATGAACATATATTTCATAGCATTATCCTTCAAGAAAGACAAGCTTTTGGTTGCAATTGTTCTATTTACAAGTGATATTCGTTTTAATAATAAAAGAAGAAGACAAAAGACATAATCGACGATTTAAAGACGCAAATGACCAAAACGCTAAAAAGTACAAGATACAATTTAAGTGGTTCAATTTATTGATGAAGAACGACTAAAAATGACAGGAGTACAAGCCGCAAAACGTAAAGTACAAGATATTAAATCATACGAAAAGGCGTTCAAAAATCCGGAACAGGGACATGAACCAACTATCAACGCGCGACACAACTGACCTAAAATTACAAATTAACTATGCACATAAATATAATATAATATATAATTAATTCTATAAAATTATATATATATATATTATATTTATATATTAAAATCCGTCGGCAAGCTAGGATCCAAATTGTGTGAGCTGGAAATCGAACCTCCGCACTCGCGGTGCTTTGAAGCACAAAAGCTCCGCACTCGCGAAGCTGTACAGTGAAACGTGGGCCTATAAAAGCCAGCGAATTCTGCTCGATGAACACACCTTTTATCTATCTCTCTCTCAATTTATATATATATATATTTATATTTACAATTTTAATTTTAATTTAAGATTAATAATAATAAGGTTATAGTGGCGAATGTTGTAAGTGTGTAAGTCGAAATTCTGTCCGTGTAACGCTACGCTATTAATATTCATTGTAAGTTATGTTCAACCTTTTTAAATTAATGTCTCGTAGCTAAGTTATTATTATGCTTATTTAAATCGAAGTAATCATGATGTTGGGCTAAATATTAAAGACGGGGTAATTGGGCTTTGTACCATAATTGGGGTTTGGACAAAAGATCGACACTTGTAGAAATTGGACTATGGACTATTAATGGGCTTTATATTTGTTTAACTGAATGATAGTTCGTTAATTTAATATAAAGATTTACAATTGGACGTAATTATAAATAAGCACATACACTCGATCGGATACGATGGGCGGGATATTTATAAGTACTAATAATCGTTCATTTAACCGGACACGGAAATGGATTAATAGTCAATGGACTCATTAAAACATGGGTGAATTATGTACAAGGACACTTGGTGTAATTGATAATAATGTATTAAAACCTTATTATAGTTTAAGTCCCCAATTAGTTGGAATATTTGACTTCGGGTATAAGAATAATTTGACGAGGACACTCGCACTTTATATTTATGACTGATGGACTGTTATGGACAAAAACTAGATGGACATATCGAATAATCCAGGACAAAGGACAATTAACCCATGGTAATAAACTAAAATCAACACGTTAAACATCATGATTACGAATGTTTAAATAAGCATAATTCCTTTATTTCATATTTCATTGCACTCTCATTTACTGTCATTTTATTCATTGCATTTTTATTTATCGCACTTTTTAATTATCGTACTTTTTAATTATCGCAATTTTATTTACGGTCATTTTATTTATCGCACTTTAATTTATCGCAATTTAATTATTGTCATTTACTTTATGCTTTAAATTAAGTTAAATTTATTTTTAATATTTTACATTAGGTTTTAACTGCGACTTAAGACATAAAATCGACAAACCGGTCATTAAACGGTAAAAACCCCCATTTATAATAATAATAATACTACTTATATATATATATATATATATATATATATATATATATATATATATATATATATATATATATATATATATATATATATATATATATAGTTTAAAAAAAAATTATATAGCGTTAAACTTGGCTAGCTCCCTGTGGAACGAACCGGACTTACTAAAAACTACACTACTGTACGATTAGGTACACTGCCTATAAGTGTTGTAGCAAGGTTTAAGTATATCCCAATCTAAATAAATAATAAAACTTGTGTAATTTGTATCATATTTCGTAGTATTTCGTAGTAAAAATAATAGTATTTCGTACCCCTCTGCTCGCACATCAGTTATTTACACTCCACGTTCTTACTTTCACATTAAATAAAATGAAAGTTAACATAGTTATCTTATCAAGGTCACGAGGAAAATATTATAAAACATGAATTAGAAATTAATCAGGAATTTCCACTAACCCTTGTCTAATTCCCGTTAATTGACACATTTGTTCTTACTTATAAATCACTTTACCATTTTCCGAATGTTGTAAAAAAAATAGATTTCTTAAATCACAGTGGACCTCATAACATAGACTCATAATCATATCACAATGTATCTGATAATTCAATCATTTAATATTATCTTTTAATTCCGTCGATAAATATATTAAACATATATTGAAATAAATACGTTTATGTAAAGTATTATACATCTAATACTTTGTTAACGTTTTCAATTAATATAACTATATTATATATATATATATATATATATATATATATATATATATATATATATATATATATATATATATATATATATATATATATATATATATATATATATATATATATATCTATATACACATAAATGTTCGTGAATCGTCGAGCACAGTCAAAGGGTAATTGATTACATGAACACAGTTCAAAGTTTTTGAGATTTCAACATTACAGACCTTGCTTATCGTGTCGGAAACATATAAAGATCAAGTTTAAATTTAGTTAAAAATTTCCGGGTTGTCACAAATAGATACCTTCCTTCAAATATAGTTCATCCTGCTGATGGTATTTACTACACTAAGGCTAGATCCGGACTAATCCTAGCCTATTTGAAGGAATGTGAGCACGAAGCAATGACTAGATCCTCACATTTGGCAGCTTAGCAAATAGCTATCAGTTAAAGCTGTTATGAAAAAAAACTCACATATGATAAAAAAGTTTCTTTTGGTTAAACGAGCTTAAAACGTTTAGACGAAGGAGAAAAGTTAAAAGCTACTCGAAATAGCGTTTGAGAAAAATCTCCTAGTTTTTTGTCATTTAGCTCATTATTTTATCCGTTTCAACTACCATGTCAAATACATAAATACATATAAAAACTAATAGCTATCAATTATCAACTAACGGCTACATCTAGCTCCTAGTTTTGTCAAACACACAATGTAGACTAAAAATAATACACGACAAATTAGTTAAGTGTGGAAATCAATTACACAACAACAACAACAACAAAATCTAATACCACATGAGTGGTGTATGGGGGAGGTGATATGTAGACAATCCTTCCCCTATCCGAGAATAAAGACAAGTCATTTCTCCACCCAGAGTGTAACACTATAAAGAGTAGAGAAAGTCATCACTCTCTTTATTCGACGGATAAAGAGATTGCTTCCGAGAGGACCTCCGGCCTTTAAGTAGGAAAAGTTTTTTTTTAAAAAAAATGACTTATAATAAATTATATCATTAAATAGTGAATATTTAGTGGAAATCAATTATAATAAAAAAAATAGTGAATATTTATATCATTAAATACTTATAATAAATTATTAAATTAGTCTATATCTATGTCTTCCAAAAATATAAAACCTATTAAAATGAATAAATAAATTTAAAACATCATTTTAGTTTTGGCTTAAAACTACAAATAGACTATATACCTTAAATAATATCATTAGACCACTCTTATCCATGACGCTCCATCATAAGATCACTGACTGCCACATCAGTGCCACATCAGCACTTTCTTCCCATCACTAACCAACCACTAAATGCTAACATCCATGACGTGCCCATTACTTGGTCCCACCTCTATTTTTTATATTAAATTTATTATTATTATTATTATTATTATTATTATTATTATTATTATTATTATTATTAATCATTAATCATTAATCATTATTATTATAATAAAAAAACTTAAAAGTTTTAAAACTTACAAAAAATTAGTGGGAAGCCTAGAGACAATCTGGGCCCCCACACCTCTAGCAATAACAAAACCTATCCTAGTAAAAATATTAGCAGCAGCACCAGCATTAATATCTTGCGCCATCGAACTCTTCTGAACCCGCTTTAGCAAAGAAACAGCCTCCTTCTCTAATTCCCTCAGGGAAGAAAATGAGAAAGGAATGAAACCATAACCAATCGCCTGACAGCTAGATTCGTACTTGACCCGCTTCCGACGAGCCGCATCAACCACAGCACGTCCAGGGACAAAGTCAGAAAGCCCAGACTGAGTCAAAGGAGAAGACCCTGTCAAGTTAACACAAACATCGCGACCATAATCCCAGGAATAAAGTAACACATCTGCAGGTCTGAGGGCCCTGTCGTTCCCTTCAGACAACCCAATGTCAACCTCCTTTCTCGCTGAAATCCCAGATCGATAACAAACATCAACAAGGGAATCCCGAACAATATTATGTCGATGCTTAATACCCACCATACCAGCACAAGACACGGCGTAATCCCCAAAAATATCCCCAGTAATAACCCTTGAACAGGCAGAGCATGCCGTCGAGATAGAGAACAATGGAACACCTAACTGGTAGCACAACACACATCGGTAAGTCTTTGCGTTCATCGTCTGATCCAACCCAAAAATAGGGATTGCCCTTAGCCAAGCAGATGTGTGATCACCCTGCTGTGATTTCCATAAGGCCGATTGTCGGGGAGATAACGAAAAATTGGATTCTGCAGAAGCGGTAACCTTTGTGAAATATACATCTGCCAATTTCTTCATGAGTATTGGGGCAGCGACCTCACTCGGATTACCTAAAATATCAAACCCAACCGTATTATTAAACAGACCCAGTGCATCTTCAAAAGCACGACCAAGACCAACAATACCCGTATGACGTAAGAGCTTGGTCTGCAACCCAGCAGACTGTAATCGAGAAGCTAGAAAAGCATAATGACGAACATCTCCCGCAGAATAAACACCAAGCCCTCCAAATGCAAATGGCAAGGTGGCAAGCCGCCACTGCTAATCACCAAACCCAGGCCCTGAAGCAGTAACAATACGCTCCAAGGAAGATCGAAGGGCTCCATCGAAAGCGCGTTGAGCCACCTCAAATATACTAGGAGGACAAGTACGCAAGGTAAAGTAGAGTTTAGAAACTCCCGTACATGCCCTAAGCAACAACAACTCACACTGAGGATCATCAAGCTTAGCAACCTTATCCATAAGTGCAATGGACTTGGTCACCCTTTGCATCACCAGTTCACTACTAAAACCAAGATCGGAAGTTGTGGGGGCCCCTAGCAACTTAATACCATGTAAAGGCCGAGCAATATTAGGAGGAAAGACACCTACTTGGCTGCTGCGAGGGTCCTCCGTAGGCCAGAAAATTTCTATTTTTTCAACGTTGAGATGTAGCCCAAAACGAGGCCCATCCTCCATAATCAAATGCAAAACCTTCCCCACCACCAAAGTGTCTCCAATAATAGTGCCATCATCCAATTACCACGCCTGAAGACAAACCTCAAAATTATTTCTGATTTTAGAAACCAAGGGTTGTAAGACCAAAGCAAAAAGCAGCGGACCAAGGGGATCACCCTGTTGCACCCCCTGAGAAGACCATAAGGTGTGGTTCCCATAATACAATCTGGCTGGATTAGAGTAGCAAAATTCAACCCACCGAGAAATGCTCGGACAAAGGCGGCGAACTTCACGTAACATGACCGTACGATCAACTAGATTAAAGGCATTTTGAAAATCAACTAATAACATAGATAGGCCAACATCAGAGCCACGATCCTCAATCAACCGATTCACAGCATGAAGAATTGCCTCACCACTTGAAGAAACACCAACACCAAATTGAAGACCATTGAAGTAACTTCCCAAAGACTGGCCAACCATAGCAGCGCCAACTTTCGAAACAAGACGTCGCCAAACAGTACCCACAGCTATAGGATGAAGACCACCGTCGGGCTTGACAAGCGGTGTGAGGGGAGCACCAGCTATATACTCTCCTAATTCCATAGGGCACCTTCCAGCTAGAAAGAGATTAACGACCCCGGTAATAGAGCCAACCAACTCATCCGAGACTGCCACAGCAGCACCACTCAAGCAATCCATAAGGTGTTGTGCACGTAAACCATCCCTACCACATGAAGCGCCCCGAGGAAAACTTTTAATCTGGCCCAAAATAACAGCAGAAGTCATAACGAGGTGAAGGTGATCAACCGTCATATCAGGCAAGGATGGAGCTATAGAAGAAGGGTGCTTAGACAGCAAGTCCGCCAGTGTGGCGTCATTATAAGGAGCAACGCCTGATGAAGAAAGAACACGAGCTGCAGCAGTGTAATGGCCATCACAAATCTTCCTACGACACTGCTTAATATTACGCTCTTCCAAATCAAGGACCTCATCATCAACCACTGACAACATAGGAGAATCCTCTGCCAAATACTCCCTCACAAGCTGTAAACTTCCACTCGCTGTCCCCCAAGAGCAAATAGCACGGGAAATATTCTCTTCCTGATGCCGACGCTTTATCGAAGACCTAGACTTACGACTACTCCGTGGCCGAAAGGTTTTAAGGGTACAAAGGGGTAACACCAACAAAGAGACCCAACTAGAAATGTCATCAGGCTTAGATATCACCTTATCAAGAGCACCTTTCAAAACCCTAGAAAACCCCAAACGACACTTGGGAGGGATAGACTTAACTGTGCGAAACCCCTTAGAGAACAACCGATCAAGGAGAGCCACGTCAAAACCATCGTAATGATCACGCACCGAACCATCCTCAATACAAAGTCGAGTAGGAGAAGAGGGAGCTAGTGGCTTGGAAAAATTATGAAGCACAAAACGAACAACACCATTCCCCTCATCGGGGGGCGGCACATCCGGGCCCCTACCATGACGGCACTTAGCACGTACTGTGTGTGTTTTGTAGCAAACACCACATAACCAAATTCCCATACGCCTAAAAGTAACATCAGCCTCAGTATAAACACCCAAATTAGAAGTAAGAGAAAGTCGAGTGATATCCCGCGCATCGATACCACAATGACGATCACTAAGATGCTTGATAAGAGAACTTCTAACTAGCCCATTTCCACTCCCATTTTGACAGCCATTAAGACCCACAAAGGGACAATGAAACTTCACAGCGGCATGCGACATAGCTACACAAAACCTTTAGTTGAAGCGCATAGCTAAAATGACAGATGCAAAATCCCCATACACCAATATAATTATAATCAAGAAGCCAAGGAAAAACCCACTGGGAACTTTTAACAAACACCTGGTGGGCACCCCAATAACTATTCTAAATAAATACAGTATGGAGATTAAGCACCCCAATCTCATTCTGTCTGTGTATCATCATGTTAAAAATCACACTCTCCTTTTTCTTTATTATTATTATTATTATTATTATTATTATTATTATTATTATTATTATTATTATTATTATTATTATTATTATTATTTTTATTATTATTATTATTATTATTGGACATATAGAGGATGAACTGATAAGGAAATTACCTACTTGGACTCACTGACAAGAAAAGGTTGTGTCAGATGGAAGATCCAAAACCGAGCATACAACGTCTTACGAATTGAAAATATTGATTTAGACGAAAAACCAGCAAATGACACCTTCGATCTCACAGATACAAAGGTACAAATCGGGGAAAAGAAACAGGTTAGGTAGCAGCGGTGACGACAGATGTTGCGGCGACGGTGGTTGTGGCAGTGCTGCTTGCGGCGGCGGTTGAGGCGGCGCTGGCGGTTGCGGCGGTTTATTATTATTATTATTATTATTATTATTATTATTATTATTATTATTATTATTATTATTATTATTATTATTATTATTATTATTATTATATGCATATCTTATCTGTTGAAATGCCCATCATCATTCATTACTTTCTCTTCCCCCACCTTCCTTTATTACTCAATTTCTTAGCCAGATTCAATTTTTCCACTGATTAACAAGGTATACGACTCAATTCAATGGTATACAAAAAAGTATATTATAATCGATTTACAAACTGAAGCCTTGTAGAGCAACAAGTTGACCGAAGTTCACTTGTCCGGCGAGAAAAAAACGTCGCCGCTGCATTCACCTATTTCTCTGGTCTGCTTCATCAACGAAAATATCATTGAGCCTCTAGCGGATGAATCATTTTGTATATTTAATTTATTGTTTGTATATTTAATTTGTTTAATTTGCAACGGCTACTTCGTGTTCCAAAATGTCGTTGAACGACTATAAGCTTCACGGGTCAAGCAATGGCGGACCAACCACCCATTGCTAATATCGGCGCCAATCATTCACGGAGGCCAACGGCGGGGTAACCACGGACCGATAAGAATGATCTTATAGCATGTAAACTTTCAATAAGTGTATTCATATAAAAAATCAGCTAACATTGACAACCAAATCTGGAATGACACAAGTGATTGACAATTAGTGATCAATGGAATTTACTGAATCGACGATGACAACGTAATCTAAGCATTTCCACAAAATCAATTGCAACAAGAAACCCCAAATTAAAGGCTCTGTTGTGTCGCCATCGTCGTGAAGAAATTACAAACCCAAACCCACCACCGATATTCACCACCGAATCGAAAGCTACACCGTCGTAACTAACTGGGCTTATAATCAACAATTTAGTCCTCGTTAATTATAGAGATGCATAGAATTGCCCCGATGTATGAGAAATTTGATTGCGATTATAGGTTTGGGCATGTTAAAAGGTTTGAGAACTGATTGTGATGTATAATATTGAAAATGAAAACAACACTTATTTTATTAAAATTAGTAAGAACAAATTGTATTTATTTAATTACGGACGTTTTTGAGTTGATGCTGATTTTAAATTTTTTTTTTTTTTTTTTTTTGTAGGGGGGGGGGGGGAGTTACAGCTAGGTGAAAGAAAATAGAAGATAGAGGAAAATGATAAAAATACAAAATTATCCCTCATGTAGTGACAAGTAATGACAACTCAGCGTCAAATAGGATGACACGTCATTTTGTTCCAGGTCAAAAAATGTAGTCGTTTATGTTAATGCACTTTTTAAAGTTTATATGCTAGAATGATATTATTTGGAGTATATAACCTACAATCAGAGCCGAATCTAGGGTAGAGGTGCGACGGCACTGGGCATCACATGGGGCATCAAAAGAGTTTGAGTTTCATATAATTATAAGTTGCTGGGGAAAAAGTTGCAGGTGAAAAACGAAGGAAAAGGAAGAAGGGAGGGAAAAATGGAAGAGTAGAAAGAAAAAGTAACTTTAAGTAAAAAGTTTTATGAACCGTTAGATGCACAGCTATTTTTGACCGTAGGATTTTGTCTAGATATTTTAGTTTCTCAATCCAAAATGTATATCTTCTATTGCATAGTGTACAAATAAATAAACTCGGGTGGATCTTTAAATTCTACTCCGTACTTCGTAACATACAGACATAGAGTGAAGAAAATATGCATATGTATGTGGATACAATGATTCATAACAACTAGATTCGGAAGCCCGCGCGTTGCTGCGGTTCTCAATGTTTTTGTCATAACGTTTTTGCAATAACGTATTTTGACAAAACATTTGTTGTACGCATTTAGTGTTGATTATTTACTCATTTATCCCCACTATAAATTTATAGACATTTATTTTTATTATGTTTTTGAGAGCAAAATATATGAAAAATTAAAGGATTTATACTCCGTAATATTGCAGTATTTTTTTGATTAAAAAAAGTTGGAAGATGCAACGGCCAACTGGACTTCGTATTTGGTAGCCACATGATTTGGTCAAAAATTACTTTACTACTTTGTCTTACCCCTTTACTCTCAATTAATCGAATAGGTGGTTTCGGTCGTGAGATAAAAAATTAGTTTTCCAACCCGATATCATATTTCGCTGCGGGATGATTTTGATCGGTTAACGATAAGTTAATTATACGTAAAAGGAAAACGGTTACCGGTAATACTACCTCCGTCCCATTACAAGTGTCTACTTACTTTTTGCACACAGTTTTAGGAAATCCCACTAACTCCATTCTCCACCAATCAAAAATCTTCTCTCTCCAAAATAACCTCTTCCCATTGGTTGAAATACCAAGTGGACACTTGTAATAGGACATCCCAAAATAGAAATGTGGACACTTGTGACGGGACGGAGGGAGTATTAACATACTCTAAAGTTTATATAGAGTATAATATAAGAATTTAATTTAATTGATGTTCGAAATATAAATCTTTACAATTTTATGTAGGTTCAATGTTTTGTGTAACACATATTGAAGCTAAAAAAAAGAATTTAAAGTGGTAATGTTTATAACTTAGAGGTTCAGTTTGTCATTTTCATCGTAAATGGGGGTGTAAATAAAAAAATAAAGTAAAATGGGTTGATTTCATTCACATATCCATCCTACCCTATCTTTAGTACTCCGTATTCTCTCCTTTAACAACTTATTATCCTCTCCACCGATCTTCTCCAATTTTCCATTCTCATTTTCACTACCATTATAATATCTTACACTAAAATCATTAAAAAAATAAAGAAAAATTATATCGATGGTTAGGGTTGACTCGGTGGTTTCCAGTAGTTCCGACCACCTGAACTCGATTTAGTTTTTGGGTTTTTTTAACACCCCACTCTCAATAGAGTTGTACTATTTGTATGGTTAGTTGTACCGTGTGCATTATTAGTTGTAATATATATGTGAATAGCTAGTTGTACTCAAGAATGCAGGTAAGAAAAAAATTATTATTTTTGATGTTTTTTTACAATAGTAAGGTGTTGGCTGACGGCGAAGGTCGACGGCGGCGTCGGCTGTTGTGATCGTAACTGTTGCCGGAAGTAGCTTTCCACAGCCACTCTCGTGGTGTGTTGGGCTATTGTAGTTGTTCTCCTACAGGAGGTCCAGCGCTTGACATTTATCAGAGCCACGGTCGTGAAAAACCCGACTCAAAAACTTGACTTTTTAGGTATGTGTTTTTTCTAACCACTACCAAACCGTCCTATGTTCAGATTTGTTTATTGATCGGTTGATTTTTAGATTTGTTTTTGTTCCTTTAATATATATGTTTATCGTTTTTCCCCCCCTTAAATCAGACAATTGGGTGGACTCGTGAGGTATTTGATATGCTGGGTGTCTTTTAAGTTTTCAGGTATGTTTATATATTTCATCAAACACTAAATTGCCCTTTGTTCCAGAAGTTTGTCTCATGTGTGGATCTGGATGTTTTTTCTTTAGATCAGATTTGATGGTGGTTGAAAGTTGTGGACGGTGACGGTCGTAGCCGGCCGTGAAATCGGCGGTGGTAGGTGGCAGTGCATGGTGGTGTAAAGTGGCTGATGGTGGTGGTTGCAGGTGGTTGGTGGACATGGAATACTGGTGTAGATGGAAAAAGAGACCCAAAAATTAATAAGTTCATGGTTTTTTTTTTCTTTTTTTTTTTTGAATATATGTAAAAAGACGAATATTAACTGGTGGTCGTTGTATAAAATCAGAAGATTAAATAAATTATCTCCAAAAAAACAAAAAACAAAAAAAACTACTGTAGCTACAGTGCGCGACAGTAGCTACAGTGTTTTTGGGGTATGTGGCGGGTTATGATTGGAGGGTGTTGTCCATATTTAGTATATAGTATAATTAACGATGCATCCATTCCATGTCTACTTAATTTTTATAATAACTAGATTCGGAAGCCCGTGCGTTGCTGCAGTTCTCAATGTTTTTGTCATAACGTTTTTGCAATAACGTGTTTTGATAAAACATTTGTTGTACGCATTTAGTGTTGATTATTTACTCATTTATCCCCACTATAAATTTATAGACATTTATTTTTATTATGTTTTTGAGAGCAAAATATATGAAAAATGAAAGGATTTATACTCCGTAATATTGCAGTATTTTTTTGATTAAAAAAAGTTGGAAGATGCAACGGCCAACTGGACTTCGTATTTGGTAGCCACATGATTTGTTCAACAATTACTTTACTACTTTGTCTTACCCCTTTACTCTCGATTAATCGAATAGGTGGTTTTGGTCGTGAGATAAAAAATTAGTTTTCCAACCCGATATCATATTTCGCTGCGGGATGATTTTGATCGGTTAACGATAAGTTAATTATACGTAAAAGGAAAATGGTTACCGGTAATATTAACATACTCTAAAGTTTATATAGAGTATAATATAAGAATTTAATTTAATTGATGTTCGAAATATAAATCTTTACAATTTTATGTAGGTTCAATGTTTTGTGTAACACATATTGAAGCTAAAAAAAAGAATTTAAAGTGGTAATGTTTATAACTTAGAGGTTTAGTTTGTCATTTTCATAGTAAATGGGGGTGTAAATAAAAAAAATAAAGTAAAATGGGTTGATTTCATCCACATATCCATCCTACCCTATCTTTAGTACTCCGTATTCTCTCCTTTAACAGCTTATTATCCTCTCCACCGATCTTCCCCAATTTTCCATTCTCATTTTTACTACCATTATAATATCTTACACTAAAATCATAAAAAATAAAATCAAGAAAAATTATATCGATGGTTGGGGTTGATTCGGTGGTTTCCAGTAGTTCCGACCACCTGAACTCGATTTAGTTTTTGGGTTTTTCTAACACCCCACTCTCAATAGAGTTGTACTATTTATATGGTTAGTTGTACCGTGTGCATATTTAGTTGTAATATATATGTGAATAGCTAGTTGTACTCAAGAATGCAGGTAAGAAAAAAATTATTATTTTTGATGTTTTTTTACAATAGTAAGGTGTTGGCCGACGGTGAAGGTCGACGGCAGCGTCGGCTGTTGTGATCGTAACTGTTGCCGGAAGTAGCTTTCCACCGCCACTCTCGTGGTGTGTTGGGCTATTGTAGTTGTTCTCCTACAGGAGGTCTAGCGCTTGACATTTATCAGAGCCACGGTCGTGAAAAACCCGACTCAAAAACTTGACTTTTCAGGTATGTGTTTTTTCTAACCACTACCAAACCGTTCTATGTTCAGATTTGTTTATTGACCGGTTGATTTTTAGATTTGTTTTTGTTCCTTTAATATATATGTTTATCGTTCCCCCCCCCCCTAAATCAGACAATTGGGTGGACTCGTGAGGTATTTGATATGCTGGGTGTCTTTTAAGTTTTCAGGTATGTTTATATATTTCATCAAACACTAAATTGCCCTTTTTCCTGAAGTTTGTCTCATGTGTGGATCTGGATGTTTTTTCTTTAGATCAGATTTGATGGTGGTTGAAAGTTGTGGACGGTGACGGTCATAGCCGTCCGTGAAATCGGCAGTGGTAGGTGGCAGTGCATGGTGGTGTAAAGTGGCTGATGGTGGCGGTTGCAGGTGGTTGGTGGACATGGAATACTGGTGTAGATGGAAAAGAGACCCAAAAATTAATAAGATCATGGTTTTTTTTCTTTTTTTTTTTGAATATATGTAAAAAGACGAATATTAACTGGTGGTCGTTGTATAAAATCAGAAGATTAAATAAATTATCTCCAAAAAAAAACTACTGTAGCTACAGTGCGCTACAGTAGCTACAGTGTTTTTGGGGTATGTGGCGGGTTATGATTGGAGGGTGTTGTCCATATTTAGTATATAGTATAATATAATATACTGCATTAGTTTTTCTTCTACTTTAATTTCTTTGTGGTAGAAAGAAAAAGTTTCTTTAAATAATCTACATATAGATAGATTATTGTTTTTAATTATATTTTATGTATTTTAATTTGATAATGAATTTTCTAAGGTATATAATTACAGAGTATTTCAGTATTTGTATTAAAACCTGATTAAAAGCTAAAACTATATAAATCACATCTATACAAGTCGATTAAGTTTCAAGCACCTTATGTGTAGTGACCGGAACTTTTTCATGTTTATATATATTAAATGAAATTGTTATTTACATAATTAAGTGTTTCCAACATGTTAAACAATCAAACTTGTTAAGACTTGATTAATTGAAATAGGTTTCATATAGACAATTGACCACCCAAGTTGACCGGTAATTCACGAATGTTAAAACTTGAAAAAACTATATGATGTCATATATATATATATATATATATATATATATATATATATATATATATATATATATATATATATATATATATATATATAGTTAATATGGTATTATGATAAGTAAACATATCATTAAGTATATTAACAATGAACTACATATGTAAAAACAAGACTACTAACTTAAGGATTTCGAAACGAGGCATATATATAACGATTATCGTTGTAACGACATTTAATTGTGTATATATCATATTAAGATATATTAATACATCATAATATCATGATAATGTAATAATTTAACATCTCTTTAGATATAATAAACAATGGGTTAACAACATTTAACAAGACCGTTAACCTAAAGGTTTCAAAACAACACTTACATGTAACGACTAACGATGACTTAACGACTCAGTTAAAATGTACATACATGTAGTGTTTTAATATGTATTCATATATTTTTTAAAGACTTTAAGACACTTATCAAAGTACTTCTACTTAACAAAAATGCTTACAATTACATCCTCATTCATTTCCATCAACAATTCTACTCGTATGCACTCGTATTCGTACTCGTACAATACCCAGCTTCTAAATGTATTTACTATTGGTACATACACTCCAATGATCAGCTCTTAGCAACCCTTGTGAGTCACCTAATTCATGTGGGAACCATCATTTGGCAACTAGCATGAAATATCTCATAAAATTACAAAAATATTAGTAATAATTCATGACTTATTTACAAGTAAACAAAATTACACATCCTTTATATCTAATCCATATACCAACGACCAAAAATGCCTACAAACACTTTCCATCTTTAATTTTCTTCATCTAATTGATCTCTCTCAAGTTCTATCTTCAAGTTCTAAGTGTTCTTCATAAATTCTATAAGTTCTAGTTTCATAAAATCAAGAATACTTCCAAGTTTGCTAGCTTACTTCCAATCTTGTAAAGTGATCATCCAACCTCAATAAATCTTTCTTATTTACAGTAAGATATCTTTCTAATACAAGGTAATACTCATATTTAAACTTTTATTCAATTTCTATAACTATAACAATCTTATTTCGAGTGGAAATCTTACTTGAACTTGTTTTCGTGTCATGATTCTGCTTTAAGAACTTTCAAGCCATCCAAGGATCCTTTGAAGCTAGATCTATTTTTATCATTTCCAGTAGGTTTACCTACTAAAATTAAGGTAGTAATGATGTTCATAACATCATTCGCTTCATACATATAAAACTATCTTATTCGAAGATTTAAATTTGTAATCACTAGAACATAGTTTAGTTAATTCTAAACTTGTTCGCAAATAAAGTTAATACTTCTAACTTGACTTTTAAAATTAACTAAACACATGTTCTATATCTATATGATATGCTAACTTAATGATTTAAAACCTGGAAACACGAAAAACACCGTAAAACCGGATATACGCCGTCGTAGTAACACCGCGGGCTGTTTTGGGTTAGTTAATTAAAAACTATGATAAACTTTGATTTAAAATCTGTTCTTCTGGGAAAATGATTTTTCTTATGAACATGATACTATATCCAAAAATCATGGTTAAACTCAAAGTGGAAGTATGTTTTCCAAAATGGTCATCTAGACGTCGTTCTTTCGACTGAAATGACTACCTTTACAAAAATGACTTGTAACCTGTATTTTTGACAATAAACTTATACTTTTTCTGTTTAGATTCATAAACTTAAGTTCAATATGAAACCATAGCAACTTGAAACACTCAAAACGGATTTAAAACGAAGAAGTTATGGATAAAACAAGATTGGATAATTTTTCTTGTTGTAGCTACGTGAAAATTGGTAACAAATCTATATTAATCATATCCTAGCTAACTCATATTGTATTATACATGTATTCTAATATATTATGTAATCTTGGGATACCATATACATGAATACAATGTTTTGACATATCATATCGACCCATCTATATATATATTTCGGAACAACCATAGACACTCTATATGCAGTAATGTTGGAGTTAGCTATACAGGGTTGAGGTTGATTCCAAAATATTATATATACTTTGAGTTGTGATCTAGCCTGAGGCTTGTATACACGAGGTCGTGGATTGATTCAAGATAATATATATTGCTTTATTTTCTGTACATCTAACTGTGGACAACTAGTTGTAGGTTACTAACGAGGACATCTGACTTAATAAACTTAAAACAGCAAAACGTATTAAAAATGTTGTAAATATATTTTGAACATACTTTGATATATATGTACATATTTGTTATAGGTTCGTGAATCGACCAGTGGCCAAGTCTTACTTCCCGACAAAGTAAAAATCTGTGAAAGTGAGTTATAGTCCCACTTTTAAAATCTAATATTTTGGGATGAGAATACATGCAGTTTTATAAATGTTTTACAAAATAGACACAAGTAAATGAAACTACATTCTATGGCTGGATTATTAAACCGAATATGCCCCTTTTTAGTCTGGTAATCTAAGAATTAGGGAACAGACACCCTAATTGACGCGAATCCTAAAGATAGATCTATTGGGTCCAACGAGCCCCATCCAAAGTACCGGATGCTTTAGTACTTCGAATTCATCATGTCCGAAGGGAGTCCCGGAATGATAGGGGATATTCTATATACATCTTGTTAAGGTCGATTACCAGGTGTTCACCATATGAATGATTTTTATCTCTATATATGAGATGTATATTGAAATATGAAATCTTGTGGTCTATTATTACGATTTGATAAATATAGGTTAAACCTATAACTCGCCAACATTTTTGTTGACGTTTAAAGCATGTTTATTCTCAGATGATTATTAAGAGCTTCCGCTGTTGCATGCTATTATATGGACAAGATTTGGTGTCAGCATGCTTGTATAATATTGTTTAAAACTGCATTCGAGATTTATTTTGTTGTAACATATTAATATTTGTAAACCAATATGTATTGGTAGTGTGTAAGTGTGATATTTGTTTGATTATCATTTCTGGATAATCTAAGTGGTGTCTTGTTAACCTTGTTGATAAAATAAAGGTTATGGTTTGTTTTAAAAACGGATGCAGTCTTTGAAAAACGTCTCATATAGAGGTCAAAACTTCGCAACGAAATCAAGTAATATGGAATGTTTATAATCAATATGAACGGGACATTTCATTATGTCGCTTGTTAAAGAAATTTGACAGGGGCATATTTGATCGGGTTGCACTAGGCAACAAAATACTCAGGATCGGCCTGCTTACAATAGAACAAAAATTAAAGTATATGACCTATTTGTAGTTTTAAATGTTTAGTTTACTCTAAATTGTTCTATTTTTTAAAAAAAATTTAAAATTTAAATGTTAGGTCAAACCTTTCTCAATCACAATAATTGCAAAAAAGAAACAACAATATTTGCAGATGTGTCTTCGAGCATAGGACTCAAAAATTTAGAATGGCCCAAAATTTTGAATATGTAAATATTTTTTCAATATATTTATTTAAATCAAATAAAAAAATACAATGTAAGTTAATAAATAGATAAATTGGAGTATAATTTTTTTATGCATAGTAAAAAAAATTAACGTATATGTAGGTGATATGGCCGAAACGGACGGTTTTTATTTGCGCGGTGTCGTTAGGCCGCGGCTCGCCAGGATCAGCCACTCGTGGGAGAGGGTACTGTTTTAAATTTATATTTAGTGGGGCCTAAATCTTACTACTCCTTATAAGTAAGGGAAGTATGACCTAGAGTCGTATTTTTGAGATATCAGTAACATCGAACCTATATTGTAGCCTAAGATAGTTAGGGAGTAGTGAATATTTATTTTAGGATTTTCTAATTTATAAGATAGATAAAGTAAATGCGATAAAATTTGTAATCCAGATAAGGTTAAAGTAAGTGCATACTATGTCTTCATCAGTTATTCTGCCGAGATTATGGAATGCTGGCTCATGAATAGGCAGAGGCCTTGTATTCATTACACTGGTCCTAAACGCCCCTGTCATAAGACATGTCACTGGGTACTGCGTTAGGCTTGAAGATTCTGAATAGACAGCAACGTACCTTACCCCCGACGCCCGTGCTGTAGCGACCCCGACAAATCGTCAAGTGACGGCGTCGGCTACGTGGGTCCCATTACCTGATTATAAGTCTTTAAGATAACGTTTGACCAAAATATGTCGCCTTCATTTCAAAATAAAGATTGTTTCAAAGTTTACAAGAATTGTTCAACCAAAAGTTAAGTTACAACGTTATAAGTACGATTGAAATCTAGGCGACACGGTTTAAAGTAAAGTCAAAAGACGCTCCATGAAAAGCATGTATACTCGACATCCAAAGCAAGTATCAAATAATGAGCGGAAGCATGTATCACATATCGTGCAAGACCTGAGAAAAACATAGAAATCTGTCAACGAAAAACGTTGGTGAAATCATAGGTTTAGTAAGTAAATTGTATTGAACCACAAGGTTCTTTAAGAATTGCTCAACCAGAATCATTCACATTCCAAAATAGTATTTGTATCACGAGCACCCAATTATCAAGGCTTAACCGAATCTTCCCTCTGAATTTTGAATTTAGTGTTAGAACTTACACTATACATTGTTGAAATTATATTTCATTCACTAACGGTAGCGAACCGTCTGAATGAGGGTTTGTTAAACCCGTATGGCCACACAACATAATTACACGCTTACACTTACACCCTGCAAGTGGAACTAATGATAATTGGATTGAGGACTTTTGTTCAAACTCGTATGCATCTTTGTATTCGTATTTGTTCACAATGTAAAAGCATGAAAAGTAAATAAGTATGAAATGTATGTGTTTCTCAGCCCACGATGTAAAGAATAAAAGTGATTGAAAAAGTGGGACTATGATCTCACCTTGAGTGCAAGAGTTAATAAAGTACTTCGACAAGTAAACGCGTGCAAAGACAAAGCTAGTCTTGACCTAAACATATAGGTTATATCAATAACGGTAAACACAAAACGGTCAAAGATGTTCAATTAGTCCTATGGCTCAATACGACTCGATTAATATAGCATGTGAAGCAAATTGTCAAGTTTCATGCAAGATACAAGTATAAAAGCATGTTAGGAAGATTGCATAATTAATTGGTTAAGTTTGACAAAAAGTCAAACTTGGTCGGGTCAAAGTCAACGAAAAAGTCAACATGTTCGGGTCGGGTCCCGGACTATTTTTCTATGCTAATTATTCATATACAAGTATATTAGAACAAGTTTCGTGTGAATCGGAGGTCGGTAGCTAGTCAAACATTTCACGTGAAATGGGACAAAGTGGTCAGAATCTGACCAGGCCAATCCGCGCGCCGCGCGGGGATGGGGCGCGCCGCGCCACCATCTGGGCAGAGAATTCTGGTCAGTTTTTCAAAGTATGCACGAACCAAAACCTTTTCCAACCCAACTCTTGACCCGCAAACACTTATAATGCCTATCATATATCGTTGGAAAGGTATTTTGACGAGAAATACAACTAAGCACTTATGGTCCAACAATAACATCATTTACAATAGCCGAAATCTCGTCAATTGATCAAGAAAGGTTTATTTTCAAAGTTTCAAGTTCGTAAAACGTATTTTATGATTCGGGAATCCAATTTACACATACGATATGCCGTTTCGAAGGTAATTAAGCATACATTGCATCTAAACACTTACTAACAACATTAACAAGCATTCAACGCATCAAAAGTTCATTTCAAAGTCTAACAAACCCTAACCAAAATTCACAAAAATCAATAATCGGGTTTTTGAAGTTTTCTTAATCAACCTACGCATCAAAACGAAGCTAGTGATACTAGTAACACAATTAAAACATGAACTTTAACAATCAAACAACATTTAATCTTCCAAAATGCAAGATTAAGCAAACTCATTTCAAATGTTCAAACTAGTTACTCAAAACAACAAATCGAGCAAGTAAATCATATATTCATGCTAGACACGAGCCATAGACACTAACTAACACCATTTCAAATCAAAAACACGAATTTAGAGAAATCTAGAGTTTTAGAAATGTTACCCAAACGAGATGAAGTTAGTATCAAATCGTAGAGAATGAAGAGAGGATCACGAAAATGTAATTTGTTTTGTTGTAAGCCTCCTAGATCGAATTTAGATGATGATTTTATGAAGTTGGGGTTTGTGTGTGTGTTCTTGCTAGAGAGAAAGAGAGAGAGAGGGAGATGGTTGAATGGTGGTGATTGGGGTGGACTAGTTGACCTAGTCAACTAGTTTGCCCCGTGTCAATTTTTGTCCCTCGAGTTTAGAAGCGGGTGCGGGATTTAACCGATCGAATATTTTTAAAACGCAAGTTAACGAGAGATGTTATAATTAAATAACGAGAATATTATGAACGTTCGTCAACGGAGTCGACGAATTTAAATACGAAAGATATTATTTAAAAAAAAAAAAGACGGTGTTAAAATAAATTTAACGGAAAAACGCGGGATGTTACATTATCCACAACTCAAAAGAAATTTCGTCCCGAAATTTAGTTGGAAGTAGTAGTCGATATCTCTTACTCGAGACTTTACGTTGTTCATAATATGAATAAGTGTAGGTACGTCCTTGAGTGTTCTCATGAATTTGGATAGTCAGGGTTTTACGTTGTATTAAGGTTTGGTTTTACGATCCACGATTTCAACCAGTTTTCCCCTGAAGAGGAGTTTGTCATCAATAGTTGGTGCATCTAAAAGGATTGCACATTCCTGTTCCGCATGACACGTTTCTAAGTTTGTTACACGAAATGTAGGATAAATGGAAACTTAATTGAGTCGGAAGTTCTAAACGGTAGGAAGCGGTTCTAATACGCCCCAAGGTTTCAAAAGGTTCAATATTGCGGTTATAACCTTCCTCGATTTCCCAAAATGGATTACACCTTTCCAAGGTGCGGGTTCTCAATATTACGCGATTACACACTGGAATTTGTGAGGTTTTCATCTAAGTTTGGTATAACTCTTCTGGCGACCATGGGTTGTCTCTAGCCAGCCTCGGACTCGAACGATCTCAATTGTTGTTTCTTGATGGAGTTCAGATTTGGCGATTTGCTTGCCGCATGCTTTGGTTAAATGAACAGGGGTATGACATTTGCGGTCATATAGGGTTTCGGAAGTGCTGCGTTAATATACGAGTGATAGCTGTCGTAGTAAGGGGAACTACTAAAGGTGACAATACCAGTCTGTAACATGTCTTTCCAAGATTGAATCGTACGTTTGCTCGGTTCGTCGGTTGTGGGAGATACGCGGTACATATGTCTAAGCGGGTTCCCAAGGTCTCTTGCAACGCTAGAGGTGAAACGAGTATTTCAATACAGGATAAATGACGAAGATACACCGTGTTGGAATAGAATTTCTTAAGATATGTTTGAACAAGTCAGTTAGGGTTCGAAAAATGTTCGTTAGGACTATTCACCCTCGTGGCGAATACTAATGTAATATGAGGAGTTTCTCTATCCATGGAGAAATGTTACAAGGAGTTTCCTTAACGGAAATGCGAGCGATGAGGATATGAGTGAAATGAGGACTTTGAATAGGATGAGCTTACATCTCGAGGTTGCCATAACGTGCCTCTAGTTGTAAAAAAAAAATGAAGCCTGAAAGAGAAACGAGATAGTACGCGTAATTGTATAGTTCGGGGTTGAATAATGGTTGGACGATTATCAGCAACGCAAGGGCGTTAAGTCAAAGAAGAGTGAAGTATCGTTGGATTGTGTGCTATCTTAAATTCCAGTAATATCAGACGGTGACGGTGAAATAACAGAGGTATGTAGTGTGGTACGTGATGACGAGAAGATTGATCGGATCCACAATTTAGTATTCGAATTCTTCGTGTAAAATAACGAATTTTAGTTATGTTGATTTTTGAGTCGAGAGGGTATGCCTTTCGGCGTCCAAGTAGAAATATTTCCATATTTGAGTCCCACCTGGTGCTATACGAATTAAGCTAGTAAGGTTGGTGGGAATAATCACGTTCAAGATTCGGGCACGTAGAGGTTTAGATTTCTACCTTAATGAGTTATCGAGGGTAAAGAACGAGCATCACGAGAAAAAGTCGAAAATGAATCTGCGGTAAGTCTGAGTCATGAGAGTTTCCTGATTACATGTGGCTTGATTTGGAGATTGATTGTAATGCCTCGACCATTAACATCATGGTGTAGAAAATTGGACTTCGTTCAACAGAAATTCTCACTCGGAGAATTTGGTATAAAGTTGCTCTTTTCTCAAAAGTTCGAGCGTAAGATGGTGATGTTGTTCGTTTTCCTTCTTTACTTAAATAAGTTAAGACGTCATCTATAAATACGATAACAGATTTGTCTAGATAAGTTTGCATACGTGGTTTAGGAGGTTTATGGATACGGACGAGCCTTGGATAAATCGAATGGTACTAAGAGAGATTTACAACTAACGTTGCGAGTTCAGAAAAGACTCAGGAGACATCGTCTCCCTTAACCCCCAATTGATGATAACCGGAACGGAGGTCGATTTGGAAACTACGGGATTCGTGCAAATAATCATGAGGTAATGGATACGAGGGAGAGGGTATCGGTTTCCAACCGAAAATTACTCAGTTCACAACAATCTATACAAGATGATGGGGAAACACATTTTTTTTTTTTTTTTTTTTTTTTTTTTTTAACGAATAGGTTTCGAGCTCCCTAGTTCTATAGGTGTCAAGTCAAAAGTCTTAACGTATATCCTCCAATAAAATTTATAGGCACACAATATTTTCCGTTGGTCACTTAAATCGTCTAAGTAATATCTAGGGGGAAAAAAGTGGAATGTAAAGAGCACGAGTCAAAGACTTGGTTAATAAACATCTAGCGGTAATCGAATCGAATAAGTATGAAATATACTGTTTGTTGTGAAGAAACGTACCCGTGACTAGTCCATCGTCGTCTCGGGCATCCTGGGTGTCGATGTTGAAAGTTCAACGGCGTGCGTTGGGGTTGATTTTCTTGTTTGGGCACGCACTTCTAAAATGACCCGGTTGGCCACATTCAAAACAAACACCCGTCTTGGGTGCATTGTGCTCCTTTTGGGCGACGGAAGCGGTATTCCTACAATCGTGGGCTACATGGCCACTTCTTTGACACTTCAAGCAAAATGGTTTGCCACATTCACCTAAATGATGTTTGTAGCACTCGTTACAATACGGTAGGTGTCCGGTATAACCTTTCTTGCCGTTGGGGATGAAGGGCTTCTTGGCGGGGTTGTTGTAATTGCTTGATTGGGGGGCTTCCCATTTTCTTTTGTTGTCACCCGACTTATCCTCGGCTTTACGTGCCGGCACTTCAATCTCGTCCACTGTTTCAATCAATTGGCGGGCCATATTCAAAGCCTCTTGGTGGTTAGCGGGTTTGGATGACATTACTCCTTGTTTGATGCTCTTGGGGAGACCATCCATGTAAAGTTCAACCCTTAAAGATTCGGGGTTCACAAGATTTGGGCACATCAAAGCAAGTTCGGAGAATCGTTGATTATAGGCCTTAAGGTCATTCCCGACCGCTTTTAAAGTTCTTAGTTCGTGTTCGAGCTTACGGGTCTCTTCGCGCGGGAAGTATTCGGTGATCATCTTTTTCTTTAAGTCGGCCCATGAGAGTGTGTGGGCTTCATCGATACCCACCGACAGCACATATGTATTCCACCATGTGAGGGCGATACCGGCAAAAGTGTGGTTGGAATATTTGACTTTGTCTTGGTCCCGACAACCGCTTATGCTAAAAACGGCTTCTGTTTGCTCAAACCATCGGGTGAGCACAACCGGTCCTCCGGTCCCATCGAAGGTGTGAGGTTTGCACCCCATGAAAGTTTTGTAGGGGCAACCCTCGTTTGAATTTCCGGCTCCATGGTTGTTGTGGTTGTGGTTGTTATTGATGTCGGAGGAGGTACTAGCCATAGCCGCACCTATGGCGGCGGCTATCATGCGTTGAAAAGCTTGTTCGGAAGTTTCATTACGTGGCCCGCGACGGGGAGGCATTGTTCCTTCAAGACACAAGAATATCTTTGATTAGTATTCTCAATAATACTAATCATGATATGGAATGATGATGTAGAGAAAATTTTCCTTGACTTGCCTTAAATTCTTTATGTCATAATGTCGGAATGTCCATATGAATCACCGTAATATAATCCCGGAAATTATATTACCCTAATTCTCATGTGCATTTAACATTACTTCATAAAGTCAAGGTGGCGCGTCAACAAAATTTATCAACGTAAGATCAAGATCGAATACGAGTTAGATATGATAGAAGAGTTCGAGTATAAATGCACAAATAGTCAAGTAATTCCTACTTCAGTCTATATGCCGGTTGTAGTCTAGATTCACCTATGTACCCTATGACTCGGGGTGGACACAAATGAACTCTAAATCCCTACAACCAAGGCTCTGATACCACTTGTAGCGACCCCGACAAATCGTCAAGTGACGGCGTCGGCTACGTGGGTCCCATTACCTGATTATAAGTCTTTAAGATAACGTTTGACCAAAATATGTCGCCTTCATTTCAAAATAAAGATTGTTTCAAAGTTTACAAGAATTGTTCAACCAAAAGTTAAGTTACAACGTTATAAGTACGATTGAAATCTAGGCGACACGGTTTAAAGTAAAGTCAAAAGACGCTCCATGAAAAGCATGTATACTCGACATCCAAAGCAAGTATCAAATAATGAGCGGAAGCATGTATCACATATCGTGCAAGACCTGAGAAAAACATAGAAATCTGTCAACGAAAAACGTTGGTGAAATCATAGGTTTAGTAAGTAAATTGTATTGAACCACAAGGTTCTTTAAGAATTGCTCAACCAGAATCATTCACATTCCAAAATAGTATTTGTATCACAAGCACCCAATTATCAAGGCTTAACCGAATCTTCCCTCTGAATTTTGAATTTAGTGTTAGAACTTACACTATACATTGTTGAAATTATATTTCATTCACTAACGGTAGCGAACCGTCTGAATGAGGGTTTGTTAAACCCGTATGGCCACACAACATAATTACACGCTTACACTTACACCCTGCAAGTGGAACTAATGATAATTGGATTGAGGACTTTTGTTCAAACTCGTATGCATCTTTGTATTCGTATTTGTTCACAATGTAAAAGCATGAAAAGTAAATAAGTATGAAATGTATGTGTTTCTCAGCCCACGATGTAAAGAATAAAAGTGATTGAAAAAGTGGGACTATGATCTCACCTTGAGTGCAAGAGTTAATAAAGTACTTCGACAAGTAAACGCGTGCAAAGACAAAGCTAGTCTTGACCTAAACATATAGGTTATATCAATAACGGTAAACACAAAACGGTCAAAGATGTTCAATTAGTCCTATGGCTCAATACGACTCGATTAATATAGCATGTGAAGCAAATTGTCAAGTTTCATGCAAGATACAAGTATAAAAGCATGTTAGGAAGATTGCATAATTAATTGGTTAAGTTTGACAAAAAGTCAAACTTGGTCGGGTCAAAGTCAACGAAAAAGTCAACATGTTCGGGTCGGGTCCCGGACTATTTTTCTATGCTAATTATTCATATACAAGTATATTATAACAAGTTTCGTGTGAATCGGAGGTCGGTAGCTAGTCAAACAATTCACGTGAAATGGGACAAAGTGGTCAGAATCTGACCAGGCCAATCCGCGCGCCGCGCGGGGATGGGGCGCGCCGCGCCACCATCTGGGCAGAGAATTCTGGTCAGTTTTTCAAAGTATGCACGAACCAAAACCTTTTCCAACCCAACTCTTGACCCGCAAACACTTATAATGCCTATCATATATCGTTGGAAAGGTATTTTGACGAGAAATACAACTAAGCACTTATGGTCCAACAATAACATCATTTACAATAGCCGAAATCTCGTCAATTGATCAAGAAAGGTTTATTTTCAAAGTTTCAAGTTCGTAAAACGTATTTTATGATTCGGGAATCCAATTTACACATACGATATGCCGTTTCGAAGGTAATTAAGCATACATTGCATCTAAACACTTACTAACAACATTAACAAGCATTCAACGCATCAAAAGTTCATTTCAAAGTCTAACAAACCCTAACCAAAATTCACAAAAATCAATAATCGGGTTTTTGAAGTTTTCTTAATCAACCTACGCATCAAAACGAAGCTAGTGATACTAGTAACACAATTAAAACATGAACTTTAACAATCAAACAACATTTAATCTTCCAAAATGCAAGATTAAGCAAACTCATTTCAAATGTTCAAACTAGTTACTCAAAACAACAAATCGAGCAAGTAAATCATATATTCATGCTAGACACGAGCCATAGACACTAACTAACACCATTTCAAATCAAAAACACGAATTTAGAGAAATCTAGAGTTTTAGAAATGTTACCCAAACGAGATGAAGTTAGTATCAAATCGTAGAGAATGAAGAGAGGATCACGAAAATGTAATTTGTTTTGTTGTAAGCCTCCTAGATCGAATTTAGATGATGATTTTATGAAGTTGGGGTTTGTGTGTGTGTTCTTGCTAGAGAGAAAGAGAGAGAGAGGGAGATGGTTGAATGGTGGTGATTGGGGTGGACTAGTTGACCTAGTCAACTAGTTTGCCCCGTGTCAATTTTAGTCCCTCGAGTTTAGAAGCGGGTGCGGGATTTAACCGATCGAATATTTTTAAAACGCAAGTTAACGAGAGATGTTATAATTAAATAACGAGAATATTATGAACGTTCGTCAACGGAGTCGACGAATTTAAATACGAAAGATATTATTTAAAAAAAAAAAGACGGTGTTAAAATAAATTTAACGGAAAAACGCGGGATGTTACACGTGCAGTCTGACTACATGCATACACATTCAGACGGCTCATCCAATTGAGCGACTCGGTTGGGTGACGTATTAACATTCTAAAATGGTCTAAACTTTCTTAAGCATAATAGAATACATAGTTTACCATATCCGAGAGACGTGATGTGCTTCAATGCTTTCGTTAATGATTGGTAAAAGATAGTTAGGCCCATAAAAGAGTTCAACCATAAAGAACACCATGGCCAAGTCAAGTCTGACTTCCATGAACACGTTCGGTTATCCTAACGGTCCAATCCTTTATGTGTCTAAACAAACAGTTCCTTAATTAACTAAGAATTCCTCAAGCGGGGTGCAATGCTTGAGACCGCGTTATGGTGCAGTGTACTGGTCAACACTAACCGTGTTCCATGGCCTTACTTAGCAGAGGTACAGCTTACAACAACCGCTGTGCTTCAGTGTGCACGTACGAAGTTTATATGCTTGGTGACTACACTAGCATGGTCTAGGACCGACAATGTACTAGGGGCCTAGTCAGATGTTTCACTACGAAAGAGTCCTCAGTCAGAATCCAAAGCTCGATAGACTTACTACAACCGGTGTGCCTCGGTCGATCTTACGTTGTATCCGAGAGACTTCTCTTACCAAGGGGTGACACAGATAGTGTACTCTGAATCGGGGTTCGCGACTTCTCAATAACAGAGCCTATAACTACGTTCTATTAGTTGGAAAAGCGATTGAGTTTAAAGCATAATCGGAAAGCATTTCAACAGCATACACAAACCATAATATTATTTCGGCATTATAACTGCTTACATCATAGCATACACTAAAGATAACTACTCGTTAATCATGGAAATAATATCATAAAACATTATATAAGATAAAGGATAGAAGTACCAGTAGATTAAACGAGTTCCGAATACAAAAGTGACAACTTCAAGACTCCAGACCGCTCCTAATACAATCTTCAGCGTTCGCCTCCGATTCTCTTGATTCTTTTTGCACCGCCTTCGTAATTACTTGTTCTTCAATTCTAACCGACGAGGTGGGTATTTTTCCAACAAAGTTCGAATATTTCTTGTTTTTGGGCCTTAATACCGGGGTGAAAACGTGACTTTTTAGCCGATATCAGTAGGCCTATTTTTATTTTCGTCTAGGGCCTTTAAATTGTTGAGACGATCCTGAATATTTGTTATGACTTACCCATACATCTTTCAATATTCATATAGTTGTTTATATCCATAAATGGCTTATTGGGAAGAAAAAAAAATTAAACAAGTCATTAATAAGAAATGGAACATGAGATTGAACTTTAAGATTGGAGCATCAATTAGATTTTTCATGGGAGAATAGAAAAATGTTGATTCATCTTTAGCCTTACATTGATTTAAGGTATCATTTTATTCGAGAACGTATTGAGGATGGTACTTTGATATTGGAGAAAGTCCTTGGTATGAAGAATCCCGCAGATATGTTTACTAAGGTGGTGTCAATGGACAAGTTGAGGTTTTGCATAGCCTCAACGGGTCTCCTCATGAACTAATGAGAAGGTGGTGACCGACTAGGGAGATAGAGAGATGATGATTCAATTCTGTGTTGAAGACCTTGTATTGAAAGTCTGCTTATCCGGCGTATGTGATAGGAGTGTGCGTGTCCCAAATAGAGTTTGGTGGTAAAGGGTGCTTTGGCGATCTTGGTTAGTGTGTTGATATGATGGGTTGACAATGTGAGTCATGGTTTTGACTATCTTCAGTGGGAGATTGTTGGATGTGAAGGAATCAAAACAAGACGAAGAAAACGATTCAAGGGAAGAGGCGCGCCGCGGCCATTGAATGGCCCGCGGCCTAACACAAGAACATAGCATCAGATTCGAGAAGCTTCTGTCCTAGATATTGCCTTGGAGGCGCGGCGCGACCCAATATAGCCGCAGCGTGGCTCAGCCTGACGGGCAGTTTTCATATTGACGTTTTTCTTGTTCTCCAAGGTGTTTCCTTGTTGTTTTTTGCCTATATAAACATCCTATCGTAACCCTTATGTACACACACGAATTATATCAATAAAATCTCTCTAGTTGATCCGTGGATTAAAGTAATCAACATTCAATTACATATAACCACGTTAAATCTCGCGTTCTTTAATTTTTCATTATTGTTCTTTCGTTTGTCGATTATGGAAGGGTAATTCTCTGGAATTACTCTATTGTTTGGGTCCTATAATCCTTACAGAAGACGTTGAAGAAACTCTAGTAAGAGAAGAAGAACAAGTCGGGATATCACCTCCACAGCCGAGACAGCGACCAAGACCGAATTAGATGAAGGTGTGTACCCTATGACGTTGAAGATAGTTTAGCGCGAATGTCGGATGTTACATGACGAAGACGATTAAAGTATAACGGGTGATGGCAATGCCGAAACCCGATATATACTTTAGTCACTAATATATTTTCGGTTGATGGCGAATTTAAACTACCTACTATAAGTAACAATAATATTTTAAACGTAATTGGGTGAACCTTGGTGATATTTCTCAATTTATACATGTTTTACACGCACAATTAAATGACTTTTGGTACTTAATTATATGAAAATGGATTTCAGGTTCTTTAGGTTTAAAGTTGAAGAATTGATCATGTTTTGTGAAGAGAGATAGATGAAGCTGAACGCTAGGATACAACGTTTGGGCCGGATTGATTTAAAACGTAAAGGAATATGGCGTGTGATTATTTTTGGAAGGTCCATGCGATATTTTCTTATAAAACCAAAGCTAAACCCTCTTGTTATGCGGCATTCAATATCTCATTAGTTTTATAAAATAGTTTTTGGGTTAAATTTAGTTCTAGGTTTTATTTGGTTCGTGCTTGAAACGGCTCACGTGGAGACAAACAGCGGTGCGTTCTAATTACTTATTGTTATAAAAGTAATAATTGGATGATAATTTTATTATTATTATAGATATTGCATAGTATATTTTTTTGAGTATAAATAGGTGTGTTGAGTTAGAGTTTATGGTATGTATTTTTTTGGTTAACAAAAACACTCTCTCTCTCTCTAGATTCCAAATGCCACCAAACTCTCATTGTACATTTTTCTATAAATAAAAAACCAATTACTCATACCTTTTGTTCAACCTTTGTTTTCTCAGTTTTACAGTATCTCTATCTCTATATACCTTCTACAGTCAAGAACCACTAAAGGTAGTTATAAGTCTACTGAATTATAACACGTTATCAGCACGAAAAGCTTAGTGTAATTAAAATATATCTCAAACGATCACGAATCACTAATCAAGGTATGAAATTATTAATAATTTTCAGACTCGAATATATCAAATTTTGGACTACTAACATTTATATTTATGTTATTTAAGTTATATATGGTCGGTTATACCACCTGAATTATATTTCTGTAATCTAACTTTTACTAACTTCACTAACATTTATATTTATGTTATTTAAGTTATATATGGTCGGTTATACCACCTGAATTATATTTCTGTAATCTAACTTTTACTAACTTCACTAACATTTATATTTATGTTATTTAAGTTATATATGGTCGGTTATACCACCTGAATTATATTTTCTGTAATCTAACTCTTATTAACTTCACTAACATTTATATTTATGTTAATAAGACCTCATGATTGTACGCAACACGTCATTTGACAACACGGTACTTTATGTACGCAACACGTCATTTGACAACACGGTACCATGGGTCAAGATTAATTCCGATCAATACGAATACGACGGGGTCTTTATATGTTATCTAACATTTATGATTACTTATGCAATTAATCATTATTTATTTCATGCATACTAATGTTTATTCTTAAATTTATAATTTTAAAAGTTAAAATAAAAAAATAGTTTGTATTTTTATTAAAAGTAAATCTTAAAAGTTAAAATAAGAAAAAGTAGTTTGTACTTTTATTAAAAGTAAATCTTAAAAGTTAAAATACAAAAAGTAGTTTGTATTTTTATTAAAAGTAAATCTTAAAAGTTAAAATAAGAAAAAGTAGTTTGTATTTTTATTAAAAGTATATCTTAAAAGTTAAAGTAAGAAAAAAAAAGGGGATGGTAAAATGGAATAGTTTTTTGTCAAAAATGAAGTATTGAAAATGAAGTGGTCTCCTTCTATAACTAAAAAAAATATATACTTTTATCAAATGAATTTTTTTTGTGGCCGACAATTTCAAACACGAGTCCGTGTTTAGTTTATCAAGAATATCTCTTGCTTTGGTGAAAGGTCACGATCACGATATCAGGTGTTGTGAAAGAATTAAAAATTGGTCAAGTGGCCTTTTAAAAACTAGAAAAAAAATTTAAACAAAAAGTTTTTTTTATATATTTATAATTTACGGGTAACGTAAAAAAAAATGAAGTTTTTTTTTAAAAAAAAAACAAAGAAAGTGTTTAAATGAGTTTTACAGAAAGGGGGAAAGCAAAGTAAAAAAAAAAAAAACTTTTTTCCAAACAAAGGTAAATGAAAGTAGGACTTAATACAAGAAAAAAGTAAACATCTCCTAGACGTGATAAAATCTATCAATGATAAGTATTAGACTTGATGAGCTAAATGTGACAAAAATGTTTCAACATGTCTTATGTTAATTTTCTAAAATAAGTTATTATTATTCCGAGTTTAACACATATACATATGTTAATTAAAAACAACCTTTTTGTTCTTATGTAGTGTTGGGTTGCAATTTTGGTTGTATGCCATAATTCCATCCAGTAGAGTGACAATAGAAAACTTTTGATGATAATCAATAAAAAACTTTTTCCAAACTTGTCAAATGTTTTGTTAAAAACGTGACCGTTGAAAAAAGGAGGTTGAATAATAAAACTTAAAAAACAAATTATTTTTTTAAGAGTGTGCATCAAAATGGCCCGTTTAATAATGGGGAGTAAAAATATAGTCAAATTGTTTCAACGAACAAGGGTTCAATTGGATGTCTCTTAAAAAAAATCTGCGGGTACGGGTGATGGATCCAATGGATCCGCATCCACGACCCGCGGGTGCTATCCCTAATTGTGACAAGTACAAATCAACTAAAAGTCTAAAAAATAAATGCTCTTATAGGGACCAAATGTTCACAATAATTGCCTAAGCTAGATATGAAACAAATAGTTCATAAAAAAAAAAAGGGTCGTTGTGCGTTTTCGGGATGATAGCCGAAATACACTTACAAAAGTAGGTCAGCCGTCAATTCTTTATGGCCATATCAACGTAGATTAATAAAATCATTTATGGTTTTGATAAAAAATTAATTAAAAATTAATTGTTTTTTTTGGTCTTGGATTCTCGGTAACAAAAGCAAAGGTTGTTTTTGGTTGCCACAACAAACAAGACAGAGGTTGTTGACTTTTGTTGTTAAACATGGCACAAGTGAACAATAACAATAGATTATTGTTTTTGAAAAGAATAAAGATGCGTTAATTTTATTGTATAAAATAAAATTAAAGAAAATGGTTTTCATTGATGACTATGAACAAACGCAAACAAAGTGTTTGTGGTATTTGGTGATTAAAAAAAAGTTCATCTAAAGCTTCTACTGAAAATAATATGCATCTAAAGCTTCTACTGAAAATTAATGTGCAAGGTACAACGTATAACTATATGGTCAAATTCATTTGAGCCTTCGGAGTCACAAGTATATGATGTATATATATATTACTCAATTAACAAAATAGTAAATCTAAATTAATTCATATGAATAGTAAAACGAAATTAATTAATTTACTATTCACATAAAAAAGCGCATATGATAAAAAGCGCATCGCATATGATAAGCGCATATGATAAAAAGCGAATATGATGAAAAGCACAACGCATATGATGAAAATCGCATATGATTAAAAGCGCATATGGTGAAAAACACAGCGCATATGATTAAAAGCGTATATGGTGAAAAGGATATATGATAAAAAAAACACATATGGTGATTAATGGAAAGCACATATGGTGATTAATGAAAAGTATATTGTGAAAAAGAATCACAAATGTTTCTTGAAAGAATTCAAGGTAAAATATATGAACCAATTCATCCATCATATGAACCATTTTGATATTTCATGGTTCTAATAGACGCATCTAGCGGATGGTCTCATATTTGTATGTTATCAAGCCGTAATATGGCATTTGCAAAGTTTCTTGCACAAATTATTAAATTGAGAACACATTATTCTGATTACACCATTAAAAGGATGAGACTTGATAATGCTGGTGAGTTAACATCTCAAGCATTTAATGATCATTATATATCTACAGGGATTGTTGTTGAACATCCAGTTGCTCATGTGCATACACAAAATTGGTTTAGCTGAATCAATAGATAAACGCTTACAGCTAATAACTAGACAATTGATAATGAGTACAAATCTCTCAATATTTATATGTGGACATGTAAATTTACATGCTGCGACATTAATTCGCATTATACCATGTGGAAGTCGTAAATATTTTCACTTAATACTTGATTTTGGCCAAGAGCCAAATATTTTCTACCTTAAAACATTGGTTGTGCAGTGTATGTTCCAATTGTATCACCACAACACAATAAAATGGTTCTTCAAAGAAAGATGATAATATATTTTGGATATAAAACATCTTCAATCATAAGATATATTGAACCCATGATGGGTGATGTTTTTACAGCACGTTTTGCTGATTGTCATTTTAATAAAACATTGTTCCCTAGATTAGGGGGAGAAATAAAAATAAAAAATAAAATGATGCTTCATGATGTGAACATCAATTAAGGTATATTGAACTCGCACAAAAGAATGTGAAACGAAAGTTCAAAAATAATGCATATGCAAGAACTTGCAAATTAATTACTTTATGCATTTACAGATATAAAAAAGTGACTAAATCATATATACCAGCGATAAATACTCCAACTCGAACTGAAATTCCAAAAGCTGGCAATAATGTCACTGTTGAGTCTTTGCCACGCATCAAACGTGGAAGATCAATTGGTTCCGAAGATAAAAATCCTCGAAAAAGAAAATCAGCTGATAATGAGGTAAGAGAAAGTGTTCAAGAAGAACCACAAATCAATATTCCTTCTGCAGAGGATATTGATAAATGTAAATACTAAAATTGCGATAAATTATGCAATATTATGGAACCGAAATGAAACTAAAATCTCTATGAGATATTTTCATATAATGTTACAATGACATCATGAATAAAGATGATGATCTGGAACTAAAATCTGTCATTGAATATACAAAATGGACATGATTGAGCTCAATGGAAAGGAGCAATAAGAGCTGAATTAGAATCGCTCGATAAAAGAAAAGTTTTCGGATCAATCGTTATCACTTTTAAAGATGTGAAACGTATGGGATACAAATGAATTTTTATCCGAAAAGAAATGTGCAAATGAAGTTACAAGGCAAAACTAGACTTGTAACTCAATATTTCCCACAAAGACCAGAAATGAATTAGGAGGAAAAATTATCCTCCTGTAATGGATACAATTACTTATTAGATACTTAATCAACCTGGTAGTTATTTAAATGCATCTCATGAATGTTGTTACTACTTATCTGTATAGATCACTTAATAGTGATATATATGAATATACCTAAAGGGTTAAGGTATCATAAGCATCTAATGTAAAACCCAAGGGAATATATTCCATTAAATCACAAAGATTTCTAAGTGGGTTTATACAAACGGGACGTATGTGGTATAACCGATTAAATGACTACTTGATAAAAAAAAGGGTATAAATATAAACTTATTTTGCACGTATGTTTTATAAAAACAATGTTCGGATATGAGATCATAGTTGTTTATGTCAATGTTCTTAACATCATATGAACAAATAAAGAGATCTATGAAATCATTCAACTTCTAAAGAATTATTTTGAAATGAAAGATCTTGAAAAAATCAAGTATTACCTTGGATTGCAAATTGAGCATATGCCTAATGGTTTACTTGTACATCAAACAACTTATACCGAAAAGATTTTAAAATATTTTTTTTTAAAGACAAACTCATTGTTGTTAGATCACTCAATATTGACACTGATCTATTTCATCCCTGCGAAGATCATGAAAATTTTAACAGATCGGAAGTTCTATATTTTAGTGCAATTGAGGTTCTTATGTATCTTATAGATTATACAAGATCTGACATTTCTTTTGCAGTTAATTTGTTGACAAGGTTCAGCTCAGCCCCTACCAAAAGACATTGGAATGGGATCAAACAAATAGTTTGATACCTTCGGGAAACTACTGATTTATAATTATTTTATTCTAACGAATCAAAACAAGATTTGGTTGGTTATGCAGATGCAGGTTATTTATCTGATCCACATAAAGCTAAATCTCAAAATGGATATGTATTCCTAAATGGAGGTACCGCAATATCATGGCGTTCTCAAAAACAAACACTTGTTGCAACATCATCAAATCATGCCGAAGTAATTGCATTACACGAAGCCAGTCGGGAATGTTTTTGGTTGAGATCAATGACACAACTCATTACTGATTCTTGTGGACTAGAACGCAATAAAAGTTCAACAACTATCTATGAAGATAATGTAGCTTGCATAACACAGATGAAAGAAGGGTATATCAAAAGTGACCGAACAAAACACATACCCCCTAGATTTTTCTCATACACTCAAAATCTCATTAAGGACAACCAGATTGAAATGAGATATGTTCAGTCCAGCAAAAACTCTGCTGACTTTTTCACCAAAGCACTTCCAACTGCTATTTTCAGAACACACGTTCATAATATTGGCATGAGGCATGTTCAGAAGATGTAACAACTCAGGCGTTGCCTACTTGAGGGGGAGTCAACTCTATGCTGCACTCTTTTTCCCTTAGCTAAAGTTTTATCCCAAAGGGTTTTCTTTAGCAAGGTTTTTAACGAGGCAGTACTAGTTATTCACTAATAAAATTATCATCCAAGGGGGAGTGTTATAAAAGTAATAATTGGATGATAATTTTATTATTATTATAGATATTGCATAGTATATTTTTTTGAGTATAAATAGGTGTGTTGAGTTAGAGTTTATGGTATGTATTTTTTTGGTTAACAAAAACACTCTCTCTCTCTAGATTCCAAATGCCACCAAACTCTCATTGTACATTTTTCTATAAATAAAAAACCAATTACTCATACCTTTTGTTCAACCTTTGTTTTCTCAGTTTTACAGTATCTCTATCTCTATATACCTTCTACAGTCAAGAACCACTAAAGGTAGTTATAAGTCTACTGAATTATAACACTTATTTCTTAATTCTTTTATTTGGTTTGTAAATCTACGATCACATCAAGATCGGTATGTTCTAATTACTTATTTAATGCTAAATATGATTTGTTTTTGCTTAACAGCTTTGCTTAATATTTCAATCTAAATTATGAGTATTTAAATATCTCGTATTCGTATTTACTTAGATGAGTGAACTTAGTGATGGAATGTTATCCTTAGGTTTATATGCAACTGTTTATTTACTTGGAATTTAGAATATGTTTGATTGAAGATACACCAACGTTATTGAGGTTTATTGAACAGTTTTATCACGGAGATTAATGATTAGTTAAGGATAGTTAATTATATTTTTTTTACTAAATTATTGAAGATGAATTGTTTTATACGGCACACTATTATAAATAGACGATTAATGATAAGATTATTGATTGAATGAGGTGATTGTAGGTTGTAAAGGGGCACCAAAATAACATAAAGTGAATTATATTCATAAGCAATGGACTAGGGTTAACGACGGTTAGTTTCAGCACGATAGTTAAGAAACTATAAGAATCGACATGCTATTACGGTGTCATTAGGCTTGCATTTGCTATAAACGATTTTAACAACAATCCTAGTTACGGGAATCAATTATGAGTGGATATTTTTGTCTCCATTGAATTCTTGTTTACTTTAGTTTGCGTTATTAGTTTAAAAATAATCTTTCTAATCCCCCCATTTAATTTAGTTAATTAATATAATTTATTTCTTAAATATATTGCTCTCTGCGAAACGAAATAGTCTTTCTACTTACTAATTACTTTAAGTACATGATGCAGCGGCTAAAAGGATGGCCAAATTGGATTTAGAAACACAACAACCGGATACTTTAACTACTGGAGATATGGGATGGTTTGAGCCTCATATAATAGAGGTGAAAGATCAAATTATTACAACGCATAAGGCTCATATAGAGGCGCAAGATCAATTAATTACAAGGCAGAAGGCGATGTTTAAGCAAACAAGACAGATGCAAGATCAAATTATTTCAGAGCAGATGGCTCATAAAGAGTTGCAAGATCAATTTATTTCAGAGCAGAAGGCTGATATAGAGTTGCAAGATCAAATTATTTCAGAGCAGATGGCTCATAAAGAGTTCCAAGACCAATTTATTTCAGAGCAGAAGGCTTATATAGAGTTGCAAGATCAAGTTATTACAAAGCACAACGCGACTATTGAGGATCAACGACAGATGCAAGATCAAGTTATCACAAAGCAGAAGATATTGTATGAGGCTAAAATACAGATGCAAGATCAAGTATCTACCAATCAGATGGCGATGTTAGAGGCCAAAATACAAATGCAAGATAATGTGATTGCAGAGCAGAAGGCAAGAATACAAATGCTAGAGGTAGCAAAGTTGGATCACGAGAAATTGATTTCATATGTCATTAAGTCCAAAATAGCAGAACTGAAAGTCCAAGTTGAGAGTGGGAATCCAGATTATGAAGTGATCCGCTCAATAGGGTCTGAGATCAAATCAGTTATGGAATTGATACCTGAGAGCTTAAAGGTAGTCATGGACGCACAACTCTCTTTTGAGTATGTACAGTTGAAGAGTTTGTTCCTTACCCACATTGATGCTAGCCAATGGGCGAAGATTGAAACCCAGCTGGATATTACTAAGAGTGCTCCCAACCAAGACACAACTTCCTCCCCAGGACTAGCCGTCACATCAGCGCCACATCAACATTTTTTTTCCGGGACTAATCCAAGACTAAATGCTACCAATACCAACAGTGACATACTTCCTCAATTAAATTGGGACCCACTTAAATTATTTAATTAAAGATATTACAAGCTTTAATGCTAATGGTACAAGTAATATATATACATTTACATCCCGTCCATCTGTCCACAAACCTTTCAAGAACGCATTTATTTACATTTACATTTACTCTAATGAATTATGAGATTTACCTTTCTTTTTAAACGTTTATTTACAGTCAGTCAGATGTTAGTGTTGCTAAAGTTTCTTGAGCACCGATACTTTCTTTGATCGTATGTAGGTTTCTTGTTGACATTGAATACATTATTAAATTTATGTTTATATTATGATTGTGCTAAAATACGATTATAAAGTTATCAGCAGAATGAACACGTAATGTTCATTTTATACTGCACAATTTTTCAGGTGACAACTATTTCACTAATGCTGATCAGCAGAAGAAGGGGACTATTATTTATCCGTATATAATTATATACCTTCAAATGGATGAATTATATAGAATTAACATAAAGAAAATTTAGCAAAGGGTTATAATTTGTTCAGATCATAATGAAGGGTTCACACATGATTTCATTTAACAGAACTGTTTCATTAATTTATAATATATTTTTTTGCAACTGATCGTATATAATTAGCAAATGGGTCGAAATAAGCTTCTAATGATTCAAATGTGTTTAAGTTTTAACCAATGACTATGAAAATATTCAACGTTTAATTTAGGGTTATTTTGCGTTGAGTAACTTACTTATACATACTATACAAACATTCTTATATCGAAGCCATCTTCTAATTAACTTTATGTCTTGGATCAGTCTGGAGCGACCGATACGCAATCTGAGGTACTAACCCATACATTTTAGTCATATCATTAATTACTTAACAAAATCTTTATTGCAAAATAAGCACTGTGAAAATCCATCAACAACTTAGCACCTTACAACAACAACAACTGCAACTGGCCAAGGAACAATTAAGATTATAATTGTAAGGGCAACAATCTGCCTTAATCTATAATAATCGCTTGTGATCTAACAAATAAGATCTAAAAACAAGATTTGAATTCCTGATTTGAGGTCTGACATCCTTGTTGGGGTTTGTATGAAATTTCATAAAAACTATTTAGCAGCGAAACCATGTACAACAATTTTAAACCTTTCAAAAACTCCCCACCAAGGATCCAATTGCATGTTGTTAAGAAAACTAAATAATAAATAGTGAGTTTAAAGACTACAATCTTTGAAAACTTTGAACTTGAGAAGTTATGGATGCTAAGGATGTAGGAACCAAAGTAGCCTTCCTCTATCGGTAATCTACACTTGAGCAAAGTTCCAATACCAAATGGATGCTAGTCCTTCTCAACCTTTTAATAAAAAAAGGATGAAGAACAATCTTCTATCCTTTTACTTTTAATTATCTTACTTGAACTACTAACACTTTTGTAACTTAAAAGAGTTATATGAAAGTAATTTGTATGTAAGAAGTCTGAAAGAAAATGCTTGCCCTTTTTCATTTTAAGTGCACGTATATATATATTGCGTATGTAAGTTGATTAGCTTTTTAATAAGTGCCACTACACTTAAAATACATAAAGCAAAAGCTAACAACAAATGCTAGACAAAATGATATCATTAAGTTTATTCTTCCATCAACTCCATATGCAAAGATGGTGTCTAAAGGTGTATATGACATGACCACCTCTTTAACTTAATCCATTCATTTGTCTCATATATTTGTCAAACAAATATAACATACACTCTTAAATGTTACATGGAACATTATTAGACTATGTGCATATATTGATACTTCACTACACATAATTATTTCATCCAAATAATAATGTTATCATACAAAATATGGTTGATTATATTTAAATCACATTTAAATATATACTTGGTATATAATTGCTCTTTGTGTATGACCCTATAGGTTCATATGTTATTAGTAGTGTAAACATAAGTTGTGTCTTGGGCATTAATAACCAACAATCTCCCACTTGCACAAGATTCAACATATGTCAACACAGACAGTGGTAAACATCTAGCAACATGCCACTGCCCCTAATAACAGATGAAAATGTGTCATTCCGAGCATCCATTGATTCTCAAGTTATAACTTTAAATCAATATATAGGTAAGGTATCAGTTATCCCTTTGTTACTGACATCACACATGAGACATGGATAGCAATCAATCTCATATTTAGCTCATACATTATGTTACTCGATCAAGATTGAAAATGATAAAACAAACACCATTGAATATATCAATATAGTTTGAGCGTGGCCACACATCTTAATCAATTTAAATCATCGAGGGGCCCATAGATGTCAATCTCTCATCCAGATGAGAGGAACAAATCCCGTCTAGACTACACACGTCTCTCATGTGTCTCATATTATACTTAACAATAGCTTTTATGATTGCCTGGCTAAAGAACAACGTTTGACTATGTCAAAGTATAACAATCCTCACACTTAAGACCCAATATGTATCTACGGTCTAAGGATATAAAGATATTACCATTTTCAAGAATCACTTATGAGTTATGACATCGATCCATGAAGTGATCTTGAAAGCGGGTCATGTCCAATGTTTATTCTCTAATAAACATAGGTGAATTTGGTTGCAACTCCCTTGCTCTACTTTCATCTTCATGAAAGTCAACCAACTTATTCACATTAGTCTTAACTCATAACTATTCCCATAGTTGTGATCGACTATGGACGTTTTTGAATAACGGGGTTATTCAAGGATTTAAACATACTAATAAAGAACACAACAATTATTAATGAGGATGATTATATCCAAATACATCATATCATTTAAGATAAATGTTGCTTATATGTTTCAAATATTCAAATACATAAATCACAAACCAATCCAATCACATTCATAACGAAGTCCTATGGACCGAGCATGACCCTCGTGTTTTGATTGTGCCAAGGCCTTTGTAAAAGGATCGACTAGGTTTTGATCTGTGTGAACTTTGCAAATACAAACATCTCCATTTCCCACTATGTGACGTATATAGTGGAATCTCCTGAGGATATGTTTGGTGCTGTGATGAGATCTAGGTTCTTTTGCTTGAGCAATAGCACCATTGTTGTCGCAAAATATTTCTATGGGGTCTTCTATGCTTGGCATCACTCCTAAATTAGCAATGGATTTTTTCATCCACGTAGCCTCTTGTGCTGCCTCCGATGCAGCAATGTATTCAGCTTCTGTAGTAGATTGTGCAACTACTTTCTGCTTAGAACTTTTCCAAGTTATAGCTCCTCCATTCAAGATAAAGACATATCCAGATTGTGATCGTGAATCATCTCTATCAGTTTGGAAGATAGCATCTGTGTAGCACTTTACAGTAAGATCTTCTTCCACACCACCATAAATCAAGAACATATCTTTAGTCCTTCTCTAGTACATTAGGATGTTCTTGACAGCCATCCAGTGGCTTTCACTCGGATTTTGTTGGTATCTACTCGTCATGCTCAAAGCATACTGTAAGACCCGAGTATTTGTAGTGTATATAAGTGTAATGTACGATACTTGAAACGGGGTTTTGATTGTATATATTTAAAAGCAAGAAAGAAGCTGAACTGGAGGTGTCGCGCGCCGCGCGGCCTGGTGGCGCGCCGCGCCATCTGTCTGTGACAGATTCTCCTCTTCTTTTAAAATAGATATTTTGAGGGCATTTTGGTCAAAACACATTGGAGCCCGAATTTAATACCTTGGATCAGTTTTGGAGCTTCATTCACTCCATTCCCAACAACCTTATCTTCTCCAATTAAACTCTAGAGAGAGAGTGCAATCCTTGAGAGAGAAAGCTCTATTAAAGGGTGAAAGAGGTTGAATCGGGTCTTGGTGCAAGTTATAAAGTCGTTCATCTAGTCGATAGCTACGTGGTGATTGTGTTGGTAAGTTATAAAACCAATTTCTTACTTTAATTGCTTTAAGGGTTAGGGTTTGGGCTAGTGATGAACCAAAGACCCATTTTGTTAGTATTTTGGGGATTTTGGGTGAATATGGGTTATGAAGGCTCATTGATGACTAACCTAGGGTTTGAATATGTTAATTGGACTTTTGAGTCTTAAATTTGGTTAGTTAGTTGCTAGAACACTTTAATAATATGTAAATGGGTGTTATTGGGTATGGATGACCCAAATGGGTGTGTTGACCTTGAAATGGGTCAAATGAGTCTTTAATGACCTAAGTGGCCTAACAAGTATGAAAACGAGTTAGCCTTGTGACCTAAATGTGTTTTTTAACCCATCTTGACGAATGATTAGGGTTTTGGTGTGTGTTGACCCAATTTAGGGTTAAGGGTGCAAATGAGTTGAAATTGCACCTTGGGTCAAAACGGCTTAGAATGGTGAAAGGGTTTGGTTGACCGACTTGAGTTTGCGTTTAATGAGGTGTATAATATGATAGGTACGTTACTTTGAGGTCTTGCAAGCTCGGGTATCTTTTCACAAGACTTTGAGGTGAGTGGAATAATTATATGCGTATGTATATAATGTATCTATTTGTTGTAGCGTGAAATGTGTAGTGTCGAGGTGCTAAGACACCATGTTTCACGTGAAGAGTGTAGCATCGAGGTGTTAAGATGCCACTCGGGTGTAGCATCGAGGTGTTAAGATGCCACCTAGGAGTGTAGTGTCGAGGTGTTAAGACATCACTCAGTAAATTAATGAGTGATGCATTGAGGTGTTAAGATGCCACTCAGGGTGATGTGCTGAGGTGTTAAGGTTCCACCCTAGGGGTTAGTGGCGCGAGGTGTTAAGTGCCCTAACGGATGTTTTGAACACCGATGGCGTTTTCGCGAGCGCCGTTCCCTTGTACTATTGGTTAACCATGGTTATTTGTGTTGTAAGCATATTATATTATTCGAGTTATATTCATATGCGGTTGTTATGCTAGCTTGTGGTATTGGAGATTTATAGCTTGCTATTGTGACGATAAGCTAAATGTGTATGCTAGCGTGTTTGCGGTTTGGTGTGTAAGTGTTTGCAAGTAGGTATAATTATATATGTATTCGTATAATTATTGCATTCACTAAGCTTTGCTTACCCTCTCATTGTTTACTATTTTTATAGGTTCGGTTGTGGACAAGGGTAAGGGCATTATCATGGAATAGAGATTCCCGCTTTGTTGATTAGGGGACGCTTTTTGGAAGTTTAGTTCTTGGAGTTTGACCGAGACTTGGGTAGTTTAATCCCAAACGCCATGCTCGTAGTGTAGTTTGGTACTTAAACTTTTTAGCGGTCGAAACTCATATTTTGTATTAAACTCGTAAAACGGCTGAAGTGGGCCCCGCTTTGTAAAACTTATTTTAAGTTTGAATTGTGTTAGTTTTACATATTTGAATGTGTGGTTAAAAGTGTGTCGTCTAAAAATGTCGAGAACTAGTCGATCTTTTCGCATTTTGAGACTTTCCGGACAGACCCGAATGGCGCGCCGCGCCAGTTCACTGTGCAACAATTTTTTTTTATTTTGTATTTTTCACGTGGTTTGTTCGCAGGTTGGTTTGGGTCGTTACAAGTGGTATCAGAGCATGGTCTAAGGGATTTAGGTGACTTGAGATAGGCGCCTAGACTTAGACTTTTTGTGTCTACGTTATGTGGGACTTGTAGGACTTTGGGTCGGATCAGAATTAGTTTGTGCATAGGTTTATGTAAACTAATCATGCGCTATTTGTTATGTATGTTTAGCGAGCATCGAGCGATACAGACGTTGTACTAACAAGTTAATGCGACGTGCTCGCGTAACAATGATTAGCTACCATTGTTACGGGCGCAAATCGTGTCAAACCAGTAATGTACGACGATTGTTGAGCGAGATGGAGTAGTGTGGCGTATGTGTATGTATATATACGTAATTTATCCTTCCGTTTGGTGGTTTAACCTAATTCGTTTTATAGAATGAAGACGAGAAACGGTTCCGAACATGATAACGGAAGTACAAGTGGGGACGCCGAGTTCTCAACCAAGGTCGAGGCTGTCTTTAAGAAGTTAAAAGCGGATTTTCTTGCGGACGTTCGAAAGGTCTTTCAAGATTCGGTTGATAAGCAAATAACCGATCTAATTAATGAATGAATGAAGGCCACTATCGAAGAGGCCCTTGACGCTAGGAATATCTATCCTCGCGGTGAAGGAGGTGAAGGAAGGCGGGACTTCCACTACAAGAACTTCAAGGATGCTCAACCCCCGATGTTTAATGGGGTGCGGGATCCTTTAAAAAATACATGTTGGATCTCCGATATTGAGGGAGCTTTCCGTACCGCGGAATATCCTCCCGAAAAGAAGACGAGGTATGGTTCTAGCATGTTACGCGAAGAAGAAATCAACTTGTATCGTGAAGAACAATGTATGGGCTTGACTTGGGAAGAGTTCAAGAAAGAATTTTTCAAAGAATACCGAACTTCTTCCGACCTCGATAGAATCCGGGACGAGTTGCACCATTTGCAACAAGGCTCCATGGATTTGGTTACCCTCAAGTCTACATTCTTGGCAAAGACTCGTTTTTGCCCGGAATATGTTGGTGATGATCATAAGCTCATGAAGGATTTCTACCGTACTTTGAATGATGAGTACAAGGGGAAGATTAGTCGGGGTATGGCTAAGTCTTTTGATGAATTGTTCGAGTTGGCTCGGGGTTTTGAGCCGGAGGTTCCAAGAAAGAGTGATTTCATGTTTTCCAAAAGAAAGTTTGAAGGTTTTAGTTACTCTAACGCCTCAAGCAAGAAGAGCAAGAGCAAGAGGGGGGCCGAAAGTGTCAATAGTGCAAAGAAGGGCACTACCGGTGGGTTTTCTTATACGTGCTACAATTGTGGGCAACCGGGTCATATGGCTCGTGAGTGTCCGAAACCATCTTCCGGAAACAAAATCACTTGTTTTAATTGCGGAAAAGAGGGGCATAAGAAGCCGGAGTGTCCCGATTTGCGAAATGATAATGTGAAGCGGTTAGAGAAGGCGGCGGGTACGGCTAGGGGTTGCAACTACTTGATGACTAACGATGAAGCCAAACAATCGAACGAAGTTGTCTCAGGTACTTTCATGGTTAATTCTAATCCGGCGAGGATTCTTTTTAATAGCGGTGCAAATTTGTCGTTTGTGTCTCTTAGATTTGTGCCTAAACTTGATAGACCGTTAGCTAAGTTAAGTCGTCCGGTAGAAGTCGAAATAGCGAACGGCAAGACGGTGCTAGTGGTTGATGTGTGTGAAAATTGTGATGTTGTTTTTGGTGCCGAAACCTTTAAAATTGATCTTATTCCAATGACCTTGGGCGACTTTGATATTGTCGTTGGTATGGATTGGCTCGATTGTTATAGAGCCGATATTGCATGCCATGATAAGTTTATACGTGTGAAGACCCCAAGTGGGGGAGAGTTAATTATTCATGGTGATAAGCGAAGGAGACCGGTGCCGATATGCACTTTTGCACGGGCACGTCGTTTTGTTGTTAGTGGTGGCATAGCTTTCCTTGCTCATGTTGTCGATACTCGTAATGAGCCGCCAACCATTCGTGAAATTCCGGTTGTTAGTGATTTCGAAGACGTTTTTTCGGACGAATTACCGGGTGTTCCGGCGGAAAGACAAGTTGAATTTCGCATCGAGTTGGTTCCGGGGGCTACCCCCATTGCTAAAACTCCTTATCGTTTAGCACCAGCGGAGATGCAAGAGTTATTAAATCAAATTCAAGAATTGCTAGAGAAGGGTTTTATTCGACCGAGTGCTTCACCGTGGGGCGCTCCGGTGTTATTTGTGAAGAAGAAAGATGGTAGTATGCGTATGTGCATTGATTACCGTGAGTTGAATAAAGTGACGATCAAGAATCGTTATCCATTACCTAGGATTGACGATTTATTTGATCAACTTCAAGGTGCAACGTATTTCTCTAAGATCGATCTACGGTCCGGCTATGACCAAATGCGGGTCCGTGAGGAAGATATTGAGAAAACAGCTTTTAGAACGCGGTATAGACATTTTGAGTTTGTGGTGATGCCTTTTGGCCTTACGAATGCACCGGCGGCATTCATGGATCTTATGAACCGAGTGTGCCAACCTATGTTGGACAAGTCGGTAATAGTGTTCATCGACGACATACTAGTCTATTCGAAAAGTATGAACGAACATGAACGTCATTTGCGTGAAGTATTGAAGACGCTACGAAAGGAGAAATTGTATGCAAAGTTCTCCAAATGTGAATTTTGGCTAAGGGAAGTTCAATTCCTTGGTCATATTGTGAACGAATGCGGTATTCAAGTAGATCCGGGGAAGATCGAGAAGGTGAAGAGTTGGGGACGACCGACTACGCCTACGGAAATCCGAAGTTTTCTCGGATTGGCCGGTTATTATTGTCGGTTTATCCAAGACTTTTCTAAGATTGCTTCTCCATTAACGAAGTTGACGAGAAAGAATGCTAAGTTTAATTGGGAGAATGAGCAATAAATTGCTTTTCAATTGCTAAAAGGGAAGTTGTGTCAAGCTCCGGTGTTAGTATTACCGGAAGGTGTGGAAGATATGATGGTTTATTGTGATGCTTCGCTAAATGGGCTCGGGTGTGTTCTAATCCAAAGAGGTAAAGTCATCGCTTATGCCTCTTGACAATTAAAGGAACACGAAACGAGATATCCGACTCATGATCTTGAGTTGGCGGCGGTAGTGCATGCGTTGAAAATTTGGCACCATTACTTGTATGGTGTCAAGTGTACGATTTATTCGGATCATAAGAGTTTGAAACATCTCTTTAATCAACAAGATTTGAATTATCGCCAATGTAGGTGGATGTGGTGAAAGATTATGATTGTGAGATACTTTATCATCCGAGTAAGGCGAATGTTGTCGCGGATGCGTTGAGTCGAAAGAGTCAACATCCGGCGATAAAAGTGGGGTCGTTACGTTTGATTATTTCCAACGATTTTCTTGAGAAGCTTGGCGAGATTTAAATAGAGGCTTACGTTCACAATAAGCATGTGGAACGAATCGTGGGCCAATCGGAGTTCATTACTATGGGCCCGCATGGTTTGTTGTCTTTTCAAGGAAGGGTGTGGGTGCCTAAGATGGGTGATTACCGACGGGTGCTACTTGATGAAGCACATAAGTCAAAATATTCCATTCATCCGGGCGCGACGAAAATGTATCATGACTTGAAGAAAGATTATTGGTGGCCGGGCATGAAACGTGACGTTGTGAAGTATGTTGAGCAATGCGTCACGTGTTTGCAAGTAAAAGCCGAACACTAAAAGCCGTATGGTAAATTGCAGCCGTTAGAAATTCTGAAATGGAAATGGGAGCACATTACCATGGATTTCATAACAAAGTTACCTAAGACGGCGAGAACCCAATTTGATACGATTTGGGTGATAGTTGACCGGTTGACGAAAAGTGCTTTGTTTCTTCCCATTAAAGAAGCAATATCATCAGAGGCCTTGGCTAAGTTGTTTATCAAGGAAGTGGTCTCGCGACATGGAGTTCCTATATCTATTATTTCGGATCGAGATACCCGTTTTACATCTCGGTTTTGGGAAAAGTTTCATGAAGATATGGGTACGCAATTGAAGTTGAGCACGGCGTATCATCCTCAAACGGACGGTCAAACCGAACGTACGAATCAAACTTTGGAAGATATGCTACGGGCGTGAATCATTGACTTCAGTGGTAGTTGGGATGAGCATTTTCCTTTGGTGGAATTCTCGTACAATAATAGTTATCATACTAGTATCGGGATGCCACCTTACGAAATGCTTTATGAGCGTAGGTGTCGAACTCCCGTTTGTTGGGGAGAAGTGGGTCAAAGAGAGATCGGGGGTACCGATTTGGTTTTAGAGACTAATAGCAAGATCAATTTGATTCGGGAACATTTGAAGAAGGCTCAAGATAGGCAAAAGTCGTATGCCGATAGACGTATGCGATTGATTGAGTTCCAAGAAGGCGATATGGTGATGCTTAAGGTTTCACCATGGAAGGGTATTATTCGATTTCGAAAACGGGGAAAGTTAGCTCCTCGGTTTATTGGGCCGTTCAAGGTTTTAGCTCGTGTTGGTGAAGTTGCATATCGATTGGAATTACCCGAAGAGCTTGCGGGGATCCATAATACATTTCATGTTTCCCACCTCCGTAAGTGTCTTGCGGATGATTCCTCATGGATGCCTTTAGACGAGATCGAGCTAAACAACAAGTTAGAATATGTCGAGGAACAGATTGCTATCCTTGACGAGAAGGTGAAAATGTTGAGGAATAAAGAGGTGAGAACTTTCAAGGTTCAATGGAGGCGAAGTAAAGGTTCCGAGTTCACTTGGGAGCCCGAAGAGTTCGTGTTAGTTTATCTTCCCTCGTGTCATGCGGCTTGGATTGCGAGGACGCAATCCGAATAAGTGGGGAGAGTTGTAAGACCCGAGTATTTGTAGTGTATATAAGTGTAATGTACGATACTTGAAACGGGGTTTTGATTGTATATATTTAAAAGCAAGAAAGAAGCTGAACTGGAGGTGTCACGCACCGCGCTGCCTGGTGGCGTGCCGCGCCATCTGTCTGCGACAGATTCTCCTCTTCTTTTAAAATAGATATTTTGAGGGCATTTTGGTCAAAACACATTGGAGCCCGAATTTAATACTTTGGATCAGTTTTGGAGCTTCATTCACTCCATTCCCAACAACCTTATCTTCTCCAATTAAACTCTAGAGAGAGAGTGCAATCCTTGAGAGAGAAAGCTCCATTAAAGGGTGAAAGAGGTTGAATCGGGTCTTGGTGCAAGTTATAAAGTCGTTCATCTAGTCGATTGCTACGTGGTGATTGTGTTGGTAAGTTATAAACCCAATTTCTTACTTTAATTGCTTTAAGGGTTAGGGTTTGGGCTAGTGATGAACCAAAGACCCATTTTGTTAGTATTTTGGGGATTTTGGGTGAATATGGGTTATGAAGGCTCATTGATGACTAACCTAGGGTTTGAATGTGTTAATTGGACTTTTGAGTCTTAAATTTGGTTAGTTAGTTGCTAGAACACTTTAATAATATGTAAATGGGTGTTATTGGGTATGGATGACCCAAATGGGTGTGTTGACCTTGAAATGGGTCAAATGAGTCTTTAATGACCTAAGTGGCCTAGCATGTATGAAAACGAGTTAGCCTTGTGACCTAAATGTGTTTTTAAACCCATCTTGACGAATGATTAGAGTTTTGGTGTGTGTTGACCCAATTTAGGGTTAAGGGTGCAAATGAGTTGAAATTGCACCTTGGGTCAAAATGGCTTAGAATGGTGAAAGGGTTTGGTTGAATGACTTGGGTTTGCGTTTAATGAGGTGTATAATATGATAGGTACGTTACTTTGAGGTCTTGCAAGCTCGGGTATCTTTTCACAAGACTTTGAGGTGAGTGGAATAATTATATGCGTATGTATGTAATGTATCTATTTGTTGTAGCATGAAATGTGTAGTGTCGAGGTGCTAAGACACCATGTTTCACGTGAAGAGTGGAGCATCGAGGTGTTAAGATGCCACTCGGGTGTAGCATCGAGGTGTTAAGATGCCATCTAGGAGTGTAGTGTCGAGGTGTTAAGACACCACTCCGTAAATTAATGAGTGATGCATCGAGGTGTTAAGATGCCACTCGGGGTGATGTGCCGAGGTGTTAAGGTGCCACCCTAGGGGTTAGTGGTGCGAGGTGTTAAGTGCCCTAACGGATGTTGTGAACACCGATGACGTTTTCGCGAGAGCCGTTCCCTTGTACTATTGGTTAACCATGGTTATTTGTGTTGTAAGCATATTATATTATTCGAGTTATATTCATATGCGGTTGTTATGCTAGCTTGTGGTATTGGAGATTTATAGCTTGCTATTGTGACGATAAGCTAAATGTGTATGCTAGCGTGTTTGCGGTTTGGTGTGTAAGTGTATGCAAGTAGGTATAATTATATATGTATTCGTATAATTATTGCATTCACTAAGCTTTGCTTACCCTCTCGTTGTTTACTATTTTTATAGGTTCGGTTGTGGACAAGGGTAAGGGCATTATCATGGAATAGAGATTCCCGCTTTGTTGATTAGGGGACGCTTTTTGAAAGTTTAGTTCTTGGAGTTTGACCGAGACTTGGGTAGTTTAATCCCAAACGCCATGCTCGTAGTGTAGTTTGGTACTTAAACTTTTTGGCGGTCGAAACTCATATTTTGTATTAAACTCGTAAAACGGCCGAAGTGGGCCCCGCTTTGTAAAACTTATTTTACGTTTGAATTGTGTTAGTTTTACATATTTGAATGTGTGGTTAAAAGCGTTTCGTCTAAAAATGTCGGGAACTAGTCGATCTTTTTCACATTTTGAGACTTTCCGGACTGACCCGAATGGCGCGCCGCGCGGCCATCCTGGCGCGCCGCGCCAGTTCACTGTGCAGCAATTTTTTTTTTTTTGTATTTTTCACGTGGTTTGCTCGCGGGTTGGTTTGGGTCGTTACACATACGATACGTCTGATCTTGTGCATAACATGGCACACATAATGGATCCAATTGCAGAAGCATATGGAGTTCCATTCATTCATCTAAGCTCATCATTTGTGCTAGGACTCTGAGAATTGCTCAATATTTTACCATGTGACATTGGCAAAAATCCGCGTTTGGAATCTTGCATCTTGAATATTTTTAGAATCTTTTCAATATATGCACTTTGGCTCAAGCCGATTAGCCGCTTTGATCTATCTCTATGAATTTTTATTCCTAGAATATAAGCAGCATCGCCAAGGTCTTTCATTTGAAAACACTTCCCAAGCCAAGACATTACCTTTTGTAAAGTTGGGATGTCATTTCCAATAAGTAGTATATCATCTACATATAAGATTAAAAATACTAGTGTGCTCCCACTAGCCCTTTTGTAAACACATGGCTCATCTTCATTTTGGATAAAATTAAATTCTTTTATTTTCTCATCAAAACGAAGATTCTAGCTTCTAGATGCTTGCTTTAATCCGTAAATGGCTCTTTTAAGCTTACATACTTTATTAGGATACTTAGGATTTACAAAACCTTCTGGTTGTTCCATATAGACATCTTCACTTAAGTATCCATTAAGGAATGCGGTTTTGACATCAATTTGCTATATCTCATAGTCATAATATGCGGCTATGGCAATGAGTATTCTAATTGATTTTAGCATGGCTACTGGAGAGAAAGTTTCGTCATAGTCAATACCATGAGTTTGAGTGAAACCTTTCGCCACTAGTCTTGCCTTAAATGTATGTACATTTCCGTCCATATCGGTTTTCTTCTTAAAAATTCATTTGCTCCCAACAGCCTTGCTGTCAGGAGGCAGATCAACTAAGTCCCATACTTCGTTGTCATACAAGGACTGCATCTCGTCATTCATGACTTCATGCCATTTCTTAGATTCAGGATCTAATATAGCATCTTTGTAGTTAGTGGGCTCACTTTGATCCACTAAGAAAACATCGTCATATCTTTGGGGACTATGAAGAGGTCTGCTAGATCTACGAATGTCTTGTGTTACTTCAGGTTCCTGAGCAACCAATTGTTCAGGTTCTTCAACAATTTGTTGATAGCTAGTGCCAACCTCAGGTGTGATATTTTGTGGTTCTTGAATTTCTTCAAGTTCTACATTACTCTCACTTGCTTTATTTAATAGAAACTCCTTTTCTAGAAAAGTAGCGTGTCTAGAAACAAACACTTTGTTCTCAGTAGGATTGTAGAAATAATATCCCATAGAATCCTTTGGATATCCCACAAAAATGCATTTGATAGATTCGGGATCAAGTTTGTTGGAAGTTTCTTGTCGAACATGAGCTTCGCAACCCCAAACTTTCAAATAATATAAATTTGGAACTTTTCCATGCCATAACTCATATGATGTCTTATTAACCTTTATGGTTGGTACCATATTTAATATGCAAGCAGCTGATAATAAGGCATAGGTCCAGAAGGATGGAGGAAGTATAGTATGATTCATCATAGATCAAACCATATCAAGTAAGGTTTGGTTCCTCCTCTCAGAAACACCATTATGTTGTGGTGTTCCGGGTGGAGTGCGTTGCAAAATAATTCCACAATTCTTTAGATGATCGTCAAACTCTTGATACAAGTACTCACCTCCTCGATGTAACAACCCAACCCGTTATCCAACTGAAACACGAAATTTTTAATTTTTTTTTATACACAGAACAGTGCGCGGCGAGCGGCACCTTAGGGTGCGCTGCGCGCACAGGCCAATTCAGCTTCTATCCGGTTTTGTAAATTTTCAAATAAAGATCTCCCACTTCCCGACATATTTAGGGGAAATGCTTTTCACAACATGTTTTAATATGTAAAAATAACACGTTTCAATAATAAAACAAGTTTTACGAACTGGGCCCACATACGGCCGAAATACGAGTTTCATACAAAATGTAAGTTTCGATCACACTAGTTTAAGTTCCAAACGACACTAGAGCATGATGTTTGAGGGTTAGACTACCCATATCTCGGTCAAACTTCAAAAGCTAACACTTCCAAAAAGCGTCCCCTATCAAAACAAAGCGGGATCTCTAATCCAAACGAACGCCCTTAACCTTGTCCACGCCGGAGCCTATAAAAAGGTAAACAAAGAGAGGGTAAGCAAAACGCTTAGTGGATGCAATAATTATACACATACATATATAATACACCTACTTGAAAACACTTACACAAATACCTCATACCCGCTAGCATTTTTAAATTAGCATACCATTTCAAGTAAAATGCTAAATCCACGATATCACGAGCTAGCACAAGCAATAGCACATAACACGAACGATATAATATGCTATTCTACAATGTAACACCTCGTTTTTCTCCGTACATGATTTATAGGTTATTGTGTATGTACGATAGGCGTATGAAGGGTTCGCGACATATTCGGGTGTTAAGGTCTTGTATGCAAGGAAATGAGTCAGACCACGTTGAACGTCGCGGCGCGATAAAGGAGGCCGCGGCGCGCCATTTAACTGGAATCCAGATCAGAAGCTTGATAAAAAAATGATCCCATAACTAGGCAAATGTCGCGGCGCGACATTTAAGGCCGCGGCGCGGCATTCTGGGCAAACTGGTGCCGAATTTTTGTAATATTACATGAGAAGCAAGGGCATTTTGGTCTTTTCACGTTTGAGCCAGATTTGAGGCTTTAACCTCATCCATTCATTTCATTTCCTAATTTCTTTTCCCTTTTCATTTCATTTTTCTCTCAAAAAACTCAAACACCCAATTGGATTCAAACGGATTTTTGGAAAGGAAGAAACGGGATTTGATCTTTGGCGTAGTTGACAAGTTTGTTCTCCTCGTTCTTGGCTACACGGTGATACTAGTGGTAAGCTCTAACTCTGAATTTCATTTTCGTGTTCATCATTCAAATTTGGGGCTTTTGATTGTATGATTCATAGACGGAACCCATTTAGTTGTTAATTGGAGATTAACACCAAGATTCGGGTTTATAAGTGTTAAAGGCGGGTTTTGGGTTGGTTAATGATTTAACCATGTTTAAGACTTGTAAATGGTGTACAATCACTAGCATTAGTGATTATTGGTGTTTTGGAGACTTTTAGGGTTTTCGTGGTTGACTAATTTTGACTAGAGTCGAAATTAGGGTTTGTTGAGGATTATGACCAGAATGTCGATTCGATGCGGTTTGTAAACTTAAAATGGATTAAGTTGAAGTATAAAACCGAGTTAAACATGTTTTGGTGTCAAAACTTGTAAATGGTGAGATTTTGACCTTATGGGTCAAAATTAGGGTTTATGGGCGATTTTGAGAACGATAAGTGTTTAACACTTGTGTTCGGGTTTAATTGGCATATTAGGACCATTATCACTTGTGTTAGTGATTATTGGTTAGTTTGGGCGCGGTTTGTCCTTAGAAGTGCATTTGGGTCGAAATTGCACTAAGTGTCGAATTGGGTTGGTTTGTAGATCCAATCTAAGTGTGTTGTTGAATTTGTGATAATGGATTAGGTACTTTCCATTGACGAGTTGCGGATTACTGGGAAGCATTTCTTCAAGGCGAAAAGGTGAGTGTTAATATCCTATGTGCATATGTATGTGTAGGATGGGTGCGGGTCGGGTGAAGTGGTTCTCGGTTATAGAACTCACTTCACATATAGGTGGATTTGATGGACTTGTGTATGGGTCCAATTGGCAAGGTTGTGTGTTTTGGTTGACCACCTTTGGCGAAGTACACACTTTGGGTGTACGTTATCACACGTGGTTGTGAGTGGAATAATTATACATGTGTGTATGTAATGTATTTACTTGTACGAAATGCGATGTGGGTTTTAAGTTCGGGTATGCGATACTACATCGTGTTGACTTATGATATGGGTTTAAAGTTCCGACGTTCGATATCATATCATTGTGTGCGTGTGTGTGGATGTAATGTGGGTTTAAAGTTCGGGAGATCGATACCACATTGTACTTTCCATTTAATAAGGGTTTAAAGTTCGAACGTCGATACCTTATTATCATGAGTAATGTGTAGGATACGGGTTTTAAGTTCGGGCATTCGATACCATATCCTCGTGTGTGTGTGGCGTGAAATGTGGGTTTTAAGTTCGGGCGATCGATACCACATTGAGCGTAACGGGTGGTCTTAAGTTCGGGCGTCGATACCACTCAAGGGGCTAGTGATGCATACTAGCGGCGTCTGCGTGGCTAACGTTTCACTCGCGAGAATCGTTCCCTTTGAATTTCGGTTAACCATGATTACGCGTTGTAGTGTAGCATGTTAAATTTCGGGTTATATTAATGTATTGTTGTGATGTAGCTAACCCTCCGGGTGTAGCTTATTGGCGTTGTTCACATCGTCGTTGGTGACTTACTTTATGGTTGTTGTTACTAGCTTGCTGCTTAGTGATTATATGGTATGTTTAGCTTAGCTTGCCTTTATGCTTGGATGCTCCGGTATGCAGTATTTGATTATTGGTGTGGCGTGTCCATTTTATGCATATATATGTATGTAGTATATTTTCACTCACTAAGCGTTAGCTTACCCTCTCGTTGTTTACATTTTTTTATAGGTTTGCATGCTTGGCGGCTCGGGTAAGCTTGGGGATTAGAGATCTTGGCTAGGTTGTTAAGAAGATCTCGCTTTTGGACTCGATTAGGATTTGGGTAGCGTAGTTCCAAATCACCATGCTCGGTTTTGTGTAAACGTAACTAGTCGGGTCATAATGATTATAACCGGTTTACGATTTAATTAATGAACCATTGTATTAGGGAGTTTAAATTATTAATGTATGTTTTAAGTTCGTTGAACTTACTTTGGTAACAAATATGTTTTGGAAATTGTGTAATGGGACCTAAAGTATTATTTAACGCGTATTAAAAGGAAAAAAATTTATGGGCCGGTTTTAATACGGGTTGGGTCGTTACAAGTGGTATCAGAGCATGGTCTAAGGGATTTAGGCGACTTGAGATAGGTGCCTAGACTTAGACTTTTGTGTGTGCTTATTTGTTCTTGGACTTGTAGGTGAACGGGTCGGAACGGGTTATAGTTAGTGCCTTGTCTGTAGGTGGACTAACTAGGATTTTTGGCTTGTGTTGTGATGCTATTCCCTTGCGTCTGTTTATATCGCGTGGAATCGTCGTTGTGTTGGTTATATCATCGAGCGAGGCGGTCGTTGTACTAACGAGTTGAGACGAATTGTGTGCGTAATAAGGACTTGCAAACCTTATTACGTGTGCAAATCGTGTCAAACAAGTGATGTACGACGAGTGTTTAGCAAGATGGACCGGTGTGGAGTGTGTGTTTCATACGTTCGTGATCTAATCGCTTTGCATTCCTTAGAATGGCGACGGGAAGTGGGATCGAGACGAACAATGCTGAGTTTAACACTAGAGTTGTGGCCGCCGTTGCGGAGCAAATGAGTGCGTTTCGAGAAGAAACGGATAGGAAGTATTCCGAATTTCGGGGTAGTAGTGAAATGGAGCGTTGTCTTAAGAGCTTCATGAGGACTAAACCCCCGATGTATGACGGGAAATCGGATACTTTGGTAAGCACAACTTGGATCTCAAATGTCGAAGGGTGTTTTCGTACTATTGAATGCCCTCCTGAGAAGAAGACGAGACTCGCTACTAGTTTGTTGCGGGGTAGGGCAAAGGATTGGTTGGATGGTAAGGTTGATCTTAGCACATCGACGCTTCACTCCGAGTGGTGTCTTAACACATCGACACTTCACCCATCATATTACTTTGAGTGGTGTCTTAGAACATCGTCACTTCACTCATCACGTGAATAGTGGTGTCTTAGCACATCGACACTACACATCCCACGCTACAAAAAATAAATGTATTATATACCTACGTATATAATTATTCCACTCACCTTAATGATTCGGTGACGGTTTTATACTTCCGCAAGCTTCAAAGCAAAGTACCACCACAATCACAACGTAGCTAGTGATTAGATGAATAACTTTAACACACGCGGTTTGGCCCGAAATCAACTTCTTCCTCCTTGATTTGAGCTTTCTCTCACTCAAATGGGTTTCTCACTCTAGAACCTTTAATTGGAGAGATGAAGTGGTTGGTGGAAATGTTTAAAGTGTTTCATCCACCACACAACTGGCCATTTACAGCCTTGAACTCGTCCCCATGTGAAAAGACCACAATACCCTTCATTTAACTTTTAATCAAAAAGCAGAAAACTGTGCACATGGCTATGCACAATGGTCTGGGCGGTTTCTGACTTCTGTTTAACTGCACAATGATACCCACACTCTATGTACCATTTTACACTGTTGTACAATAAAATATTCGGGTCTTACAACTCTCCCCCACTTGAATCGGAGCACATCCTCGCGATCCAAGCCACATGACAAGAGGGAAGATAAACCAACACAAACTCTTCGGGCTCCCATGTAAACTCGGAACCTTTACTACGAGGCCATTGAAATTTATAAGTCCTCACCTCTTTGTTCCTCAACCTTTTCTCCTTTTCGCAATCGGCTCCTCAACATACTCTAACTTGTTGTTTAGCTCAATTTCGTCTAATGGCATCCATGAAGAATCATCCGCAAGACACTTACGGAGATGGGAAACATGAAATGTATTATGGATCCCCGCAAGCTCTTCGGGTAATTCCAAACGATACGCAACTTCACCAACACGAGCCAAAATCTTAAATGGCCCAATAAACCGAGGAGCTAACTTTCTCCGTTTCCGAAACCGAATAATACCCTTCCATGGCGAAACCTTAAGTATCACCATGTCACCTTCTTGGAACTCAATCAATCACCTACGTTTGTCGGCATACGACTTTTGTCTATCTTGAGCCGCTTTCAAATGAGTCTGAATCGTCTCAATCTTGCTATTCGTCTCTAGAACCAAATTGGTACTCCTGATTTTTCTTTGACCCACTTCACCCCAATAAATCGGAGTTCTACACCTCCGCCCATAAAGCATCTCATAAGGTGGCATGCCGATACTAATATGATAACTATTATTGTACGAGAATTCCACCAATGGTAAGTGCTCATCCCAACTACCGTCGAAATCAATAATACATGCCCGTAACATATCCTCCAATGTTTGATTCGTACGTTTGGTTTGACCGTCCGTTTGAGGATGGTACGCCGTGCTCATTCTCAATTGTGTACCCATATCTTCATGAAACTTATTCCAAAACCGAGATGTGAAACGAGTGTCTCGATCCGAAATAGTAGATATAGGAACCCCATGCCTCGATATCACCTCCTTGATAAATAATTTAGCCAAAGTCTCCGACGATATCGTTTCCCGAATGGGAAGAAACAAGGCACTTTTTGTCAACCGATCAACTATCACCCAAATCGAATCAAATTGGGTTCTCGCCGTCTTTGGTAACTTTGTAATGAAATCCATAGTTATGTGCTCCCATTTCCATTTCGGGACTTCCAACGGTTGTAACTTACCATACGGCTTTTGGTGCTCGGCCTTAACTTGCAAACACGTGACACATTGTTCAACATACTTTACAACATCACGTTTCATGCCCGGCCACCAATACTCTTTCTTCAAATCAAGATACATTTTTGTCGCGCCCGAATGAATGGAATACTTTGACTTATGTGCTTCATCAAGTAGCACTCGTCAGGAATCTCCCATTCTAGGCACCTATACTCGTCCTTGAAAGGATAACAAACCATGCGGACCTAAAGTAATAGACTCCGTTTGTCCCACGATTCGTTCCTCATGCTTATTGTTAACAAAAGCTTCAATTTGAATCTCACTGAGCTTTACAAGAAAATCGTTAGTAAAAATCATGCGTAACGATCCTACTCGTATCGCCGGATGTTGACTCTTCCGACTTAACGCATCCGCGACCACATTCGCCTTACCCGGATGATAAAGTATTTCACAATCATAGTCTTTCACCACATCCATCCATCCATCCATCTACGTTGACGATAATTCAAATCTCTTTGATCAAAAAGGTGTTTCAAACTCTTATGATCCGAATAAATCGTACACTTAACACCATACAAGTAATGGCGCCAAATTTTCAACGCATGTACAACCGCCGCCAACTCAAGATCATGAGTCGGATATCTCGTTTCGTGTTCCTTTAATTATCGAGAGGCGTAAGCGATGACTTTACCTCTTTTCATTAGAACACACCCGAGCCCATTTAATGAAGCATCACCCGTCATGTCTTCTACACCTTCCGGCAATACTAACACTGGAGCTTGACACAACATCTCTTTTAACAATTGGAAAGCGATCTCTTGCTCATTCTACCAACTGAATTTAGCATTCTTTCTCGTCAATTTTGTCAATGGAGAAGCGATTTTAGAAAAGTCTTGGATAAATCGATGATAATAACCGGCCAATCCGAGGAAACTTCGGATTTCTGTAGGCGTAGTCGATCGTCCCCAACTCTTTACCGTCTCAATCTTCCCCGGATCTACTTGAATACCATCTTTGTTCACAATATGGCCAAGGAATTGAACTTCCCTTAGTCAAAATTCACATTTGGAGAATTTTGCATACAATTTCTCCTTCTGCAACGTCTTCAACACACCCTGCAAATGATGTTTATGTTCCTTCATACTCTTCGAATAGACAAGTATGTCGTCAATGAACAAAATCACCGACTTGTCCAACATAGGTTGGCACACTTGGTTCATAAGATCCATGAATGCCGCCGGTGCATTCGTAAGGCCAAAAGGCATAACTACAAACTCAAAATGCCCATAACGCGTTCGAAAGACCGTTTTCTCAATATCTTCCTCACGGACCCGCATTTGGTGATAGCCGGACCATAAGTCAATTTTTGAGAAATACGTCGCACCTTGGAGTTGGTCAAACAAATTGTCAATCTGAGGCAATGGATAACGATTCTTGATCGTCACTTTGTTCAACTCCCGATAATCGATGCACATCCGCATACTACCATCCTTCTTCTTCACAAATAAAACTGGAGTGCCCCACGACGAAGCACTCGGTTGAATAAAACCCTTCTCAAGCAACTCTTGAGTTTGATTTAACAACTCTTGCATTTCCGTTGGTGCATAACGATAAGGAGTTTTAGCAATGGGAGTAGCACCCGGAACCAACTCAATGCGAAATTCAACTTGTCTTTCATCCGAAACACCCGGTAATTCATCCGGAAAAACATCTTCGAATTCACTAACCACCGGAATTTCACGAATGGGTGGTGGCTCTTCACGAGTATCAATTACATGAGCAAGAAAAGCCATGCCACCACTAACAAGAAAACGACGTGCCAGTGCATAAGTGCATAATGGCACAAGTCTTCTCCGTCTCTCGCCATGAATAATTAACTCTCCCCCACTTGGGGTCTTCACACGAATAGATTTTTCATGGCATGCAATATCGGCTCTATGACGATCGAGCCAATCCATACCAACGACAATATCGAATTCACCCAAGGTCATCGGGATAAGATCAATTTTAAATGTTTCAGTACCAAACACAATATCACAATCATTACAAACATCAACCCCTAGGACCGTCTTACCATCCGCTATTTCAACTTCTACCGGATGACTTAACTTAGCTAGTGGTTTATCAAGCTTAGACACAAATCGCGGAGACACAAACGATAAATTAGCACCGCTATCAAATAGGATCCTTGCCGGATTAGAGTTAACCATGAAAGTACCTGAGACAACTTGGTTTGATTGCTTGGCCTCATCATGGGTCATTAAGTAATTTCGTCCCCGAGCCGTACCCGCCGCTTTCTCCAACTTCTTAACATGATCACCCCGCAACTCGGGACATTCCGTCCTTTGGTGCCCTTCTTTGTTACAATTAAAACAAGTAAGTTTGTTTGTAGCGGTTTGGTTCGGACAATCGCGAGCCATGTGCCCCTTTTGTCCACAATTGTAGCACGAGTAAGAAAAACCCCAGGAAGCACTCTTCTTCACACTACCAATGCTTTCGGAACCCTTCTTGTTCTTCTTGCTTGAAAAGTTCGATTGACTCAAACCCTCAAATTTTCTTTTGCCAAAAGTAAAACCACTCTTTCTCAAGACGAGCGCATCAAAACCTTTGGCCGTATCAAACAACTCATCAAACGTCTTCACCGTAGTTACACTAATCTTCTCTTGATAGTGGTCATTTAAAATTCGATAGAAGTCTTCTTTCAACATTTTATCATTCCGACATACTCCGGGCAAAATTGGGTCTTTGACAAGAAAACGGATTTGAGTGTGTTCAAATCCATTGACCCTTGCCTCAAGGCACGCAACTCGTCCTTAAGTCTAGTAAGATCAGCCGAAGTTCGGTACTCTTTGAAAAATTTCTCCTTGAATTCATCCCAAGTGAATTCCATGCATTGCTCTTCACCATAAAGTTGGATCTTCGCGTCCCACCACAATTTAGCATCGCCCCTTAACATGCTACAACCATACCTCGTCTTTTTATCGAGAGGGCATTCACAAGTACGAAAAGCCCCCTCCATATCAGAGATCTAACGGGCACTCTTAAGTGGATCCCATTCGCCTTCAAAGGTGGGAGGTTGAGAATCCTTAAAATTCTTATAAAAGAAGTCCCGTCTTCCCACATTATCTTCTTGTAGATCAAGTTTAACTTGTTCCTTTACTACATTGACTAGTTGCTCGTCAATCGTATCTAGAAACATCTTCTTAACGTCTTCGAGAAACTCCACTTTTTGACGTTTGAAGATAGCCTCAACCTTAGCCGTAAATTCAACATCCTCACTCGTACCTCCGTCATTGTTCTCGGGTCCGTTTCTTGTCTTCATACTATAAAACGGAAATAGATTAAACAATGACACGTAAGGACAAGACACCAATATATACATACACACCTCACCGCCCCATCTTGCTCAACAATCGTCGTACATCGCTCGTTTGACACGATTTGTACCCGTAACAATGGTAGCTAATCATTGCTACGCGAGCACGTCGCATTAACTTGCTAGTACAATGTCTATCTCGCTTGATGATTGCAAAACAATACAAAACAATTAGCGCATAGTTAGTTCACCTAAACCTAGGCACTAACCAATTCCCGATCCGACCCGTCTCCTACAAGTCCCGCATAAAACGCATACACAATACAACTCTAAGTCTAGGCACCTATCTCAAGTCGCCTAAATCCCTTAGACCATGCTCTGATACCACTTGTAACAACCCAACCCGTTATCCAACTGAAACGCAAATTTTTTTTTACACAGGACAGTGCGCGGCACGCAGCACCTGAGGGTGCGCGGCGCGCACATGCCAATTCAGCTTCTGTCTGGTTTTGTCAATTTTCAAATAAAGATCTCCCACTTCCCGATATATTTAGGTTAAACGCTTTTCACAACATGTTCTAATATGTAAAACTAACACGTTTCAATAATAAAACAAGTTTTACGAACCGGGCCCACATATGGCCGAAATACGAGTTTCGTACAAAATGTAAGTTTCGACCACACTAGTTTAAATTCCAAACAACACTAGAGCATGATGTTTGGGGGTTAAACTACCCATATCTCGGTCAAACTTCAAAAGCTAACACATCCAAAAAGCGTCCCCTATCAAAACAAAGCGGGATCTCTAATCCAAACGAACGCCCTTACCCTTGTCCACGCTGGAGCCTATAAAAAGGTAAACAACGAGAGGGTAAGCAAAACGCTTAGTGAATGCAATAATTATACACATACATATATAATACACCTACTTGTAAACACTTACACAAATACCTCATACCCGCTAGCATTTTTAAATTAGCATACCATTTCAAGTAAAATGCTAAATCCACGATATCACGAGCTAGCACAAGCAATAGCACATAACACGAACGATATAATATGCTATTCTACAACACATAACCATGGTTAACCAATCATACAAGGGATGGTACTTAAATTTCCCATCGGTGTTCATAACAACCATTAGAGTACTTAACACGTCGTACACTAATCCCAAGGGTGGCATCTTAACACGTCGATGCTTCACCCCGAGTGGTGTCTTAACACGTCGACACTTCGCTCATCAACTTACTTGGAGTGGTATCTTAACATGTCGATACTTCACCCCGGATGGCGTCTTAACACGTCGACACTTCATCCGTTACATTCTTGGAGTGGCATCTTAGCACATCGATGCTTCACTCTGAGTGGTGTCTTAACACGTCGACACTTCACCCGTCATATTACTTTGAGTGGTGTCTTAGCACATCGTCACTTCACTCATCACGTGAATAGTGGTGTCTTAGCACATCGACACTACACATCCCACGCTACAACAAATAAATGCATTATATACCTACGCATATAATTATTCCACTCACCTTAACGATTCAGTGACGGTTTTATACTTCCGCAAGCTTCAAATCAAAGTACCACCACAATCACAACGTAGCTAGTGATTAGATGAATAACTTTAACACACGCAGTTTGGCCCGAAATCAACTTCTTCCTCCTTGATTTGAGCTTTCTCTCACTCAAATGGGTTTCTCACTCTAGAACCTTTAATTGGAGAGATGAAGTGGTTGGTGGAAATGTTTAAAGTGTTTCATCCACCACACAACTGGCCATTTACAGCCTTGAACTCGTCCCTATGTGAAAAGACCACAATACCCATCATTTAACTTTTAATCAAAAAGCAGAAAACTGTGCATAGGGCTAGTGCGCAGCGCGCACACATAACCCTGCGCGGCGCGCACAATGGTCTCGGCGGTTTCTGACTTCTGTTTAACTACACAATGATACCCACACTCTATGTACCATATTTACACTACTGTATAATAAAATATTCAGGTCTTACACTCGATCAGATCGAAGGACCTTTATCGTTTTTTCGAGCTGATTTTGAACCTCATTTTGAAACACTTTGAACGTTTCAAATGCCTCATGTTTATGTTTCAACAAGTAAACATAACCAAATCTACTAAAATCATCAGTAAATGTAATGAAGTATCTTTCTCCATTTCTTGACATAGTTCTAAAAGGACCGCATACATCGGAATGTATAAGTCCCAAAAGATCCTTTGCTCTTTCTCCAGAACCGGAGAAAGGTGCCTTTGTCATCTTCCCGCTTAAACAAGATTCACATACATCAAATGACTCAGAGTTAGTTGATTTTAAAATTCCATCAGATTGGAGTTTGGTTATGCGTTTCTTGTTTATGTGACCAAGATGACAATGCCATAGATAAGTTTGATTCAAGTCATACTTGGATCTTTTGTTGTTAATGTTATACATAGAACTATTATTGGATGAATCTTGTATGTTAACTTCATATATGCCATTGTGAGGGCGTGCCTCAAAATAAAAAACATCTTTATTGAAAACCGAAATATTACCATTTGGAAAAGCATACGAGTAACCAGATTCATACAATCGTGCAGCTGAAATAATGTTCCTAGTTAAACTAGGTACATAATAACAATTATTTAATATTAAATACAGGCCATTTGGTAATAATAGTTCATAAATGCCTATTGTTACGACCGCAACATGTGCTCCGTTACCAACATGCAATACCAAATCGCCTGGTTTCAGCTTCTTAATCTTTCTTAGTCCCTGCACATTATTACAAATGTGAGTTCCATAACCAGTATCAAATACCTATGAATTACTAGAGAAAGCAAATAGTTCTATCTTATAGATACCTGAGGTGCTAGCATTGCTAGCCTTTGTATTCTTCAGCTCTGCAAGGTAAGTCGGATAGTTTTGCTTCCAATGATCAATTTCTCCACAATGGAAACAAGTGGCATCTTTGGCAGGTTTTTCTTTCTTATTGACAGAATCCTTTGGGACAAACTTTTTGCCTTTGTAGTTACCTTGACTCTTAGGTTTGCCTTTACCTTTGCCTTTGGCTTGTGGCTTCTTGATTTTTCCTTCCCGAATCATGAGGACTTCAGAGGTTTTGGATGGAATATTCTTCTCGGCAGTCTTAAGCATTAAATGCAACTCCAAGATAGATTTCTCCCAATTATTCATATTGTAGTTCAATACGAACTGGTCATATGACTTTGGTAGTGAGTTGAGGATCAAGTCTATTGCCAACTCAGTACCAATGGGAGATCCAAGCCTCTGAAGCTGATCTATGTAGCTCTTCATTTTCAGAACATAATAGCTTATAGGTGTCCCCTCTGCCATCTTGCATGCATGTAACGCTCTGATAGTTTCAAAGCGTTGTTGCTTAGCTTACTGTTGGAACATGTCCTTCAGCTGCTTAAACATCTCAAAAGCATCATGATGTTTCAGGTCCTTTTGCAAGTCTGGATTCATGGTGGCTAACATGAGGCATGCAACCTCTGTTGAGTCATCTGTATGCTTAGTCCAAGCATCTCGAATGGCCTTAAGGGTATTAGCAGGAGGTTCCTCGGGAACGGGCCCATCAAGTACATACGACTTCTTTTCGAGTTTGAGAACAATTCTCAAATTACGATACCAATCTAAGAAGTTCGTACAATTGAGTTTTTCCTTCTCTAAGATAGATCTTAGAGAAAGTTGGTGAACGGGTGTAGTTGTATTGGGTGCCATCTACAAAATTATGTGCCATCTACAAAATTAACAAAGTTCTTTTAGTATTTTTAATATTTGATCCTTTAATAAATTAATTACCCTAAATTTCTTTTGAAAAATTAATTTGTTAAAGGCTAGAATCCAAGTTACATTTAACCTTGAGTGGTTAGCTGATACTCTCTCCACTAAAGATTGAATCAACAAGGTAGGTAGCGATTACCAATTGCAAGTCTAATACAATTTCTATATCTTAATGGGATCCTTAACAACAATTGTCAACTGGTATGTTTAATCTCATCTATGCCTTGGGCATCTTGTGTTTGGCTGATGCTCTCTCCACAAGAAGCACAAATTAAGTTGTCCTATTTAAAAACTATGATGTTCGGCCCAAGACTGTCATGGGAATCGCGAAACACCATCTCGGTAGTCACAAGACGACCGTGGTGGTTGGCTGATGCTCTCTCCACAACGACGTACAAATGACAAGCGGGTGTCTTAAAAAGGATGGCAGAAACTTACATTTTAAAAGGGATTTTGTGTTTTGTATTATTTCGATTTGACAAAACATTTCGTATAATAATTGTTGCATGCATTCAACAATATATTATACATATACTTTATATAAAATCATATTTTATATGTTGGTCTTGAGTTTATAGAATCTCTATTTTAGTCACTCACGGCGTGTCCAATTTTAAACTAATATCCTATACTAATATGTATATATTGAGCGCGCTAACTTAAGACCAATTTTAGTTTCTTATAAAACTCATTTTATTTAAAACTTTATAAAAGAGTTTGGTTTAAATTTATTAAATTCATAATTTATTAAAATTCATAATTTTAATGTCAATTTTGAGCTTTATGTAAAAACTCCTTTTTTATTTATTTATTAAAACTCATTTTATACTTTTATGAAAAACCATTTTCAAAATTAAATATAAATTTACCAAACTCTTATTTGTGTTTGATTTGTTAAAAAAAAATTATTTTCTAGCATGCAAATATCCTATATTCAAACATGCAACATACAAACATAAACACAACAATTAATAGGTGCATAGCCAAGCCTTTTCCTAATCGGTATTCGTGAGCCAAACGAAGGAATCGGGTCAATCTAAGGACATAACAAATATCCATACTCCATTGTGATGTCTTGAAGCTCCCACTTGCCTAGTCAACATTTGGTGTTGCAAATGGCTCCAAAATTGCTTAGAACTCCGTCTTGAATTTTCTTCATGTCTTGTTACATTTTTATAGATAAAATATACAAGTCTACACTAATACTTTTACATCTCAAAAATAAACAAAACATGAAAAATAAAATTATTACAAACCATTATAAATGAAAGAATAATTACAACCCAAACAATTTTCAACACAACCAAACATCACAAAATGGTCTAAAGACTTTCTATGCACCATGCAACTTAATATATCAACTAGTATATATATAGCAACTTCTACAACCATACATGCATGTAAAGGAATGGTTGTAGCAAATACAATATCTAAGTTGCATTTTAGAAATCTACACCTTTTCCTTTTTAGAAGAAAAGTTGTTCATTTCTAATAATAAGAACAAGTTCTTATTGTATATAACATAAGTTTCTTAACACATGCAAAAGCGGCTCTAATACCACTATTGGGGTTTGTATGAAATTTCATAAAAACTATTTAGCAGCGAAAGCATGTACAACAATTTTAAACCTTTCAAAAACTCCCCACCAAAGATCCAATTGCATGTTGTTAAGAAAACTAAATAATAAATAGTGAGTTTAAAGACTACAACCTTTGAAGACTTTGAACTTGAGAAGTTATGGATGCTAAGGATGTAGGAACCAAAGTAGCCTACGTCTATCGGTAATCTACACTTAAGCAAAGTTCCAATACCAAATGGATGCTAGTCCTTCTCAACCTTTTAATAAATAAAAAAAGGATGAAGAACAATCTTCTATCCTTTTACTTTTAATTATCTTACTTGAACTACTAACACTTTTGTAACTGAAAAGAGTTATATGAAAGTAATTTGTATGTAAGAAGTCTAAAAGAAAATGCTTGCCCATTTTCATTTTAAGTGCACGTATATATATATATATATATATATATATATATATATATATATATATATATATATATATATATATATATATATATATATATATATATTGCATATGTAAGTTGATTAGCTTTTTAATAAGTGCCACTACACTTAAAATGCATAAAGCAAAAGCTAACAACAAATGCTAGACAAAATGATATCATAACGTTTATTCTTCCATCAACTCCATATGCAAAGATGGTGTCTAAAGGTGTATATGACATGGTCACCTCTTTAACTTAATCCATTCATTTGTCCATATATTTGTCAAACAAATATAACATACACTCTTAAATGTTACATGGAACATTATTAGACTATGTGCATATATTGATACTTCACTACACATAATTATTTCATCCAAATAATAATGTTATCATACAAAATATGGTTGATTATATTTAAATCACATTTAAATATATACTTGGTATATAATTGCTCTTTGTATGTGACCCTATAGGTTCATATGTTATTAGTAGTGTAAACATAAGTTGTGTCTTGGGCATTAATAACCAACAATCCTAATATGAGATCTGAAACCAATATATGAGATTTTGGAGACTATCTGGTGATTATTGATATGGACCTTGTCCAGAAATCGAGGCTAAAATGGGATTTACTGGGCGGTGAAAGCTCAAAAAACATTCATCGACTTGTAAACAAAAGCGTAGGTTCCAGTCGATTCAAGCCTTCAAGGCGTACTACAGGAGGGAGTTTGGATTATTGAGCCGTAAGTGGTAAAGCAAGCTTTTCTCTCATTCTTCAAGTCGAGTTTCAGATACATTTCACGCAAACTTCCTTTTCTCCTTTAACCGGAGCATCTGTTCTTTGGGGCACGACAGACTCTTCCTTGAACGTCTTATCACTCTTGAGGAAGTTAAACAAGCTGTGTGGGATAGTGGTAAACAAAGTTCCAGGCACTGACGGCTTTCCCTTCCTTTTTACAAGCATTATGGGGACATCGTTAAGCAGTATGTTTCGGATTTTGTATCTGATTTTATGCGAAAAAGTATTTTTCATTCGGGGTCTAATTCGTCATTTATTGCATTAATCCCAAATGTTCACAATCCGGTGAATATTAAATATTTCCATCCAATCTCTCTCATCTACTCCACTTATAAAATCGTTGCCAAAGCTTTAGTAAACCGCTTGTCTCAAGTCATTTCGGTTGTCTCACCCGAACAAACTGCATTTATTCAAGAGTGGTAAATCATGGATGGGCATGTTATGTTAAGTGAGTTGACTGAATGGTATAACAAGCGTAAAAAGAAAATTCTCATCTTTAAAGTAGACTTCGAAAAAGCATTTGACTCAGTTAATTGAAAGTACTTGGATTTTGTTTTGGACTAGCTAGGGTTCGAACTAATCTGGAAGTCTTGGATTCATTCTTGTTTCTATATTGCATAAAGTTCTGTTTTAGTTGATGGCAGTCCCACTACAGAATACTCACTACAAATGTGTACTTAGACATGGAAACTCACTCTCTCCATATCTTTTCATTCTAATTATGACAGTCTCCATTGCACAATTAATGAGGTCGTCTATATTAATCAATTAAGAGGTATCCCCATTTGATCTCTCAATATTTCTCATTTCCTTTTTGCGGATGATGTTGCTATTATTTCAGAGTGGAATGACGTGGACAGACATCCGGCCAATAAGTAGGTTAAAAAAAGTGTGAGACTTCATGAAAATGGTAGAATTAAATTTTCATGAGTTTTAAACCGAAGTTCAATTTATGTTGCAAGTCACGCCAATAAATCAAATTTTGTATGTTAACAGGTAGCCCTAATTCCTCCAACCCATAAAAAATGGAGAATTGCAGTCGCTTCCTTCTGTAAGTTGTAAACAGTAAGCTCCTTCTTCATTTTCTCTTTCTCCTGATTGAAATCTCAAACTTTTTAAACTTAAATATCGTAAGGTTTTACAGCAATTTTATTCACATACAATTATGTAATTATCATATTATTGTTATCATCGACTATTAGATTTACAATTTTGATAATGTACTCGGTAAAAATGAGTATGCCCTCTGTTTGTCATGAACCTTATAATCCTTATGTCGATATTGATTACCTTTAGATATGAGGAAACAAGTTGTAAACTAATGAATCAATTCTATAAAGAATAGAAATGTAAAATTGACTAACCTTAGATCTTTTGTTGTGTGATTAATGTATTATTTTTATAAAATGATTTTGCTTTATACATTTAAGATATAAGCAGTTGAAAATAGTGGATGTTCATGGTTAACAATGACCGGTGCCTATAAAATCAAGTTAAAACTTTTGAAAGGATCAGTAGTTTCTCTACATATATAATAGGAAGTTCATTTGAGACCTTGGATCCATGATTGGATGGCCTATATAGACTCTAGTGACATGTGATTTGTGATTACATATCAAGGAAAGCGCGATTATATATGTGAGATTTACACAAATAATCGCACATGCTTAGAGCCTTCTATAACATCCTTTTTGAAACAAGGGTCCAAATTTGGTTAGTTCAATGAGTCTCAACTTTGGAAGAGTATAAAATGAACTCACCCTATGTATAATATACTTCAGAAACTTATTAAGGGTGCTTGTCCAACTTAGGAAAGTTGTATGTAGGGTGTGTATTAGTCTGATCTTAAAAAACTGTTAGTGCGAAGTCAGTGGCGATTCCTGGATGCAAATTCAATGGGGTCCTGAATTTTTTTTCAAAATTAATTATATTTAAATGTTATTTTAGTGGTTGTTTACTTTCAAAAAACTACAAGTTCGGAAAATATATTGGGTCCGAGTAGTTAAATATAGTAGTATCCTATACATTTTAAAAGAAAAACTATAAATTCGAAAAAGATATGGGGTCCTCCAGTTACATTTAGTGGTGTCCTATAAAATTTAAAGGGTATTTTCTACTAATAATTTTCAAACTAGCGATGTTCCGTGATCCTACGGGACACTATATAAACTCGCCACTGTGCGAAGTTGATTCCGGCAGGGTGGCCGAACATAAGTCCACCAACAACCTAGCATACGAGATTGAGTCCCCATAAGACATGAAGGAGTCGTAGTTCGTAGAACATACCTGAAAGTCTTAGTTGAACGTTATGATAGCAAGAATGCTTATACTTCCAATGTAGTATGCTTTGTACGTATGAATCGTGATACCTCTTAGAGTTTTTGTAACGACCCGGCTTTTTCGACTTGCTTTTGTGCTTTGTGCTTTCACGAAACTGCGTATTTGTGCGTACTGAGCTAGTTTATGCTCTGGGATCCTATTTCATGATAATTACTTTCGTTAATATCTTACAACGTGCTATTAAGTGTGTAATCACTTAACTTGATCCCCAAAAGCTTTTACGACCGTTAGTGTCACTTGACGTTGGAAACGAGCTATGTATTTCGGTACACGTTTAACTTTGGTCATAATCGGAATATTATGACTATGTAATACTAATTGTTATTTCCTAATAATAATTACTTGGGTTTTTTGGATGCTTAATTACGCTTAGTAATTTACTAGAACACACTAGTTAGTCTTGTTGGACTTTCTACCTTGTTGGACTTTAGCCCACCCTCCACTAGCTAGTGGACTATTTAATTAGCCTAATTATTAATAACTAGTGACCCAATAATAAGTAAGACAAATGCTCATTTATTAGAGGGAACATACTACCATTTTTGTTAACCATTACCCATAATGCTGCATATGATCCTAACATAAGCACCAACTTTAGACAACCACCAACTAAAAAGTGAAAAAGGTGTCCCCCACCATATCCCACATCCACCATCACCCTCCCACATCCTCACCACCTATAAATACAAGCCTTATTCCATCCATAACACACTTGCTCTCATTTGCATTTTACACACACTTACTCTCTAATTCTTTCTCTGGTCTTTCTCTCTCTAAAAAGTGTAAGTATTTGATTTTTCTTCTTCTTCTTCCCTTCTCTTTCACGAAATCATCATCATCATCAAAGGGTCTAGCTTTTTAGCTTTTGATCTTGATTACATCTTGTAGATTCAAACATGGATTTGAATCCTTCAAGAACATGGAAGATTCAAGCTTTCTAGCTTTGAATCTTCACCTATTTTGTAGATCTAAATCTTTTAGCTTTAATCTTGTTATTTTATTATAAAAGATTCAAACTTGTGTTTGTAATCTTCATGTAACTTAAAGATCCAAGCTTTATGCTTCAAGATCTTCAAGAACAACCAAGATTCAAGCTTTCTAGCTTTGAATCTTCATTTCTTTTGTTGGATCTAAGTTTTCTAACTTATGATCTCATTATTATGTTATAAAGATCAAAACTTGTGTTTGTGGTCTTCATGTAACTTGAAGATCTAAGCTTTATGCTTCAAGGTCTTCAAGAACACCAAAGATTCAAGCTTTCTAGGTTTGTAATCTTATAACTTGTGTGAAAAGGATCCAAGCTCTCTAGCTTAGGGTTCCATCACTTCATTTAATTAAGATTGTGTTCATATTTGTTCGATTTGGGATGACCCAGAAATTTCTGACCAAATTTAAACTTAACCTTTATATGTTTCCGATACGATAAGCAGAATTTGTAATGTTGAATCTCAAAAAGTTTGGAACTACATTCATGTAATCAATTACCCTTTGACCGTGTTCGACGATTCACGAACAATTATGTGTATATAGATATGTATATATAATATATAATATTAACTGAAAACATTAACAAAGTATTAGATATATGATACTTTACATGAACGTATTTGTTTCAATATATTTATCAACAGAATTAAGAGATAATATCAAATGATTGAATTATCATATACATTATGATATGATTACGGGCCTATGTTATGAGGTCCACTGTGATTTAAAAAATCTATTCTTTTTGACAATATTCGGAAAATGGTAAAGTGATTTATAAGTAAGAACAAATGTGTCAATTAACGGGAACTAGACAAGGGTTAGTGGAAATTCCTGTTTAATTTTCAAGGCATGTTTTATAATATTTTCCTCGTGACCTTGATAAGATAACTATGTTAACTTTCATTTTATTTAATATGAAAGTAAGAACGTGGAGTGTAAATAACTTAGATGTTGGATATCGACAAGTTAAGTAACTCGACATTTTTTATTAAGATGATTTCATACGTTTATTTAACCTTTGGACTTTATCCCATGCTTCACCAACAGACTGTAATTTAAAAACTTGAAACCTATTATGAATATATATAATTCTACTTTTCTAAAATGTTTTATGATATAAAGATTTAAATTAAACATATCTATACGCGTATTATACGTACATAGTTTTGTACTTTTACTATACTTTAACTTTACCTTTACTTTACTTTACTTTAACTTTAATAATTCATACTTTAATAATTCACTTTAATAATTCACTTTAATAATTCATACTTTAATAATTCACTTTAATAATTCATACTTTAATAATTCACTTTAATAATTCATACTTTAATAATTCACTTTAATAATTCATACTTTAATAATTCACTTTAATAATTCATACTTTAATAATTCACTTTAATAATTAAAAAAAATCTATTATAAATAGAATTCAATAGGTTTCATTATTTTATAGAAACTTGAAAATATATTTCTCTAAACTCTCTCAATCGAATTACATATATATATATATATATTTACTTAGTATTATTTCAAGATATTATTAGTATACATAAAATACTACGACGGAGTTATATTCAGACGATTTCAAAATAAGTTTTCAAATGGGATAGAGCTAAGGAAATTATGGGTTATAGCTATGGAGGTTATGGGTATTGTTCGAGGGTATTACTCGTGAGGTCAACCTAACGTTTATCATTTTCGTTGCGTCTACGTACTTTCCTGCAATATTGAATCACAATATTGATACGTGAGCATTCATATCTTATCTTTTATATATTAATAGTGTATCCCTGACTAGTGCTCGAGTATATATGATTATGCATGTTTGTATGCTTAGTTTCGTTGTTAAATAGTTTATGATAAATCACGAATTTGATACATATTCTACTGAGATAAGGTATATGATATGCATGTCGTTGAAAAGCTAAAGAAAAATTAATAACTTTTCATTTAGAAATTGTGTGGTTTCGATGAACGGATTAAAAGATATGGTCAACTGAATTATCATTAATTTTAATATTATTACTAAAACGATTATTATAATTGTTATCAGTTGATGTTATTACTAAAATTATCTTTATTACTAAAAATTAATATTTCTATTGAAACTATCATTTTATTATTTTTATCATTATTATTGCTATCAATATTATTTTATCAAATAAATATGCGTACAAAGATATTTTTACCACACGTAATATAATTACATTAATAATACATACCACTATATTTTTATGATATTAAGTGAATTTTATAAATTTTATTACTTGAGATATATAAAAGTATATTTTTATCATATATGGATTTTAATATAAATTTTTATTTATTAATAAATGACTTGTATTATTTAGTATAATAAGATCTGATAAATATATTTAAATATATAAAACGACTATATATAAGTTATATAATAAACATGTATAGATTTTGGAAGTCATCTTGGGTCAAGTTGACTTTTGTTGACTTTTGCATGTCGGTCTCGAGCATTAGGATTGTGATACACTACAACTTGACCTAAATTGTTAGACAGATATTGACCAACATATAAATATATATACTTAATATAGGTTCGTGAATCCGAGACAAACCCTGCACTTGTTCAGTGCCGTCATATACATAATTGCTATGAAATACAGTATTGTGAGTTTCATTACTCCCTTTTTATATATATTTTTGGGCTGAGAATACATGCACTGTTTTATAACTGTTTTACGAAATGGACACAAGTACTAAAAACATATTATACGTTGAGTTGTACCACTTTGCATATTTTTCCCTAATAGCTTGGTAACTACCATTTACATGCGGTATCGTAAACGCGAATCCTGTTGATAGATCTATCGGGCCTGACAACCCCAACCGGACTGGACGACCAGTATTCAACGGTTACACAGTACTTCGTTTCAGTGACTACACTTGGTACAGTGTAGTGAGATTTCATAATAAAGGGAATATGCGATGTTGATTAAATGTTAAGTATGGTTACCAAGTGCTCAACCACTTAGAATATTTCTATTAAAACGTTTATGTATATGAAATCTTGTGGTCTATTACTATTACGGAAATGATTGATTATGATAAACTAATGAACTCACCAACCTTTTGGTTGACACTTTAAAGCATGTTTATTCTCAAGTATTAAAGAAATCTTCCATTGTGCATTAGCTCATTTTAAGGATATTAGTTGGAGTCATTCATGACATACTTTGAAAGACGTTGCATTCGAGTCGTTGAGTTCATCAAGATTAATAATAAGTCAATAATAGTTGGATGTAATATGAAATTGTATGTATGCCATCAATTTTTGATGTAAAGAAAGTTTGTCTTTTAAAAACGAATGCAATGTTTGTAAAACGTATCATATAGAGGTCAAATACCTCGCGATGTAATCAACTATTGTGAATCGTTTATAATGTATATGAACGGGTCCTTTCAGTTGGTATCAGAGCGGTGGTCTTAGCGAACCAGGTCTTGCATTAGTGTGTCTAACTGATAGTTGTTAAGATACATTAGTGAGTCTGGACTTCGACTGTGTCTGCATGTCAAAAAGTTTGCTTATCAATTCTAGTCGGAATCATCTACTTATCATCCTTAGGAAATTACCTACTTATCATCTTAAGTCTAGACGCGTTTTCCTGCATTTATTGCATAATAGTTTATAGAGGAATTCTTATCTTAGCACATCTATTACTATGAACTTTGACTGACATCTTTTCAAAGATTCTCTGTAATTTATGGAATTTTGGTATTATATATACATATGCAAATTATGTAATTGAAGAATACCAAATCTAAATTCTACAATCTATTTCATACCAAAAATTCTTTCCCTGATCCTACGAGATGGATCCCTCAACCAGTTCGAATTCCTCAGATTCCGACAGCTATTCCGATATGGATATCTACCTGAGCTCCGAAAGTAGCATCACTGGAATGGATCAACCAATTTCCCATCATCTATTTTGGATGAATTGGGGATGGGTCCGTAGTCTACTCAACCATTGGAGACAAGAATAAGGTGATCCCTTCCATCCACCACATTGCCCTCTTGGCGATGAACCTGAAGCACTTACCGGCGAACCTGTTCGAGACACCATTTTCTCACTCATTGCTAGAGTATCTCGTCATGATTATATACTATCCCATATTGCGAATCTTATTCATCCGCTCGTTCCAACCGCTAATCATCCTGGTGTACGAGCAGAAATTAATGAACTTCGCGCCCGAGTAGTGGCTTTGGAACACATGGTGCAAGGATTACAAACACCATCAGCAGCACCCGTAGCATAACCAGTACCACCATCATCAACGCCAATAGTACCATTACCACCCCCAACCACAACTGCGTCATAAACCTCAACTTTACAATCTATCCCACGAGCACCAATGTCATACGCTCTGTAGATACCAAAGAATACCAACAACAACAAACGATGAGGTATTGATTCATAACTTCATCGAAGAAACATCCTGCGGTGATAATGTAATCTCTAAAGTCTTAGGGATTATCTATTTCAGCCTTATCCATGAATCAGATGAGTAGAATAGATAGAGATGATAGGGAGAAGAATCGAAACCCTGACAAGAATGGTGAGCGATTTACAAGCTAGACTTGCTATACAAGCATCAGCAGCAGTTACCGGCAGTATCATCAGCATTAACAATATCGTCAGCACCACCATCACCGTCAGTACTGTCAGCATCATCAGCACTAGCAACACCTATAACATCACAAGTTCCGTCAGTTCAAGAATCGCCGTGGACGTCATCATTAATCAACAACGAGTATTTTGTATCAATGAGTTATGAAGTATTAACTCATTCTTCTGAAGAAATTATATATATATATATATATATATATATATATATATATATATATATATATATATATATATATATATATATATATATATATATATATATATATATATATATATATATATATATATATATTCATATATATATATATATATATATATATATGCTGAAACTATAAAAATCTTTCGTACTAAGCTATTGAATATGAATTGAAAAAGGGTAGATACTACTTAGTTAAATTCATATTACTAATATGCTATGATGTACATCCTTCGTTAACAACCTAACCATCGTAACTACAATCTTTGATTCAATTAAATGAATTCGGTCTCATAATAAACCAAGTGTATCATTCAATAACATGTTTGATTTTACACTTTCATCTTCAATGTACTCGAAACTTACTGGAAAACAACATTCGTATCTTGTGAAGTTAGCAAGAGTTCTATGAGCATCAGCATAATTCACTAAGGAAATATCTATAAGAATAAATATTGAAGTATTGATTACATTAGCGAAATACTCCACGAAGATTATGTAATCTCTAATGTTTTAGAGATTATTCTTTACTAATCCAAGCCGAAAATCAAATGAGCTTAATATGATATTAACTCATTAAATATGTATTACATCTGAAGAAAATATACATACATATATTTTCATAAAGACTGTAATAAAAAATTCTTGTTCAAAATATTATTTGTGACATTTTTTAACGGGTAGGTAATACCCAAGAGATATATAAATGCACAATTAATATATTACATTCTTCGATTCTAATTCAGTAAATCATCAACTATACTCCCTATTTTCACAACAGTATACCTTCTTTTATAAGAAATCAAAACAACCATACTCATTCAAATTCAATCACCTATTCTGATTTTTGAAATCTCAGAATGCAACTCGAGATATAAGTAAAACCATCACTCTTAGATCCTTACATTTTTTTCAAAGCTATACTTTGACTTCAAAACTGTGATAGAACATCACTTTTAATTGTAACACTCAAAAGGATACGAGAATCAATCGAGATTCATGACGAATTTATCCTTTGGATATTGACAATGACAAGCTGCATTTAAAACGCTTCGAAATTTCGAAAGACACTTCAAATAAGGAACAATCGAGATGATGATCCAATCACACATTACCCGAAGTCTTGTACCTGAAAAACTCTCGAACCCAAAGCCATAGTTTAACACGTACCCGCGTTGAATTCTTTAGCATTTATTAGCAAAAACAACCTTACGATTCTTTTCAAATTAGCCAGTTTTGTCACAGCTCCAACAAGTCAACTTCGACTTTTCAGTAAAACTAATTTTATTATAACTTCGATAGATACGCTGCCCTTTCACCATCGTTACTGGGGAACCTTTCATATCTCACCACATTAGTAGTAAACTTATCAACAACTTCATTAACCTTCGACTTAAACCTCTCCAAAAAGTCACTATACTTATTCATTGAAACTCCATCTTTTACTCATCCGCATCTTGCAACAAGAATTGCCATACCAATTACTGAAAATTAGCAATCAGTATTTTGAAATCTCGCAGCATTTCTACTTCAATAGTTATATATACATATAACGTCTATCTCCTAAACTTACACACTTCAAATGTGAAGTTTCTGAAAAACATCTCAAACTGTGAATTACTTCTCAAAATGCTAATGAAGCAGCAGAAACTGTAAACGAATTAAACAGTCAAAAGTTTGATGACAAAGAATAATGTGTTGGTAAAGCCCGGAAAAAGAGAAGAGTTGGTACTGAACAATGGATTGAGCAGACCGTGAAGGAGACCAAGGACAAATACAAGGACCAAAGTCTGTATTTAAAGAATCTTGATGATTCTGTTTCTGATGAAGTCATTAACGAATACCTTGCTCCTGACTCTAAACCTTTGCGGACTTTATTCTTCATCATCATCTTATCTTAAATATATAAGATATCTTCGTATCTCTCATTATACATATTCTCCATATTTCTGGAGATATTTTCACAGCTATTCTTATCTGAGATCATTTATCTCTTCGTAATATCTGCAACATAAAAGAAACTGTGTTACTTTTTAATTCTGGAAAAAAAAAATTCAAATATGAATGTTTTGAAGTAGTTTTGGAAACTGAAGCATGAGTTAGTATAATATAATGACACTTGATCAACGTGATTATATTACAGTAATTCATGCTGAGTTTCTAATGGAACGTGATGATTCACAGAACATACCGTCATCATGTGCCATTTACACGACTCTTACATTCTACCAAATCTTCAAACATATTAAGAACATATCTTCTTGATAGTTATATCTTTCCGGATATTCTGGTAATTTGCCAAATCAAGATCGTACCATTACGATTTCCTTCTTAGAACATTAACTATGTTCATCCAAAACTTTATACCTACTAATTCTGGACCATTATTCGCTTAACTTAAAGCCGAGAAGAGACAACAAAAGTATGAAACTCCGAAATGTAAGGGAGAATATAAAGTCCAATAACAACACATAAATTACAAATCGTGTATATCAATTTTTATCGCAACATAAAGACACGGGAGAATTAAAAACACTATAACCCCAAGGGCGAAGTAGAAGAAAACAGATTCCTCCAGTGGAAGTTGGAAAAGGAGAATGATTGTTGCGATAGTAAGGATAAGGACAAGGATTAGAACTGGATTAAGCATTTTCGCAATCTTTTGAAATTGGAATTGAGTATAGAAGTGGTAAAAACTAATGGAATGGAAAAGGTAAATATATAAGGGAAATATCAGACGTAGTAATCGGGACAGATCATCGCATTTAATTAAAGAGATCCTAATTTCCTTAAATCTCGAAGAAACAGATCTTATAGATTTCCAAGATTTTTTTTTTCAACCATGACTACGTCAAAAACTATGACGAAACTTATTTTCCTCATTCCACTATTTTGTGATAGCTTCACTCATACGCTTCGAGTAATCGGATCATTTTATCCATATTACTCTATGGTAATAAAATCCTATCTATCAACACATATCCGTCATGAAAACATTTTTATGGTTAGCCATGACGACCTCGATCAAATTTCGGGACGAAATTTCTTTAACGGGTAGGTACTGTGACGACCCGGAAATTTCTGACCAAATTTAAACTTAACCTTTATATGTTTCTGACACGATAAGCAGAATTTGTAATGTTGAATCTCAAAAATTTTGGAACTACATTCATGTAATCAATTACCCTTTGACCGTGTTCGACGATTCACGAACAATTATGTGTATATAGATATGTATATATAATATATAATATTAACTGAAAACATTAACAAAGTATTAGATATATGATACTTTACATGAACGTATTTGTTTTGATATATTTATCGACAGAATTAAGAGATAATATCAAATGATTGAATTATCAGATACATTATGATATGATTACGGGCCTATGTTATGAGGTCCACTGTGATTTAAGAAATCTATTCTTTTTGATAATATTCGGAAAATGGTAAACTGATTTATAAGTAAGAACAAATGTGTCAATTAACGGGAACTAGACAAGGGTTAGTGGAAATTCCTATTTAATTTTCAAGGCATGTTTTATAATATTTTCCTCGTGACCTTGATAAGATAACTATGTTAACTTTCATTTTATTTAATATGAAAGTAAGAACGTGGAGTGTAAATAACTTAGATGTTGGATATCGACAAGTTAAGTAACTAGACATTTTTCATTAAGATGATTTCATACGTTTATTTAACCTTTGGACTTTATCCCATGCTTCAGCAACAGACTGTAATTTAAAAACTTGAAACCTATTATGAATATATATAATTCTACTTTTCTAAAATGTTTTATGATGTAATGATTTAAATTAAATATATTTATATGCGTATTATACGTATATAGTTTTATACTTTTACTATACTTTAACTTTACCTTTACTTTACTTTTACTTTACTTTAACTTTAATAATTCATACTTTAATAATTCACTTTAATAATTCACTTTAATAATTCATACTTTAATAATTCACTTTAATAATTCATACTTTAATAATTCACTTTAATAATTCATACTTTAATAATTCAATTTAATAATTAAAAAAAATCTATTATAAATAGAATTCAATAGGTTTCATTATTTCATAGAAACTTGAAAATATATTTCTCTAAACTCTCTCAATCGAATTACATATATATATTTACTTAGTATTATTTCAAGATATTATTAGTATACATAAAATACTACGACGGAGTTATATTCAGACGATTTCAAAATAAGTTTTCAAACGGGATAGAGCTAAGGAAATTATGGGTTATAGCTATGGAGGTTATGGTTATTGTTCGAGGGTATTACTCGTGAGGTCAACCTAACGTTTATCATTTTCGTTGCGTCTACGTACTTTCCTGCAATATTGAATCACAATATTGATATGTGAGCATTCATATCTTATCTTTTATATATTAATATTGTATCCCTGACTAGTGCTCGAGTATATATGATTATGCATGTTTGTATGCTTAGTTTCGTCGTTAAATAGTTTATGATAAATCACGAATTTGATACATATGCTACTGAGATAAGGTATATGATATGCATGTCGTTGAAAAGCTAAAGAAAAATTAATAACTTTTCATTTAGAAATTGTGTAGTTTCGATGAACGGATTAAAAGATATGGTCAACTGAATTATCATTAATTTTAATATTATTATTAAAACAATTATTATAATTATTATCAGTTGATGTTATTACTAAAATTATCTTTATTACTAAAAATTAATATTTTTATTGAAACTATCATTTTCTTATTTTTATCATTATTATTGTTATCAATATTATTTTATCAAATAAATATGCGTACAAAGATATTTTTATCACACGTAATATAATTATATTAATAATACATACCACTATATTTTTATGATATTAAGTGAATTTTATAAATTTTATTACTTGAGATATATAAAAGTATATTTTTATCATATATGGATTTTAATATAAATTTTTATTTATTAATAAATGACTTGTATTATTTAGTATAATAAGATCTTATAAATATATTTAAATATATAAAACGACTATATATAAGTTATATAATAAACATGTATAGATTTTGGAAGTCATCTTGGGTCAAGTTGACTTTTGTTGACTTTTGCATGTCGGTCTCGAGCATTAGGATTGTGATACACTACGACTTGACCTAAATTGTTAGACAGATATTGACCAACATATAAATATATATACTTAATATAGGTTCGTGAATCCGAGACAAACCCTGCACTTGTTCATTGCCGTCATATACATAATTGCTACGAAATACAGTATTGTGAGTTTCATTACTCCCTTTTTATATATATTTTTGGGCGGAGAATACATGCACTGTTTTTATAACTGTTTTACGAAATGGACACAAGTACTAAAAACATATTCTACGTTGAGTTGTACCACTTTGCATATTTTTCCCTAATAGCTTGGTAACTACCATTTACATGCAGTATTGTAAACGCGAATCCTATTGATAGATCTATCGGGCCTGACAACCCCAACCGGACTGGACGACCAGTATTCAATGGTTGCACAGTACTTCGTTTCAGTGACTACACTTGGTACAGTGTAGTGAGATTTCATAATAAAGGGAATATGCGACATTGATTAAATGTTAAGTAAGGTTACCAAGTGCTCAACCACTTAGAATATTTTTATTAAAATGTTTATGTGTATGAAATCTTGTGGTCTATTACTATTACGGAAATGATTGATTATGATAAACTAATGAACTCACCAACCTTTTGGTTGACACTTTAAAGCATGTTCATTCTCAGGTATTAAAGAAATCTTCCGCTGTGCATTAGCTCATTTTAAGGATATTACTTGGAGTCATTCATGACTTACTTTGAAAGACATTGCATTCGAGTCGTTGAGTTCATCAAGATTAATATTAAGTCAATAATAGTTGGATGTAATATGAAATGGTATGCATGCCGTCAATTTTTGATGTAAAGAGAGTTTGTCTTTTAAAAACGAATGCAATGTTTGTAAAACGTATCATATAGAGGTCAAATACCTCGCGATGTAATCAACTATTGTGAATCGTTTATAATGTATATGAACGGGTCCTTTCATGATTGAAGTAAAGTTTGTAGCTTTAGTTGTAAATAGAACTTGTATTTGTGTTAAGACTAAGGATATGATGTAACCTTGGTTCATCATCCATCTAAGACTCTTAAATGAGTTGTGTTCTTACTTGGTCTTAACATATTGTGTGTTGATGGTTGAATCTTGGTCAAGGTGATGCTAACCCATCAAAGAGTTGTACACTTAAAGCTTACAAGCATCCAGGATGAGAACCGTGATGAGCATCAAGCACCAAGAACCCCACCGGAGCACTTGTTTACTATTTTTTGGGATCTGATCAGATTCCTGTACTTCTGAAAAATTAATTTTCAGTTAGTTCGTTTCGAGTATATGACTTTTTGTTTAGGCCTCATCTTAATCCGATATACGGTTTAGGATTTATAACCCTCCGAAAGTCACTACGCCTTTGTAACGTTGTGCTGAAATTTCTGACCTACTCGCACTTAAACCGTCACCACGGTCAAACGAAGACGAGTTAGGTTCTGAAAATTGGTCAGCGGTTAGAGGACTCATATACGGAGTCATAGACACTGACTAAGCGTCTTTTCATTTTGTATAGAGGTTGTAGCAGCTGACCGAATCAGCCTATTGTTTCGATCTCTATTCTTGTCAAACTTACTTAGCTTTTATGATGATGAATGATGATGATGATGACACTTAAACTTAATTTATGCACTTTTAAACCTTTGGGAACAATATACTGACCTAGTGACCTTTGACTTAGGTTGACGACCTTTCGGACCGACTTACTACTTGCATACTTTCATTATCGACTTTACCGCTTTTATCACTGTGAGTTATAGCTTCCCTTTTTACTTACACTATTTTTAGGACTGAGAATACATGCGCTTTTTATGTTTTACTTACTTGACACGAGAACTTAAACTTTACATATGTGTGGGTTATATAACGACATAAACATTCCCCTTAGCACGGTAACGTTTAATCATTAGTTTTGAACAGGTGAACGCGAATATTAGATATGGATCCATAGGGTTTGGCATCCCCACTCGGGCTAGTCGCGCTAGCATTTAACGGGTGTTTGATACTTCGAGGACATACGCACTCGCCAAGTGTACTTTTAGGGGGTATTACTATTACGTTAAGTTAGTTACCGGGTACCCACGGATAAGCATATACTCTTCAAACTATTTTGAATACGACAACTCGTGGTCTACATTACTTTACTGTTTACAAACTATAGCTCACCAACATTCGTGTTGACTTTTAAGCGTGTATTTCTCAGGTGCTTAGACGATGTTGTTTCCGCTGTTAGACTTGCTGTCTTGGTGTTATAGACTTGCTGTTATGGACCTGCTGTGTTAGATTTCCTCTGCATTACTTAGAGATGTCTCAATCATGAAACTTTTATCTTGCATTCGTAACTTATGTTATTTTCAAATAATGACTTTGTAACGACTTTTGTGTCATGTTATCTTTTGTAAACGCTATCTTTTTATGAATGCAAAACTGGTTTTCAAACAGCATGTAGTATTTGACCGTGTAAAGATCCTGTTGTTGACGAATCGTACACGATGGTTTTGTACAGGGCGTCACATTCGGTATCAAAGCATTGGTTGTAGGGAATTAGGTTGCATTAGTGAGTCTAGACCAGACCGAGTAGGATTCACTAATAGGACTAATCTACAACTTGCTCGTTTACTTGTTTCTGCGAAACCTACTGCATGCTACTTGTTATATTACTGCATGTTACTGCTTACTACTGTTGCATGTTACTGCTTACTTATACTGCCTTATGAACTTGTTGCATGCTACCGTTTCCTTTTACTGCTATGTAAACTCGCTGTATGCTTTGTTTATTCTCGCTACTGCATGCTACTATCTGCTTTTGATTGCATGTTACTTCTGCTTAATACTGTTATTATTGTCATGCTATGTACTGTTGTAGACGATCTAGGCTGCTGTAGTAATTATGTCTGATTATGTTCTTGCTACATGTCTGCTATTCGCTGTACCGACTTGGAAAATTTATCTTTCCTAGTTCAGATGTCTTTCTGAACCCTTTTCCCACTCGTCTAACCCTAAGGACTAGTATTGTAGTCCATCTGTTACTACCGTTCCACCGTTTCAAAGGTCGAAACATTACTTCACGTAACCTAGGAGGAGTACCCCTCGGAATACACGCCCACTAAGGTTGATCCTCGGAGAAGGAGATATGCGAGGACTTGCCGGAGTAACCGCACCCCGAACTCACCCTAATTAGCCACGTACAACGTATGAACATTAGAAGGATGTTCAGTTTCTGCAAGATGACTCGTATCATGTACACTTTCATGACCGTCACTTATCTCTTTCATTCTTCACCACTACTCGATGATCTAACGACACTTCTGGACTTAGGTCCCTAACACTCTTAGGCATTGGAGAAGTCGGGAGGACATCTCCTTTCACAAGGTCATAGTGTCTTCCACTGATGCTCAGCCATACCCAAAGACTTGGGAGTCACCTCAAGATGTATCGTATTACTACTTGCTACATGTACAACTCGTCACGAGACCCAGATTGGAGTTCTAGAAAGGAACCTAATGACATTACCTGAATCTGAACATTTTGAAGAACTTTCGGGACATTTAGGAATTGATGCATGACCTACGAAACCTACTCACCCACACCGACAAACCGTGATATTAATTATGTAGAATTTGTTTTGAGATAGCATTGATAAAGCACCGTTAGATGAAATCGAGTAGAACTTGAAGTGATCACGTTACATTGACCATATGGAGTGATATTGGAATGAATGTACGATTTAGTACAATATAATGACGCCAGGCCAGCGTGATTATATTGAAGTAAATCATGCAGAAGTCCCAATGTTACTACATAAGGAATATGAAGCGATTCAAAGAAAATTTTAGTAGGAACCACTTGAGTATACGCATTATAGTCTGTTAGAGGTAAGTAAAGAATAACCACGTAGCCCAGATACTGCACAAGAAGGGCCTTGATTGCAGAATTGATAACTCGGAAATTTGTTATAGATATAGACACCCTGGACACTTAAGGAAAAAGTTCTCAAATAGGAAAAACTTTGGACTTACTTTCGATAGAGCAATCATTATCTCAGCTATGGAGACTCGCATGGATCCTGTTATTAGTTAGAGTATGTTTCGTCGCAACATTTTATTGTCTCGGAGTTATTTAATACTAGAACGATAGAAACCTTATATTTAAGAACCTTAGTGTTATGACTAATAAGCCGTTAACAACCATGAGAGTTAAGTATTCTATAGGACAGGCTAATGGTAAGCTGGCAGATATAGAGGAATAATTTGAGGTGGTACCTTAAAATTAACAGGTGGGTCATTTGGAAATGACCTCATGTCAACAAAACTTGGAAGTTTTAAAGTAGTAGTGGAAAGGGTTAGTTACCTACGCACAGGCATATGTCATTTGAGAAGATTGATAGAATTTTTCACGGTACTGCAATAAGATTTGGTTGGAATAACCTAATACTCATCAAGTTAGGAAGCTTGATGTAAAAGTTGGAATGGACTTTAGGATTTACCTAATACTCATCAAGTTAGGAAGCTTTGATGAAATAATTGGAACGGACTGGCTTTCAAGGATGAAAGCGAAGGTTATTTTTCGTATACCTCGCGAGAATGGTGAGCCATTAATAGTTTACGAGGAGAGAAGTGGCCCGAAGCTGAACCTTATTAGTTGCATGACAACAACCCGAAATCCCACAATGGAAATGGGAAGGAGTAACAATGGATTTCATCATGAAGCTACCAAAGACGGTAGGCGGTTAGGACACTATATGGGTTATTGTTGATCATCTCACCAAATCTGCTCACTTTCTAGCCATGAAAGAAACCGATACAATGGACAAACTTGCACAACGATACATAAAGAAAATTGTACCCCGTCACTTCAGCGATTCAAATTCTATATTAAAGATTACCCAAGAATCTTATTTGATACTCATCCTTATGCAACTATGAATCCTAACTTTTTCTTAATCGATGATAATCACACCATCATCCTTCTTACTTCGATAATAGTCATACCAGTTCGAAACTTTCCAAAATCAATGGGTGGTTAATTCCCATCCTCATACTCTCCCATTCGTATCTCACTTATAAGCAACAACTTTATACTTAAACATTTTTTGTCAAAGGACTTATGTCATACTAATAGTCATCAACCACATTTAAATTCAATAGTTTTCATTACCTCGCGACATTTTTGCTCAAATATCACTCAAAAATTTTCAAAATCTTTTACTCAAATCCTCATCAATCTTTTTCCAACTTGTAACCTCCGAGATATGAAAATTTTGTTGCCAAAATTTTACACACACTATTTTACTGTGCGATCCTCTCAAAGTTTTATAAAAATAATTTATTTTATTTGCCATACATGCAAAATTTTGAAGTCGCATATGTTATATAAAATAAAGTAAATGATTACTTTTTTTTGACAAATACATATGAAATTTTACTTTCGCTTTTACAAATCAAATCTTTTATTCAAAAGATATTTTACCTTGAATGATACGTGTTGTACATAACCCTAGTTTACTAAGAACTTCGTTTCTTTTCTTACATTGTCACCTTAAACGATTTCCATAAAATTTTCATTGCTTGTCATATAAAATTTTTCGTTGCTTATTCGTATTCAAGTCATCATGAAGACTCTACAACCGTCGAAATTGAGTGATTCATGTGTGTGTATGTGATGAAGGCACTTACTACCATGTCATGCTGAGCCTTCAGGCATCCACTAATACTTAAACTGTAGTGACCCGAACTTTTCCATGTTTATATATGTTAATTGAGATTGATATTTACATGATTAAATGTTTCCAACATGTTAAGCAATCAAACTTGTTAAGACTTGATTAATTGAAATATGTTTCATATAGACAATTGACCACCCAAGTTGACCGGTGATTCACGAATGTTAAAACTTGTAAAAACTATACGATGACATATATATGGTTATATATATAGTTAACATGATTTTATTATAAGTATGTATCTCATTAGGTATTTTAACAATGAGTTATATACATAAAAATGAGACTATTAATTTAAGAAACTCGAAAACGATATATATAACGATTATCGTTATAACAACGTCTTACTAGGTACATATGAATCATATTAAGATATTGATACACTTGGTTAATTATGTTAAATGATAAGTAAATATATTATTAAGTGTATTAACAATGAAATACATATGTAAAAATAAGACTACTAACTTAATGATTTCGAAACGAGACATATATGTAACGATTATCGTTGTAACGACATTTCACTGTATATACATCATACTAAGATATATTATATATATCATAATATCATGATAATATAACAATTTAACATCTCATTTGTTATAATAAACAATGGGTTAACAACATTCAACAAGATCGTTAACCTAAAGGTTTCAAAACAACATTTACATGTAATGACTAACGATGACTTAACGACTCAGTTAAAATGTATATACATGTAGTGTTTTAATATGTATTCATACACTTTTGAAAGACTTCAAGACACTTATCAAAATACTTCTACTTAACAAAAATTCTTACAATTACATCCTCGTTCAGTTTCATCAACAATTCTACTCGTATGCACCCGTATTCGTACTCGTACAATACACAGCTTTTAGATGTATGTACTATTGGTATATTGAAATGTCCCGTTCTTATTGATTAAAAACGTTCCATATTAATTGATTTCGTTGCGAGGTTTTGACCTCTATATGAGACGTTTTTCAAAGACTGCATTCATTTTTAAAACAAACCATAACCTTTATTTCATAAATAAAGGTTTAAAAAGCTTTACGTAGATTATCAAATAATGATAATCTAAAATATCCTGTTTACACACGTCCATTACATAATGGTTTACAATACAAATATGTTACATCGAAATCAGTTTCTTGAATGCAGTTTTTACACAATATCATACAAACATGGACTCCAAATCTTGTCCTTATTTTAGTATGCAACAGCGGAAGCTCTTAATATTCACCTGAGAATAAACATGCTTTAAACGTCAACAAAAATGTTGGTGAGTTATAGGTTTAACCTATATATATCAAATCGTAACAATAGACCACAAGATTTCATATTTCAATACACATCCCATACATAGAGATAAAAATCATTCATATGGTGAACACCTGGTAACCGACAATAACAAGATGCATATATAAGAATATCCCCATCATTCCGGGACACCCTTCGGATATGATATAAATTTCGAAGTACTAAAGCATCCGGTACTTTGGATGGGGTTTGTTAGGCCCAATAGATCTATCTTTAGGATTCGCGTCAATTAGGGTGTCTGTTCCCTAATTCTTAGATTACCAGACTTAATAAAAAGGGGCATATTCGATTTCGATAATTCAACCATAGAATGTAGTTTCACGTACTTGTGTCTATTTTGTAAATCATTTATAAAACCTGCATGTATTCTCATCCCAAAAATATTAGATTTTAAAAGTGGGACTATAACTCACTTTCACAGATTTTTACTTCGTCGGGAAGTAAGACTTGGCCACTGTTGATTCACGAACCTATAACAATATATACATATATATTAAAGTATGTTCAAAATATATTTACAACACTTTTAATATATTTTGATGTTTTAAGTTTATTAAGTCAGCTGTCCTCGTTAGTAACCTACAACTAGTTGTCCACAGTTAGATGTACAGAAATAAATCGATAAATATTATCTTGAATCAATCCACGACCCAGTGTATACGTATCTCAGTATTGATCACAACTCAAACTATATATATTTTGGAATCAACCTCAACCCTGTATAGCTAACTCCAACATTCACATATAGAGTGTCTATGGTTGTTCCGAAATATATATAGATGTGTCGACATGATAGGTCGAAACATTGTATACGTGTCTATGGTATCTCAAGATTACATAATATACAATACAAGTTGATTAAGTTATGGTTGGAATAGATTTGTTACCAATTTTCACGTAGCTAAAATGAGAAAAATTATCCAATCTTGTTTTACCCATAACTTCTTCATTTTAAATCCGTTTTGAGTGAATCAAATTGCTATGATTTCATATTGAACTCTATTTTATGAATCTAAACAGAAAAAGTATAGGTTTATAGTCGTAAAAATAAGTTACAAGTCGTTTTTGTAAAGGTAGTCATTTCAGTCGAAAGAACGACGTCTAGATGACCATTTTAGAAAACATACTTCCACTTTGAGTTTAACCATAATTTTTGGATATAGTTTCATGTTCATAATAAAAATCATTTTCTCAGAATAACAACTTTTAAATCAAAGTTTATCATAGTTTTTAATTAACTAACCCAAAACAGCCCGCGGTGTTACTACGACGGCGTAAATCCGGTTTTACGGTGTTTTTCGTGTTTCCAGGTTTTAAATCATTAAGTTAGCATATCATATAGATATAGAACATGTGTTTAGTTGATTTTAAAAGTCAAGTTAGAAGGATTAACTTTTGTTTGCGAACAAGTTTAGAATTAACTAAACTATGTTCTAGTGATTACAAGTTTAAACCTTCGAATAAGATAGCTTTATATGTATGAATCGAATGGTGTTATGAACATCATTACTACCTTAATTTCCTTGGATAAACCTACTGGAAAAGAGAAAAATGGATCTAGCTTCAATGGATCCTTGGATGGCTCGAAGTTCTTGAAGCAGAATCATGACACGAAAACAAGTTCAAGTAAGATCATCACTTGAAATAAGATTGTTATAGTTATAGAAATTGAACCAAAGTTTGAATATGATTATTACCTTGTATTAGAATGATAACCTACTGTAAGAAACAAAGATTTCTTGAGGTTGGATGATCACCTTACAAGATTGGAAGTGAGCTAGCAAACTTGAAAGTATTCTTGATTTTATGAAACTAGAACTTTTGGAATTTATGAAGAACACTTAGAACTTGAAGATAGAACTTGAGAGAGATCAATTAGATGAAGAAAATTGAAGAATGAAAGTGTTTGTAGGTGTTTTTGGTCGTTGGTGTATGGATTAGATATAAAGGATATGTAATTTTGTTTTCATGTAAATAAGTCATGAATGATTACTCATATTTTTGTAATTTTATGAGATATTTCATGCTAGTTGCCAAATGATGGTTCCCACATGTGTTAGGTGACTCACATGGGCTGCTAAGAGCTGATCATTGGAGTGTATATACCAATAGTACATACATCTAAAAGCTGTGTATTGTACGAGTACGAATACGGGTGCATACGAGTAGAATTGTTGATGAAACTGAACGAGGATGTAATTGTAAGCATTTTTGTTAAGTAGAAGTATTTTGATAAGTGTCTTGAAGTCTTTCAAAAGTGTATGAATACATATTAAAACACTACATGTATATACATTTTAACTGAGTCGTTAAGTCATCGTTAGTCGTTACATGTAAATATTGTTTTGAAACCTTTAGGTTAACGATCTTGTTGAATGTTGTTAACCCATTGTTTATTATAACAAATGAGATATTAAATTGTTATATTATCATGATATTATGATATATAATATATCTCAGTATGATGTATATACAGTTAAATGTCGTTACAACGATAATCGTTACATATATGTCTCGTTTCGAAATCATTAAGTTAGTAGTCTTATTTTTACATATGTATTTCATTGTTAATACACTTAATAATATATTTACTTATCATTTAACATAATTAACCAAGTGTATCAATATCTTAATATGATTCATATGTACCTAGTAAGACGTTGTTATAACGATAATCGTTATATATATCGTTTTCGAGTTTCTTAAATTAATAGTCTCATTTTTATGTATATAACTCATTGTTAAAATACCTAATGAGATACATACTTATAATAAAAACATGTTAACTATATATATAACCATATATATGTCATCGTATAGTTTTTACAAGTTTTAACGTTCGTGAATCACCGGTCAACTTGGGTGGTCAATTGTCTATATGAAACATATTTCAATTAATCAAGTCTTAACAAGTTTGATTGCTTAACATGTTGGAAACATTTAATCATGTAAATATCAATCTCAATTAATATATATAAACATGGAAAAGTTCGGGTCACTACAGTACCTACCCGTTAAATAAATTTCGTCCCGAAATTTTAAGCTGTTGAAGGTGTTGACGAATCTTCTGGAAATAGATGCGGGTATTTCTTCTTCATCTGATCTTCACGCTCCCAGGTGAACTCGGGTCCTCTACGAGCATTCCATCGAACCTTAACAATTGGTATCTTGTTTTGCTTAAGTCTTTTAACCTCACGATCCATTATTTCGACGGGTTCTTCGATGAATTGAAGTTTTTCGTTGATTTGGATTTCATCTAACGGAATAGTGAGATCTTCTTTAGCAAAACATTTCTTTAAATTCGAGACGTGGAAAGTGTTATGTACAGCCGCGAGTTGTTGAGGTAACTCTAGTCGGTAAGCTACTGGTCCGACACGATCAATAATCTTGAATGGTCCAATATACCTTGGATTTAATTTCCCTCGTTTACCAAATCGAACAACGCCTTTCCAAGGTGCAACTTTAAGCATGACCATCTCTCCAATTTCAAATTCTATATCTTTTCTTTTAATGTCAGCGTAGCTCTTTTGTCGACTTTGGGCGGTTTTCAACCGTTGTTGAATTTGGATGATCTTCTCGGTAGTTTCTTGTATAATCTCCGGACCCGTAATCTGTCTATCCCCCACTTCACTCCAACAAATCGGAGACCTGCAGTTTCTACCATAAAGTGCTTCAAACGGCGCCATCTCAATGCTTGAATGGTAGCTGTTGTTGTAGGAAAATTCTGCTAACGGTAGATGTCGATCCCAACTGTTTCCGAAATCAATAACACATGCTCGTAGCATGTCTTCAAGCGTTTGTATCGTCCTTTCGCTCTGCCCATCAGTTTGTGGATGATAGGCAGTACTCATGTCTAGACGAGTTCCTAATGCTTGCTGTAATGTCTGCCAGAATCTTGAAATAAATCTGCCATCCCTATCAGAGATAATAGAGATTGGTATTCCATGTCTGGAGACAACTTCCTTCAAATACAGTCGTGCTAACTTCTCCATCTTGTCATCTTCTCTTATTGGCAGGAAGTGTGCTGATTTGGTGAGACGATCAACTATTACCCAAATAGTATCAAAACCACTTGCAGTCCTTGGCAATTTAGTGATGAAATCCATGGTAATGTTTTCCCATTTCCATTCCGGGATTTCGGGTTGTTGAAGTAGACCTGATGGTTTCTGATGCTCAGCTTTGACCTTAGAACACGTCAAACATTCTCCTACGTATTTAGCAACATCGGCTTTCATACCCGGCCACCAAAAATGTTTCTTGAGATCCTTGTACATCTTCCCCGTTCCAGGATGTATTGAGTATCTGGTTTTATGAGCTTCTCTAAGTACCATTTCTCTCATATCTCCAAATTTTGGTACCCAAATCCTTTCAGCCCTATACCGGGTTCCGTCTTCCCGAATATTAAGATGCTTCTCCGATCCTTTGGGTATTTCATCCTTTAAATTTCCCTCTTTTAAAACTCCTTGTTGCGCCTCCTTTATTTGAGTAGTAATGTTATTATGAATCATTATATTCATAGATTTTACTCGAATGGGTTCTCTGTCCTTCCTGCTCAAGGCATCGGCTACCACATTTGCCTTCCCCGGGTGGTAACGAATCTCAAAGTCGTAATCATTCAATAATTCAATCCACCTACGCTGCCTCATATTCAGTTGTTTCTGATTAAATATGTGTTGAAGACTTTTGTGGTCGGTATATATAATACTTTTGACCCCATATAAGTAGTGCCTCCAAGTCTTTAATGCAAAAACAACCGCGCCTAATTCCAAATCATGCGTCGTATAATTTTGTTCGTGAATCTTCAATTGTCTAGACGCATAAGCAATCACCTTCGTTCGTTGCATTAATACACAACCGAGACCTTGCTTTGATGCATCACAATAAATCACAAAATCATCATTCCCTTCAGGCAATGACAATATAGGTGCCGTAGTTAGCTTTTTCTTCAATAACTGAAACGCTTTCTCTTGTTCATCATTCCATTCAAATTTCTTCCCTTTATGCGTTAACGCAGTCAAGGGTTTTGCTATTCTGGAAAAGTCTTGGATGAACCTTCTGTAGTAACCAGCTAGTCCTAAAAACTGGCGTATGTGTTTCAGAGTTTTCGGGGTTTCCCACTTTTCAACAGTTTCTATCTTTGCCGGATCCACCTTAATACCTTCTTTGTTCACTATGTGACCGAGGAATTGAACTTCTTCCAACCAAAATGCACACTTTGAAAACTTAGCGTACAATTCTTCCTTCCTCAATACTTCTAACACCTTTCTCAAATGTTCACCGTGTTCTTGGTCATTCTTTGAGTAAATAAGTATGTCATCAATGAAAACAATGACAAACTTGTCAAGGTATGGTCCACACACTCGGTTCATAAGGTCCATGAACACAGCTGGTGCATTAGTTAAACCAAACGGCATGACCATAAACTCGTAATGACCGTAACGTGTTCTGAAAGCAGTCTTTGGAATATCATCTTCTTTCACCCGCATTTGATGATACCCGGAACGTAAGTCAATCTTTGAATAAACAGACGAGCCTTGTAGTTGATCAAATAAGTCGTCGATTCTCGGTAGTGGGTAGCGGTTCTTGATGGTAAGTTTGTTCAACTCTCGGTAGTCGATACACAATCTGAATGTACCATCTTTCTTCTTGACAAACAAAACAGGAGCTCCCCACGGTGATGTGCTTGGTCGAATGAAACCACGCTCTAAAAGTTCTTGTAATTGGCTTTGCAGTTCTTTCATCTCGCTGGGTGCGAGTCTGTAAGGAGCACGAGCTATTGGTGCAGCTCCTGGTACAAGATCTATTTGAAATTCAACGGATCGATGTGGGGGTAATCCCGGTAATTCTTTCGGAAATACATCGGGAAATTCTTTTGCAATGGGAACATCATTGATGCTCTTTTCTTCAGTTTGTACTTTCTCGACGTGTGCTAGAACAGCATAGCAACCTTTTCTTATTAGTTTTTGTGCCTTCAAATTACTAATAAGATGTAGCTTCGTGTTGCCCTTTTCTCCGTACACCATTAAGGGTTTTCCTTTTTCTCGTATAATGCGAATTGCATTTTTGTAACAAACGATCTCCGCTTTCACTTCTTTCAACTAGTCCATACCGATTATCACATCAAAACTCCCTAACTCTACTGGTATCAAATCAATCTTAAATGTTTCGCTAACCAGTTTAATTTCTCGATTCCGACATATATTATCTGCTGAAATTAATTTACCATTTGCTAATTCGAGTAAAAATTTACTATCCAAAGGCGTCAATGGACAACTTAATTTAGCACAAAAATCTCTACTCATATAGCTTCTATCCGCACCCGAATCAAATAAAACGTAAGCAGATTTATTGTCAATAAGAAACGTACCCGTAACAAGCTCCGGGTCTTCCTGTGCCTCTACTGCATTAATATTGAAAACTCTTCCACGGCCTTGTCCATTCGTGTTCTCCTGGTTCGGGCAATTTCTAATAATGTGGCCCGGTTTTCCACATTTATAACAAACTACATTGGCATAACTTGCTCCGACACTACTTGCTCCGCCATTACTCGTTCCGACACCATTTGTTCCTTTCGTTCTATTAACCCCTGGTCCGTAGACCTCACACTTCGCCGCGCTATGACCATTTCTTTTACACTTGTTGCAAAATTTGGTGCAGAACCCCGAGTGATTCTTTTCACACCTTTGGCATAGCTGCTTCTGATTGTTGTTGTTGTTGCGGTTATTATTGTTGTTGGGATGATTGTTGTAGTTGATGTTGTTGTTGTTGTTGTTGTTGGGCCGTTTGTTGTAGTTGCGATTGATGTTGCGATTGTTGGGATAATTGCTGCGATTATTGTTGTAATTGCTGTTGTTGTTGTATTGGTGATTCTTATCACCGTTTTCCTCCCACTTTCTTTTGACTTGCTTCACATTGGCCTCTTCAGCAGTCTGTTCTTTAATTCTTTCTTCAATCTGGTTCACTAGTTTGTGAGCCATTCTACATGCCTGTTGTATGGAGGCGGGCTCGTGTGAACTTATATCTTCTTGGATTCTTTCCGGTAATCCTTTCACAAACGCGTCGATCTTCTCTTCCTCATCTTCGAATGCTCCCGGACACAATAGGCACAATTCTGTGAATCGTCTTTCGTACGTGGTAATATCAAATCCTTGGGTTCGTAACCCTCTAAGTTCTGTCTTGAGCTTATTGACCTCGGTTCTGGGACGGTACTTCTCGTTCATCAAGTGCTTGAATGCTGACCACGGTAGTGCGTACGCATCGTCTTGTCCCACTTGCTCTAGATAGGTATTCCACCATGTTAACGCAGAACCTGTGAAGGTATGCGTAGCGTACTTTACTTTGTCCTCTTCAGTACACTTACTTATGGCAAACACCGATTCGACCTTCTCGGTCCACCGTTTCAATCCGATCGGTCCTTCGGTTCCATCAAATTCCAAAGGTTTGCAGGCAGTGAATTCTTTGTAGGTGCATCCTACACGATTTCCTGTACTGCTAGATCCAAGGTTATTGTTGGTATGTAGCGCAGCCTGTACTGCGGCTATGTTTGAAGCTAGAAAAGTACGGAATTCCTCTTCATTCATATTCACGGTGTGTCGAGTAGTCGGTGCCATTTCCTTCAAAATAGTTAAATGGAACAAGTTAATCATACAGAATATTAAGAGTAGTTAATAGTATTTCGTAGCATAATATGAACTCATTTATAAAAGCTTTTTCTTCATATTAGCGTTTTATAAGTTTAAATTCGGGTAGTACCTACCCGTTAAGTTCATACTTAGTAGCTAATATACAATTCAACTACTACAATTCTATATGAAAAACTGATTGTAATAATATTTCGCGTTCAAACTTTTATACAATATTTTACAAACTTACAATACCGCTTATTTTACATAAAGCATGAAATATAGCACACAATAACTTTGATACAAGATAGTTGTGAGACAATTCTAGCTAGTACACAAGTCGTTCGGCAAAGGCAATAAAGACACGTAATTCATACGTCCAGAAACAAGTCATGCATTCTGGTTTTACTAGGACTACTTCCCATCCTTGGTCTTGTGCAACATAACCGTTATGGCCGTTGATAAGACAGCGTGTTGTAACGTCATCAAAGGGACGAGGGTTACGTAATGTCCAACAGTCCCGTAATAATCTAAAAACCTCATTTCTTACCCCAATTACCGACTCCGTCACTTGTGGAAACGTTTTGTTTAATAGTTGTAGCCCGATGTTCTTGTTCTCACTTTGGTGAGAAGCGAACATTACTAATCCGTAAGCATAACATGCTTCTTTATGTTGCATGTTAGCCGCTTTTTCTAAATCACGAAGTCCAATATTCGGATATATTGAGTCAAAATAATTTCTTAACCCGTTGCGTAAAATAGCATTTGGGTTCCCCGCAATATATGCGTCAAAGTAAACACATCGTAACTTATGGGTTTCCCAATGTGATATCCCCCATCTTTCAAATGAAAGTCTCTTATAAACCAAGACATTCTTGGAACGTTCTTCGAATGTCTTACAAACTGATCTCGCCTTAAATAGTTGTGCCGAAGAATTCTGGCCGACTCTAGACAAGATTTCATCAATCATGTCTCCGGGTAGGTCTCTTAAAATATTGGGTTGTCTATCCATTTTGTGTTTTTAAACTGTAAAATAGACAAGAGTTAGTTTCATAAAAAAATACTTATTAATACAAGCAATTTTTACATATATCATAAAGCATAAGAACATTATATTACATATATTACACCACACGAATACAACTATCTTATTCCGACTCGCTCGTTTCTTCTTCTTCGGTTTTGGTTCGTTTTGCCAAGTTTCTAGGGATATATGATGTTCCCCTAATACGAGCCGTCGTTGTCCACATTGGTTTAGAAAAACCTGGTGGTTTAGAGGTTCCCGGGTCATTGTTACAACTTAAGGACTTCGGGGGTTGACGATACATATAAAGTTCATCGGGGTTGGAATTAGATTTCTCTATTTTTATGCCCTTTCCCTTATTATTTTCTTTTGCCTTTTTAAATTCAGTTGGGGTAATTTCTATAACATCATCGGAATTCTCGTCGGAATCTGATTCATCGGAGAATTGGTAATCCTCCCAATATTTTGCTTCCTTGGCGGAAACACCATTGACCATAATTAACTTTGGTCGGTTGGTTGAGGATTTTCTTTTACTTAACCGTTTTATTATTTCCCCCACCGGTTCTATTTCTTCATCCGGTTCCGATTCTTCTTCCGGTTCCGATTCTTCTTCCGGTTCCGACTCTTCTTCCGGTTCCTCTTCGGGAACTTGTGAATCAGTCCACAAATCATTCCAATTTACATTTGACTCTTCATTATTATTAGGTGAGTCAATGGGACTTGTTCTAGAGGTAGACATCTATCACATAATATCAAACACGTTAAGAGATTAATATATCACATAATATTCATAAGTTAAAAATATATAGTTTCCAACAAAAATGTTAAGCAATCATTTTTAAAGAAAACACGGTCGAAGTCCAGACTCACTAATGCATCCTAACAAACTCGATAAGACACACTAATGCAAATTTTCTGGTTCTCTAAGACCAACGCTCGGATACCAACTGAAATGTCCCGTTCTTATTGATTAAAAACGTTCCATATTAATTGATTTCGTTGCGAGGTTTTGACCTCTATATGAGACGTTTTTCAAAGACTGCATTCATTTTTAAAACAAACCATAACCTTTATTTCATAAATAAAGGTTTAAAAAGCTTTACGTAGATTATCAAATAATGATAATCTAAAATATCCTGTTTACACACGTCCATTACATAATGGTTTACAATACAAATATGTTACATCGAAATCAGTTTCTTGAATGCAGTTTTTACACAATATCATACAAACATGGACTCCAAATCTTGTCCTTATTTTAGTATGCAACAGCGGAAGCTCTTAATATTCACCTGAGAATAAACATGCTTTAAACGTCAACAAAAATGTTGGTGAGTTATAGGTTTAACCTATATATATCAAATCGTAACAATAGACCACAAGATTTCATATTTCAATACACATCCCATACATAGAGATAAAAATCATTCATATGGTGAACACCTGGTAACCGACAATAACAAGATGCATATATAAGAATATCCCCATCATTCCGGGACACCCTTCGGATATGATATAAATTTCGAAGTACTAAAGCATCCGGTACTTTGGATGGGGTTTGTTAGGCCCAATAGATCTATCTTTAGGATTCGCGTCAATTAGGGTGTCTGTTCCCTAATTCTTAGATTACCAGACTTAATAAAAAGGGGCATATTCGATTTCGATAATTCAACCATAGAATGTAGTTTCACGTACTTGTGTCTATTTTGTAAATCATTTATAAAACCTGCATGTATTCTCATCCCAAAAATATTAGATTTTAAAAGTGGGACTATAACTCACTTTCACAGATTTTTACTTCGTCGGGAAGTAAGACTTGGCCACTGTTGATTCACGAACCTATAACAATATATACATATATATTAAAGTATGTTCAAAATATATTTACAACACTTTTAATATATTTTGATGTTTTAAGTTTATTAAGTCAGCTGTCCTCGTTAGTAACCTACAACTAGTTGTCCACAGTTAGATGTACAGAAATAAATCGATAAATATTATCTTGAATCAATCCACGACCCAGTGTATACGTATCTCAGTATTGATCACAACTCAAACTATATATATTTTGGAATCAACCTCAACCCTGTATAGCTAACTCCAACATTCACATATAGAGTGTCTATGGTTGTTCCGAAATATATATAGATGTGTCGACATGATAGGTCGAAACATTGTATACGTGTCTATGGTATCTCAAGATTACATAATATACAATACAAGTTGATTAAGTTATGGTTGGAATAGATTTGTTACCAATTTTCACGTAGCTAAAATGAGAAAAATTATCCAATCTTGTTTTACCCATAACTTCTTCATTTTAAATCCGTTTTGAGTGAATCAAATTGCTATGATTTCATATTGAACTCTATTTTATGAATCTAAACAGAAAAAGTATAGGTTTATAGTCGTAAAAATAAGTTACAAGTCGTTTTTGTAAAGGTAGTCATTTCAGTCGAAAGAACGACGTCTAGATGACCATTTTAGAAAACATACTTCCACTTTGAGTTTAACCATAATTTTTGGATATAGTTTCATGTTCATAATAAAAATCATTTTCTCAAAATAACAACTTTTAAATCAAAGTTTATCATAGTTTTTAATTAACTAACCCAAAACAGCCCGCGGTGTTACTACGACGGCGTAAATCCGGTTTTACGGTGTTTTTCGTGTTTCCAGGTTTTAAATCATTAAGTTAGCATATCATATAGATATAGAACATGTGTTTAGTTGATTTTAAAAGTCAAGTTAGAAGGATTAACTTTTGTTTGCGAACAAGTTTAGAATTAACTAAACTATGTTCTAGTGATTACAAGTTTAAACCTTCGAATAAGATAGCTTTATATGTATGAATCGAATGGTGTTATGAACATCATTACTACCTTAATTTCCTTGGATAAACCTACTGGAAAAGAGAAAAATGGATCTAGCTTCAATGGATCCTTGGATGGCTCGAAGTTCTTGAAGCAGAATCATGACACGAAAACAAGTTCAAGTAAGATCATCACTTGAAATAAGATTGTTATAGTTATAGAAATTGAACCAAAGTTTGAATATGATTATTACCTTGTATTAGAATGATAACCTACTGTAAGAAACAAAGATTTCTTGAGGTTGGATGATCACCTTACAAGATTGGAAGTGAGCTAGCAAACTTGAAAGTATTCTTGATTTTATGAAACTAGAACTTTTGGAATTTATGAAGAACACTTAGAACTTGAAGATAGAACTTGAGAGAGATCAATTAGATGAAGAAAATTGAAGAATGAAAGTGTTTGTAGGTGTTTTTGGTCGTTGGTGTATGGATTAGATATAAAGGATATGTAATTTTGTTTTCATGTAAATAAGTCATGAATGATTACTCATATTTTTGTAATTTTATGAGATATTTCATGCTAGTTGCCAAATGATGGTTCCCACATGTGTTAGGTGACTCACATGGGCTGCTAAGAGCTGATCATTGGAGTGTATATACCAATAGTACATACATCTAAAAGCTGTGTATTGTACGAGTACGAATACGGGTGCATACGAGTAGAATTGTTGATGAAACTGAACGAGGATGTAATTGTAAGCATTTTTGTTAAGTAGAAGTATTTTGATAAGTGTCTTGAAGTCTTTCAAAAGTGTATGAATACATATTAAAACACTACATGTATATACATTTTAACTGAGTCGTTAAGTCATCGTTAGTCGTTACATGTAAATATTGTTTTGAAACCTTTAGGTTAACGATCTTGTTGAATGTTGTTAACCCATTGTTTATTATAACAAATGAGATATTAAATTGTTATATTATCATGATATTATGATATATAATATATCTCAGTATGATGTATATACAGTTAAATGTCGTTACAACGATAATCGTTACATATATGTCTCGTTTCGAAATCATTAAGTTAGTAGTCTTATTTTTACATATGTATTTCATTGTTAATACACTTAATAATATATTTACTTATCATTTAACATAATTAACCAAGTGTATCAATATCTTAATATGATTCATATGTACCTAGTAAGACGTTGTTATAACGATAATCGTTATATATATCGTTTTCGAGTTTCTTAAATTAATAGTCTCATTTTTATGTATATAACTCATTGTTAAAATAACTAATGAGATACATACTTATAATAAAAACATGTTAACTATATATATAACCATATATATGTCATCGTATAGTTTTTACAAGTTTTAACGTTCGTGAATCACCGGTCAACTTGGGTGGTCAATTGTCTATATGAAACATATTTCAATTAATCAAGTCTTAACAAGTTTGATTGCTTAACATGTTGGAAACATTTAATCATGTAAATATCAATCTCAATTAATATATATAAACATGGAAAAGTTCGGGTCACTACATATATACACTCCAATGATCAGCTCTTAGCAGCCCATGTGAGTCACCTAACACATGTAGGAACCATCATTTGGCAACTTGCATGAAATATCTCATAAAATTACAAAAATATGAGTAATCATTCATGACTTATTTACATGAAAACAAAATTACATATCCTTTATATCTAATCCATACACCAACGACCAAAAACACCTACAAACACTTTCATTCTTCAATTTTCTTCATCTAATTGATCTCTCTCAAGTTCTATCTTCAAGTTCTAAGTGTTCTTCATATATTCTACAAGTTCTAGTTACATAAAATCAAGAATACTTTCAAGTTTGCTAGCTCACTTCCAATCTTGTAAGGTGATCATCCAACCTCAAGAAATCTTTGTTTCTTATAGTAGGTTATCATTCTAATACAAGGTAATAATCATATTCAAACTTTGGTTCAATTTCTATAACTATAACAATCTTATTTCAAGTGATGATCTTACTTGAACTTGTTTTCGTGTCATGATTCTGCTTCAAGAACTTCGAGCCATCCAAGGATCCGTTGAAGCTAGATCCATTTTTCTATTTTCCAGTAGGTTTATCCAAGGAACTTAAGGTAGTAATGATGTTCATAACATCATTCGATTCATACATATAAAGCTATCTTATTCGAAGGTTTAAACTTGTAATCACTAGAACATAGTTTAGTTAATTCTAAACTTGTTCGCAAACAAAAGTTAATCCTTCTAACTTTACTTTTAAAATCAACTAAACACATGTTCTATATCTATATGATATGCTAACTTAATGATTTAAAACCTGGAAACACGAAAAACACCGTAAAACCGGATTTACGCCGTCGTAGTAACACCGCGGGCTGTTTTGGGTTAGTTAATTAAAAACTATGATAAACTTTGATTTAAAAGTTGTTATTCTGAGAAAATGATTTTTATTATGAACATGAAACTATATCCAAAAATTATGGTTAAACTCAAAGTGGAAGTATGTTTTCTAAAATGGTCATCTAGACGTCGTTCTTTCGACTGAAATGACTACCTTTACAAAAACGACTTGTAACTTATTTTTCTGACTATAAACCTATACTTTTTCTGTTTATATTCATAAAATAGAGTTCAATATGAAACCATAGCAATTTGATTCACTCAAAACGGATTTAAAATGAAGAAGTTATGGGTAAAACAAGATTGGATAATTTTTCTCATTTTAGCTACGTGAAAATTGGTAACAAATCTATTCCAACCATAACTTAATCAACTTGTATTGTATATTATGTAATCTAGAGATACCATAGACACGTATACAATGTTTCGACCTATCATGTCGACACATCTATATATATTTCGGAACAACCATAGACATTATATATGTGAATGTTGGAGTTAGCTATACAGGGTTGAGGTTGATTCCAAAATATATATAGTTTGAGTTGTGATCAATACTGAGATACGTATACACTGGGTCGTGGATTGATTCAAGATAATATTTATCAATTTATTTCTGTACATCTAACTGTGGACAACTAGTTGTAGGTTACTAACGAGGACAGCTGACTTAATAAACTTAAAACATCAAAATATATTAAAAGTGTTGTAAATATATTTTGAACATACTTTGATATATATGTACATATTGTTATAGGTTCGTGAATCAACCAGTGGCCAAGTCTTACTTGTGATGACCCGGAAATTTCCGAACAAATTTAAACTTTAATCTTTATATATATCCGACACGATAAGCAAAATCTGTAATGTTGACTCCCAAAAGTTTTGAAACTATATTCATTTAATCAAATACCCTTTGACCATGCCTAACGATTCACGAACAATTATGTGTAAATAAATATATATGCATATACATGTGTGCTTATTAAATTGAGATATATTAATAAAACATTGAACGGATTAGTTAATATGAATATAAGCTATGAGATCTATTTTTTTTTTGAACTTGGAAATGCTATCAAGGTATTGAATGAATAATATGTTACATAAACATATTTGTTCGGTGTAAGTTTATCGACGAGATTAAAAGATAATATCAAATGATTGATTCATCAAATACATTGTATGATTACGAGTCACCGTTGAGAGGCCCACTTTGGATTTAGGAACCTTTCCTTTTAACGGTATTCGGAAATTGGTAAAGTGATTACAAGTAAGAACAAATGTGTCAATTCACGAAAGTTAGACAAAAGTTAGTGGTAAAATTAAATTTCATAATATATGATTGTTTTTTTTTTAAACGAGCGGAAACACTTTTCGACCCAATAGAATCTGATTATGAAAATATTTTGTTTAAATAACTTAATTTGAATATATAAATAGGATATCAGTTATTAGAATTAAATATATAAATAACTCGCAACGCGTATATGAATACTGAAAATATATATGATTTTAAAATAAACGGTGATCCGGAAATGAATTCTATAAATTTTAGGCTTACTAAAAGTGTATTTAGGATCTAGTTATTTAATTTTAACACTTTTTATATTTTACCCAAAAATGAGAGGGACAGTTGATGTAATTTTTATTTATTAATTAATGATCAAATTTTATATCATAATGACCAAAATAAATAAATATAGTTAATTTAAAAATTTGGGATTTTTCTAAAAACTTTTATCCGCCACTAATTTTAAATAGTGCACGATAATAATTAGTGAGAAACTGTCGGCAGAATATCACAGCTGCTTAACTGTATCTTTGCATGTTTTTGCATGTTTATTTACATTAAAAATTTTAATATTATTATATTATTAATGTTATCCGTGATTTATGGGGTTAATAGTGTCGGTAAAATAGCAACGAAAATAATTGATGGCTGCTACTTTTGTTCTTGGATGTAGTGATCAAGTTGGAGTATATACTTATGTTTTTGTCGACATAAACAAAAAGACATAAGCACTTTTTTTTTTAAACCAAGACTATCATGCATGAACATACATATTTTATTATTTTTATGCAAGTTGTAAATGCATATATATATATATGTTAGTCTTGCCTAATCTCACAAAACATGCACACACTTAAATTACGTAGTAGTATTATTATATTATTATTATTATTATTATTATTTTTATTAAGCATATGATTAGTATTAGTATTATGATGAGCGATATCATTTGTATTATACATAAAATACTACGACGGGGCTCTGCCCGCGTGATTTCAAAAATGAGTTGTCAAGAGGAATAGGGCTCAGGAAATTATGGGTTATAGCTAAGGAGGTTATGGGTATGGATCACGGATATGCTTGTGAGGTCAAATTAGTGGTTGTCATCTCCGTTGCGTCTACGTACCTTTCCTACAATATTGAACCTCAATATTGATACGTGAGCACTCATAACTTAACTTTTATTTATCAAAAGTGTATCCCTGACTAGTGCTCGAGAAAATAAAATTATGCATGCTTGTATATTTGATATTGCCCCTAGATAGGTTATGTTGAATCTTAAAGGTTGTTATACTAGGGATGAGATAAGATATAAGATATGCATGTCGTTGGAAAGCTAGCGAAAAATTAAGAACTTTTCATTTAGATATCGAATGGATTCGACGAACGGTTGGAAAATTATGAAATAAACGAATTGTATAATTAATTTCGTAATTGAAATTGCTGATGATAATTAGTGAACTAATTTTCTGGGTTATAAAAAGTGGTTATTTGAATTCTACTCGTCGAGCAGATGAATTTTCATATAAAGCACGTCTCGTTTCGTTGAACGGTTGTCAAGTTATGGATAAAAGAAGTTTTGTAAATTTTGATAAAACGTTGATACGGAAACTGAAATTCTCGCTGATCTGCGTTGTTTCAGATTAAAACAAAAATACCACTGAATTCTTTGCTGTAAGGTCTAACAAACGACTCTGGCCGTTTGTCAATTCGAGTCTCGACGATTTTTCTAAAAATCATCAAAGTTGACTGTTTGATCACATTTTAAAATTCTAAAAAAAAAGCTGAAACTTTTTTTATTAAAAATGTCAGTTTTGTATCAGTTGTCATGGTCGGCCTAATGTATGTTTACTTTTGCCAAAAATCATGTTATATCTTTGTTGTAACGAGAATTTAAAGGCTTTGACCGTTTGTCAATCCGAGTTTCGAGGAATTTTCTAAAAATCTCCAAAGTAGGTTACTCGGTCACTTTTGTAAAATTTATTAAAGCTGAAAAAAAATTAACTTTGAAACGCCGAAACCGCGTTGGCAACTACGAGCTGTCTAGGTTTAGTTTACTTCTGTAAAAATTTATGCTTAACCTTTTTGGTAATGTGTAACTTTTATCTTTGGCCGTTTATCAATCGGAGTTCCGATAATTTTTCTAAAAATCGCTGAAGTGGCCGTTTAGTCATGTTTGACCGAAAAATCATTTTTGTATAAGTTATTATATTTTTGCATGCGACCTCGTTTTTACTTTAACCTTTGACTTTTGCACATTAGTCTCGAGCATTGAGATTGTGGTACACTATGACTTGGCCTAAATTATTAGACAAATATTGACAAATACATTATATATATATATAATTACTATAGGTTCGTGAATCCAAGGCCAACCCTACACTTGTTCAATGATGTTATATGTATTTTTACTACAAAATACAGTATGGTGAGTTTCATTAATCCCTTTTTAAATGCTTTTGCAATATATATTTTTGGGACTGAGAATACATGCGCTGCTTTTATAAATGCTTTACGAAATAGACACAAGTAATCGAAACTACATTCTATGGTTGGATTATCTAATCGAATATGCCCTTTTTATTAAAGTCTGGTAATCTAAGAATTAGGGAACAGACACCCTAATTGACGCGAATCCTAAAGATAGATCTATCGGGCCCAACAAGCCCCATCCAAAGTGCCGGATGTTTTAGTACTTCGAAATTTATATCATGTCCGAAGGAGGATCCCGGAATGATGGGGATATTCTTATATATGCATATTGTTAATGTCGGTTACCAGGTGTTCAATCCATATGAATGATATTTTTGTCTCTATGCATGGGACGTATGTTTATGAGAAATGGAAATCTGAAATCTTGTGGTCTATTAAAATGATGGAAACGATTGTTTAAGTTAAACTAATGAACTCACCAACCTTTTGGTTGACACTTTAAAGCATGTTTATTCTCAGGTACGAAAGAAATCTTCCGCTGTGCATTAGCTCATTTTAAAGATATTACTTGGAGTCATTCATGCCATATTCCAAAAGACGTTGCATTCGAGTCGTTGAGGTTCATTAGAGATTATTATTAAGTAAATGACAGATTAGGTCATTTATAGTTTGGATATTATGAAATGGTATGCATACCTGTCAACTTTCGATGTAAATGAAAGTTTGTCTTTTAAAACGAATGCAATGTTTGTAAAATGTATCATATAGAGGTCAAATACCTCGCGATGTAATCATATGTTATTGTATTCGTCCCTATGGATTGGGTCGGGTCGTCTCATGTGGTATCAGAGCGGTGGTCTTAGCGAACCAAGTCTTGCATTAGTGTGTCTAACTGATAGTTGTTTAGATGCATTAGTGAGTCTGGACTTCGACCGTGTCTGCATGTCAAAAGTTTTGCTTATCATTTAGTCGGAAATCATCTACCTACCATCTTTAGGAAATTACCTGATTATCATTCTTTAGTCTATACGCGTTTTCTTGCATTTATTGCATAATAGTGTATAGACGAAATCTTATCCTGGCATATCTGTTACTGTGAACTTTGACTGACATCTTTCAAAGTTTCTTCCGTAATTTATGGGATTTTGATAATATATATACATATGTAAATTATGTATTGAAGAATATCAAATCTAATTCCTATAATCTATTTCATAACAAAATTCTTTCCCTAATCATACAAGATGGATCCCTCAACTAGTTCGAACTCCTCAGATTTCGACAGTTATGCCGATATGGAATTCCACTCAAGCTCCGAAAACAGTGTTTCCGGAATGGATCAACCAATCAGCCATCATCTATTCTGGATGAAATGGGGATGGGTTCGTAGCCTCCTCAATTATTGGAGACAAGAAGAAGGTGATCCTTTCCATCCACCAAATTGCCCTATTGGCGATGAACCTGAAGCACTTACCGGCGAACCTGTTCGTAAAACCATTTTCTCTCTCATTTCCAGAGTATCTCGTCACGATTATATCCTACATCAAATCCTAGATTTTATTTATCCGCTCGTCCCAACCGACAATCATCCCGGTGTACTAGCAGAAGTTAACGAACTTCGCGCACGCGTGACGACTTTGGAGCTTATGGTGCAAGGATTACAAACACCATCAGCAGCATCGGCAGCATAATCAGTACCGCCAGTAACATCAACATCGCAAACCTCAATACTATAGACATCAGCAGCATCACCGGCATCAACGGTATCATCATCATTAACACCAACAGCACCATTACCATCATCAACAATCACATTCGCATCACACGCCTCAACATCATAATCTATACCTCGGATATCAACATCACACGCATCATAGATACCAAGGAGTACCAACAACAACAAACGATGAAGTATTGATTCATAACTTCATCTGAGGAATATTCTACGGCGATTATGTAATCTCTAAAGTCTTATAAATTATCTATTTCCACCCTAACCCTAAATCAGACGAGTGAACCAAAATGAGTCAAGGAAGAATCGAAACCTTAACAAGGATGGTGCGCGATTTACTTGTTATACAAGCATCACTGGCAATTACCGGAAGTATCATCAGCAGCAACAGTACCGTTAGCATCACCAGTATAGTCAGTAACGTCAGTATCGTCAGAATCAGCAACACCTATGACATCACAAATCCCATCAGTTCAAGAATCACTGTGGAAATCGTTACCGATCAACAACGAATATGTTGTATCAACGAGTTATATAGTATTAACTCATTCCTTCTGAAGAATTATTATATGTTCTATATATATGAATTCTGGAATTATAATAAATCTTTTTGTACTAAGCTATTAAGTATGAATTGAAAAAGAGTAGATACTACTCGTTTAAATTCATATTACTAATATCTTATGATGTACATCCTTCATTAACAACTTAATCATCGTTAACCACAATCTCTGTTTCAATCTAATGAACTCCGGTTCATAATAAATCAAGTGTATCATTCAATAACATGTTTGATTATACACTTTCATCTTCGATATACCCGAAATTTACGGGAAAACAATATCCGTATCTTGCGAAGTTAGCAAGAGTTCTATGAGCATCAGCATGATTCACTAAGGAAATACATATAAATATTGAAGCACTGATTACATTAGTGAAATACTCCGCAAGAATTATGTAATCTCTAATGTTTTAGAGAAAATTCATTTCTAATTCAATCCGAAAATCAAATGAGCTTAGTATGATATTAACTTATTGAACCTGTACTACATCTGAAGAAAATATACCCACATATATTTTCATAAAGATTGTAATGAGAATTCTTGTTCAAAATATTATTTGTGAAATTTTTTTTTAACGGGTAGGTAATACCCGAGAGATATATAAAATCACAATTAATATGTTACATTCTTCAATTCTGATTCAATAATCATCAACTAAACCAATATACATTCTTCAATAGAAATCAAAACAACCATACTCATTCGAATCTAATTACATATTCTGATTTTGGGAATTTCAGAATTTAACTCGAGATACAACCAAAATCATCACTCTTAGATCTTTACATTTTTCAAAGCTATACTTTGACTTCAAAACTATGATAGAACATCACTTTTAATCGTAACACACAAGATGGATATGAAAAATCATTCGGGATTTAGGACGATTTCATCATTTGGATATTGACTATGACAATCTGTAATTAAATCCCTTCTAAATTCTAGAAGACACATCAAATAATGAACAATCGAGATGACGATCCAACCATACATTATCCGAAGTTTTGTACCTGAAAAGCTCTCGAAACCAAAGTCATAGTTTAACCCGTGCCCACGTCAAATTCTTTAACATTTATTAGCAAAAACAACATTTCGATTCCTTTTCAAAGTAGCCGATTTTGTCACAGCTCCAGCAAGTCAATTTCGATTTCTCAGTCGGACTAGTCTTATTATAACCCCGATAGATACGTTGCTACTCGTCATTGTTACTGGGGAACCTTTCATATTCCACCATATTACCACCAGCGTTTAATCATCTAAAACAAGATTCTTCTAAACCCACCTCGGATTGATAACCAGTGATTCAGATATTATAGCATTAAATGCAGAGGAAACATAAGCATGATAGATGATCTAAACGGTCAAAAGTTTGATGATAAAAGATAGTGAGTTGGTAAAGCTCAGGAAAAGAAAGGATTTGGAACTGGAAAACGGATTGAGCAAAGTATGAAGGAAGCCGTGGACAAATCACAGGGTCTAAATCTGCCTTCAAAGGATTCAAATGATTCAGTGTCTGCTGAAAACGTTAGCAAACACGTTACCCCTTATTCTAAACCTTCACAGACAGATATTCTTCATCATCATCTTACCTTAGATATTATAAGATATCTTCGTATCTCCCATTATACATATTCTCCATATTTCTGGAGATATCTTCACCACTATCCTTATCTGAGATCATTTATCTCTCCGTAATATCTGCAACATAAAAGAAACTGTGTTAGTTTCTAAATTCTTAAAAAAAAAAAATAAAAAAAAAAAAAATCAAATATGAATGTTTTGAAGTAGTGTTGGGGACTGATACATGGGTTAGTATAATATAATGACACTTGATCAACGTCATTATATTACAGTAATTCATGCTGAGTTTCTAATGGAACGTGATGATTCAAAGAACATACCGTCATCATGTGCCATTTACACGACTCTTACATTCTATCTAATCTTTAAATATATCAAGAAAATATTTCTTGATGATTCGGTCTTTTCCAGGGTATTCTGGTAATTTAACAAATCAGGATTTACCATTGCCCTTTCCTTTTTAGAACAATTACTATATTCCTTCTGAAATCCATACATACGAATTCCGGACCATTACGAGAGCTATTTAATCGCAAGAAGAAGAAACGAAAGGACAAAGCTCCGAAATAGAAATTCGGGGTATAAACCGCAGCAAATAGAAGAGAGCATTAACTATGGATGACGATGACTATAGAAGACAGAAGCAGGGACATCGAAATATAAAGGAAGGTGTAAAATCTAACAACAACCCGGAAATTACAACCCGTATATATCGATGCATATAGCAATGTAAAGACATGGGAGAACTAGAAACACTATAAACCCAAGAGTATAGTAGAAGTAAATAGATTCTTCTGGTGGCAGATTAAAAAGAAGAATGACAGATATGAAAGTTAAGAGGATATCAAGGATCAGGATGGGATGGAGCATATTAATGAATACTTTAAAGTAGGAATTGAGAAAGAAAGAATAGAAGGTGTGAGTTGTAAGGAAATGGAGAGGGTGGATTTATAGGAAAATTTTCGACAGAGCAATCGAAGCAGATTATCGCGTTTAATCAAAGAAGATCTGAATCTCCTTAATTACCGAAGAATCAAATCTTAATATGAAGATTTCTTCTAAATTCCTTAAATTTCGGAAATCAATCTTGACTACGACACCGGTTAAGTCAAACTTACTTTTATTCATTTTCACTCTTAAGTGATAGCTTCATCCGTGCTCTTCACAAAAAAAACAAATCATTTTATCTATATTAATCAATGATGATAAAACCCTAATTATCAGTTCATATACGTCATGAAAACACTCTTACTGTTAGCCATGACAATCTCTATCAAATTTCGGGACGAAATTTCTTTTAACGGGTAGGTAATGTGATGACCCGGAAATTTCCGAACAAATTTAAACTTTAATCTTTATATATATCCGACACGATAAGCAAAATCTGTAATGTTGACTCCCAAAAGTTTTGAAACTATATTCATTTAATCAAATACCCATTGACCATGCCTCACGATTCACGAACAATTATGTGTAAATAAATATATATGCATATACATGTGTGCTTATTAAATTGAGATATATTAATAAAACATTGAACGGATTAGTTAATATGAATATAAGCTATGAGATCTATTTTTTTTTTGAACTTGGAAATGCTATCAAGGTATTGAATGAATAATATGTTACATAAACATATTTGTTCGGTGTAAGTTTATCGACGAGATTAAAAGATAATATCAAATGATTGATTCATCAAATACATTGTATGATTACGAGTCACCGTTGAGAGGCCCACTTTGGATTTAGGAACCTTTCCTTTTAACGGTATTCGGAAATTGGTAAAGTGATTACAAGTAAGAACAAATGTGTCAATTCACGAAAGTTAGACAAAAGTTAGTGGTAAAATTAAATTTCATAATATATGATTGTTTTTTTTTAAACGAGCGGAAACACTTTTCGACCCAATAGAATCTGATTATGAAAATATTTTGTTTAAATAACTTAATTTGAATATATAAATAGGATATCAGTTATTAGAATTAAATATATAAATAACTCGCAACGCGTATATGAATACTGAAAATATATATGATTTTAAAATAAACGGTGATCCGGAAATGAATTCTATAAATTTTAGGCTTACTAAAAGTGTATTTAGGATCTAGTTATTTAATTTTAACACTTTTTATATTTTACCCAAAAATGAGAGGGACAGTTGATGTAATTTTTATTTATTAATTAATGATCAAATTTTATATCATAATGACCAAAATAAATAAATATAGTTAATTTAAAAATTTGGGATTTTTCTAAAAACTTTTATCCGCCACTAATTTTAAATAGTGCACGATAATAATTAGTGAGAAACTGTCGGCAGAATATCACAGCTGCTTAACTGTATCTTTGCATGTTTTTGCATGTTTATTTACATTAAAAATTTTAATATTATTATATTATTAATGTTATCCGTGATTTATGGGGTTAATAGTGTCGGTAAAATAGCAACGAAAATAATTGATGGCTGCTACTTTTGTTCTTGGATGTAGTGATCAAGTTGGAGTATATACTTATGTTTTTGTCGACATAAACAAAAAGACATAAGCACTTTTTTTTTTAAACCAAGACTATCATGCATGAACATACATATTTTATTATTTTTATGCAAGTTGTAAATGCATATATATATATATGTTAGTCTTGCCTAATCTCACAAAACATGCACACACTTAAATTACGTAGTAGTATTATTATATTATTATTATTATTATTATTATTATTTTTATTAAGCATATGATTAGTATTAGTATTATGAGGAGCGATATCATTTGTATTATACATAAAATACTACGACGGGGCTCTGCCCGCGTGATTTCAAAAATGAGTTGTCAAGAGGAATAGGGCTCAGGAAATTATGGGTTATAGCTAAGGAGGTTATGGGTATGGATCACGGATATGCTTGTGAGGTCAAATTAGTGGTTGTCATCTCCGTTGCGTCTACGTACCTTTCCTACAATATTGAACCTCAATATTGATACGTGAGCACTCATAACTTAACTTTTATTTATCAAAAGTGTATCCCTGACTAGTGCTCGAGAAAATAAAATTATGCATGCTTGTATATTTGATATTGCCCCTAGATAGGTTATGTTGAATCTTAAAGGTTGTTATACTAGGGATGAGATAAGATATAAGATATGCATGTCGTTGGAAAGCTAGCGAAAAATTAAGAACTTTTCATTTAGATATCGAATGGATTCGACGAACGGTTGGAAAATTATGAAATAAACGAATTGTATAATTAATTTCGTAATTGAAATTGCTGATGATAATTAGTGAACTAATTTTCTGGGTTATAAAAAGTGGTTATTTGAATTCTACTCGTCGAGCAGATGAATTTTCATATAAAGCACGTCTCGTTTCGTTGAACGGTTGTCAAGTTATGGATAAAAGAAGTTTTGTAAATTTTGATAAAACGTTGATACGGAAACTGAAATTCTCGCTGATCTGCGTTGTTTCAGATTAAAACAAAAATACCACTGAATTCTTTGCTGTAAGGTCTAACAAACGACTCTGGCCGTTTGTCAATTCGAGTCTCGACGATTTTTCTAAAAATCATCAAAGTTGACTGTTTGATCACATTTTAAAATTCTAAAAAAAAAGCTGAAACTTTTTTTATTAAAAATGTCAGTTTTGTATCAGTTGTCATGGTCGGCCTAATGTATGTTTACTTTTGCCAAAAATCATGTTATATCTTTGTTGTAACGAGAATTTAAAGGCTTTGACCGTTTGTCAATCCGAGTTTCGAGGAATTTTCTAAAAATCTCCAAAGTAGGTTACTCGGTCACTTTTGTAAAATTTATTAAAGCTGAAAAAAAATTAACTTTGAAACGCCGAAACCGCGTTGGCAACTACGAGCTGTCTAGGTTTAGTTTACTTCTGTAAAAATTTATGCTTAACCTTTTTGGTAATGTGTAACTTTTATCTTTGGCCGTTTATCAATCGGAGTTCCGATAATTTTTCTAAAAATCGCTGAAGTGGCCGTTTAGTCATGTTTGACCGAAAAATCATTTTTGTATAAGTTATTATATTTTTGCATGCGACCTCGTTTTTACTTTAACCTTTGACTTTTGCACATTAGTCTCGAGCATTGAGATTGTGGTACACTATGACTTGGCCTAAATTATTAGACAAATATTGACAAATACATTATATATATATATAATTACTATAGGTTCGTGAATCCAAGGCCAACCCTACACTTGTTCAATGATGTTATATGTATTTTTACTACAAAATACAGTATGGTGAGTTTCATTAATCCCTTTTTAAATGCTTTTGCAATATATATTTTTGGGACTGAGAATACATGCGCTGCTTTTATAAATGCTTTACGAAATAGACACAAGTAATCGAAACTACATTCTATGGTTGGATTATCTAATCGAATATGCCCTTTTTATTAAAGTCTGGTAATCTAAGAATTAGGGAACAGACACCCTAATTGACGCGAATCCTAAAGATAGATCTATCGGGCCCAACAAGCCCCATCCAAAGTGCCGGATGTTTTAGTACTTCGAAATTTATATCATGTCCGAAGGAGGATCCCGGAATGATGGGGATATTCTTATATATGCATATTGTTAATGTCGGTTACCAGGTGTTCAATCCATATGAATGATATTTTTGTCTCTATGCATGGGACGTATGTTTATGAGAAATGGAAATCTGAAATCTTGTGGTCTATTAAAATGATGGAAACGATTGTTTAAGTTAAACTAATGAACTCACCAACCTTTTGGTTGACACTTTAAAGCATGTTTATTCTCAGGTACGAAAGAAATCTTCCGCTGTGCATTAGCTCATTTTAAAGATATTACTTGGAGTCATTCATGCCATATTCCAAAAGACGTTGCATTCGAGTCGTTGAGGTTCATTAGAGATTATTATTAAGTAAATGACAGATTAGGTCATTTATAGTTTGGATATTATGAAATGGTATGCATACCTGTCAACTTTCGATGTAAATGAAAGTTTGTCTTTTAAAACGAATGCAATGTTTGTAAAATGTATCATATAGAGGTCAAATACCTCGCGATGTAATCATATGTTATTGTATTCGTCCCTATGGATTGGGTCGGGTCGTCTCATTACTTCCCGACGAAGTAAAAATTTGTGAATGTGAGTTATAGTCCCATTTTTAAAATCTAATATTTTTGGGATGAGAATACATGCAGGTTTTATAAATGATTTACAAAATAGACACAAGTACGTGAAAATACATTCTATGGTTGAATTATCGAAATCGAATATGCCCCTTTTTATTAAGTCTGGTAATCTAAGAATTAGGGAACAGACACCCTAATTGACGTGAATCCTAAAGATAGATCTATTGGGCCTAACAAACCCCATCCAAAGTACCGGATGCTTTAGTACTTCGAAATTTATATCATGTCCGAAGGAGGATCCCGGAATGATGGGGATATTCTTATATATGCATCTTGTTAATGTCGGTTACCAGGTGTTCACCATATGAATGATTTTTATCTCTATGTATGGGATGTGTATTGAAATATGAAATCTTGTGGTCTATTATTATGATTTGATATATATAGGTTAAACCTATAACTCACCAACATTTTTGTTGACGTTTTAAGCATGTTTATTCTCAGGTGATTATTAAGAGCTTCTGCTGTCGCATACTTAAATAAGGATGAGATTTGGAGTCCATGCTTGTATGATATTGTGTAAAAACTGCATTCAAGAAACTTATTTTGTTGTAACATATTTGTATTGTAAACCATTATGTAATGGTCGTGTGTAAACAGGATATTTTAGATTATCATTATTTGATAATCTACGTAAAGCTTTTTAAACCTTTATTGATGAAATAAAGGTTATGGTTTGTTTTAAAATGAATGCAGTCTTTGAAAAACGTCTCATATAGAGGTCAAAACCTCGCAACGAAATCAATTAATATGGAACGTTTTTAATCAATAAGAACGGGACATTCCAGTTGGTATCCGAGCGTTGGTCTTAGAGAACCAGAAAATTTGCATTAGTGTGTCTTATCGAGTTTGTTAGGATGCATTAGTGAGTCTGGACTTCGACCATGTTTTCTTTAAAAATGATTGCTTAACATTTTTGTTGGAAACTATATATTATTAACATGTATATATTATGTGATATATTAATCTCTTAACATGTTTGATATTGTGTGATAGATGTCTACCTCTAGCACAAATCCCATTGACTCACCTAATAATAACGAAGAGTCGAATATATATTGGACTGATTCACAAGTTCCCGAAGAGGAACCGGAAGAAGAATCAGAACCGGAAGAAGAATCAGAACCGGGAGAGGAGGAACCGGAGGAGGAAATAGAACCGGTGGGGGAAATAATAAAACGGTTAAGTAAAAGAAAATCCTCAACCAACCGACTAAGGTTAATTATGGTCAATGGTGTTTCCGCCAAGGAAGCAAAATATTGGGAGGATTACCAATTCTCCGATGAATCGGATTCCGACGAGAATTCTGATGATGTTATAGAAATTACCCCAACTGAATTTAAAAAAAGCAAAAGAAAATAATAAGGGAGAGGGCATAAAAATAGAGAAATCTAATTCCAACCCCGATGAACTTTATATGTATCGTCAACCCCCGAAGTCCTTAAGTTGTAACAATGACCCGGGAACCTCTAAACCACCAGGTTTTTCTAAACCGTTGTGGAAAACGACAGCTAGTATTAGGGGAACATCATATATCCCTAGAAACTTGGTAAAACGAACCAAAACCGAAGAAGAAGAAATGAGCGAGTCGGAATAAGATAGTTGTATTCGTGTGGTGTAATATATGTAATATAGTGTGCTTATGCTTTATGATATATGTAAAAATTGCTTGTATTAATAAGTATTTTTTTATGAATCTAACTCTTGTCTATTTTACAGTTTAAAAACACAAAATGGGGATAGACAACCCAATATTTTAAGAGACCTACCCGGAGACATGATTGATGAAATCTTGTCTAGAGTCGGTCAGAATTCCTCGACACAACTATTTAAGGCGATATCAGTTTGTAAGACATTCGAAGAACGTTCCAAGAATGTCTTGGTTTATAAGAGACTTTCGTTTGAAAGATGGGGGATATCACATTGGGAAACCCATAAGTTACGATATGTTTACTTTGACGCATATATTGCTGGGAACCCAAATGCTATTTTACGCAACGGGTTAAGAAATTATTTTGACTCAATGTATCCGAATATAGGACTTCATGATTTAGAAAAAGCGGCTAACATGCAACATAAAGAAGCATGCTATGCTTACGGGTTAGTAATGTTCGCTTCTCACCAAAGTGAGAAAAATAACATCGGGCTACAGCTATTAAACAAAACGTTCCCACAAGTGACGGAGTTGGTAATTGGGGTAAGAAATGAGGTTTTTAGGTTATTACGAGACTGTTGGTCATTACGTAACCCTCGTCCCTTTGATGACGTTACAACACGCTGTCTTATCAACGGCCATAACGGTTATGTTCCACAAGACCAAGGATGGGAAGTAGTCCTAGTAAAACCAGAATGCATGACTTGTTTCTGGACGTATGAATTACGTGTCTTTATTGCCTTTACTGAACGACTTGTGTACTAGCTAGAATTATTTTCACAACTATCTTGTATCAAAGTTATTGTATGCTATATTTCATGCTATATGTAAAATAAGCGGTATTGTAAGTTTGTAAAATATTGTGTAAAAGTTTGAACGCGAAATATTATTATAATCAGTTTTTCATATAGAATTGTAGTAGTTGAATTGTATATTAGCTACTAAGTATGAACTTAACGGGTACGTACTACCCAAATTTAAACTTATAAAACGCTAATATGAAGAAAAAGCTTTTATAAATGAGTTCATATTATGCTACGAAATACTACTAACTACTCTTAATATTCTGTATGATTAACTTGTTCCATTTGACTATTTTAAAGGAAATGGCACCGACTACTCGACACACCGTGAATATGAATGAAGAGGAATTCCGTACTTTTCTAGCTTCAAACATAGCCGCAGTACAGGCTGCGCTACATACCAATAATAACCTTGGATCTAGCAGTATAGGAAATCGTGTAGGATGCACCTACAAAGAATTCACTGCCTGCAAACCTTTGGAATTTGATGGAACCGAAGGACCGATCAGATTGAAACGGTGGACCGAGAAGGTCGAATCGGTGTTTGCCATAAGTAAGTGTACTGAAGAGTACAAAGTGAAGTATGCTACGCATACCTTCACAGGTTCTGCATTAACATGGTGGAATACCTATCTAGAGCAAGTGGGACAAGATGATGCTTACGCACTACCGTGGTCAGCATTCAAGCACTTGATGAATGAGAAGTACCGTCCCAGAACCGAGGTCAATAAGCTCAAGACAGAACTTAGAGGGTTACGAACTCAAGGATTTGATATTACCACGTACGAAAGACGATTCACATAATTGTGCCTATTGTGTCCGGGAGCGTTCGAAGATGAGGAAGAGAAGATCGACGCGTTTGTGAAAGGATTACCGGAAAGAATCCAAGAAGATATAAGTTCACACGAGCCCGCCTCCATACAACAGGCATGTAGAATGGCTCACAAACTAGTGAACCAGATTGAAGAAAGAATTAAAGAACAGACTGCTGAAGAGGCCAATGTGAAGCAAGTCAAAAGAAAGTGGGAGGAAAACGGTGATAAGAATCACCAATACAACAACAGCAATTACAACAATAATCGCAACAATTATCGCAACAATCGCAACATCAATCGCAACTACAACAAACGGCCCAACAACAACAACAACAGCAACTACAACAATCATCCCAACAACAATAATAACCGCAACAACAACAACAATCAGAAGCAGCTATGCCAAAGGTGTGAAAAGTATCACTCGGGGTTCTGCACCAAATTTTGCAACAAGTGTAAAAGAAATGGTCATAGCGCGGCGAAGTGTGAGGTCTACGGACCAGGGGTTAACAGAACGAAAGGAACAAATGGTGTCGGAACGAGTAATGGCGGAGCAAGTAGTGTCGGAGCAAGTTATGCCAATGTAGTTTGTTATAAATATGGAAAACCGGGCCACATTATTAGAAATTGCCCGAACCAGGAGAACACGAATGGACAAGGCCGCGGAAGAGTTTTCAATATTAATGCGGCAAAGGCACGGGAAGACCCGGAGCTTGTTACGGGTACGTTTCTTATTGACAATAAATCTGCTTACGTTTTATTTGATTCGGGTGCGGATAGAAGCTAAATAAGTAGAGATTTTTGTGCTAAATTAAGTTGTCCATTGACGCCTTTGGATAGTAAATTTTTACTCGAATTAGCAAATGGTAAATTAATTTCAGCAGATAATATATGTCGGAATCGAAAAATTAAACTGGTTAGCGAAACATTTAAGATTGATTTGATACCAGTAGAGTTAGAGAGTTTTGATGTGATAATCGGTATGGACTGGTTGAAAGAAGTGAAAGCAGAGATCGTTTGTTACAAAAATGCAATTCGCATTATACGAGAAAAAGGAAAACCCTTAATGGTGTACGGAGAAAAGGGCAACACGAAGCTACATCTTATTAGTAATTTGAAGGCACAAAAACTAATAAGAAAAGGTTGCTATGCTGTTCTAGCACACGTCGAGAAAGTACAAACTGAAGAAAAGAGCATCAATGATGTTCCCATTGCAAAAGAATTTCCCGATGTATTTCCGAAAGAATTACCGGGATTACCCCCACATCGATCCGTTGAATTTCAAATAGATCTTGTACCAGGAGCTGCACCAATAACTCGTGCTCCTTACAGACTCGCACCCAGCGAGATGAAAGAACTACAAAGCCAATTACAAGAAATTTTAGAGCGTGGTTTCATTCGACCAAGCACATCACCGTGGGGAGCTCCTGTTTTGTTTGTCAAGAAGAAAGATGGTACATTCAGGTTGTGTATCGACTACCGAGAGTTGAACAAACTTACCATCAAGAACCGCTACCCACTACCGAGAATCGACGACTTATTTGATCAACTACAAGGCTCGTCTGTTTATTCAAAGATTGACTTACGTTCCGGGTATCATCAAATGCGGGTGAAAGAAGATGATATTCCAAAGACTGCTTTCAGAACACGTTACGGTCATTACGAGTTTATGGTCATGCCGTTTGGTTTAACTAATGCACCAGCTGTGTTCATGGACCTTATGAACCGAGTGTGTGGACCATACCTTGACAAGTTTGTCATTGTTTTCATTGATGACATACTTATTTACTCAAAGAATGACCAAGAACACGGTGAATATTTGAGAAAGGTGTTAGAAGTATTGAGGAAGGAAGAATTGTACGCTAAGTTTTTAAAGTGTGCATTTTGGTTGGAAGAAGTTCAATTCCTCGGTCACATAGTGAACAAAGAAGGTATTAAGGTGGATCCGGCAAAGATAGAAACTGTTGAAAAGTGGGAAACCCCGAAAACTCTGAAACACATACGCCAGTTTTTAGGACTAGCTGGTTACTACAGAAGGTTCATCCAAGACTTTTCCAAAATAGCAAAACCCTTGACTGCATTAACGCATAAAGGGAAGAAATTTGAATGGAATGATGAACAAGAGAAAGCGTTTCAGTTATTGAAGAAAAAGCTAACTACGGCACCTATATTGTCATTGCCTGAAGGGAATGATGATTTTGTGATTTATTGTGACGCATCAAAGCAAGGTCTCGGTTGTGTATTAATGCAACGAACGAAGGTGATTGCTTATGCGTCTAGACAATTGAAGATTCACGAACAAAATTATACGACGCATGATTTGGAATTAGGCACGGTTGTTTTGCATTAAAGACTTGGAGGCACTACTTATATGGGGTCAAAAGTATTATATATACCGACCACAAAAGTTTTCAACACATATTTAATCAGAAACAACTGAATATGAGGCAGCGTAGGTGGATTGAATTATTGAATGATTACGACTTTGAGATTCGTTACCACCCGGGGAAGGCAAATGTGGTAGCCGATGCCTTGAGCAGGAAGGACAGAGAACCCATTCGAGTAAAATCTATGAATATAATGATTCATAATAACCTTACTACTCAAATAAAGGAGGCGCAATAAGGAGTTTTAAAAGAGGGAAATTTAAAGGATGAAATACCCAAAGGATCGGAGAAGCATCTTAATATTCGGGAAGACGGAACCCGGTATAGGGCTGAAAGGATTTGGGTACCAAAATTTGGAGATATGAGAGAAATGGTACTTAGAGAAGCTCATAAAACCAGATACTCAATACATCCTGGAACGGGGAAGATGTACAAGGATCTCAAGAAACATTTTTGGTAACCGGGTATGAAAGCCGATGTTGCTAAATACGTAGGAGAATGTTTGATGTGTTCTAAGGTCAAAGCTGAGCATCAGAAACCATCAGGTCTACTTCAACAACCCGAAATCTCGGAATGGAAATGGGAAAACATTGCCATGGATTTCATCACTAAATTGCCAAGGACTGCAAGTGGTTTTGATACTATTTGGGTAGTAGTTGATCGTCTCACCAAATCAGCACACTTCCTGCCAATAATAGAAGATGACAAGATGGAGAAGTTAGCACGACTGTATTTGAAGGAAGTCGTCTCCAGACATGGAACACCAATCTCTATTATCTCTGATAGGGATGGCAGATTTATTTCAAGATTCTGGCAGACATTACAGCAAGCATTAGGAACTCGTCTAGACATGAGTACTGCCTATCATCCACAAACTGATGGGCAGAGCGAAAGAACGATACAAATGCTTGAAGACATGCTACGAGCATGTGTTATTGATTTCGGAAACAGTTGGGATCGACATCTACCGTTAGCAGAATTTTCCTACAACAACAGCTACCATTCAAGCATTGAGATGGCGCCGTTTGAAGCACTCTATAGTAGAAAGTGCAGGTCTCCGATTTGTTGGAGTGAAGTGGGGGATAGACAGATTACGAGTCCGGAGATTATACAAGAAACTACCGAGAAGATCATCCAAATTCAACAACGGTTGAAAACCGCCCAAAGTCGACAAAAGAGCTACGCTGACATTAAAAGAAAAGATATAGAATTTGAAATTGAAGAGATGGTCATGCTTAAAGTTGCACCTTGGAAAGGCGTTGTTCGATTTGGTAAACGAGGGAAATTAAATCCAAGGTATATTGGACCATTCAAGATTATTGATCGTGTCGGACCAGTAGCTTACCGACTTGAGTTACCTCAACAACTCGCGGCTGTACATAACACTTTCCACGTCTCGAATTTGAAGAAATGTTTTGCTAAAGAAGATCTCACGATTCCATTAGATGAAATCCAAATCAACGAAAAACTTCAATTCATCGAAGAACCCGTCGAAATAATGGATCGTGAGGTTAAAAGACTTAAGCAAAACAAGATACCAATTGTTAAGGTTTGATGGAATGCTCGTAGAGGACCCGAGTTCACCTGGGAGCGTGAAGATCAGATGAAGAAGAAATACCCGCATCTATTTCCAGAAGATTCGTCAACACCTTCAACAGCTTAAAATTTCGGGACGAAATTTATTTAACGGGTAGGTACTGTAGTGACCCGAACTTTTCCATGTTTATATATATTAATTGAGATTGATATTTACATGATTAAATGTTTCCAGCATGTTAAGCAATCAAACTTGTTAAGACTTGATTAATTGAAATATGTTTCATATAGACAATTGACCACCCAAGTTGACCGGTGATTCACGAATGTTAAAACTTGTAAAAACTATACGATGACATATATATGGTTATATATATAGTTAACATGATTTTATTATAAGTATGTATCTCATTAGGTATTTTAACAATGAGTTATATACATAAAAATGAGACTATTAATTTAAGAAACTCGAAAATGATATATATAACGATTATCGTTATAACAACGTCTTACTAGGTACATATGAATCATATTAAGATATTGATACACTTGGTTAATTATGTTAAATGATAAGTAAATATATTATTAAGTGTATTAACAATGAAATACATATGTAAAAATAAGACTACTAACTTAATGATTTCGGAACGAGACATATATGTAACGATTATCGTTGTAACGACATTTCACTGTATATACATCATACTAAGATATATTATATATCATAATATCATGATAATATAACAATTTAACATCTCATTTGTTATAATAAACAATGGGTTAACAACATTCAACAAGATCGTTAACCTAAAGGTTTCAAAACAACATTTACATGTAATGACTAACGATGACTTAACGACTCAGTTAAAATGTATATACATGTAGTGTTTTAATATGTATTCATACACTTTTGAAAGACTTCAAGACACTTATCAAAATACTTCTACTTAACAAAAATTCTTACAAATTACATCCTCGTTCAGTTTCATCAACAATTCTACTCGTATGCACCCGTATTCGTACTCGTACAATACACAGCTTTTAGATGTATGTACTATTGGTATATACACTCCAATGATCAGCTCTTAGCAGCCCATGTGAGTCACCTAACACATGTGGGAACCATCATTTGGCAACTAGCATGAAATATCTCATAAAATTACAAAAATATGAGTAATCATTCATGACTTATTTACATGAAAACAAAATTACATATCCTTTATATCTAATCCATACACCAACGACCAAAAACACCTATAAACACTTTTATTCTTCAATTTTCTTCATCTAATTGATCTCTCTCAAGTTCTATCTTCAAGTTCTAAGTGTTCTTCATATATTCTACAAGTTCTAGTTACATAAAATCAAGAATACTTTCAAGTTTGTTAGCTCACTTCCAATCTTGTAAGGTGATCATCCAACCTCAAGAAATCTTTGTTTATTATAGTAGGTTATCATTCTAATACAAGGTAATAATCATATTCAAACTTTGGTTCAATTTCTATAACTATAACAATCTTATTTCAAGTGATGATCTTACTTGAACTTGTTTTCGTGTCATGATTCTGCTTCAAGAACTTCGAGCCATCCAAGGATCCGTTGAAGCTAGATCCATTTTCCTCTTTTCCAGTAGGTTTATCCAAGGAACTTAAGGTAGTAATGATGTTCATAACATCATTCGATTCATACATATAAAGCTATCTTATTCGAAGGTTTAAACTTGTAATCACTAGAACATAGTTTAGTTAATTCTAAACTTGTTCGCAAACAGAAGTTAATCCTTCTAACTTTACTTTTAAAATCAACTAAACACATGTTCTATATCTATATGATATGCTAACTTAATGATTTAAAACCTGGAAACACGAAAAACACCGTAAAACCGGATTTACGCTGTCGTAGTAACACCGCGGGCTGTTTTGGGTTAGTTAATTAAAAACTATGATAAACTTTGATTTAAAAGTTGTTATTCTGAGAAAATGATTTTTATTATGAACATGAAACTATATCCAAAAATTATGGTTAAACTCAAAGTGGAAGTATGTTTTCTAAAATGGTCATCTAGACGTCGTTCTTTCGACTGAAATGACTACCTTTACAAAAACAACTTGTAACTTATTTTTCCGACTATAAACCTATACTTTTTCTGTTTATATTCATAAAATAGAGTTCAATATGAAACCATAGCAATTTGATTCACTCAAAACGGATTTAAAATGAAGAAGTTATGGGTAAAACAAGATTGGATAATTTTTCTCATTTTAGCTACGTGAAAATTGGTAACAAATCTATTCCAACCATAACTTAATCAACTTGTATTGTATATTATGTAATCTTGAAATACCATAGACACGTATACAATGTTTCGACCTATCATGTCGACACATCTATATATATTTCGGAACAACCATAGACACTATATATGTGAATGTTGGAGTTAGCTATACAGGGTTGATGTTGATTCCAAAATATATATAGTTTGAGTTGTGATCAATACTGAGATACGTATACACTGGGTCGTGGATTGATTCAAGATAATATTTATCAATTTATTTCTGTACATCTAACTGTGGACAACTAGTTGTAGGTTACTAACGAGGACAGCTGACTTAATAAACTTAAAACATCAAAATATATTAAAAGTGTTGTAAATATATTTTGAACATACTTTGATATATATGTATATATTGTTATAGGTTCGTGAATCAACCAGTGGCCAAGTCTTACTTCCCGATGAAGTAAAAATCTGTGAATGTGAGTTATAGTCCCATTTTTAAAATCTAATATTTTTAGGATGAGAATACATGCAGGTTTTATAAATGATTTACAAAATAGACACAAGTACGTGAAAATACATTCTATGGTTGAATTATCGAAATTGAATATGCCCCTTTTTATTAAGTCTGGTAATCTAAGAATTAGGGAACAGACACCCTAATTGACGTGAATCCTAAAGATAGATCTATTGGGCCTAACAAACCCCATTCAAAGTACCGGATGCTTTAGTACTTCGAAATTTATATCATGTCCGAAGGAGGATCCCGGAATGATGGGGATATTCTTATATATGCATCTTGTTAATGTCGGTTACCAGGTGTTCACCATATGAATGATTTTTATCTCTATGTATGGGATGTGTATTGAAATATGAAATCTTGTGGTCTATTATTATGATTTGATATATATAGGTTAAACCTAGAACTCACCAACATTTTTGTTGATGTTTTAAGCATGTTTATTCTCAGGTGATTATTAAGAGCTTCCGCTGTCGCATACTTAAATAACGACGAGATTTGGAGTCCATGCTTGTATGATATTGTGTAAAAACTGCATTCAAGAAACTTATTTTGTTGTAACATATTTGTATTGTAAACCATTATGTAATGGTCGTGTGTAAACAGGATATTTTAGATTATCATTATTTGATAATCTACGTAAAGCTTTTTAAACCTTTATTGATGAAATAAAGGTTATGGTTTGTTTTAAAATGAATGCAGTCTTTGAAAAACGTCTCATATAGAGGTCAAAACCTCGCAACGAAATCAATTAATATGGAACGTTTTTAATCAATAAGAACGGGACATTTCATAAACCATTCAAAATTACTGCGTTACCCCAGAAATCTTATTTGTCACACCTGTCGGAGCGATGCTCATTCTTACATGGCTCGAAGTCCTGACTTAATCCAAGAGATTCTCATCTAGCGATATTAACACCATCAGTATCCTGACTTTAATATTAGTCATAACTTATTTGGCATTTTGCCAAGTCAATAAGCGATTAACTTCTCGTCCTCATGCTCTATCCTTCATACCTCACTTTTTAGCAACGGCTTCACAAGTGAACATTTTTGGCCCAAAGACTTATGTCCTGATAATTATCAAAACTACATTTAATTCATTAGTTTTCATTACCTAGTAACATGTCACCCGATGATTCAAAGATTTTTCACTCAATCTTTTTCAACTCGTAACCTCTAAAATACGAAAAACTATGTTCATCAAAATTTTTACACATTGTTTATTTACGCGGTCCTCAAGAGATTTATGGACAAATGAAAGTAATAAAATTTTCCTGTCACTTATGCGATTTATAAAATCATATATGTATGAATTTACCCTTACTTATTTTGGTTAGTACATACCAAGTTATACCTCCGAATTATTTAAAAATCGCTCCTTTATTGAGTTGTTCAACTTTAGTCAAAAAGTTTTGTGTAAAATGGTACATGTTGTACATACTTCTAAAGTTACTAGGAACTTCGTTCTGTTTATGTTGTCACGTCAAATATTTAAAGGTTTTTCAAAACTCCCTTGGTTGATTTTATTAAAGGTTTTCGTATTAGACTATACCATGTGTGGATCACACTTCTTCTCGCCCCCCGTTAGGGATAAAACTTACTATTAATCTTTGTTAAAAACTCTTGAGCCACTTGGGATGGCAGTTTTATAAAATTTGTTAGGAAGTCCTTGCGCTCATAAAATGTTCCTTTTAAGGTTAGACATGGCAAACACGTGGGCCGATAAATCAGTTTTCTTAGGTACACTCAGTGGTCACCCTATCATAGAAAAGGCACTAGGAGGGTTTCTACTCTCACTGTTTCACGGCTAATCGCAACACCCTCTTAAACATCATCTCTATGAATCAGTAGGTTGAGGTACAAGGAATTATTTTTGAGATTCCTTTCACTTAGAGTAAACCATTTTTTATGACCAAGGGTTCACGTATCTTCTCATCCGCGCATCCCCTTAAGTATAAGGATAAATTCAGGAGGAACCGCTCGGAGAGTTCACTCTCGTTGAAAGACCACACCTTTCGTACGATTTTCTTTCAAAAATGTAATGTAAACTACTTTAGAAATCTATGAATCTTGTTATCCTCTTGGAAGGGGACTGCTTAAAACATTTACGACACTGATGTGGATACTCTACATATATCTTCCTTCGTTGATTGCAACTATATGTTGATCTAGTTAATGTTAACCCTAACTTCAACATGTAACTGATAGGATAAAGTTACATTATGGAACTGTACTTTCATTTCATCCAAGGATAAGTTCACATACAGTATGTTGAACTGGGTGATATAGTTCATTATTCGTTCAGACCGTCCTGAAGACGCTATAAATAATTATGGCTTACATTGCATATAATTTCGATTAGTCACTTCCAGCTAAAATTTCAATTCATTTATTCCAATGAAACGTTCTTAAATGTCGGGTTCTTTAAGCCATGGTCTCCTTCCGAAATTAAGGGGTTAGAAAAATTCGAGGCTAACACTATCCAGGCATCAAATTGCATGGTTGAGATCACCATGTTTTCCATTCTACCTGTCAGCTTTGTATTGCGACATAAGCGCTCAATTTCTTAGATGAGTTTGGTAACATTCATGATGCATTTCATACATCCAGCTTACTGAAGATGCCCTTAGGGCTAAAAACATCATCTTTCTTTTTGTGGGTATATATTCGGATGACATATTCGTGTTAGCAAGAAACAAAATAAATTTGTTGATCTCTTAGGACAAGAGACTTAATTAATGGCATATACATATTCTTACTTTTATGCGCCCAAGTACCTTTCAAGGCAAATAACTCACTTCTGAGCCCTCGAGTCTCTCGAAACTTTGATACGCTCCTTCTTATTCAAATACGATGCCATTGTTGGTCACTCCTCAAAATTTCGGGACAAAATTTTCTTTAACAGGTAGGTAATGTAACGACCCGGCTTTTTCGACTTGCTTTTGTGCTTTGTGCTTTCACGAAATTGCGTATTTGTGCGTACTGAGCTAGTTTATGCTGTGGGATCCTATTTCATGATAATTATTTTTGTTAATATCTTACAACGTGCTATTAAGTGTGTAATCACTTAACTTGATCCCCGAAAGCTTTTACGACTGTTAGTGTCACTTGACGTTGGAGACGAGCTATGTATTTCGGTACAAGTTTAACTTTGGTCATAATCGGAATATTATGACTACGTAATACTAATTGTTATTTCCTAATAACAATTACTTGGATTTTTGGATGCTTAATTACGCTTAGTAATTTACTAGAACACACTAGTTAGTCTTGTTGGACTTTCTACCTTGTTAGACTTTAGCCCACCCTACACTAGCTAGTAGACTATTTAATTAGCTCAATTATTAATACTAGTGACCCAATAATAAGTAAGACAAATGCTCATTTATTAGAGGGAACATACTAACATTTTTGTTAACCATTACCCATAATGTTGCATGGAATCCTAACATAAGCACCAACTTTAGATAACCACCAACCAAAAAGTGAAAAAGGTGTCCCCCACCATATCCCACGTCCACCATCACAATCCCACACCCTCACCACCTATAAATACAAGCCTTATTCCATCCATTTTACACTTGCTCTCATTTGCATTTTACACACACTTACTCTCTAATTCTTTATCTAGTCTTTCTCTCTCTAAAAAGTGTAAGTATTTGATTTTTCTTCTTCTTCTTCCCTTCTCTTGCACGAAATCATCATCATTGTCAAAGGGTCTAGCTTTTTAGCTTTTGATCTTGATTACATCTTGTAGATTCAAACATGGATTTGAATCCTTCAAGAACATGGAAGATTCAAGCTTTCTAGCTTTGAATCTTCACCTATTTTGTAGATCTAAATCTTTTAGCTTTAATCTTGTTATTTTGTTTTAAAAGATTCAAACTTGTGTTTGTAATCTTCATGTAACTTAAAGATCCAAGCTTTATGCTTCAAGATCTTCAAGAACAACCAAGATTCAAGCTTTCTAGCTTTGAATCTTCATTTCTTTTGTTGGATCTAAGTTTTATAACTTATGATCTCATTATTATGTTATAAAGATCAAAACTTGTGTTTGTGGTCTTCATGTAACTTGAAGATCTAAGCTTTATGCTTCAAGGTCTTCAAGAACACCAAAGATTCAATCTTTCTAGCTTTGTAATCTTATAACTTGTGTGAAAAGGATCCAAGCTCTCTAGCTTAGGGTTCCATCACTTCATTTGATTAAGATTGTGTTCATATTTGTTTGATTGAAGTAAAGTTTGTAGCTTTAGTTGTAAATAGAACTTGTATTTGTGTTAAGACTAAGGATATGATGTAACCTTGGTTCATCATCCATCTAAGACTCTTAAATGAGTTGTGTTCTTACTTGGTCTTAACATATTGTGTGTTGATGGTTGAATCTTGGTCAAGGTGATGCTAACCCATCAAAGAGTTGTACACTTGAAGCTTACAAGCATCAAGGATGAGAACCGTGAAGAGCATCAAGCACCAAGAACCCCACCAGAGCACTTGTTTACTATTTTTGGGGATCTGATCAGATTCCTGGGCTTCTGGAAAATTGATTTTCAGTTATTTCGTTTCGAGTAGATGACTTTTCGTTTAGGCCTCGTCTTAATCCGATATATGGTTTAGGATTTATAGCCCTCCGAAAGTCACTACGCCTTTGTAACGTTGTGCTGAAATTTCTGACCTACTCGCACTTAAACCGTCGCCACGGTCAAACGAAGACGAGTTAGGTTCTGAAAATTGGTCAGCGGTTAGAGGACTCGTATACGGAGCCATAGCCACTGACTACGCATCTTTTCATTTTGTATAGAGATCGTAGTATCTGACCGAAATCAGCCTGTTGTTTCGATCTCTATTCTTGTCAAACTTACTTAGCTTTTATGATGATGAATGATGATGATGATGATGACACTTAAACTTAATTTATGCACTTTTAAACCTTTGGGAACAATATACTGACCTAGTGACCTTTGACTTAGGTTGAAAACCTTTCGGACCGACTTACTACTTGCATACTTTCATTATCGACTTTACCGCTTTTATCACTGTGAGTTATAGCTTCCCTTTTTACTTATACTATTTTTGGAACTGAGAATACATTCGCTTTTTATGTTTTACTTACTTGACACGAGAACTTAAACTTTACATATGTGTGAGTTATATTACGGCATAAACATTCCCCTTAGCACGGTAACGTTTAATCATTGGTTTTGAACCGGTGAACGCGAATATTAGATATGGATCCATAGGGTTTGACATCCCCACTCGGGTTAGTCTTTAGTGACCCAAACTTTTCCATGTTTATATATATTAAATGAAATTGATATTTACATGATTAAGTGTTTCCAACATGTTAAGCAATCAAACATGTTAAGACTTGATTAATTGAAATAGGTTTTATATAGACAATTGACCACCCAAGTTGACCGGCGATTCACAAACGTTAAAACTTGTAAAAACTATATGATGACATACATATGGATATATATATAGTTATCATGATATTATGATAAGTATGTACCTAATTAAGTATTTTAACAATGAGTTATATACATAAAAATGAGACTATTGAATTAAGAAACTTGAAAACGGTATATATAACGATTATCGTTATAACAACGTCTTACTAATTACATATGAATCATTTTAAGATATTGTTACACTATATATAAACATGTTAAATGATAAGTAAACATATCATTAAGTATAATAACAATGAACTACATATGTAAAAACAAGACTACTAACTTAAGGATTTCGAAACGAGACATATATGTAACGATTATCGTTGTAACGACATTTAACTGTATATATATCATATTAAGATATATTAATACATCATTATATCATGATAATGTAATAATTTAACATCTCATTAGATATAATAAACAATGTGTTAACAACATTTAACAAGATCGTTAACTTAAAGGTTTCAAAACAACATTTACATGTAACGACTAACGATGACTTAACGACTCAATTAAAATGTATATACATGTAGTGTTTTAATATGTATTCATACACTTTTGAAAGACTTCAAGACACTTATCCAAGTACTTCTACTTAACAAAAATGCTTACGATTACATCCTCATTCATATTCATCAACAATTCTACTCGTATGCACTCGTATTTGTACTTGTACAATACACAGCTTCTAAATGTACTTACTATTGGTATATACACTCTAATGATCAGCTCTTAGTAGCCCATGTGAGTCACCTAACCATGTGGGAACCATCATTTAATATCTAGCATGACTTATGAGCAAGGAAACAAAAACAAGAACTCCTTTTAACCCCACTCACCTTCACCACTCACCACCAACTCCATTTCACTTATAATTTTCTTCCCAATTCTCTCTCAAAACACACACACTCTTCCACGAACATCTAAGTTACTATTTTTCCAGCAAAAATCATCAAATACAAGCTTTGGTTATTACCTATAATCATCATAAAAACAATTACTCAAGAACACATCAAGAACACTTCCAAGTTTACAAGTTTACTTCCAAGTTTCCTAATCCATTCCAAGCAATCATCTAAGATTAAGAAACCTTTATTATTTACAGTAGGTTATCTTTATAAATCAAGGTAATATTCATATTCAAGCTTTGATTCAATTTCTATAACTATAACTATCTTAATTCGAGTAATAATCTTACTTGAACTTGTTTTTGTGTCATGATTCTATTTCAAGAACTTCCAAGCCATCAAAGATCCTTTGAAGCTCAAGTTATTTTTCATCATTTCTAGTAGGTTTACCTACTAAACTTTAGTTAGTAATGATGTTCATAACATCATTCGATTCATATATGTATAACTATCTTATTCGAAGATTTGAACATGTAATCACTAGAACATAGTTTAGTTAATTCTAAACTTGTTCGCAAACAAAAGTTAATCCTTCTAACTTGACTTTTAAAATCAACTAAACACATGTTCTATATCTATATGATATGCTAACTTAATGATTTAAAACCTGAAAACAGGAAAAACACCGTAAAACTGGATATACGCCGTCGTTGTAACACCGCGGGCTGTTTTGGGTTAGTTAATTAAAAACTATGATAGACTTTGATTTAAAAGTTGTTATTTTGGGAAAATGATTTTTCTTATGAACATGAAACTATATCCAAAAATCATGGTTAAACTCAAAGTGGAAGTATGTTTTCCAAAATGGTCATCTAGACGTCGTTCTTTCGACTGAAATGACTACCTTTACAAAAAAGACTTGTAACCTATATTTTTGGCTATAAACTTATAATTTTTATGTTTAGATTCATAAACTTAAGTTCAATATGAAACCATAGCAACTTGAATCACTCAAAACGGATTTAAAATGAAGAAGTTATGGGTAAAACAAGATTGGATATTTTTTGCTTGTTGTAACTACGTGAAAATTGGTAGCAAATCTATATTAATCATATCCTAGTTAACTCATATTGTATTATACATGTATTCTAATATATTATGTAATCTTGGGATATCATAGACATGTATGCAAATGTTTTAACATATCATATCGACCCATGTATATATATTATTTGGAACAACCATAGACACTCTATATGCAGTAATGTTGGAGTTAGCTATACAGGGTTGAGGTTGATTCCAAAAATATATATACTTTGAGTTGTGATCTAGCCTGAGACGTGTATACACTGGGTCGTGGGTTGATTCAAGATAATATATATCAATTTATTTCTGTACATCTAACTGTGGACAACTAGTTGTAGGTTACTAACGAGGACAGCTAACTTAATAAACTTAAAATAGTAAAACGTATTAAAAATGTTGTAAATATATTTTGAACATACTTTGATATTTATATACATATTTGTTATAGGTTCGTGAATCGACCAGTGGCCAAGTCTTACTTTCCGATGAAGTAAAAATCTGTGAAAGTGAGTTATAGTCCCACTTTTAAAATCTAATATTTTTGGGATGAGAATATATGCAGCTTTCTAAATGTTTTACAAAATAGACACAGGTACGCGAAACTACATTCTATGGTTGGATTATTAAACCGAATATTGCCCCTTCAAGTCTGGTAGCCTAAGAATTAGGGAAATAACCCCTAATTGACGCGAATCCAAAAGATAGATCTATGGGCCTAACAAACCCCATTCTGGAATTTGGAATGCTTTAATACTTCGATTTATATGGTGATTGCGATTGCCAATTTATGACATACTTGCGGGTATGCGGGGAATATTCTATATGCATTATGTTAATATCGGTTACTAGGTGTTCATCATAGAATGATTTTTATACACTTGCGAATGTTGGATTATTGAATAAATAAAATCTTGTGGTCTATTATATTAATTTGATAATATATAGGTTAAACCTATAACTCACTAACATTTTTGTTGACGTTTAAAGCATGTTTATTCTCAGGTGATTATTAAGAGCTTCCGCTGTTGCATGCTAATATATGGACAAGATTTGGTGTCAGCATGCTTGTATAATATTGTTTAAAACTGCATTCGAGATTTATTTTGTTGTAACATATTAATATTGTAAACCAATATGTATTGGTAGTGTGTAAGTGTGATATTTTTAGATTATCATTTCTGAATAATCTAGGTGGTGTCTTTTTAACCTTGTCGATAAAATAAAGGTTATGGTTTGTTTTAAAAACGAATGCAGTCTTTGAAAAACATCTCATATAGAGGTCAAAACCTCGCAACAAAATCAATTAATATGGAACGTTTATAATCGATATGAACAGGACATTTTAGTTGGTATCCGAGCGTTGGTCTTAGAGAACCAGAAAATTTGCATTAGTGTGTCTTATCGAGTTTGTTAGGATGCATTAGTGAGTCTGAACTTCGACCGTGTTTTCTTTAAAAATGATTGCTTAATATTTTTTTTTGTTGGAAACTACAAATTGTAACATGAAAATATTATGTGATAAATTAATCTCTTAACATGTTTGATATTATGTGATAGATGTTTACCTCTAGTATAAATCCCATCGACTTACCTAATAACAATGAAGAGTCGAATATATATTGGAAAGATTCACAAATTCCCGAAGAGGAACTGGAAGAGGAGGAACCGGAAGAAGAGAAACTGGAAGAGGAGGAACCGGAAGAAGAAGAGGTTCCGGAGGAAGAAATATTGATACCTACAGTAAATCGATTAAATAAAAGAAAATCCTCAACTAACAGACCAAAGTAAAAAATGGTCAATGGTGTTTCCGCCATGGAAACAAAATATTGGAAAGATTACCAATTTTCCAATGAATCGGATCCCGATGAGGATTCCGATGATGTTATAGAAATTAGCTCAACCCAATTTAAGAAAGCAAAAGAAAATAATAGGGGAAAAGGTATAAAAATAGAGAAACCTGATTCCAACCCCGATGAACTTTATATGTATCGGCAACATCCGTATTTCCTAAAATGTAACAATAACCCGAGAACCTCTAAACCACCAGGTTTTTCTAAACCATTGTGATTAATGACGGCTCGTATTAGAGGAACACCATATATCCCTAGAAAATTAGGAAAATGAACCAAGTCCGAAGAAGAAGAAACCAGTGATTCAGATTAGGGAGTTGTAATCATGTTGTGTATTATATGTATTGTAGTGTGCTTGTACTTTTATGTTCTATGTAAAAATTGCTTGTATTATTTGTAAATTATCTTTTATGAATCTAATCCTTGTCTATTTTACAGTATAAAAACAAAATGGACGTTAAGGGTAGACAACCGAATATTTTAGAAGCCTACCAGAGGATATGATTGAGGAAATCTTGTCTAGAGTCGGTCAGAATTCATCAGCACAATTAGTTATGGTGAAATTAACTTGTCAAACATTTGAAAGACTTTCCAGAAATGCCTTAGTTTATAAAAGGCTTTCCTTTGATAGGTGGGGTATATCGCATTTGGGAGACCGTAAGTTATGCTGTGTTTTCTTTAAAGCGTTAAATGCGAGGAACCCAAATGCAATTTTACGCTACGGGTTGAGAACCTATTTTGACTCAACATATCCCAACATAGGATTTCATGAGTTAGAAAGAGCTTCTAACATACAACATAAAGAAGCATGTTATACTTACGGGTTAGTGATTTCGCTTCTCACCAAAGTGAGAAAAAGAACATCGGATTACAACTATTAAATGAAACATTCCCACAGGTGACGGATTCAGTAGTTGGGGTGAGAAACAAGATTTTTAGATTATTACGGGGCTGTTGGACATTACGAAACCCTCTTCCTTTTGACGACATTACAACATGCTGCCTAGCCAATGGTCATAACGGTTACTTTCCACAAGACCAAGGATGGAAAGTGTAGTGACCCGAACTTTTCCATGTTTATATATATTAATTGAGATTGATATTTACATGATTAAATGTTTCCAACATGTTAAGCAATCAAACTTGTTAAGACTTGATTAATTGAAATATGTTTCATATAGACAATTGACCACCCAAGTTGATCGGTGATTCACGAACGTTAAAACTTGTAAAAACTATATGATGACATATATATGGATATATATATATATAGTTAACATGATACTATGATAAGAAAACATATCATAAAGTATATTAACAATGAACTACATATGTAAAAACAAGACTACTTACTTAATGATTTTTAAACGAGACATATATGTAACGATTATCGTTGTAAAGACATTTAATGTATATATATCATATTAAGAGATATTCATACATGATAATATCATGATAATATAATAATTTAAAATCTCATTTGATATTATAAACATTGGGTTAACAACATTTAACAAGATCGTTAACCTAAAGGTTTCAAAACAACACTTACATGTAACGACTAACGATGACTTAACGACTCAGTTAAAATGTATATACATGTAGTGTTTTAATATGTATTTATACACTTTTGAAATACTTCAATACACTTATCAAAATACTTCTACTTAACAAAAATGCTTACAATTACATCCTCGTTCAGTTTCATCAACAATTCTACTCGTATGCACCCGTATTCGTACTCGTACAATACACAGCTTTTAGATGTATGTACTATTGGTATATACACTCCAATGATCAGCTCTTAGCAGCCCATGTGAGTCACCTAACACATGTGGGAACCATCATTTGGCAACTAGCATGAAATATCTCATAAAATTACAAAAATATGAGTAATCATTCATGACTTATTTACATGAAAACATAATTACATATCCTTTATATCTAATCCATACAACAACGACCAAAAACACCTACAAACACTTTCATTCTTCAATTTTCTTCATCTAATTGATCTCTCTCAAGTTCTATCTTCAAGTTCTAAGTGTTCTTCATAAATTCCAAAAGTTCTAGTTTCATAAAATCAAGAATACTTTCAAGTTTGCTAGCTCACTTCCAATCTTGTAAGGTGATCATCCAACCTTAAGAAATCTTTGTTTCTTACAGTAGGTTATCATTCTAATACAAGGTAATAATCATATTCAAACTTTGGTTCAATTTCTATAACTATAACAATCTTATTTCAAGTGATGATCTTACTTGAACTTGTTTTCGTGTCATGATTCTGCTTCAAGAACTTCGAGCCATCCAAGGATCCATTGAAGCTAGATCCATTTTTCTATTTTCCAGTAGGTTTATCCAAGGAAATTAAGGTAGTAATGATGTTCATAACATCATTTGATTCATACATATAAAGCTATCTTATTCGAAGGTTTAAACTTGTAATCACTAGAACATAGTTTAGTTAATTCTAAACTTGTTCGCAAACAAAAGTTAATCCTTCTAACTTGACTTTTAAAATCAACTAAACACATGTTCTATATCTATATGATATGCTAACTTAATGATTTAAAACCTGGAAACACGAAAAACACCATAAAACCGGATTTACGCCGTCGTAGTAACACCGCGGGCTGTTTTGGGTTAGTTAATTAAAAACTATGATAAACTTTGATTTAAAAGTTGTTATTCTGAGAAAATGATTTTTATTATGAACATGAAACTATATCTAAAAATTATGGTTAAACTCAAAGTGGAAGTATGTTTTCTAAAATGGTCATCTAGACGTCGTTCTTTCGACTGAAATGACTACCTTTACAAAAACGACTTGTAACTTATTTTTCCGACTATAAACTATATTTTTTCTGTTTAGATTCATAAAATAGAGTTCAATATGAAATCTTAGCAATTTGATTCACTCAAAACGGATTTAAAATGAAGAAGTTATGGGTAAAACAAGATTGGATAATTTTTCTCATTTTAGCTACGTGAAAATTGGTAACAAATCTATTCCAACCATAACTTAATCAACTTGTATTGTATATTATGTAATCTTGAGATACCATAGACACGTATACAATGTTTCGACCTATCATGTCGACACATCTATATATATATTTCGGAACAACCATAGACACTCTATATGTGAATGTTGGAGTTAGCTATACAGGGTTGAGGTTGATTCCAAAATATATATAGTTTGAGTTGTGATCAATACTGAGATACGTATACACTGGGTCGTGGATTGATTCAAGATAATATTTATCGATTTATTTCTGTACATATAACTGTGGACAACTAGTTGTAGGTTACTAACGAGGACAGCTGACTTAATAAACTTAAAACATCAAAATATATTAAAAGTGTTGTAAATATATTTTGAACATACTTTGATATATATGTATATATTGTTATAGGTTCGTGAATCAACCAGTGGCCAAGTCTTACTTCCCGACGAAGTAAAAATCAGTGAAAGTGAGTTATAGTCCCACTTTTAAAATCTAATATTTTTGGGATGAGAATACATGCAGGTTTTATAAATGATTTACAAAATAGACACAAGTACGTGAAACAACATTCTATGGTTGAATTATCGAAATCGAATATGCCCCTTTTTATTAAGTCTGGTAATCTAAGAATTAGGGAACATACACCCTAATTGACGCGAATCCTAAAGATAGATCTATTGGGCGTAACAAACCCCATCCAAAGTACCGGATGCTTTAGTACTTCGAAATTTATATCATATCCGAAGGGTGTCCCGGAATGATGGGGATATTCTTATATATGCATCTTGTTATTGTCGGTTACCAGGTGTTCACCATATGAATGATTTTTATCTCTATGTATGGGATGTGTATTGAAATATGAAATCGTGTGGTCTATTGTTACGATTTGATATATATAGGTTAAACCTATAACTCACCAACATTTTTGTTGACGTTTAAAGCATGTTTATTCTCAGGTGAATATTAAGAGCTTCCGCTGTTGCATACTAAAATAAGGACAAGATTTGAAGTCCATGTTTGTATGATATTGTGTAAAAACTGCATTCAAGAAACTGATTTCGATGTAACATATTTGTATTGTAAAACATTATGTAATGGTCGTGTGTAAACAGGATATTTTAGATTATCATTATTTGATAATCTACGTAAAGCTTTTTAAACCTTTATTTATGAAATAAAGGTTATGGTTTGTTTTAAAAATGAATGCAGTCTTTGAAAAACGTCTCATATAGAGGTCAAAACCTCGCAACGAAATCAATTAATATGGAACGTTTTTAATCAATAAGAACGGGACATTTCAGTTAGTATCCGAGCGTTGGTCTTAGAGAACCAGAAAATTTGCATTAGTGTGTCTTATCGAGTTTGTTAGGATGCATTAGTGAGTCTGGACTTCGACCGTGTTTTCTTTAAAAATGATTGCTTAACATTTTTGTTGGAAACTATATATTTTTAACATGTATATATTATGTGATATATTAATCTCTTAACATGTTTGATATTGTGTGATAGATGTCTACCTCTAGCACAAATCCCATTGACTCACCTAATAATAACGAAGAGTCAAATGTAAATTGGAATGATTTGTGGACTGATTCACAAGTTCCCGAAGAGGAACCGGAAGAAGAGTCGGAACCGGAAGAAGAATCGGAACCGGATGAAGAAATAGAACCGGTGGGGGAAATAATAAAACGGTTAAGTAAAAGAAAATCCTCAACCAACCGACCAAAGTTAATTATGGTCAATGGTGTTTCCGCCAAGGAAGCAAAATATTGGGAGGATTACCAATTCTCCGATGAATCGGATTCCGACGAGAATTCCGATGATGTTATAGAAATTACCCCAACTGAATTTAAAAAGGCAAAAGAAAATAATAAGGGAAAGGGCATAAAAATAGAGAAATCTAATTCCAACCCCGATGAACTTTATATGTATCGTCAACCCCCGAAGTCCTTAAGTTGTAACAATGACCCGGGAACCTCTAAACCACCAGGTTTTTCTAAACCAATGTGGACAACGACGGCTCGTATTAGGGGAACATCATATATCCCTAGAAACTTGGCAAAACGAACCAAAACCGAAGAAGAAGAAACGAGCGAGTCGGAATAAGATAGTTGTATTCGTGTGGTGTAATATATGTAATATAGTGTTCTTATGCTTTATGATATATGTAAAAATTGCTTGTATTAATAAGTATTTTTTTATGAAACTAACTCTTGTCTATTTTACAGTTTAAAAACACAAAATGGATAGACAACCCAATATTTTAAGAGACCTACCCGGAGACATGATTGATGAAATCTTGTCTAGAGTCGGCCAGAATTCTTCGGCACAACTATTTAAGGCGAGATCAGTTTGTAAGACATTCGAAGAACGTTCCAAGAATGTCTTGGTTTATAAGAGACTTTCGTTTGAAAGATGGGGGATATCACATTGGGAAACCCATAAGTTACGATGTGTTTACTTTGACGCATATATTGCGGGGAACCCAAATGCTATTTTACGCAACGGGTTAAGAAATTATTTTGACTCAATATATCCGAATATTGGACTTCGTGATTTAGAAAAAGCGGCTAACATGCAACATAAAGAAGCATGTTATGCTTACGGATTAGTAATGTTCGCTTCTCACCAAAGTGAGAACAAGAACATCGGGCTACAACTATTAAACAAAACGTTTCCACAAGTGACGGAGTCGGTAATTGGGGTAAGAAATGAGGTTTTTAGATTATTACGGGACTGTTGGACATTACGTAACCCTCGTCCCTTTGATGACGTTACAACACGCTGTCTTATCAACGGCCATAACGGTTATGTTGCACAAGACCAAGGATGGGAAGTAGTCCTAGTAAAACCAGAATGCATGACTTGTTTCTGGACGTATGAATTACGTGTCTTTATTGCCTTTGCCGAACGACTTGTGTACTAGCTAGAATTGTCTTCACAACTATCTTGTATCAAAGTTATTGTGTGCTATATTTCATGCTTTATGTAAAATAAGCGGTATTGTAAGTTTGTAAAATATTGTATAAAAGTTTGAACGCGAAATATTATTACAATCAGTTTTTCATATAGAATTGTAGTAGTTGAATTGTATATTAGCTACTAAGTATGAACTTAACGGGTAGGTACTACCCGAATTTAAACTTATAAAACGCTAATATGAAGAAAAAGCTTTTATAAATGAGTTCATATTATGCTACGAAATACTATTAACTACTCTTAATATTCTGTATGATTAACTTGTTCCATTTAACTATTTTGAAGGAAATGGCACCGACTACTCGACACACCGTGAATATGAATGAAGAGGAATTCCGTACTTTTCTAGCTTCAAACATAGCCGCAGTACAGGCTGCGCTACATACCAACAATAACCTTGGATCTAGCAGTACAGGAAATCATGTAGGATGCACCTACAAAGAATTCACTGCCTGCAAACCTTTGGAATTTGATGGAACCGAAGGACCTATCGGATTGAAACGGTGGACCGAGAAGGTTGAATCGGTTTTTGCCATAAGTAAGTGTACTGAAGAGGACAAAGTGAAGTACGCTACGCATACCTTCACAGGTTCTGCGTTAACATGGTGGAATACCTATCTAGAGCAAGTGGGACAAGATGATGCGTACGCACTACCGTGGTCAGCATTCAAGCACTTGATGAACGAGAAGTACCGTCCCAGAATCGAGGTCAATAAGCTCAAGACAGAACTTAGAGGGTTACGAACCCAAGGATTTGATATTACCACGTACGAAAGACGATTCACAGAATTGTGCCTATTGTGTCCGGGAGCATTCGAAGATGAGGAAGAGAAGATCGACGCGTTTGTGAAAGGATTACCGGAAAGAATCCAAGAAGATATAAGTTCACACGAGCCCGCCTCCATACAACAGGCATGTAGAATGGCTCACAAACTAGTGAACCAGATTGAAGAAAGAATTAAAGAACAGACTGCTGAAGAGGCCAATGTGAAGCAAGTCAAAAGAAAGTGGGAGGAAAACGGTGATAAGAATCACCAATACAACAACAACAGCAATTACAACAATAATCGCAACAATTATCCCAACAATCGCAACATCAATCGCAACTACAACAAACGGCCCAACAACAACAACAACAACAACAACAACAACAGCAACTACAACAATCATCCCAACAACAATAATAACCGCAACAACAACAACAATCAGAAGCAGCTATGCCAAAGGTGTGAAAAGAATCACTCGGGGTTCTGCACCAAATTTTGCAACAAGTGTAAAAGAAATGGTCATAGCGCGGCGAAGTGTGAGGTCTACGGACCAGGGGTTAATAGAACGAAAGGAACAAATGGTGTCGGAACGAGTAATGGCGGAGCAAGTAGTGTCGGAGCAAGTTATGCCAATGTAGTTTGTTATAAATGTGGAAAACCAGGCCACATTATTAGAAATTGCCCGAACCAGGAGAACACGAATGGACAAGGCCGCGGAAGAGTTTTCAATATTAATGCGGCAGAGGCACAGGAAGACCCGGAGCTTGTTACGAGTACGTTTCTTATTGACAATAAATCTGCTTACGTTTTATTTGATTCGGGTGCGGATAGAAGCTATATGAGTAGAGATTTTTGTGCTAAATTAAGTTGTCCATTGACGCCTTTGGATAGTAAATTTTTACTCGAATTAGCAAATGGTAAATTAATTTCAGCAGGTAATATATGTCGGAATCGAGAAATTAAACTGGTTAGCGAAACATTTAAGATTGATTTGATACCAGTAGAGTTAGGGAGTTTTGATGTGATAATCGGTATGGACTGGTTGAAAGAAGTGAAAGCGGAGATCGTTTGTTACAAAAATGCAATTCGCATTATACGAGAAAAAGGAAAACCCTTAATGGTGTACGGAGAAAAGGGCAACACGAAGCTACATCTTATTAGTAATTTGAAGGCACAAAAACTAATAAGAAAAGGTTGCTATGCTGTTCTAGCACACGTCGAGAAAGTACAAACTGAAGAAAAGAGCATCAATGATGTTCCCATTGCAAAAGAATTTCCCGATGTATTTCCGAAAGAATTACCGGGATTACCCCCACATCGATCCGTTGAATTTCAAATAGATCTTGTACCAGGAGCTGCACCAATAGCTCGTGCTCCTTACAGACTCGCACCCAGCGAGATGAAAGAACTGCAAAGCCAATTACAAGAACTTTTAGAGCATGGTTTCATTCGACCAAGCACATCACCGTGGGGAGCTCCTGTTTTGTTTGTCAAGAAGAAAGATGGTACATTCAGGTTGTGTATTGACTACCGAGAGTTGAACAAACTTACCATCAAGAACCGCTACCCACTATCGAGAATCGACGACTTATTTGATCAACTACAAGGCTCGTCTGTTTATTCAAAGATTGACTTACGTTCCGGGTATCATCAAATGCGGGTGAAAGAAGATGATATTCCAAAGACTGCTTTCAGAACACGTTATGGTCATTACGAGTTTATGGTCATGCCGTTTGGTTTAACTAATGCACCAGCTGTGTTCATGGACCTTATGAACCGAGTGTGTGGACCATACCTTGACAAGTTTGTCATTGTTTTCATTGATGACATACTTATTTACTCAAAGAATGACCAAGAACACGGTGAACATTTGAGAAAGGTGTTAGAAGTATTGAGGAAGGAAGAATTGTACGCTAAGTTTTCAAAGTGTGCATTTTGGTTGGAAGAAGTTCAATTCCTCGGTCACATAGTGAACAAAGAAGGTATTAAGGTGGATCCGGCAAAGATAGAAACTGTTGAAAAGTGGGAAACCCCGAAAACTCCGAAACACATACGCCAGTTTTTAGGACTAGCTGGTTACTACAGAAGGTTCATCCAAGACTTTTCCAGAATAGCAAAACCCTTGACTGCATTAACGCATAAAGGGAAGAAATTTGAATGGAATGATGAACAAGAGAAAGCGTTTCAGTTATTGAAGAAAAAGCTAACTACGGCACCTATATTGTCATTGCCTGAAGGGAATGATGATTTTGTGATTTATTGTGATGCATCAAAGCAAGGTCTCGGTTGTGTATTAATGCAACGAACGAAGGTGATTGCTTATGCGTCTAGACAATTGAAGATTCACGAACAAAATTATACGACGCATGATTTGGAATTAGGCGCGGTTGTTTTTGCATTAAAGACTTGGAGGCACTACTTATATGGGGTCAAAAGTATTATATATACCGACCACAAAAGTCTTCAACACATATTTAATCAGAAACAACTGAATATGAGGCAGCGTAGGTGGATTGAATTATTGAATGATTACGACTTTGAGATTCGTTACCACCCGGGGAAGGCAAATGTGGTAGCCGATGCCTTGAGCAGGAAGGACAGAGAACCCATTCGAGTAAAATCTATGAATATAATGATTCATAATAACATTACTACTCAAATAAAGGAGGCGCAACAAGGAGTTTTAAAAGAGGGAAATTTAAAGGATGAAATACCCAAAGGATCGGAGAAGCATCTTAATATTAGGGAATACGGAACCCGGTATAGGGCTGAAAGGATTTGGGTACCAAAATTTGGAGATATGAGAGAAATGGTACTTAGAGAAGCTCATAAAACCAGATACTCAATACATCCTGGAACGGGGAAGATGTACAAGGATCTCAAGAAACATTTTTGGTGGCCGGGTATGAAAGCCGATGTTGCTAAATACGTAGGAGAATGTTTGACGTGTTCTAAGGTCAAAGCTGAGCATCAGAAACCATCAGGTCTACTTCAACAACCCGAAATCCCGGAATGGAAATGGGAAAACATTACCATGGATTAGATCACTAAATTGCCAAGGACTGCAAGTGGTTTTGATACAATTTGGGTAATAGTTGATCGTCTCACCAAATCAGCACACTTCCTACCAATAAGAGAAGATGACAAGATGGAGAAGTTAGCACGACTGTATTTGAAGGAAGTCGTCTCCAGACATGGAATACCAATCTGTAACAACCCAAACCGTAACCGACCAAACACGGCGAAATCTCAAACATAAAAAAAAATTCTGGTGCAGTTCATTTGCGCGGCGCGCCAGGTGGGCGCGCGGCGCGCCGAATCACCTGGACAGCCCGCTGTCCCCGGAAGTCAATTTTACGAAAATGTTTGACTAGTTCCCGACACATTTAGCCAAAACGCTTTTAACCGTACATTAATATTTGTAAAACTAGCACATAACTAAGGTTTGAGCGAGTTTCGCAAAGTGGGGCCCACACGTGCCCAAATTACCCTTTAAGTATAAAAATACAATTTTAGACCATAAGACTCTTAATACAAGACAAAGCCGAGCATGGCGATTGGGGATACGCTACCCAATCCTAATCAATCCAAAAGCAAGTCTCTAGAGCAACTATGCAAGTCTTCTAGTCCTCGCGCTTACCCGAGCCACCATCCGCATGCAATCTATAAAAAGAGTCAACAACGAGAGGGTAAGCTAACGCTTAGTGAATGATAATATACTACATACATATATATGTATAAAATGAATACGCCACACAAGCAAATACCGCATACCGTAGCATCCAAATATGAAGCAACTACACTAAGCATACCGTACAATCTCTAAGCGTCAAGCTAAAGGTACAACAACAAATATGAGTCCACCAACGACAAAGTGAACATCTCCAAATAGCTACACCCGGAGGGTTAGCTACAACACAACAATACATTAATATATAACAATATAAATGAACAAGGTTAACACCTTAACCCAATACCGAGAACCAAATACCACAATGAAGATTGGCCGAACTACACGAGCCTTAGTAATCCGAAACCACACGAGATTACTATCTTCACAACATCGAGGTTGGCCGAACTACACGAGCCTTAGTAATCCGAAACCACACGAGATTACTACCTCAATAAGATGACCGAACTACACGAGTCACCATGAATCCGAACTACACGAGATTCATTTGATAAGATGACCGAAACCACACGCGTCATCGTGAATCCGAAACCACACGCGATTCACTTCTCCAACTCAAACCCACGGTCACGGGATTATAAAATCCACCACATCGGGGCCACAACATCCAAATCACAACCACGTGTGATGATGTACACACGAACGTGTACTTCGCCAAAGATGGTCAACCAAAACGCACAACCGTGCCAATTGGACTTATACAAAAGTCCATCAAGTCCACCTACATGTGAAGTGAGCTCTATAGCCGAGAATCACTTCACCCGACCCGCACCCATCCTACACATACATATGTACATAGGATAATATCACTCACCTTGAAGTCTTGAAGAAAGCTTCCAAGTAATCCGCAACTCGCCAATGGAAAATACCTATTCCATTATCACAATTACAACAATACAATTAGGATGGATTTACAAACCAACCCAATTCAACACTTAGTGCAATTTCGACCCAATTGCACTTCCAAGCACAAACCGTGCCCGAACTAACCAATAATCACTAACACAAGTGAGAATGGTCCTAATAAGCCAATTAAACCCGAACTCAAGTGTCAAACACGTGTCATACCCATTTAGACACTTAAACCCTAATTTTGACCCATAAAGGTCAAAATCTCGTCCTTTATAAGTTTTGACACCAAAACACATTTAACTCGGACTTATACTTCAACTTAATCCATTTTAAGTTCGTAAACCTCATTAAGTCACCAAATGGGTCATAATCACCACCAAACCCTAATTTGACCCAAAGTCAAAGTTAGTCAATCAATTAACCCTAAATAGGTTTCAACACTTCCATAATCACTAATCCAAGTGATAAATCCCAAGATTAAAGCCTAATCAAGGCCAAATCGTCAATCAACCCAAAACCCGCCAAGTGACAAGAATAACTAGTCACCATAAATCCATTTCATCACATAAAAGGGTTTTACAACTAATTAACTCAAAACCCTAACTTGAATATCAAATTAAATAATTGAAATTCGGAGTTTGAGCTTACCAATACTATCACCGTGTAGCCGAGAACGAAAGGAACAACTTTAAAACCCGAGACTTAGAACGATTCGAGCTTCTTCCTCACCAAAACCTCCAATCTCTCTCTAAACTCTTACTCTCTCTCTAAAATGGATGAAGATGATGAGTGGATGTGAATGGGATCCAAAACTGATCCAAACTAGCTCATAAGCCTCACAAATCCGGCCTCAAGTGAAATTACCCAATTGCCCTTCATTTAAACCAATTTAAAAACAAGGGATTCTGTCAGCAGCAAACGGCGCGGCGCGCCGAATCCCCGCGCGGCGCGCGACCTAACTGAAACAGATTCTTTTGCATTTTAAACTTTATATAAATAATCCGCGAAACCCAATCTCGAACGTCTTAATACACAAACAAGCAAGATAAATATTCGGGTCTTACAACTCTCCCCCACTTAAACTCGATCACGTCCTCGTGATCCTCATCACTTAACCAAGTGGACCTCACCCTACGGTCCTCGACATAAGTCCCAATCCGACTTTCCTAAGCAATTCCTTCCCAACGAATCGCCTTCCCCAACTAAATCGTCACCCGCGATTTATTCAAATCACCATCCGAGCACTAAAACCATGCTCATTCCCTAACATCGGGAAAACTCAACCAATCTCATACCGAGATATCAATCCCTTAGCGTACTATTACCGAGTACAACGCTAAAAGCAACCAAGTCTCAACCTAAGGTCAACAACCCGAAACGATGAAGAACGAACCAAACGAATCCTTACGGACAACACCAACCACTAACATCCCTTGTAGTGCGCAATACGACCAAAGCGCAACTACCGTAACATCATAACAAACGGCTAAAACCGATAACGTCCAAAACGATGATGGCAACGCTAAACCAAGGTGTACAAAATCGACTTTCGTCACACCCGTAACAACATGTGAGCGAAACACGGCTATCGCATCACTAATCACACAACATGGTCCTCACGACCCCACCATCGGTGTATTAAACAACCGACAGATCACACAACACGAAGGCTGGCCGAAAACACACGCGCCTTAGTGAATCCGAACTACACGCGACTCACTACCTTCACCACAACAACAATCGGGAATGGCCGAACTACACGCGCCATAGTGAATCCGAACTACACGAGAGTCACTATCCCGGAGGAATGACCGAACTACACGAGTCATTTGTGAATCCGAACTACACGAGACTCACTCCTCAATACAATGACCGAAACCACACGAGTCATTTGTGAATCCGAACTACACGAGATTCACTTCCACAACATCGAGGCTGGCCGAACTACACGAGCCTTAGTAATCCGAAACCACACGAGATTACTACCTCAATAAGATGACCGAACTACACGAGTCACCATGAATCCGAACTACACGAGATTCATTTGATAAGATGACCGAAACCACACGCGTCATCGTGAATCCGAAAACACACGCGATTCACAACCATGATGAAGTCAGCGGACCCGAAGATCATGCTTCACCAATCTCAACACCGTATGAAGTCAGCGGACCCGAAGATCATGCTTCACCGATATAACACCACGCTCATGATGAAGTCAGCGGACCCCGAAAGTCATGCTCCACCAATCACGTACTCCCATGATGAAGTCAGCGGACCCTAAAGATCATGCTTCATCAATCAACCATACCATAATGAAGTCAGCGGACCCGAAGATCATGCTTCATTAATCATCAATACCACGATGAAGTCAGCGGACCCTAAAGATCATGCTTCATCGATCACATACGCACTTTCGGCCTCAAACAACGAGTAGTGCAACATCGCGCCCTGCTACACTATAGTGAATCCTAACGGATACCACTAACCATCCCCACAATCGAGCAAGAACCACCTATATCAAACATAGGTACCAAACAATGATTCCCCAACAGAGAATCCGACACACACCTCCCTTAACCGAAGGATTTCACCTTGCTCACTAAACACGTCCATTATCTCTCAACGAGATTTACCACATTACCACCTCAGTGGTAATTCCAATCCAATATCATAAGTACAATTTAACCAAAATTGTACTCTACCACAAGTTGACCAAAACTAGGTCTCGACGAAATTTCCGGATCTACTAAAAACATCATCCGAAATTTTACACTAAAACTTCCTCATGCGGGAGTGCGACTCCCCCACTTGGAACCACGTTCCTATAACACAATTCGTACAACCGTACAATGCTACCGAAGGTAGACTTTACCAACAATTGGGTACGCGCGACCCATCACTACACCTTGCTCCAACCTTGAGCATGCGAAGGATTTCAAACAATCCTTAAACATTTCGAACGAAAAGTGTACCACGCATTACACAAACTACACCCTCGCAATCATCCAATTACTATAGTTGTCAATTTCACCGAGTCACTCGTGTACTTAAGGGTTCCTCCCGGTACCCTAAGTACAATGTAACTACAACACAATCGGAGTCGACACCGCGCTAGTAGGTATAAAAGAGGCACCTAATGTCGCGTCATAAAGACTCCATTACCATCACACATCGAGATTTTAAACACTCGATCTCAAAGGTTCCAATCACCCGACGAACCTCGTGGTTCATCAACTTCAACACACAAGCGAACACGCGCTTAACAATCGAACACCAAAACCATTTCCATGGCTTGGTAGAAACATACCTCAAATACTAAGGAATGCTTGGTTACACCAAGTCTTACGCCCTTCGCCCGACAATCAAACATCACCTTAGGGTACTTCCATTAGGAACGTCACCCATAGCATAACATGCACAACAAAGGCATACAACTCAAACTCAACCGGCATTTTATAAATAATCACAAGACCTATTTATTAAAATGAAACGTACCTTAACGTCTCCTCGCCGCACCCGTCCCCGCTAACTTGGGACATTCCGACTTACGATGTCCTTCCTTTTGGCAATTGAAGCACACCATACTACCACCCTTTGGTACCGAACATTCCCAAGACTTGTGACCCCTTACGCCACAATTGTAACATCTAGCCGCACTAGAATCCGATATACCCGTTCGCGTACCACCCGTGCTCACACCCGGACCCTTAGTCCTCTTACTCGGAGCACCATAAGAAACAACTCTTCTCTCACTTGAAGATTCACCCCTCTTCGATCGTGAATACGACTCGAAACCTCTAGCCAAGTCGAATAATTCCGAAAACGATTTCGCTTGACCCCGACTAATCTTACTTTTCAAGTCATCATTCAAGGTCCGATAGAAATCCCCCATTAACAAACGATCATTCCCCAAATACTCCGGACAAAAACGAGCCTTCGCCATAAAGGTCGTCTTAAGAGTACTCAATTCCATAGATCCTTGTCGCAAATTTCGCAACTCATTACGCAATTCCCACAAATCGGCCGAAGTCCGGAATTCCTCGAAGAATTCCTCCTTAAACTCGTCCCATGATAAGGCCATAAACGTCTCACCACCGACAAGATCAATCTTACCATCCAACCAATCCCTTGCCCTACCCCGCAACAAACTCGTAGCGAGTCTCGTCTTCCTCTCGGGAGGGCAATCAATAGTACGAAAACACCCTTCGACATCCGAAATCCATGTTGTGCTCACCAAAGGATCCGGTTTTCCGTCGTACATCGGGGGTTTAGTCCTCATGAAGCTTTTAAGATAACGCTCCATTTCACTACTACTTTGAAGTTCGGAATACTTCCTTTCCATTCTTTCTTCCAACCCACGCATTTGCCCCGCAACGGCGGCCGCAACTCTAGCGTTAAACTCCTCGTCATTCGTCTCGATCTCGTTTCGCGTCGCCATTCTAAAGAATGCAAAACGATTAGTCCACGAACGTGTAAAACCGTACGCACGACACAGCCCCATCTTGCTAAACACTCATCGTACATCACTTGTTAGACACGATTTGCACCCGTAATAAGGTTTGCAAGTTCTTATTACGCACACATGCCGTATCGACTCGTTAGTACAACGACCGTCTCGCTCGATGATATACACAAACACAACCAAAATTCTACGCGGTACAAACACACGCGAGAATTATTATCACAACACAACAACATATTAATAATATCCGCATTACTAATATAAACGTTAGTCAACCTATAGCCAAGGCACTAACCAAACCCATTCCGACCCGTAATCCTACAAGTCCCGCAACAATTTAAGCACACACAAGTCTAAGTCTAGGCACCTATCTCAAGTCACCTAAATCCCTTAGACCATGCTCTGATACCACTTGTAACAACCCAAACCGTAACCGACCAAACACGGCGAAATCTCAAACATAAAAAAAAATTCTGGTGCAGTTCATTTGCGCGGCGCGCCAGGTGGGCGCGCGGCGCGCCGAATCACCTGGACAGCCCGCTGTCCCCGGAAGTCAATTTTACGAAAATGTTTGACTAGTTCCCGACACATTTAGCCAAAACGCTTTTAACCGTACATTAATATTTGTAAAACTAGCACATAACTAAGGTTTGAGCGAGTTTCGCAAAGTGGGGCCCACACGTGCCCAAATTACCCTTTAAGTATAAAAATACAATTTTAGACCATAAGACTCTTAATACAAGACAAAGCCGAGCATGGCGATTGGGGATACGCTACCCAATCCTAATCAATCCAAAAGCAAGTCTCTAGAGCAACTATGCAAGTCTTCTAGTCCTCGCGCTTACCCGAGCCACCATCCGCATGCAATCTATAAAAAGAGTCAACAACGAGAGGGTAAGCTAACGCTTAGTGAATGATAATATACTACATACATATATATGTATAAAATGAATACGCCACACAAGCAAATACCGCATACCGTAGCATCCAAATATGAAGCAACTACACTAAGCATACCGTACAATCTCTAAGCGTCAAGCTAAAGGTACAACAACAAATATGAGTCCACCAACGACAAAGTGAACATCTCCAAATAGCTACACCCGGAGGGTTAGCTACAACACAACAATACATTAATATATAACAATATAAATGAACAAGGTTAACACCTTAACCCAATACCGAGAACCAAATACCACAATGAAGATTGGCCGAACTACACGAGCCTTAGTAATCCGAAACCACACGAGATTACTATCTTCACAACATCGAGGTTGGCCGAACTACACGAGCCTTAGTAATCCGAAACCACACGAGATTACTACCTCAATAAGATGACCGAACTACACGAGTCACCATGAATCCGAACTACACGAGATTCATTTGATAAGATGACCGAAACCACACGCGTCATCGTGAATCCGAAACCACACGCGATTCACTTCTCCAACTCAAACCCACGGTCACGGGATTATAAAATCCACCACATCGGGGCCACAACATCCAAATCACAACCACGTGTGATGATGTACACACGAACGTGTACTTCGCCAAAGATGGTCAACCAAAACGCACAACCGTGCCAATTGGACTTATACAAAAGTCCATCAAGTCCACCTACATGTGAAGTGAGCTCTATAGCCGAGAATCACTTCACCCGACCCGCACCCATCCTACACATACATATGTACATAGGATAATATCACTCACCTTGAAGTCTTGAAGAAAGCTTCCAAGTAATCCGCAACTCGCCAATGGAAAATACCTATTCCATTATCACAATTACAACAATACAATTAGGATGGATTTACAAACCAACCCAATTCAACACTTAGTGCAATTTCGACCCAATTGCACTTCCAAGCACAAACCGTGCCCGAACTAACCAATAATCACTAACACAAGTGAGAATGGTCCTAATAAGCCAATTAAACCCGAACTCAAGTGTCAAACACGTGTCATACCCATTTAGACACTTAAACCCTAATTTTGACCCATAAAGGTCAAAATCTCGTCCTTTATAAGTTTTGACACCAAAACACATTTAACTCGGACTTATACTTCAACTTAATCCATTTTAAGTTCGTAAACCTCATTAAGTCACCAAATGGGTCATAATCACCACCAAACCCTAATTTGACCCAAAGTCAAAGTTAGTCAATCAATTAACCCTAAATAGGTTTCAACACTTCCATAATCACTAATCCAAGTGATAAATCCCAAGATTAAAGCCTAATCAAGGCCAAATCGTCAATCAACCCAAAACCCGCCAAGTGACAAGAATAACTAGTCACCATAAATCCATTTCATCACATAAAAGGGTTTTACAACTAATTAACTCAAAACCCTAACTTGAATATCAAATTAAATAATTGAAATTCGGAGTTTGAGCTTACCAATACTATCACCGTGTAGCCGAGAACGAAAGGAACAACTTTAAAACCCGAGACTTAGAACGATTCGAGCTTCTTCCTCACCAAAACCTCCAATCTCTCTCTAAACTCTTACTCTCTCTCTAAAATGGATGAAGATGATGAGTGGATGTGAATGGGATCCAAAACTGATCCAAACTAGCTCATAAGCCTCACAAATCCGGCCTCAAGTGAAATTACCCAATTGCCCTTCATTTAAACCAATTTAAAAACAAGGGATTCTGTCAGCAGCAAACGGCGCGGCGCGCCGAATCCCCGCGCGGCGCGCGACCTAACTGAAACAGATTCTTTTGCATTTTAAACTTTATATAAATAATCCGCGAAACCCAATCTCGAACGTCTTAATACACAAACAAGCAAGATAAATATTCGGGTCTTACACAATCTCTATTATCTCTGATAGGGATGGCAGATTTATTTCAAGATTCTGGCAGACATTACAGCAAGCATTAGGAACTCGTCTAGACATGAGTACTGCCTATCATCCACAAACTGATGGGCAGAGTGAAAGGACGATACAAACGCTTGAAGACATGCTACGAGCATGTGTTATTGATTTCGGAAACAGTTGGGATCGACATCTACCGTTAGCAGAATTTTCCTACAACAACAGCTACCATTAAAGCATTGAGATGGCGCCGTTTGAAGCACTTTATGGTAGAAAGTGCAGGTCTCCGATTTTTTGGAGTGAAGTGGGGGATAGACAGATTACGGGTCCGGAGATTATACAAGAAACTACCGAGAAGATCATCCAAATTCAACAACGGTTGAAAACCGCCCAAAGTCGACAAAAGAGCTACGCTGACATTAAAAGAAAAGATATAGAATTTGAAATTGGAGAGATGGTCATGCTTAAAGTTGCACCTTGGAAAGGCGTTGTTCAATTTGGTAAACGAGGGAAATTAAATCCAAGGTATATTGGACCATTCAAGATTATTGATCGTGTCGGACCAGTAGCTTACCGACTAGAGTTACCTCAACAACTCGCGGCTGTACATAACACTTTCCACGTCTCGAATTTAAAGAAATGTTTTGCTAAAGAAGATCTCACTATTCCGTTAGATGAAATCCAAATCAACGAAAAACTTCAATTCATCGAAGAACCCGTCGAAATAATGGATCGTGAGGTTAAAAGACTTAAGCAAAACAAGATACCAATTGTTAAGGTTCGATGGAATGCTCGTAGAGGACCCGAGTTCACCTGGGAGCGTGAAGATCAGATGAAGAAGAAATACTCGCATCTATTTCCAGAAGATTCGTCAACACCTTCAACAGCTTAAAATTTCGGGACGAAATTTATTTAACGGGTAGGTACTGTAGTGACCCGAACTTTTCCATGTTTATATATATTAATTGAGATTGATATTTACATGATTAAATGTTTCCAACATGTTAAGCAATCAAACTTGTTAAGACTTGATTAATTGAAATATGTTTCATATAGACAATTGACCACCCAAGTTGATCGGTGATTCACGAACGTTAAAACTTGTAAAAACTATATGATGACATATATATGGATATATATATATATAGTTAACATTATACTATGATAAGAAAACATATCATAAAGTATATTAACAATGAACTACATATGTAAAAACAAGACTACTAACTTAATGATTTTTAAACGAGACATATATGTAACGATTATCGTTGTAAAGACATTTAATGTATATATATCATATTAAGAGATATTCATACATGATAATATCATGATAATATAATAATTTAAAATCTCATTTGATATTATAAACATTGGGTTAACAACATTTAACAAGATCGTTAACCTAAAGGTTTCAAAACAACACTTACATGTAACGACTAACGATGACTTAACGACTCAGTTAAAATGTATATACATGTAGTGTTTTAATATGTATTTATACACTTTTTAAAGACTTCAATACACTTATCAAAATACTTCTACTTAACAAAAATGCTTACAATTACATCCTCGTTCAGTTTCATCAACAATTCTACTCGTATGCACCCGTATTCGTACTCGTACAATACACAGCTTTTAGATGTATGTACTATTGGTATATACACTCCAATGATCAGCTCTTAGCAGCCCATGTGAGTCACCTAACACATGTGGGAACCATCATTTGGCAACTAGCATGAAATATCTCATAAAATTACAAAAATATGAGTAATCATTCATGACTTATTTACATGAAAACAAAATTACATATCCTTTATATCTAATCCATACACCAACGACCAAAAACACCTACAAACACTTTCATTCTTCAATTTTCTTCATCTAATTGATCTCTCTCAAGTTCTATCTTCAAGTTCTAAGTGTTCTTCATAAATTCCAAAAGTTCTAGTTTCATAAAATCAAGAATACTTTCAAGTTTGCTAGCTCACTTCCAATCTTGTAAGGTGATCATCCAACCTCAAGAAATCTTTGTTTCTTACAGTAGGTTATTATTCTAATACAAGGTAATAATCATATTCAAACTTTGGTTCAATTTCTATAACTATAACAATCTTATTTCAAGTGATGATCTTACTTGAACTTGTTTTCGTGTCATGATTCTGCTTCAAGAACTTCGAGCCATCCAAGGATCCATTGAAGCTAGATCCATTTTTCTCTTTTCCAGTAGGTTTATCCAAGTAAATTAAGGTAGTAATGATGTTCATAACATCATTCGATTCATACATATAAAGCTATCTTATTCGAAGGTTTAAACTTGTAATCACTAGAACATAGTTTAGTTAATTCTAAACTTGTTCGCAAACAAAAGTTAATCCTTCTAACTTGACTTTTAAAATCAACTAAACACATGTTCTATATCTATATGATATGCTAACTTAATGATTTAAAACCTGGAAACACGAAAAACACCGTAAAACCGGATTTACGCCGTCGTAGTAACACCGCGGGCTGTTTTGGGTTAGTTAATTAAAAACTATGATAAACTTTGATTTAAAAGTTGTTATTCTGAGAAAATGATTTTTATTATGAACATGAAACTATATCCAAAAATTATGGTTAAACTCAAAGTGGAAGTATGTTTTCTAAAATGGTCATCTAGACGTCGTTCTTTCGACTGAAATGACTACCTTTACAAAAATGACTTGTAACTTATTTTTCCGACTATAAACCTATATTTTTTCTGTTTAGATTCATAAAATAGAGTTCAATATGAAATCATAGCAATTTGATTCACTCAAAACGGATTTAAAATGAAGAAGTTATGGGTAAAACAAGATTGGATAATTTTTCTCATTTTAGCTACGTGAAAATTGGTAACAAATCTATTCCAACCATAACTTAATCAACTTGTATTGTATATTATGTAATCTTGAGATACCATAGACACGTATACAATGTTTTGACCTATCATATCGACACATCTATATATATTTCGGAACAACCATAGACACTCTATATGTGAATGTTGGAGTTAGCTATACAGGGTTGAGGTTGATTCCAAAATATATATAGTTTGAGTTGTGATCAATACTGAGATACGTATACACTGGGTCGTAGATTGATTCAAGATAATATTTATCGATTTATTTCTGTACATATAACTGTGGACAACTAGTTGTAGGTTACTAACGAGGACAGCTGACTTAATAAACTTAAAACATCAAAATATATTAAAAGTGTTGTAAATATATTTTGAACATACTTTGATATATATGTATATATTGTTATAGGTTCGTGAATCAACCAGTGGCCAAGTCTTACTTCCCGACGAAGTAAAAATCAGTGAAAGTGAGTTATAGTCCCACTTTTAAAATCTAATATTTTTGGGATGAGAATACATGCAGGTTTTATAAATGATTTACAAAATAGACACAAGTACGTGAAACTACATTCTATGGTTGAATTATCGAAATCGAATATGCCCCTTTTTATTAAGTCTGGTAATCTAAGAATTAGGGAACAGACACCCTAATTGACGCGAATCCTAAAGATAGATCTATTGGGCCTAACAAACCCCATCCAAAGTACCGGATTCTTTAGTACTTCGAAATTTATATCATATCCGAAGGGTGTCCCGGAATGATGGGGATATTCTTATATATGCATCTTGTTATTGTCGGTTACCAGGTGTTCACCATATGAATGATTTTTATCTCTATGTATGGGATGTGTATTGAAATATGAAATCTTGTGGTCTATTGTTACGATTTGATATATATAGGTTAAACCTATAACTCACCAACATTTTTGTTGACGTTTAAAGCATGTTTATTCTCAGGTGAATATTAAGAGCTTCCGCTGTTGCATACTAAAATAAGGACAAGATTTGGAGTCCATGTTTGTATGATATTGTGTAAAAACTGCATTCAAGAAACTGATTTCGATGTAACATATTTGTATTGTAAACCATTATGTAATGGTCGTGTGTAAACAGGATATTTTAGATTATCATTATTTGATAATCTACGTAAAGCTTTTTAAACCTTTATTTATGAAATAAAGGTTATGGTTTGTTTTAAAAATGAATGCAGTCTTTGAAAAACATCTCATATAGAGGTCAAAACCTCGCAACGAAATCAATTAATATGGAACGTTTTTAATCAATAAGAACGGGACATTTCAGAAAGTCATCTTAGTAAAACCAGAATGCATGACTTGTTTCTGGACTTATAAATTACGTGTCTTTATTTCTTTTGCTGAACAACTTGCGTATTAACTAGAATTGCCTTTATAGCTGCCGAGTAGCAAAGTTATTATGTGCTATATTTCATCCTATATGTATAATAGCGGTATTGTAAGTTTGTAAAATATTGTATAAAATTTGAACGCGAAATTTTATTATAATCAGTTTTTTCATATAGAATTGTAGTAGTTGAATTGTATATTAGCTACTAAGTATGAACTTAACGGGTAGGTACTACTCGAATTAAAAACTATAAAATGCTAATATGAAGAAAAAACTTTTATAAATAAGTTCATACTATGCTACGAAATATTATTGACTACTCTTAAAATTCTCTATGATTAACTTAATTCTTTTGGGCTATTTTTGAAGGAAATGGCACCGGCGACTAGTCAGAATTTGAACATGAGCGAGGAAGACTTCCGTTTTTCCTTGCAGAAAACATAGCCACAGTACAGGCTACAATGCAAAATAACAATAACTCTGGATCTAGCAGTGGAACTAATTTCACAAGAAATCGTGTAGGAAGCTCCTACAAAGAATTCACTGCCTGCAAACTTTTGGAATTTGATGGAACCGAGGGTCCAATTGGATTGAAACGGTAGACCGAGAAGGTTGAATCGGTGTTTACCATAAGTAAATGTACTGAAGAAGACAAAGTAAAGTACGCTACGCATACCTTCACAGGTACGGCGCAAACATGGTGGAATACCTATCTCGAGCAGGTAGGACAAGATGCTGCTTACGTACTACCGTAGTCAGCATTCAAGCAATTAATGAATGAGCAGTATCGTCCCAGAAATAAGGCCAACAAGCTCAAGGTAGATCTTAGAGGATTACGAACGCAAGGTTTCAATATCACCACGTACGAACGACGATTCACCGAATTATGCCTATTGTGTCCCAGAACGTTCGAAGACGAAGACGAAGAAGAGTAGATAGACGCATTTGTAAAAGGGTTATCAGAAAGGATTCAAGAAGATGTGAGTTCACACAAGCCCGCCTCCATACAAAAGGCAAGTCGAATGGCTCACAAATTAGTGAACCAGATCGAAGGAAGGATTAATGAGTAGACGACTGAAGAGGCTAACATGAAACAAGTCAAGAGAAAGTGGGAAGAAACCAATGACAAGAGTCACCAATACAACAACAACAATCACAACCACAATCGCAATAACTATCCCAACAACTACAACATCAATCGCAACAACAACTTCAACAAACGTCCTAACAACAACTACAATAACCGTCCCAACAACAATAACAACAACAACAATATCAACAATAACAATCCCAACAACAATCTCAATAACAACAATGGCAACAAAAACCAAAAACAGTCATGCCAAAGGTGTGAAGAGAATCACCAGGGGTTCTGCACGATATTTTGCACTAGGTGTAGAATAAATGGTCATAGTGGGGCAAAGTGTGAGGCCTACGGACCAAAGTTTAATAGAATTAAAAGAACAAATAATTTCGGAACAGATAATGCCGCCATAGTTTGCTTTACATGTGGAAAACCGGCCACATTAGTAGAAATTGCCCGAATCAGGGGAATACTAGTGGGCAGGGCCGCGGAAGAGTTTTTAATATTAATACGGCAGAAGCACAAGAAGACCCAGAGCTTGTTACGGGTACGTTTCTTATTGATGAAAAAACCGGCTTATGTTTTATTTGATTCGGGTGCGGATAGAAGTTATATGAGTAGAGATTTTTGTGCTAAATTAAGTGGTCCATTTGAAAGGACCCGTTCATATACATTATAAATGATTCACAATAATTGATTACATCGCGAGGTATTTAACCTCTATATGATACATTTTACAAACATTGCATTTGTTTTTAAAAGACAAACTTTCTTTACATCAAAAATTGACAGGCATGCATATCATTTCATAATATCCACTGTCTAACTATAAATTGACTTAATAATAATCTTTGATGAACTCAATGACTCGAATGCAACGTTCTCGAAAAATGCTATGAAAGACTCCAAGTAATATCTTGAAAATGAGCAAATGCACAGCGAAAGATTTCTTTCAATCCTGAGAATAAACATGCTTTAAAGTGTCAACCAAAAGGTTGGTGAGTTAATTAGTTTATCATAATCATTCATTTTCATCATTTTAATAGACCACAAGAATTTTATTTCCAGTTCTCATAAATATACGTCCCATGCATAGAGACAAAAATCATTCATATGGATTGAACACCTGGTAACCGACCTTAACAAGATGCATATAGAATATCCTCATCATTCCGAGACACCCATCAGACATGATAATTTCGAAGTACTAAAGCATTCCAAATTCCATAATGGGGCTTGTTGGGCCCGATAGATCTATCTTTAGGATTCGCATCAATTTGGGGGTCTGTTCCCAAATTCTTAGGCTACCAAGCTAAAAAGGGGCATATTCGGCTTCGATCATTCAACCATATAATGTAGTTTCGATTACTTGTGTCTATTTCATAAAACATTTATAAAAATTCGCATGTATTCTCAGCCCAAAAATATAAAGGGTAAAAAGGCAAATGAAACTCACCTATTGTATTTCTTAGTAAAAATACATATAACGTCATTGAACAAGTGCAAGGTTGGCCTTGGATTCACGAACCTAAATTAATTATATATATTTATATGTTGGTCAATATTTGTCTAGCAATTTAGGTTTAAACTGTAGTGTATCACAATCCTAATGCTCGAGACTAATATGCAAAAGTCAACAAAAGTCAATTTGACTCAAAATGATTTCCAAAATCTATACATGATTACTATATAGTTTAAATAACGTCATTTTGATATTTTTAAATATTTTTAAAAGGTTTAATAGAGTAAATAATATAATTCATTTATTAATAAATAAAATTTTATATAAAATATACTTTTATATATCTTAAGTTATAAAATTTATAAAGTTAGTTTAATATCATAAAAATATTATGATAGGTAATATATTATTTGTATTACATATTTATTTGATAAAATAACATTGATAATAATAATAAGTAAAAGTTGTATTATTTTGTAATAATAATTATTATTATTCTATTGATAAAAATATCAATATTTATATTTACTAAAAATGATACTATAAAAATAATGAAATTTTATATTAACAATGATGTTCTTATAAAAATAATAATTTTGTAAAAATGATAGTTTTAATATTAATAGTACTTTTAATAATAATAGTGATAAAAATAATAAAAAATGAATATTTTATCTAAATCAATATCTCACGATATTTTAATTTCAACATGATACTCATACTCATTATTTCCTAATCGATTCATTTAATAGCTTTTAATCGTCTTTTATATCGCGTTCATTTTAATGATAAATATAGTAATCCTAATAATTAAGTGTTACTAATAATAATAAATATTATGATAATGATAATACTAATAAATATTTTAATGATAATAATAATAATACTAATTATAACTTTAACGATAATAACGATAGTTATAATAATAAAATAACAATTTTTAATGAAAATTCCTTTTATTGATAAAGATAAAATAAAACTAGAACGACGATAATAATAATCATTTTTTTTTAATAATAATACCAAATTTCAATTGACTATAACTTCAAATCCGTTCATCGAAACCATTCGATATCTCAATGAAAAGTTCTTAATTTTTCGCTAGCTTTCTAACGACATGCATATCTTATACCTTATCTCAACCGCATATGTAACTGATTCAGGATTCAACATAACCTATCTAATGGCAATATCAAAAGTACAAGCATGCATAATCCTATATACTCGAGCACTAGTCAGGGATACACTATTAGTATATAAAAGTTAAATTATGAGCGCTTACGTATCAATATTGAGATTCAATATTGCAGGAAAGGTACATAGACGCAACGGAGACGATAAACACTAAATTGACCTCACGAGAATATCCATGAACCATACCCATCACCTCCATAGCTATAACCCATAATTTCCTTAGCCCTATCCCGTTAAAAAAAAACCTTTTTTTTTATAACGCGCCCATGACCTCGTCATAATATTTTATGTATAATACTACTAATCATAATACTCATAACCATAATATTAATAATATATATATATATATATATATATATATATATATATATATATATATATATATATATATATATATATATATATATATATATATGTGTGTGTGTGTGTGTGTGTGTGTGTGTGTGTGTGTGTGTGTGTGTGTGCATACACGGAGTAAAAATGAGATAGAGAGATTGATATATGAAAGTTGATATATGAGTGATGATGTATAGCGCAGACCCAAAATTCATATATATATTATCATGGTCCAACATGCGTAATTATTCAATCAACCAATTAATGTTAATGTGGGACCATAATGGTGGCAATCAATCTCTGTAGTACTACATCTCAAAGTTGGTGAGTAATAAGAAAAAGCAAAATAATTTATTTATTTATTTAATTTTTTTTTCGGAAGATAAGCTATATTTTACGGTGGTGGGTTTCATATGGGCTTGAATTCATGTGCATGTACGTAAACTTCAGTCCCCACCAATTCATGTCTTGAACTTCAAACAGATGTTTATATTTATATATATATATATATATATATATATATATATATATATATATATATATATATATATATATATATATATATATATATATATATATATATATATATATATATATATATATACATATATATTAATATTAATAATAATAATAATAATAATAATATATAATAATATAAAATAATAAAACTAAAAAACGTGTTCATTTGAGAAAAGTGGTCGCCTAGTGCCGACACTATTATATTTTTAATTATATATTATATTTAATCTTCATAATTAATTAAATATTATATTTTATTTACGTGCATAGTTAACCTGTAAATTTAGTTCCGATGATTCGTACGTTGACGCTCGATTTACGTCCCAGTTCCGGTTTCTCGAACGCTATCTCGTACGCTTAGAAAACTGGTACTTTACGTTTCGTGTAATGTACCTTTATCAATAACAAGACTCAAATCAAAGAAAAATTATCCCACTCAAAGTGTAACTTATTCATTTGAGTATTTTGGTCATTTGCTTCTATAAATCGTTGTCTCGTTATTTACCAATATATATTATAATAATACTATTTTAAATCCAAGACGTTTTACGACTAAGTTAATATTATATTTATCACTTTGTAAAATAATGATATTATCATTTAAAAATATAAACTTATATATTATAGAAATATTTATTTGTTAATATAATATTTAGTTTTTTTTTTCAAAATCTAATAAAGTTTAATATATTTAAAATCGTTTGAATGTTAGATATTATTATATCACCTTACGTTTTACGCTCTAGTACATAATTTGATATGATTCAATTATGCGCCAACGTTCAATTTAACTTCTCAAACGTTCTAATTACATATCTATAATTCAATCGAATCAAAAACAAGTGTTAATATCGATTACTTAACTTATCGATATTCATTTTCTAAGTTATATATATTCCCCATTTTTACTTTTACATTAGATAATATGAAAGCTAAATAGTTTATTTTATCAAAAGTCACGAAGCAATTATTGTAAGGCATGTATTGGAAATCAATAGGAATTTCCACCAATCTGTCTAACTCTCGCTACTTGACACTTTGTCCTTACTCGAAGATCACTTTACCATTTATTCCGAATACCGTTAAAAGGAAAGGTTTTTTAAATCAAAGTGGACCTCTTAACAGAGACTCGTAATCATAATTCAGTGTATCTGATGAATCAATCATTTGATATATCTTTTAATTCCATTGATAACTATTTGAATATATTAAGAAACAAATACGTTTATGTTAAGTATTATACGTCTAATACTTTGTTAAAGTTTTCAAGTTATAGTATATACACATATACATATATAATCATATTCGTTCATATAATGGTTCGTGAATCATTGGAATTTGGTCGAGGTTAAATGAATGTATGAACACAGTTTCAAATTCTTGAGATTCAACTTACAAACTTTGCTTATCGTGTCGGGAATATATAAAGATTAAAGTTTAAATTTGGTCAGAAATTTCCGGGTTGTCACAGTACCTACCCGTTAAATAAATTTCATCCCGAAATTTGAGTGAAAAGGTCGTGAATGATAATAAGTATGTTTTCATGATACATACGGGCTGAAAATTAGAGTTTTATCATTCGCGAATAATTTGGATAAACAATCCATTTATATGAAGAGTACGAATGAAGCTAACATAGAATAGTGAAATGAATAAGTGTAGATTCGTCTTATCATTTGGCGTAGATATGATTGATTTCCAGATTTCAAGGGATTTGGAGAAAATCTTCGTAATAAGGTTTGATTCATCAGTAATCAAGGAAATTAGGATCCGCTTTAAATGCGATCATCCATTTTGATTTGCTCTGTGTTTGAGAATATTTTACAATAAATCTACCTCCTTCGTTTCCTTGCAACTCACACCTTCCATTCTTTTTCCTCAATTCATATTTTAAAGCATTCATCAATATGCTTCATCCAGTTCTACTTCTTGATATATTCCTCACTCTCATATCTGTCGTTCTTCTTTTTCATCTGCCTCCGGAAGAATCTATTTACTTTTACAATACTCTTGGGTTTATAGTGTTTCTAGTTCTCCCGTGTCTTTATATTGCTAGATGCATTGATATATACGGTTTGTAATTTCTAGGTTGTTATTGGGCTTTATATCTACCCTTATATTTCGATGTCCCTGCTTCTGTTTTCTATAATCATTGTCATCCCCAGTTAATGCTCTCTTTTATTTGCTGCGATTTATATCCCAATTTCTGTTTCGAAGTTTTGTCCTTTCGTTTCTTCTTCTTACGATTAAACACCGCTTGAAATGGTACAGAATTCGCAGGTATGAATTTCGGAATGAACATTACTAATGTTCTAGGAGGGAAATTGTAATGACACGATCTTGACTTGTCAAATTACCAGAATACCTCGGAAAAAGCCGAATCATCAAGAAATATTTTTGATAATGCTAAAAACTAACATATATTTCATTGCATTATCCCTCAAGAAAGACAAGCTTTTAGTTGCAATTGTTCTATTTACAAGTGATTTTCGTTTAAATAATAAAAGGTGAAGACAAAAGACAGATTCGACGAATTGAAGACGCAAATGACCAAAAAGCTAAAAAGTACAAAGTACAATCAAAGAGGTTCCAATTATTGATAAGAAACGTCTCAAAATTACAAGAGTACAAGATTCAAAACGCAAAGTACAAGATATTAAATTGTACGCAAGGACGTTCAAAAATCCGGAACCGGGACCAGAGTCAACTCTCAACACTTTACGCAACGAACTAAAAACTACAAGTTAACTATGTATATAAATATAATATAATATATAATTAATTATATAAATTATATATATATTATATTTATATATTAAAACCGTCGGCAGACTAGGAGCCAAGCTTGTGTGAGCTGGATTCCACAGCTCCGCACTCGCGGAGCTCTGAAGAACAAAATGGCCGCACTCGCGGAGCCCAAAAAGTCAGAAATCCACCTTTAAAAGGCCGGGCATTCGGCCGAATTTTACACATCTTTTTTCTCATTCACTCATATGTAAACGTATATATATATATATATATTTATATTTTAATTTTAATTTTAATTTTAAATTCTAATAATAAGGGTATGTTAGCGAATGTTGTAAGGGTGTAAGTCGAAATTCTGTCCGTGTAACGCTACGCTATTTTTAATCATTGTAAGTTATGTTCAACCTTTTTACATTAATGTCTCGTAGCTAAGTTATTATTATGCTTATTTAAAACGAAGTAATCATGATGTTGGGCTAATTACTAAAATTGGGTAATTGGGCTTTGTACCATAATTGGGGTTTGGACAAAAGAATGACACTTTTGGAAATTAGACTATAGGCTATTAATGGGCTTTATATTTGTTTAACTAAATGATAGTTTGTTAATTTTAATATAAAGATATACAATTGGACATACCTATAAATAACCATATACACTCGATCGGACACGATGGGCGGGATATTTATATGTACGAATAATCGTTCATTTAACCGGACACGGGAATGGATTAATAGTCAATAGAATTATTAAAACAGGGGTGAAATTATGTACAAGGACACTTGGCATAATTGTTAACAAAGTATTAAAACCTTGGGTTACACGCAGTCGATAACCTGGTGTAATTATTAAACAAAGTATTAAAATCTTGTTACAGTTTAAGTCCCCAATTAGTTGGAATATTTGACTTCGGATATAAAGATAATTTAACGAGGACACTCGCACTTTAAATTTATGACCGATGGACTGTTATGGACAAAAACCAGACGGACATATTGAATAATCCAGGACAAAGGACAATTAACCCATGGGCATAAAACTAAAATCAACATGTCAAACATCATGATTATGGAAGTTTAAATAAGCATAATTCCTTTATTTCATATTTAATTTCCTTTATTTTATATTTATATTGCACTTTTAATTATCGCACTTTTATTTATTGTTATTATATTTAATTGCACTTTTAATTATCGTACTTTTTAATTATCGCAAGTTTATTTTATCGCACTTTTATTTATAGCAATTTCATTATCGTTATTTACTTTACGCTTTAAATTAAGTCTTTTATTTATTTAATATTTTACATTAGGTTTTAACTGCGACTAAAGTTTTAAAATTGACAAACCGGTCATTAAACAGTAAAACCCCCTTTTATAATAATAATATTGCTTATATATATTTTTGTATTTTTATAAATTAAAACTAATATAGCGTTAAGCTTTGTTTAAAGATTTCCCTGTGGAACGAACCGGACTTACTAAAAACTACACTACTGTACGATTAGGTACACTGCCTATAAGTGTTGTAGCAAGGTTTAAGTATATCCATTCTATAAATAAATAAATATCTTGTGTAAAATTGTATCGTATTTAATAGTTTTTCCTAGTAAAATATAAGCTATTTCATATACACCTCGCATAATATCAAGTATTTTTGGCGCCGCTGCCGGGGAACTTAAATGCCGAAAGCACAACGCTAATGATATAAAAATAATAATTTTGTAAAAGTTTTTATTAAGTTCTTCGTATAAAAATATAAGTTTTTAAAAAATATAAAAATATAAAAATACAAAAAGAGTTGTTAAAAAATATATAAATTTAAAAAGTATTTTTATTTTTGAGTTTAAATATAAGTATTTTATTATTTTATAGAAATATTTAGTTATATTTTATATATATTTGATTAAACAGAAAAACAAAATAAAAAAAAAAAACTGAACCTGTAAAAAATCGAACCCTTTCTCAGCTTAAATTTGACCCTCCGCGACTCGCGGAGGTTTTGAACTGGGACCAACCGCACTCGCGGAGGTCCACTGACAGGCTAGGGTTTGACTCTGCAAACTGTAATAATTACGGAGTATTATTAATTATTACTATTAAACCTAATTAGGTTATTAATTATTTATTATTTAGTTTAGTTTTAATTATTTAATTTATATTTTTAAGTTTTAATTAGTTTTATTAATATATAAAATTAATACTTTTATAAAATAAATAATATAAAAATAATATTTTTATAAAAATTGTACTTTTTACAACTTTTAGTATATTTTTATATTTTGTCCCTTTTTAATTGTTTTAGCGTAATTTTTGTATTTTTTTTTTTTTTGCTCGTTTTTAGTTTTAAGATATAGTTTTTGCCATAGTTATTTTTATTTCTAGATTTTTAGGCTTTACCATAAAATCCCGTAAGTGCTTTTTCTTTAGACTAAGATTTAGGTGCTTTAGAATTTTGCGACACGTTTTTAAGTTTTAATACCTTTTTAAGATATTGCCATTTGGGATATAGTATTTCTTTTAAGCTTTAATATTTTTAGACGCAACTTTTAATTCTTAGTTTTTAGTTCCTTTTTAAGTTTCAACGCGCTACTTTCTTATTTTTATTTTTCGGCGCCTTTTACCTATGTATCAATTATCACTCCAATTAGTAATCTCAATTTGCAATTTTAATTTTAAGTTAGTGATAATAATAAGGTTGGGTTAGTCGAGTGTTTTAAAGTTTTATAAGTCACTCTTTTTCTTTCTTATTTCTCCAATTTTAATACCAACGCGCTCTTTTTCTTTCTTATTTCTCACCATTCTAGTTTTTAGGACTTAGATTTTTATTCTACTTCTTCTCTAAATTTCTTAAAATTACGAAAAATTATTTTAAGTGGTTAAATTGATAGTCATCAAAATTTTCTGGTTCGTAGTAATAGTTGGATTTGTACGTGGACCGGGTTATTGGAGCCAAACAGTACTCAATTATATTGAGACCAAACGAATCCTGCCCCTCTGCTGCATCTTTTGGCTATACGAAACGTGGGCAAAATCAGAAAAGTATATTAATTGGATAACTTATATAATTTTTCTTTCTTTTTAAAAACTAATAGGATATTCAGTGAATGCACCGAGCAAGACGTTCACCACCTTTTGTACGTTCACCACCTGTAACTCGTTCAAGACATCTAGCAAATATTGTCGCCGTTGATTTTTCTTTAGAATCGTCATCCAGTCGATCAAGTACTCCAATTCAAATTTCCGATAATCCATTTTTTGAACCCGACCTCACAATTGAGAATCCGGAGAATATTCAGGGATGATTCATAGATCCTGAACCATTAATTTTTCCTCCGGAACCACCAATCATTCAAACAGAGATTATTGAGGAACGAACCATTAAATCAGAATCCTCTAGTGATTCAGATTCAACAAATTCAATCATGGAAAATCTGGAACCTCTAAGTATGGAAGACCGAATGAGAGCTAAACGCACTGGCCAAGGTCACGCAATTACTCATCCAGACATTAATGCGCCAAATTATGAAATCAAAGGACAAATTCTACACATGGTAACTAATCAATGCCAATTTAGTGGTGTGCCAAAGAAAGATCCAAATGAACATCTTCGTACCTTTAAAAGGATCTGTACTTTATTTAAAATAAGAGAAGTTGAGGATGAACAGATATATCTCATGTTATTTCCCTGGACTTTAAAGGGAGAAGCCAAAGATTGGTTGGAATCGTTACCTGAAGGGGCGATTGATACATGGGACGTTTTAGTTGAAAATTTTCTTAAACAATTCTTTCCGGCATCTAAAGCCGTAAGACTTCAAGGAGAAATTGTTACATTCACACAAAAGTCAAATGAAACTCTATATGAGGCATGGACCAGATTTGGAAAGTTATTGAGAGGATGTCCACAACATGGTTTAGACACTTGTCAAATAGTACAAATATTCTACCAAGGATGCGACATCACTACAAGGAAAGACATCGATATAGCAGCTGGTGGTTCCATTATGAAGAAAACCGAAACTGATGCTTACAAAATTATTGATAACACTGCTTCCCACTCACATGAGTGGCACAAAGAAAAAGATATCGTTAGATCATCTAAAGCAGCTAGAGCCGATTCTAGCCATGACTTAGATTCCATTTCCGCAAAGATAGATGCTGTCGAGAGACGAATGGAAAAGATGACTAAAGATATTCACTCAATACGAATTAGTTGTGAGCAGTGTGGAGGACCACATTTGATAAAAGATTGTCTCAGTATTGAACTAACAATGGAACAAAGAGAGAATGTTTCATATCTAAACCAAAGGCCTGGAAATAATTATCAGAATAATTATCAATCGCCAAGACCGATTTACAATCAAAACCAGAATTATAATCGAAATGTTCCATACAACAACCAACAAGGTCCTAGCAATCAACAAGTATCCAACAATACTTACAACCAGAAAAGACCTAATTTTCAAAACAAACCACAACAAACCGATGATAAAAAGCCAAATTTAGAAGATATGATGACGAAGCTAGTTGAATCTCAAACGCAGTTTTTCACATCTCAGAAACAAACCAATGAACAAAATGCTCAAGCATTTAGAAATCAAGAAGCTTCTATTCAAAATTTGGAACAAGAAGTGAGTAACCTAGCAAGGTTAATAGGTGAAAGAAAACCGGGAAGTCTACCTAGTGATACAAATGCTAACCCCCGAAATGAAACCGCTAAAGCTATTACCACAAGAAGTGGTATTACACTTAAACCACCTGAAATACCTATAATTTCTGATGAAGCTATTCCTACTCCACAAGAACCACAACCTGAACAAGGTAAGGAAAAAGAACCGGTAGTTGAAAAGGTTAATGAAGATAACACAGTTAAGGCTAAACCTTATGTTAAACCATACCAACCACCACTTCCTTACCCGAGTAAGATGAAAAAAGAGAGACTTGAAGCCGAGCAATCCAAATTCTTGGATATGTTTAAATAGATAAATGTAAATCTTCCTTTCATTGATGTGATTTCAGGAATGCCTAGATATGCTAAATTTCTGAAAGATCTATTCTCAAATAGAAAGAAAATGGAAGAACTCTCGGCTGTTACTATGAATGCTAATTGTTCAGCAGTGATGTTGAATAAGATACCAGAAAAACTATCTGATCCAGGAAGCTTCACAATTCCATGTTTTCTGGGTAGTCTTAGTTCAATAGAAGCATTGGCAGACTTAGGTGCTAGTATAAATTTAATGCCATATTCACTATACACTAAACTAGACCTTGGAGAATTGAAACCAACACGAATAAGCATACAACTAGCCGATCGATCAGTAAAATATCCTAGAGGGATAATGGAAAATATGCTAGTTAAAGTTGGTACTTTAGTATTTCCAGTAGATTTTGTTGTTCTGGACATGGAAGAAGATTCTCAAGTTCCTCTCATATTAGGAAGACCATTCTTAAACACGGCTAAAGCAATGATAGACGTGTTTGGTAAGAAATTGACCCTAAGTATAGAGGACGAGAATGTTACCTTTTCAGTTGATAGAGCAATGCAACAACCGCAATCTGCAGATGATACATGTTATTATATTCAAACTATAGAATCACATGCAGAATTGTTAGAAGAATTTCCAGAATTACAAGGAACAGGAGAATGTTCTTTAGGAGAAGGAACTGAACCAATTGATGAAACTGAAATATTAGCTACACTAATGGCTAATGAATATGAACCAACAACAGAAGAAATTCAAATGCTAAAAGAAGAAGACAGATATCGATATAAATCATCGATAGAAGAACCACCAACATTAGAGTTAAAGCCACTTCCAAACCATTTGGAATATGCTTATTTACATGGTGAATCTGGATTACCTGTAATAATATCATATTCTCTTACTGAAAATGAAAAATCTCAACTCATTTCTGTATTAAAAGCTCATAAATCAGCCATTGCATGGAAGATTCATGATATTAAAGGAATAAGTCCTTCGTATTGCACACATAAAATCCTTATAGAAGAAGGTCATAAAACGTATGTGCAACACCAACGAAGACTAAATCCTAATATGTAAGATGTAGTTAAGAAAGAAATTATTAAACTGCTTGATGCAGGTTTAATTTACCCAATTTCTGATAGTCCATGGGTAAGCCCAGTTCAATGCGTACCTAAGAAGGGTGGCATGACTGTCATCACAAATGAGAAAAATGAACTTATTCCTACTAGGACTGTAACAGGATGGCGTGTATGTATTGATTATAGAAAATTAAATGACGCCACCAGAAAAGATCACTTTCCCTTACCTTTTATTGATCAAATGTTGGAAAGATTAGCCGGAAACAGTTACTATTGTTTTCTTGATGGTTTTTCCGGATACTTTTAGATTCCAATAGCACCCAAGACCAAGAGAAAACCACGTTCACGTGCCCTTATGGTACTTTTGCTTACAAACGCATGCCATTTGGACTTTGCAACGCCCCTGCAACCTTTCAAAGGTGCATGATGGCGATTTTTCACGACATGATAGAAGAATGCATGGAAGTTTTCATGGATGACTTTTCAGTCTTCGGTGATACATTTGAATCATGACTAGTTAATATAGAACGAATGCTTATTAGATGCGAACAATCAAATCTAGTACTTAATTGGGAGAAATGCCATTTCATGGTTAAAGAAGGCATCGTTCTTGGTCATAAAATCTCAAAGGAAGGAATTGAAGTGGATAGAGCTAAAGTAGATGTAATTGCTAAACTTCCACATCCCACCAATGTTAGAGGAGTTAGGAGTTTTTGAGGGCATGCCAGTTTTTACCGACGTTTCATAAAAGACTTTTCTAAAATTGCCACTCCTATGAATAAACTCCTAGAAAAGCATGCTCCGTTTATCTTTTCAGATGAATGTATCAAATCTTTTAATATTCTTAAAGAGAAACTCACTAATGCGCCGATCATGATAACACCAAATTGAAATCTACCGTTTGAACTAATGTGCGATGCAAGTGATTTTGCAATGGGAGCCGTTTTAGGACAAAGGATTGAAAAACGATTTCAACCTATATATTATGCTAGTAAGACATTACACGGAGCACAAACAAATTACACAACTACTGAAAAAGAACTCCTTGCTATTGTCTTTGCTTTTGACAAATTTCGTTCATATCTCGTTCTAGCTAAAACGGTGGTCTATACCGACCATTCTGCTCTTAGATACCTATTTTCGAAACAAGATGCTAAACCAAGATTAATCTGTTGGATCTTACTCTTACAAGAGTTCGATATTGAAATCCGAGATAAAAGAGGAGCAGAAAATCTCGCCGCTGATCATCTTTCCCGTCTTGAAAATCCCGAATTAGAAGTTCTAAATGAATCGGCCATACAAGACAACTTTCCTGATGAATATCTATTGAAAATAGATTATAATGAAATTCCATGGTTTGCAGACTATGCAAACTACTTAGTATGTGGATTCCTTGAAAAAGGATTATCGTACCAAAAACGAAAGAAATTCTTCAGTGATATAAAACACTATTTCTGGGAAGATCCACATTTGTTTAAAAGTTGTCCCGATGGAATAATACGTCGATGTGTATTCGGAGATGAAGCTAGTAAAATCTTAAACCATTGTCATACAGGACCAACAGGAGGGCATTATGGGCCTCAACTTACAGCAAGAAAAGTTTATGATGCTGGATTCTATTGGCCTACAATTTACAAAGACGCACACCTTCTTTGCAAATTCTGTGATGCATGTCAAAGGGCCGGAAAAATAAGTCAACGTGATGAAATGCCACAAAATGTCATTCAAGTATGTGAAGTATTTGACATTTGGGGTATTGACTTTATGGGTCCATTTCCAAAATCTCATAATAATCTCTATATTCTCGTAGCCATTGATTATGTATCTAAATGGGCGGAAGCACAAGCTCTCCCAACTAACGATGCACGAGTTGTAGTCAACTTTTTAAAACGTCTTTTTGCAAGGTTTGGAACACCGAAAGCTTTAATAAGTGATCGGGGAACTCATTTCTGTAATAATCACCTTGAGAAAGTTCTCAAAAGATATGGAGTAACTCATAAAATCTCCACCGCATATCATCCACAAACAAGTGGACAAGTTGAAAATACCAACCGAGCTTTAAAACGTATTCTAGAGAAAACCGTAGGATCAAATCCGAAGGAATGATCCATTAAGTTGGAGGATGCACTCTGGGCTTTTAGAACAGCCTACAAAACTCCAATTGGAACCACACCTTTTAAACTCGTTTACGGAAAAGCATGTCATCTTCTAGTAGAAATTGAACACAAAGCATTTTGGGCTTTGAAGACATGTAATCTTGATTTACATGAAGCTGGACGACTACGGTTAAGTCAACTAAACGAATTAAAAGAATTAAGACATGAAGCATACGAAAATTCGTTAATCTATAAGGAAAGAACGAAGAAATGGCATGATAAAAAAATCAGAAGTTTAAAAGAATTTAAAGAAGGAGACAGAGTTCTTCTTTTCAATTCACGATTCAAGCTATTTCCTGGAAAATTGAAATCAAGATGGTCTGGACCATTCATAGTCAAAAGAGTTTTCCCATACGGAACGATAGAATTAATAAATTCAAATGGAATTGAATTTAAAGTTAATGGTCACAGAGTTAAACACTACATAGATAGTCCGATGGAAGTCGACAACGAAGTTAATCACAATTTCGATACCACAGCTAACTAAGTGTGGGGAGAATCAAGTCTTTAAAGGATAATATGTATTTCTGTTAGAGTAAGATTTTCTGTTTTCGTGTAGTTCTCGAAAATGGAACCCGAATGGTCTTTCCCTAGCAGACCCTAAAGAACTAGTCTTCTCCCCCCATTCTGAATTTTTATTTTTTTAGGTTTTTACGAAATGAAGACTTCCTGTGAACTAAACCATGGTCTAATGCTACACGCTTTGATTACAAAACGTAATAATGACACACTACCGAGTGAACTGGTATCAGTAATCAGAGAAAAAGTGGACGGAGTAAGAAAAGAATCCAGATGCGAAAATAATAAGTTACAATTTGGTAAAGAAAAATCAAAATCCGCAGCGAAAAGAAGAGCATGACACCTTGAAAGATGTCACAAATGCGGAAAATGGTCACACGAAGGTAAATGTTCAAATAATCAAACCTATTCAAACACCGAATTTGTTACTTTATGCAGAGATGGACCGGTCATATGTTTAGAATAAAAAACATTAAATGCTCGAGGTTACGCCTATGTAGCCATGGAAAATCAATTAGTCCGACTATCTTATGAGTGGGCTAGAGCATATCACTAAGAAATCTATTTCACATGTAAGTTTATACAGTTTTTATTTTTATTTTTATTTTTAACCTTTTGATAATAAACGCTAATTTGTTCGCTATAAAGTATTAAATTGGTATTCAATAAAATTAGATCTTGCGACCGAAATTATTGATATCATACAAAAATTTATTACATCACTGCGAAATTTAACGTTTATTCTTAAGGTATAAATATCTTTAATCAATCAAGCCAAAATATTTCAAAAATTCGTCATGAGTTAAATTAGGTCATGGAACTAAAATTACTTTACCGAAAAGAGGGGCGTATATTTTTGATAATATTTGATTGATTAAAGTGGGATAAAAGACCAAAAAGATTTTTAATTTTATTTTTACCGTGTTTTTTTAAAATAATATATAAATATTAATTTAATATTGTAAACTTATTTAAAATTGTAAATATTTGAAAAATTAATATAAGTTTGTATGTATAAAAACAAAAATATAATTTAAGTTTGGTGTGAATTTTTAAAATATGAATTTTTAATTTTATGCATTTTAAATTTAAGTTTGGTGTGAATTTAAAAAACAAAAATTTACTTTATTTTTCTAAGTTAAAAATATGATTTTTAAAAATTCATCGTAAGTTGAAGACTAGGTCGTTGAACCGAAATTGCTTTACCCGAGGGAGGGACGAGAACTTTTATTATCATTATTTTTAATCTTATTGAATTAAAGTATGCCAAAAACATTAAAAAACCCAAAAATCTTTGCTTTTAAAACCGCGTTTTAAATTGACAAATTTTAAAATTTTGTCGAAGGACGGACTAGGACATCGTTCCGAAACGACCTCGTCCTAAATAACAAGGGAAACAAAATTTCAAAATTAATTAATTAATTGTTTTATAATTTAAGGTTTTTATAAAAAAAAAAAAAAAAAGCAAACCACTGCGACTCGCGGTGATTTAAACTGGCCCACCACCACACTCGCGGAGATCAGAAAACCCAGAACACTTATCTGGTCGAACAGACCAGTTGCACACACACACACATATTTTCACCCGAAAAATCCACGAAAAATCCTCTCAAATTCGCAATTTTTCACCAATAATCGTCAAATTTGTTGCTAAAATCACAATGAGGAGACTATTATCAAGGAATTACACAAGGAAATCGGTAAATTTCTACACCTAAACACCATTTAATTCGAATTTTAGTGTTCTTGAACAATTTCATACATAATTCGATTTTGATGCTTTCTAGTGTAATAATGCTTAAATTGTTTGTATATTATGCTTGTATAACCTAGATTGATGCTATTTAACATGATTAGAAGCTTTGAACTTCAATTTTTGAATAATCTAGGGTTTGTGTTCTTGAGCAAAATTAGGGCTTTTTGATATAAACAGGTTATGGCTGATTTTTGTCATGAATTATTGCTAAATTGAGTAATGTAACATGTTTAGGTAGTTAAATGATCCAAACATTGATCCTAAACATGATTTTTGGAGATTAAAGTGGACTTTTTAGGTGCAAAATTCATGAACTTGATTAATTTGATATAATTGCCAGTTGAAACTTGTTTAATTGTTAGTAATAACTATTTTGACATGTTATTTGAGTTAAATGCTTATGAACTTTGTCTACATTTTCATATGTGCTTATTTGGAAAAGTATAAAATTGTAAAAAATTTGTGAAAATGTGTATAAGTTTAATTTTGATTTAACATGTTATTGTGATTATTTTAAGTTGTTATTTTACTAAAACTAATGCATATTTGGATGCACAAAAATTGTGTTTGATATATTTTGCAGACTAAAAGGGGTGAATCTTCATCCCAGGCTCGCAATGTTCCTCCGGAAGATGCAAATCAACAGGAAATTAATAACCATTACTGACAAGATATGCCTCACCCAATTGTTTCATATTCAAACATTCATGAGGCAGATTTACATCCGAATTTGAGATTTGATAGATATTGGATAGACTATCCAAAATATCAAAAGAACCTGCACAACCTTGTGTCTAATAATGTTGAGGTGCCAAGAGTTATAGATTGGGCACCATTAGAGGTAGTGGAATTGGCCGAGCCAATCAGGGAATTACTTACTCAAAGGTATGGTAATTCTACTTTTAGTGATTGGGTACATTTATTCAACATGCGTAGACCTGTATATAGAGAATGGTGTATAGAGTTATTGTGTACTATTGAAATAAATGATCGGGTAGATACTTTAACCGATCGTAGTTTTATTAGATTTTTATTAGGAGGGGAGATGCGCCATATGTCCTTACTAGACATGGCTCGGGCTTTAGTTATATATACGCCCGAGGAGCTAGCATCTTATGATTGCCAGAGGTTAATAGTTTATGGTAGGAGGGTGGATGAGAATTTTAATACAAATGACGTATGGAGTAGGATGACTAGCCATCACCGATTCCAGGGGGGATTATACTCTTATCTGGATATTGATAGAGCTGAATTAAGAGTAATCCATAGGTTTTTAGCCAATTCAATTACACAACGAGGTAAGAATAAGGAAAAGGTAAATGAACAGGATTTGTTTTACCACATGTGTATTCGAGACCCACACAGCGCTGTAAGTATACCTTTTTGTGTGGGTTATTATTTATTGACTATGGTTAGGGGTATGAGGCGTGGTAGCATAATAGGAGGTGGTATATTTATTACTTTGATTGCTGAATATCTCGGTGTGGATAGAAGTCGGGGGGGATTATTAATGGCAGAACCAGAACCCCGCGATAGAATAGATTTGCGTGTTTATCATGGTGCTAAGGTCTTAAAGAAACGAAACAACGCGGCAGCACATTATGATGGCAGGCATCCACAGGTTGAGAGAGATCAACAGCAAGGTCAACCGGGAGGGGGTAATCCAATGATGGAAATGCAAATTTTTATGGCTCGACACGAGTATGAAATGGCTAGACAAAAAGCATTTCAAGATTGGTAGTATCATCAAAGCCAAATCATAAGTCATTGTACACATGTAGGTAGAGAATACATTCCTACCGTTATGCCAGAATTTGCTCCTTGGACTTTAGAGAGCCGACCACCATATCCTACATATGACCCGGCCCAAGCATTTTACAGCATCTATGGATACGCTTGGGACCCACACTAGAACCATCCTCCTCATTCGTAATTTTATATTTTCGTTTATTTTATTGTAATGTTACATATTCTTAATTTTCTTATTTTTTATTTCTTATTTTATTATTATAATAGCTTTTATAATTTTATAACTTTATTAGATTTTAATAATTTTTGAATGTGGTGTGAAAACCCAACTTCAAAAATATGTATATATGTGTTTGTAGTTTATCTCATGTACAAAACAGGGTAAAACATCGCATTTTCAAAGACTGGCATTAAGTTCAGCAAAAGCTAGTACTTTTGACGACAAAACGAAAAACAAATGTGATGTACCAACAGACGGAATAAACAAATGATGTGCACCATTTATCATTCAGCAAACAAACGCCAATATGTTTGGAAACTTTGGTAAAATTTAATCATTTTTTCTACACTAATCACCCTCAATAATTTAAATTGTTACTGATTTCTTGCAAATGAGGGCATTGCAAGATCTTAAGTGTGGGAAGGGGTTAAATTCTTTCGGATTTTTAAAATTTTTAACTTATACACTTGGTTACCATTAAAAATACTAGTAACGCAGTAGTTGTATTAGAATCTAGTGCTCTCTGATAATAAAGAACAGCCCTAGTCTTATATACTGACTACCCAATTCTAGTAAAAAAATTTCAAAATTTTCAATTAAATGAACCCAAAAATCATGTTTATACATATTTATGAACGATAAAACTAGGTGTTAACACCGAAATTATTGTTACCTCGGGAAGGACATAAATTGAGAAACAAACCAAAATGTTAGAATTCATTTAAAATGGAATAGAGGACAATAAAAAGGAAAATAAAAGCCAAGTGTGGGAAAATTTACCAAGTTATTTTAAACATATGTTACATATTTCTGTAACAAATAATTGAAGATACTTTTGCTTTGGATTAAAATAAAAGGTTTTACCCGATTTACTGTAAGAAAGATGGATCTACACGATGAATCAATTCCATCATTAAAAGGAAGTAAAGTCTTCCGAAAAAGAAACGCGCTTCTTGATTTAGGTCATGAAGTTGTCGTCCAGACCAGCTGTAGGTTGACGAAAAATCTAGAAAAGTCATCACTAAAATCAGCAGGAAATCCACGGATCTCAGCATCAAACAGGGTCGCCATTTGGTCAGACTTATCCTAACCATGAGAGGATCTGTCTTGTAAAATGGGGAGGACGCCGTGCAAATTAGCTAGATAAGACTAATGAATCAGATCCCCAGAAAGGATAATCTCCTTAAAAGATCAAAAATCAGCTTTTAAGCCTGATATTACTCAATCCTAGAGACTGACCTTAAAGATTGAGAATTACAAACTCATGTAATTCGATGATATCTAAACTCGAGCTTGAACGAGAAAATATTTTGATCAAAATTAAAACCGATTTGTTTTCTGAAAACCTATTTTCAATGCGTTCATTACCATTGAACGTAAAATCCTAGGAATTTACCTGGAATTCATTAGGTCACCTGAACCAAATCGGGTGTCAACCATAAGAATGGTGGTTGCATAGCATGGTCGAAGACAGGACCTTGTGCCAGATCGAAAAATTATAAGGGTGAGCTTTACTATTGCTCCTACCAAGGATATTAATTGCATCCGACAAGTTATAGACCATAATTAAAAGCATGTCAGGGGACACTGCCTTAACAGTTGCTTGTTCAAACGCTTTCCTTTACAACCGGACGGTTGTTTATCGAAAGGTAATATATGGAGCAAGTAAACTGGACGTGTTGCTTTCCCAATACAAGGTTAGCAAGTGGTGACACAAAACCGCGAGTTTTGAGCTAAAATTTTCAAATCTGAAACCCACCAAACCCACAAAAACAATTTACAAACACCGGTGAAGGGTTATTCCAGAAAACTTATCTAGGGTAAAAGCTAGAATGAAATTTTCAAAAGATCAAATATTTTCATAAAGATTCAATTTCCTTAATGGATCTAAATTTTTATAGTCATGTGGGACTGTAAACCACATCATTACTACCATTGTTTATACAGCCGTATAGAAATTACTGATGTACAAAGTGTGAAGAATAAAGAAGTGATTCTAGTATTTCAAGACTATATTGCTTGAGGACAAGCAACACTCAAGTGTGGGAATATTTGATAATGCTAAAAACTAACATATATTTCATTGCATTATCCCTCAAGAAAGACAAGCTTTTAGTTGCAATTGTTCTATTTACAAGTGATTTTCGTTTAAATAATAAAAGGTGAAGACAAAAGACAGATTCGACGAATTGAAGACGCAAACGACCAAAAAGCTAAAAAGTACAAAGTACAATCAAAGAGGTTCCAATTATTGATAAGAAACGTCTCAAAATTACAAGAGTACAAGATTCAAAACGCAAAGTACAAGATATTAAATTGTACGCAAGGACGTTCGAAAATCCGGAACCGGGACCAGAGTCAACTCTCAACACTCGACGCAACAGACTAAAATTACAAGTTAACTATGTATATAAATATAATATAATATATAATTAATTATATAAATTATATATATATTATATTTATATATTAAAATCGTCGGCAGACTAGGAGCCAAGCTTGTGTGAGCTGGATTCCACAGCTCCGCACTCGCGGAGCTCTGAAGAACAAAATGGCCGCACTCGTGGAGCCCAAAAAGTCAGAAATCCACCTTTAAAAGGCCGAGCATTCGGCCGAATTTTACACATCTTTTTCTCATTCACTCATATATATATATATATATATATATATATATATATATATATATATATATATATATATATATATATATTTTAATTTTAATTTTAATTTTAATTTTAAATTCTAATAATAAGGGTATGTTAGCGAATGTTGTACGGGTGTAAGTCGAAATTCTGTCCGTGTAACGCTACGCTATTTTTAATCATTGTAAGTTATGTTCAACCTTTTTACATTAATGTCTCGTAGCTAAGTTATTATTATGCTTATTTAAAACGAAGTAATCATGATGTTGGGCTAATTACTAAAATTGGGTAATTGGGCTTTGTACCATAATTGGGGTTTGGACAAAAGAACGACACTTGTGGAAATTAGACTATAGGCTATTAATGGGCTTTATATTTGTTTAACTAAATGATAGTTTGTTAATTTTAATATAAAGATTTACAATTGGACATACCTATAAATAACCATATACACTCGATCAGACACGATGGGCGGGATATTTATATGTACGAATAATCGTTCATTTAACCGAACACGGGAATGGATTAATAGTCACTAGAATTATTAAAACAGGGGTGAAATTATGTACAAGGACACTTGGCATAATTGTTAACAAAGTATTAAAACCTTGGGTTACACGCAGTCGATAACCTGGTGTAATTATTAAACAAAGTATTAAAATCTTGTTACAGTTTAAGTCCCCAATTAGTTGGAATATTTGACTTCGGATATAAGGATAATTTGACGAGGACACTCGCACTTTAAATTTATGACCGATGGACTGTTATGGACAAAAACCAGACTGACATATTGAATAATCCAAGATAAAGGACAATTAACCTATGGGCATAAAACTAAAATCAACACGTCAAACATCATGATTACGGAAGTTTAAATAAGCATAATTCTTTTATTTCATATTTAATTTCCTTTATTTTATATTTAATTGCAATTTTAATTATCGCACTTTTATTTATTGTTATTGTATTTAATTTCACTTTTAATTATCGTACTTTTTAATTATCGCAAGTTTATTTTATCGCACTTTTATTTATCGAAATTTCATTATCGTTATTTACTTTACGCTTTAAATTAAGTCTTTTATTTATTTAATATTTTACATTAGGTTTTAACTGCGACTAAAGTTTTAAAATCGACAAACCAGTCATTAAACGGTAAAAACCCCCCCTTTTATAATATTAATATTGCTTATATATATTTTTGTATTTTTTTAAAATTAAAACTAATATAGCGTTAAGCTTTGTTTAAAGATTTCCCTGTGGAACGAACCGGACTTACTAAAAACTACACTACTGTACGATTAGGTACACTGCCTATAAGTGTTGTAGCAAGGTTTAAGTATATCCATTCTATAAATAAATAAATATCTTGTGTAAAATTGTATCGTATTTAATAGTTTTTCCTAGTAAAATATAAGCTATTTCATATACACCTCGCATAACATCAATTTTCTTCATATTTTAGAGGTTAAATAGAATACAAGAGTCGTATAACATGGCACATGATGATATTATGATCTGTGAATCATCACGTTCTATTTAGAAACTCAGCATGACTTACTATAATATAATCACGTTGATCAAGTATCATTATATTATACTAACTCATGCATCAGTTCCCAACACTACTTCAAAAATATTCCTATTTTAAACTCGAATGTTTACAGAATATAGAAACTAATAGTTTCTTATATGATGTAACACTGATAGCGCAAAGAGATAAATGACTTCAGATAAGATTAGTTATGAAAATATCTTCAGAAATATCGAGGATATTTATAATGAAAGATATGATAATATCTTAGAATTTCTAATATTGATGGATGATGATGAAGATTTGTCTGTAAAGGTTTAGAATAAGGAGTAAGGTATTCGTTAATGACTTTAGCAGGCACTGAATCATTTGGATTCTTTGAAGGCAGATTTAGTCTTTGTAATTTGTCCACAGCCTCCTTCATGGTCTATTCAATCCGTTTTTCAGTTCCAAACCTTTTTTTTCTCAGCTTTACCACCATACTATACTTTATCATCAAACTTTTTACTGTTAAGGTCGTTTACAGTTTTTGCTGCTTCGTCAGCATTTCAAGAACTAGTTTGCAGTTCAAGATGTTTTTCAGAACTTCACATTCAAAGTATGTAAGTCCAGGAGATAGATGTTATACGTAAACATATAACTGTTGGCGTAGACATGCTGCGAGATTTCAAAATACTGGTTGCTAATTTCCGATGATTCGTATGGCAATTCTCGTTACAAGATGCGAATGAGTAATTGAAGGGGTTTCGGTAAATATAATGATTCTTCGAAAAATCTCAGATCATTACGGTTGCTGATAAGTTTACTGCTAATGTGGCGAGATATGAAAGGTTCCCCGGTAATAATGACGAAAGGGCAAAATATATATATCAAGATTATGATAAGGCTACTTCCGAATGAAAAATCGAAGTTGTCTTGTTGGAGCTGTGATAGAATTTGCTACTTTGAAAAGGAATTGCAAAGTTATTTTTGCTAATAAATGCTAAAGGATCTGGCACAGATATGTGTTGAATTATGACTTTGGTTCTGAGAGATTTTTAAGTACATAACTGTGGGTAATATGTGGTTAGATCATCATCTCGATTGCTCATTATTTGAAGTGTCTTCAGAAATTTTCGAAGGGTTTGAACATAGATTGTAATCGTTAATATACATTTGATGTTCTAACACAGTTTTGAAGTCAAAGTATATCTTTGAAAGATGTGGGAGTCTAAAAGTGATGGTACCGGTTATATATCGAGTTGAATTCTGAGGTTTCAAAATCAGAATATTTAATTGGGTTTGAATGAGTATGGTTGATTTGATTTTTATGAAAGAATGTATTTTATTGTGAAAGTAGGAAGTATAGTTGATAATTTACTTAATCTGATTCGAAGAATGTTACATATTAATTGTGAATATATATATATATATATATATATCTCTCGGGTATTACCTACCCGTTAAAAAAATTTCACATTTAATATTTTGTACAAAAGAATTTTTATTACAGTCTTTATGAAAATATATATGTATATATTCTCTTCAGATGTAACATAAATTTCAATGAGTTAATACTAAATTAAACTCATTCGATTTACGGTTGGAACCAGAATTGAATAATCCCTTGAAGGCTTTAGAGATTACAAAAGTATTTGTTCAATAATATTGAAATTATGAATCAATACTTCATTATTTGTTGAGGCGTGATGTTGATTTTCATTAAATTCTTGTGAACTTCGCAAAGTACGAATGATGTTATCTGAAAAGTTTCGGGTACCTCGATGATGAAAGTGTAAAATCAAATATATACTTGATTTATTATGAATTGGAATTTTTTGAATTGAGACAGAGATTGTAGTTAACGATGGTTAAGTCGCGGGCGAGGGACGTACATTATTGCATATTTGTAATATGAATTAACCGAGTAGTTAAAATTCACACACAATAGCTTAGCACGGAAATATTTATTTTTATTTCAAAATATATATATAAAATATACATATAATTTCTTCAGAGGAAATGAATTAATTCTTTATAACTTGTTGATACAATATACGCGTTATTGATTCGTAATGATGTCCACAGTGATTCTTGAACTGGCGGAGTTTGTGATGTTATAGGTGTTGTTGATTCTGATGTTGACTGTACTGGCGATGCTGGTGACGCTGACGGTACTGTTGATGCTGTTGGTAAAACAAGTTTAGCTTGTTAATCACACACCATTCTTGTCAGGGTTTCTACTCTTCCTTCTATCATTTTGGTTCGCTTAACTGATTTATGGTTAGGGCTAGATTAGATAATCTCTAAGACTTTAGAGATTACATAATCGCCGCGGAATGTTTCTCCAATGAAGTTATGAATTAATACTTCGTCAGTTATTGCTGTTGGTACTCCTTGATATCTGTGGTGCGTATGACGTTGATGATCATGGGATAGATTGTGAAATTGAGGTTTACGATGCAGTTGTGGTTGGAGGTGGTAATGGTACTGTTGGCTTTGATGATGGTGGTACTGGTTATGCTGCTGATGCTGCTGCTGGTGTTTGTAATCTTTGCACCATATTTTCCAAAGCCATTACCCGAGCTCGAAGCTCGTTGACTTCTTCTATTACACCGGGGTGATTGTCGGTTCGAACGAGCGAATAAATAAAATCTAAAATTTGATGTAATATATAATCGTAACGAGATACTCTGGAAATGAGAGAGAAAATGGTGTTTCGGACAGGTTCGCCGGTAAGTGCTTTAGGTTCTTCGTCAAGAGGGCAATGTGGTGGATGGAAGGGATCACCTTCTTCTTGTCTCCAATGATTGAGGACGCTACGAACTCATCCCCAATTCATCCAGAATAGATGATGACTGATTGGTTGAGCCATTCCAGTCACACTGCTTTCGGAGTTTGAGTGGGATTCCATTTCGGAATCCGAATGACTTGAACTGATGACAAATTCCATTTCGTACGATTGGATAAAGGATTTTTCGATATAAAATAATTTTTCGGCTATCGGGTGGTATTCTATTTACATAGGATATCTATATATATAGAGCAAAAGATTTCGTAAATTACGGAGGAATTTACGGAATATATCAGAAAAATTTTAAAGCAACAGATACGATAAGATATGATTTAGCAGATACGCTAAGATATGAATTTTGTCTATACACTACTCATGCAATTAATGTAGCAAGACGTGTCTAGACTAATAATGATAAGTAGGTAATTTCCTAAGGATGATAAGCAGATGATTTTCGACTAGAAATGATAAGCAAAACTTTTGACATGCAGACACGGTCGAAGTCCAGACTCGCTAATGCATCCTAACGACTTATCAGTTAGACACACTAATGCAGACCTGGTTCGCTAAGACCACTGCTCTGATACCAACTGAAAGGACCCGTTCATATACATTATAAACGATTCACAATAATTGATTACATCGCGAGGTATTTGACCTCTATATGATACATTTTACAAATATTGCATTTGTTTTTAAAAGACAAACTTTCTTTACATCGAAAATTGACATGCATGCATACCATTTCATAATATCCACTGTCCAACTATAAATTGACTTAATAATAATCTTTGATGAACTCAATGAATCGAATGCAATGTTCTCGAAAAATGCTATGAAAGACTCCAAGTAATATCTTGAAAATGAGCAAATGCACAGCGGAAGATTTCTTTCAATCCTGAGAATAAACATGCTTTAAAGTGTCAACCAAAAGGTTGGTGAGTTCATTAGTTTATCATAATCATTCATTTTTATCATTTTAATAGACCACAAGAATTTCATTTCCAGTTCTCATAAATATACGTCCCATGCATAGAGACAAAAATCATTCATATGGATTGAACACCTGGTAACCGACCTTAACAAGATGCATATAGAATATCCCCATCATTCCAGGACACCCATCGGACATGATAATTTCGAAGTACTAAAGCATTCCAAATTCCAGAATGGGGCTTGTTGGGCCCGATAGATCTATCTTTAGGATTCGCATCAATTTGGGGTTCTGTTCCCAAATTCTTAGGCTATCAAGCTAAAAGGGGCATATTCGGCTTCGATCATTCAACCATATAATGTAGTTTTGATTACTTATGTCTATTTCGTAAAATATTTATAAAAATTCGCATGTATTCTCAGCCCAAAAATATAAAGGGTAAAAAGGCAAATGAAACTCACCTATTGTATTTCGTAGTAAAAATACATATAACGTCATTGAACAAGTGCAAGGTTGGCCTTGGATTCACGAACCTAAATTAATTATATATATTTATATGTTGGTCAATATTTGTCTAACAATTTAGGTTTAAACTGTAGTGTATCACAATCCTAATGCTCGAGACTAATATGCAAAAGTCAACAAAAGTCAATTTGACTCAAAATGATTTCCAAAACCTATACATGATTACTATATAGTTTAAATATCGTCGTTTTGATATTTTTAAATATTTTTAAAAGGTTTAATAGAGTAAATAATATAATTCATTTATTAATAAATAAAATTTTATATAAAATATACTTTTATATATCTTAAATTATAAAATTTATAAAGTTCATTTAATATCATAAAAATATTATGATAGGTAATATATTATTTGTATTACATATTTATTTGATAAAATAACATTGATAATAATAATAAGTAAAAGTTGTATTATTTTGTAATAATAATTATTATTATTCTATTGATAAAAATATCAATATTTATATTTACTAAAAATGATACTATAAAAATAATGAAATTTTATATTAACAATGATGTTCTTATAAAAATAATAATTTTGTAAAAATGATAGTTTTAATATTAATAGTACTTTTAATAATAATAGTGATAAAAATAATGAAAAACGAATATTTTATCTAAATCAATATCTCACGATATTTTAATTTCATCATGATACTCATACTCATTATTTCCTAATCGATTCGTTTAATAGCTTTTAATCGTCTTTTATATCGCATTCATTTTAATGATAAATATAGTAATCCTAATAATTAAGTGTTACTAATAATAATAAATATTATGATAATGATAATACTAATAATTATTTTAATGATAATAATAATAATAATACTAATTATAGCTTTAACGATAATAACGATAGTTATAATAATAAAATAACAAATTTTAATGAAAATTCCTTTTATTGATAAAGATAAGATAAAACTAGAACGACGATAATAATAATCATTTTTTTAATAATAATACCAAATTTCAATTGACTATAACTTCAAATCCGTTCATCGAAATCATTCGATATCTAAATGAAAAGTTCTTAATTTTTCGCTAGCTTTCCAACAAAATGCATATCTTATACCTTATCTCAACCGCATATGTAACTAATTCAGGATTCAACATAACCTATCTAATGGCAATATCAAAAGTACAAGCATGCATAATCCTATATATTCGAGCACTAGTCAGGGATACACTATTAGTATATAAAAGTTAAATTATGAGCGCTTACGTATCAATATTGGGATTCAATATTGCAGAAAAGGTACATAGATGCAACGGAGACGATAAACACTAAATTGACCTCACGAGCATATCCATGAACCATACCCATCATCTCTATAGCTATAACCCATAATTTCCTTAGCCCTATCCCGTTAAAAAAAAACCTTTTTATTATAACGCGCCCATGACCTCGTCGTAATATTTTATGTATAATACTACTAATCATAATACTCATAACCATAATATTAATTTCGGCAGATAAAATATGTCGGAATCGAGAAATTAAACTGGTTAGCGTAACGTTTAAGATTGATTTGATACCAGTAGAGTTAGGAAGTTTTGATGTGATAATTGGCATGGACTGGTTGAAAAAGGAGAGAGCAGAGATCGTATGTTACAAAAATGCAATTCGCATTATACGAAAAGAAGGAAAACCCTTAATGGTATACGGAGAAAAGAGCAACGCGAAGTTAAATCTTATTAGTAATTTGAAGGCGCAAAAACTAATAAGAAAAGGTTGTTACGTCATTCTAGCATACATCGAGGAAGTTAAACCTGAAGAAAAGAACATCAGTGATGTTCCTGTCGCAAAAGAATTTCCCGATGTATTTCCAAAAGAATTACCATGATTACCCCCACATCGATCCGTAGAATTTCAATTAGACCTTGTACCAGGAGCTACACCAATAGCTCATGCTCCATACAGACTCGCACCCAGTGAAATGAAGGAACTCCAAAACCAACTACAAGAACTTTTAGAGCGTGGTTTGATACGACCAAGTACATCACCATGGGGAGCTCCTGTTTTGTTTGTCAAAAAGAAGGATTTTACATTCAAGTTGTGTATCGACTACCGAGATTTGAACAAACTTACCATCAAGAACCGTTATCCACTACCGAGAATTGATGACTTATTTGATCAACTACAAGGCTCGTCAGTTTATTCGAAGATTGATTTACGTTCTGGGTATCATCAAATGCGGGTAAAGGAGGATGATATTCCGAAGACTGCTTTCAGAACGCGTTACGGTCATTACGAGTTTATGGTTATGCCGTTTGGGTTGACTAACGCACCAGCTGTGTTCATGGACCTCATGAACCAAGTGTGTGGACCATACCTTGACAAGTTTGTCATTGTTTTCATCGATGACATACTTATTTACTCAGAGAATGATCAAGAGCACGAAGAATATTTGACAAAAGTGCTAGAGTTGTTGAGGAAAGAAAAACTGTACGCTAAATTTTCAAAGTGTGCATTTTGGTTGGAAGAAGTTCAATTCCTCGGTCACATAGTGAACAAAGAATGTATTCAGGTGGATCCGACAAAGATTGAAACCGTTGAAAAGTAGGAAACCCCGAAAACTCCGAAGCATATACGTCAATTTTTAGGATTGGCTGGTGACTACAGAAGATTCATCCAAGATTTTTCCAAAATAGCAAAACCCTTGACTGCATTAACGCATAAAGGGAAGAAATTTGAATGGAAGGATGAGCAAGAGAAAGCGTTTCAATTGTTGAAGAAAAAGTTAACTACGGCACCTATATTGTCATTACCTAAAGGGAATGATGATTTTGTGATATATTGTGACGCCTCAAAGCAAGGTATCGGTTGTGTATTAATGCAACGAACGAAGGTAATTGCTTATGCATTTAGACAATTGAAGATTCACGAGCAGAATTATACGACGCATGATTTGGAATTAGGCGCGGTTGTTTTTGCATTAAAGACTTAGAGGCACTACTTATATGGGGTCAAAAGTATTATATATACCGATCACAAAAGTCTCCAACACATATTTAATCAGGAACAACTAAACATGAGACAGCGTAGGTGGATTAAGTTATTAAATGATTACAATTTCGAGATTCGTTATCACCCGGGGAAGGAAAATGTGGTAGCCGACGCCTTGAACAGAAAGGACAGAGAACCCATTCGAGTAAAAGCTATGAATATAATGATTCACAATAACCTTACTACTCAAATAAAGGAGGCGCAACAAGGAGTTTTAAAAGAAAGAAATTTAAAGGATGAAATACCCAAAGGATCGGAGAAGCATCTTAATATACGGGAAGACGAAACCCGGTATAGGGCTGAAAGGATTTAGGTACCAAAATTTGGAGATATGAGAGAAATGGTACTTAGAGAAGCTCATAAAACCAGATACTCAATACATCCTGGAACGGGGAAGATGTACAAGGATCTCAAGAAACATTTTCCGGAAGATACATCAACACCTCTAACTGCTTAAAATTTCGGGACGAAATTAATTTAACGGGTAGGTACTGTAGTGACCCGAACTTTTCCATGTTTATATATATTAAATGAAATTGATATTTACATGATTAAGTATTTCCAACATGTTAAGAAATCAAACTTGTTAAGACTTTATTAATTGAAATAGGTTTTATATAGACAATTGACCACCCAAGTTGACCGGCGATTCACGAACGTTAAAACTTGTAAAAACTATATGATGACATACATATGGATATATATATATATATAGTTATCATTATATTATGATAAGTATGTACCTCATTAAGTATTTTAACAATGAGTTATATACATAAAAATGAGACTATTGAATTAAGAAACTTGAAAACGGTATATATAACGATTATCGTTATAACAATGTCTTACTAATTACATATGAATCATTTTAAGATATTGTTACACTATATATAAACATGTTAAATGATAAGTAAACATATCATTAAGTATAATAACAATGAACTACATATGTAAAAACAAGACTACTAACTAAAGGATTTCGAAACGAGACATATATGTAACGATTATCGTTGTAACGACATTTAACTGTATATATCATATTAAGATATATTAATACATCATTATATCATGATAATGTAATAATTTAACATCTCATTAGATATAATAAACAATGTGTTAACAACATTTAACAAGATCGTTAACTTAAAGGTTTCAAAACAACATTTACATGTAACGACTAACGATGACTTAACGACTCAGTTAAAATGTACATACATGTAGTGTTTTAATATGTATTCATACACTTTTTAAAGACTTCAATAAACTTATCCAAGTACTTCTACTTAACAAAAATGCTTACGATTACATCCTCATTCATTTTCATCAACAATTCTACTCGTATGCATTCGTATTTGTACTTGTACAATACACATCTTCTAAATGTATTTACTATTGGTATATACACTCCAATGATCAGCTCTTAGCAGCCCATGTGAGTCACCTAACTATGTAGGAACCATCATTTAACATCTAGCATGACTTATGAGCAAGGAAACAAAAACAAGAACTCATTTTAACCCCACTCACCTTCACCACTCACCACCTACTCCATTTCACTTCCAATTTTCTTCCGAATTCTCTCTCAAAACACACACACTCTTCCATGAACATCTAAGTTACTATTTTTCCAACAAAAATCATCAAATACAAGCTTTGGTTATTACCTATAATCATCATAAAAACAATTACTCAAGAACACATCAAGAACACTTCCAAGTTTACAAGTTTACTTCCAAGTGTCCTAATCCATTCTAAGCAATCATCTAAGATCAAGAAACCTTTGTTATTTATAGTAGGTTATCTTTCTAAATCAAGGTAATATTCATATTCAAGCTTTGATTCAATTTCTATAACTATAACTATCTTAATTCTAGTAATAATCTTACTTGAACTTGTTTTTGTGTCATGATTCTATTTCAAGAACTTCCAAGCCATCAAAGATCCTTTGAAGCTCAAGTTATTTTTCATCATTTCAAGTAGGTTTACCTACTAAACTTGAGGTAGTAATGATGTTCATAACAACATTCAATTCATATATGTATAACTATCTTATTCGAAGATTTGAACATGTAATCACTAGAACATAGTTTAGTTAATTCTAAACTTGTTCGTAAAAAAAAGTTAATCCTTCTAACTTGACTTTTAAAATCAACTAAACACATGTTCTATATCTATATTATATGCTAACTTAATGATTTAAAACCTGAAAACACGAAAAACACCGTAAAACTGGATATACGCCGTCGTAGTAACACCGCGGGCTGTTTTGGGTTAGTTAATTAAAAACTATGATAAACTTTGATTTAAAAGTTGTTCTTCTGGAAAAATGATTTTTCTTATGAACATGAAACTATATCCAAAAATCATGGTTAAACTCAAAGTGGGAGTATGTTTTCCAAAATGGTCATCTAGACGTCGTTCTTTCGACTGAAATGACTACCTTTACAAAAATAACTTGTAACATGTATTTCCGACTATAAACTTATACTTTTTCTGTTTAGATTCATAAACTTAAGTTCAATATGAAACCATAGCAACTTGAATCACTCAAAACGGATTTAAAACGAAGAAGTTATGGGTAAAACAAGATTGGATATTTTTTGCTTGTTGTAACTACGTGAAAATTGGTAACAAATCTATATTAATCATATCCTAGTTAACTCATATTGTATTATACATGTATTCTAATATATTATGTAATCTTGGGATACCATAGACACGTATGCAAATGTTTTGACATATCATATCGACCCATGTATATATATTATTTAGAACAACCATAGACACTCTATATGCAGTAATGTTGGAGTTAGCTATACAGGGTTGAGGTTGATTCCAAAAATATATATACTTTGAGTTGTGATCTAGCATGAGACGTGTATACACTGGGTCGTGGATTGATTCAAGATAATATATATCGATTTATTTCTGTACATCTAACTGTGGACAACTAGTTGTAGGTTATTAACGAGGACAGCTGACTTAATAAATTTAAAACAGTAAAACGTATTAAAAATGTTGTAAATATATTTTGAACATACTTTGATATATATGTACATATTTGTTATAGGTTCGTGAATCGACCAGTAGCCAAGTCTTACTTCCCGACGAAGTAAAAATCTGTGAAAGTGAGTTATAGTCCCACTTTTAAAATCTAATATTTTTGGGATGAGAATACATGCAGCTTTCTAAATGTTTTACAAAATAGACACAAGTACGCGAAACTACATTCTATGATTGGATTATTAAACCGAATATTGCCCCTTCAAGTCTGGTAGCCTAAGAATTAGGGAAATGACCCCTAATTGACGCGAATCCGAAAGATAGATCTATGGGCCTAACAAACCCCATTCTGGAATTTGGAATGCTTTAATACTTCTATTTATATGGTGATTGCGATTGCTAATTTATGACATACTTGCGAGTATGCGGGGAATATTCTATATGCATTATGTTAATGTCGGTTACCAGGTGTTCATCATAGAATGATTTTTATACACTTGCGAGTGTAAGATTATTGAATAAATGAAATCTTGTGGTCTATTATATTAATTTGATAATATATAGGTTAAACCTATAACTCACCAACATTTTTGTTGACGTTTAAAGCATGTTTATTCTCAGGTGATTATTAAGAGCTTCCGCTGTTGCATGCTAATATATGGACAAGATTTGGTGTCAGCATGCTTGTATAATATTGTTTAAAACTGCATTCGAGATTTATTTTGTTGTAACATATTAATATTGTAAACCAATATATGTATTGGTAGTGTGTAAGTGTGATATTTTTAGATTATCATTTCTGGATAATCTAGGTGGTGTCTTTTTAACCTTGTCGATAAAATAAAGGTTATGGCTTGTTTTAAAAATGAATGCAGTCTTTGAAAAATGTCTCATATAGAGGTCAAAACCTCGCAACGAAATCAATTAATATGGAACGTTTATAATCGATATGAACGGGACATTTCATAGTCGCACTAGCATTTAACAGGTGTTTGATACTTCTAGAACATACGCACTCGCCAAGTGTACTTTTAGGGGGTATTACTATTACGTTAAGTTAGTTACCGGGTGCCCACGGATAAGCATATACTCTTCATACTATTTTGAATACGACAACTCGTGGTCTACATTACTTTACAGTTTACAAACTATAGCTCACCAACATTCGTGTTGACTTTTAAGCGTGTATTTCTCAGGTGCTTAGACGATGTTGCTTCCGCTGTTAGACTTGCTATCTTGGTGTTATAGACTTGCTGTTATGGACCTGCTGTGTTAGATTTCCGCTGCATTACTTAGAGATGTCTCAATCATGAAACTTTTATCTTGCATTCGTAACTTATGTTATTTTTAAATAATGACTTTGTAACGACCTTTGTGTCATGTTATCTTTTGTAAACGCTATCTTTTTATGAATACAAAACTAGTTTTCAAACAGCATGTAGTATTTGACCGTGTAAAGATCCTGTTGTTGACGAATCGTACACGATGGTTTTGTACGGGGCGTCACAGTTTTAGAGCCATGTATTTATAGGCTAACAATTAGGGTTTTAATAATATTCTATCCCCATATAACTGTAATTCATTCCATAACCAACTTACATTAATTAAGGAAACCGAATAAAAGTTTGGTCTTATCGTTTTACTTGGTGAACAAGGTAAGCGTTTGACCAAGTCATAAAAGGACGCAACAATTGGTATAGACGCATAGAAAGCGCGACTATACCCTTGTTCCGTTATTAGTGTATAAATGTGCGTTATGTAGTACGTATGTTAGGGCTTAGATGTGTATTCGCATAGGCACGTGGATATGCGTATCATTAAGTCACCTCGGAAAAAATATTTAAGGACCAATGATTTCATTTCATTTAAAGCATAGGGACCAATCGTGCAATTTTATTTATATTTTATTGTAATGACTAATTACTAAAGATACATTTTCATTATTATGTACAATGAAATTTGTACCCATAATTAACTAATTTCACATTCTTGTAACTCAAAATTAAAATTAAATCAGGTATAATAAGGTAATTTAATGAACCATCTATATATTCATATTCATATATAAAGCTATAAAATGAAGTTACTAATTATCCTTTAATTTTCATTATGATGATGTCAGAATTTTATATTAATATTAATTTTAAATTAAAAAAATACAAAATAAAAATAAATACATGCCAATATATATGAATGCCAAATTAAAAGGCAAAATAATTAATAAAAATATCATTTAATATTTAATACGGTATTACTGTTTTATATATATAGATATCTCGGAGCATCTCCACTATATATTATCAAAAATCTTTTTCTCAGTATGTACAAACATTTATAACTTTTTTTTCTCAATCTCCACCATATTATCCAATAACCTTTTGTTTCCAAAAAGTAGATACAAGCCTTCATGTCATTATTAATAGTTTATTCAAAGAATTATTCTCTTTTATGCGTTGTTTGATGATGAAATCTATCACACCTTGAATGTTTTATTATTGTATGTGTGACGACCCGGGAATTTTCGACCAAATTTAAACTTAATCTTTAAACATTTTCGACATGATAAGTAAGGCCTGTAATGTTGAAGTCTCAAAAACTTTGAATTGTGTTCATGCACTCAATTACCCTTTGACTATTTCCGACGACTCACGATACGATTACTTGTAAATAGATATGCATATATCTAATATCTAATATATATAATAATATGAAATATTATATATTGTAATTGTTATAATTAATGTTGTAAAATAATAATAATATATAATAATTATTTAAAGAGTATATATTTATAAATAAAGTATATAGAATATATATTTTGTGATTTCGAAGTTATTTAGTAAACGAAAGTAACACTCAATTGTCATTTGATTGACAGTAAACGAGTTAAAAAGAAACTTATGTGATTTTAAAATAAACGGTTAGCCGAAAATGAGTTTTATAAATTATAGGTTTATTAAAAATACATTTAGGAACTATTTGTTGAATTTTGAAACTTTTTGTATTTTACTTGGGGTTGGGAGTGAATAATTAATGTAATTTTTATTTAATAGTTAATGCTCGAATTCTATACCATAATGACTAAAATAAATAAATATAGTTAATTTAAAAATATGAAATTTTTCCGTATACTTTTATCCGCTATTAATTTACGACGGGTACGAAATTTAGTCAGTGAATGACGACGGCTAATATTATCACACGTGTAAATTATTAATTTTTATTATATTATAATTATTATTTCAATCACTGTGTTTGATTGGCTTTCATTACTATTATAATTACACGGAGTAATACTTATGCATATAAGATATAGAGATGGAGAAACTTACACTTGCATATGATTACCTACATGGCTCCTATTTTTCTTTCCTTTCTATTATAAGTCTCTATCCATCTAATCTTTATATTTATATATACATTACACGTACCTAGATATATAGATATATATCACCCACTATCCAAACCCACTTATTGATGTTCTTTTGTTTTAAATGAAAGACCACACTAAACCCTACCATCACTTTCTTTTCCATGACAAAAGTGACATATGTGTTTTGTTAGTTTCTTCTTGTTTAGGCATATTAGAGATATTGCAAATCTCTGCTTTCTCTTTCTCACAGCTAAATTATACGGGGTAATATAAAGATATATATCCCTCCATCCCCACTATCCACTAATCTATCTATCTATCTCTCTTACTAATTTATTTATGTATTTTTTTTTTCAACTATCTATCTAGCTCTGAATATCTATATATACACATATGCACATGTATATGATAAAAACACACACATACACGATGCATACAATTTAGAATTCTCCACCTTTTAACAATCAAACAACCACTAACTATTACTACTTCTTATTTCCTAAGAACACCACTCAAACCCACAAAACCTCCTACAATATCTTTTTTTTTTTTTGTAATCAACACAGCTAAACTGTCAACCTATGCTATCACTTACAACCGCCATCACCGCTGATAATTTGCTACTGCTACATCTTGTTTTTATGATCAAATCGTTCTAATTCACCATCTCGCCACCATATCTCTCTATCTCTTCTCTTATATATATTTATATAGACACATGTATTCATCCACCAACACAACCATCTATCTATTACTATTATCAACTACAATCTTGAAACCCATCGCCACTAGACCACCATAACCGACACCCTCATCATCGTATAACCACTCAATTCACCCTGAATAACCATCATCATGGCTTTGTGTTGTTTTTATTTCGGTAAAATAACCCTCAACACCAAAACCTCCACCATCTTCATCACCTTATTATCAAACACCAACATCACCGCTAGTATTGCTGTATCTGTTCAGGTGCAACACCAAAACCGAACACCCTTTTGTTACACTACTACAACTATTTCTACCTTTTCAGTTTCTTTTTCTCTTGCTGCTACACTAGCGATGATGAAAATGAATGATGAGCATGTCGATGATGATGATATTTTATTTTTAAGATGTTATGGTAGAGAGGAGCATGATGATGATGCGTTGTATTTATGTTACCAAGGCAAACCCCACGTAAACTTTACAGCTATATTCTCGATGCCTAAACAGAATTTTTTTTTTAAAATTGATTGGGCCGAAGACTAACTCTTCTATTGGGCCGATTGATTCATGATTTCCAGTTGGGCCAAGACTCCAAATCTTTTCCTACTGCTACCTGCAGCTACTATACGATTGTTGTGCTTCGGTTTAATCAGATTATACCACCCAGAATGATATTATAACAATGATAGATATTAATCAGGATTTGTGTTGATGATGATGGGTGTTATTTAGATGATGATGTTAATAAAGGTGACCATAATGATAAAGTGATAATCGATGATGATGATGAGTTATTATTGATGAAAACGTGAGTAATGATTATGTATGATGAAATGGATTGATGTAAATGATGATGATACAGCTAGATAATAATGATAACATGCGGTGTATATTATGATGATGGTGTTGTAAAATAAATGAAGATGAACCACGGTTTAAAAGGATTCGGTGAGTAAATTAAAACAGAAACACATGTTAGCTTAGAGGGTTAAGAGTTAGTGTTTGGAAGCGAGGGATCTCGGGTTCGAGTCCCGGCCCGGGCAGTTTACTCTCTTTTTAGCATTTTAAGGTAGTTTAATATTTATTATTATTTATAATATCATTTTCATTATTATTGTTATTATCATTATTATTATTATTAATGTTATTATTATTTTCGTACTTATTAATTATTGTTATTGATACATGTATTATAATTACTAATAGTAATATTATTAATAAAAGTGTATTTGTAAGAATTATCATTTATTATCATAATATTAGATACAATTATGAATATTATTGTTATTGTTATGAAAATAATATAAGTTACTATTATTTTCATAAATATTAGTATTAATATCATATTAAAATTATTAGTATTATCATTATGTATTATTATTGTCATTATCATTATGATCAATATAATTAGATAATTATATGTATTAATATTAATAATAAGTGTATCATTATTATTATATTATTAAAATTAATATCCTAACTATTATTAGTAATAAAATTTGCTATAAATATTATTATTATTAGTATTGTTATTATTAATATTATCATTATAATCAGATACAATTTTTATTATTAATATTATGTTACCAAATAAACATTATGTATATAAAAACATTTATAAGTAACAATAAATATAAGTATGTATTAATGATATTAATGACTTTTACATAGATATACATATATAACAAATTAATATCTATTTTATATATAATACTAATCAGATATAAATATATTAATATAACTATATAGATAATAAGTAATTTGAATATATATACAAATTGAATATATATATATATATATATATATATATATATATATATATATATATATATATATATACAAAAGATAAATAAGATATAAAAATGAAATTATTTGATTACGATTATATGTTTTAATATATATACTGGATATAGGTTCGTGAATCCGAGGCCAACCCTGCATTGTTCAATATAGTCATATGTATTTTTACTACAAAATACATTAGGTGAGTTTCATTCGCCCTTTTTACTCATTACATTTTTGGGCTGAGAATACATGCGCTGCTTTTATAACTGTTTTACGAAATAGACACAAGTACTTAAAACTACATTCTATGGCTGGATTATTAAACCGAATATGCCCCTTTTTATTAAGTCTGGTAATCTAAGAATTAGGGAACAGACACCCTAATTGACGCGAACTCTAAAGATAGATCTATCGGGCCCAACAAGCCCCATCCAAAGTACCGGATGCTTTAGTACCTCGAAATTTATATCATGTCCGAAGGAGGATCCCGGAATGATGGGGATATTCTTATATGTATATTGTGAATGTCGGTTACCAGGTGTTCAATCCATATGAATGATATTTTTGTCTCTATGCATGGGACGTATATTTATGAGAAATGAAAATCTTGTGGTCTATTAAAATTATGAAATGATTATTTATGATAAACAAATGAACTCACCAACCTTTTGGTTGACAGTTGAAAGCATGTTTATTCTCAGGTACGAAAGAAATCTTCCGCTGTGCATTTGCTCATTTTAGAGATATTACTTGGAGTCATTCATGACATATTTCAAAAGACGTTGCATTCGAGTCATTGAGTTCATCAAGAATATTATCAAGTTATTTATAGTTTAGATATATTATGAAATGGTATGCATGTCTGTCAACTTACGATGAAATGAAAGTTGTCTTTTAAAAATGAATGCAATGTTTGTAAAATGTATCATATAGAGCTCAAGTATCTCGTGATGTAATCAACTGTTGTGAATCGTTTATAATCGATATAGACTTCGTCCGGATGGATTAGGACGGGTCTTCACAGTTGGTATCAGAGCGGTGGTCTTAGTGAACCAGGTCTTGCATTAGTGTGTCTACCTAATAGTCGTTAAGATGCATTAGTAAGTCTGGACTTCGACCGTGTCTGCATGTCAAAAGTTTTGCTTATCATTTTTGTCGGGAATCATCTGTTTATCATCCTTAGGAAATTACTTGCTTATCATTCTTAGTCTAGACACATCTTACTGCAATGATTGCATGAATTGTGTATAGACAAAATTCGTATCTTAGCGTATCTGCTAATTCATATCTTAACTTATCTATTACTGTAGACTTTGCCTGACAACTTTCGTAGATTCCTCCGTAACTTATGGGATTTTAGTATTATATATACATATGTAAATTATGTATTGCAGGGTACTAAACTACATCCTATAATCTAATTCTTATCGAAAATCCTTTATCTGATCGTACGAGATGAACCCCTTAACCAGTTCGAGTCCCTCAGATTTCGATAACTATTCCGATAGTTATTCCGACAAGTATTTCGATATGGATATCCACCTGAGCTCCGAAAGCATGCGTCACTAGAATGAATCGACCAATCATTCATCCCTAATTTATCTTATGAGTTCATAGTCGACTTAATCAATAAAGACGCGAAGAAGGCGATCCCTTCCATCCCGCACACTCCCCTCTTGGTGAAGAACCTGACACACTTACTGGCAAACTAGTCCGAAACATCATTTTCACTCTCATTTCCATAGTATCTTGTCATGATTTTATACTATCTCAAATTCTGGGTCTTATTCATTCGCTCGTTCTTACCGACAATCATCCCGGAGTAATCGAAGAAGTCAACAAAATTCACGCTCGAGTAATCAATTTGGAAAACGTGGTGCAAAATTTACCAGCTTCAGCAACATCACAGGCACCAACAGTACCATCGGCAACAGCACTAGTATCATCAACAATCCATGCCTCAACATCTCATTCTGTACCTCAAGCATAATCATCTATCTACATGATGTTCTACATCATTTATCCCCGTACGACATGACGATTATGTAATCTCTAATGTTTTAAAGATTATATATTCTTGTTCTAACGGTAAATCAAATGAGTTTAATATCATATTAACTCATTAAATCCATGATTACATCTGAAGAAAATATATATGTATATATGTTTTCATAAAGATTGTAATTAAAAATTCTTTTGTACAAACTGTTAATGGTGAAAATATTTTAACGGGTAGGTAATACCCGAAGAAATATTTAACTTCCATATTAACATGTTATACTGTACATTCTTCGAATCTGATTCAACGGTCATTTACTATCCTACTTACATCCACGGATATACGTATCTGTTTACAACAGAATAACCATTTTCCTTCAATTTCATATTTGGATTTTGACCTATCAGAATCCAACAAGTGGCATAATGAAGAAAACATTGGACAAAATAAAATTTGTTAGAAACAGACAAATTTAACTATGAGAAATTTTGTTAAGAATCCACGCTAACTGATCCTAGCTAACTGTTCCTAGCTAACTGATTACATTTTATTTATCGCAGTTTATTTATCGCAATTTAATTATCGCAATTTTATTTATCGTCATTTAATTTCTGTTATTTATTTTACGCACTTTAAATATCGGGACACGTATACAAGATTTTGACATATCATATCGACGCATCTATATATATTATTTGGAATAACCATAGACACTCTATATGTAGTAATGCGGGAGTTAGCTATACAGGGTTAAGGTTAATTCTACAATAATATATATAGTTTGAGTTGTGATCGAGTCTGAGACATGTACACGGGTCACGATAAGTATTAATTAATTCGAATATTATAAATTAAACTATATATGAATTATTGGACTGTTAACTATGGACTATCGACTGTGGACTATCGAGATTGGACAATTAAAAATGAATTAAAATATTGACTATAACATATGAAACTAAACAATTCTTCAAGTTTGTCACTTGATTTCATCTTAAACCTCATTTGTATCTTGACGATTACAATCTGCGTTCAAACCTTTCATAATTCTTGAAAACACTTCAATCGATAGGATGAACCAACCGTACTTCATCTACAGAAGAAGAGATTGATGCATATAGTTATGCACCTGAAAAACTCTCGAAAACTGAGTGAACATTTAACCCGTAGCAGTGCCAATTCCTTTAGTGTTATTATTACCCAAAATAACTTGGTAATCCTTTTCAAAATAGCAAATTTTGTCACAGCTCCAGCAAATCAACATCGACTTTTCATTCGAAACAATCTTATTATAACTTTGATATATATGCGTGCTCTTTATTGTTACCAGGGAACCTTTCATATTCCACCATTTTACCACTAGCGTTTAATCATCTAAAAAAAAAAAAAAAAAACACAAATTCTCCTGAAACCACTTCGGATTGATAACCGATGATTCAGATATCGTAGCATTAAATACAGAGGAAACAGAAAAATGGTAGAGGGTCTAAACGGCCAAAAGTTTGATGATAAAGAATGGAGTGTTGGGAACGCTCGATAGAAAATTTGGTACTGAAAAACGGATTGAGCTAACCATGAAGGAGACCAAGGACAAATACAAGGACCAAACCCTATATTCAAAGAATCCAGGTAATTCTGGATCCGATGAAATCTTTAGAGAATATTTTGCTCCGAAGTCATGTTAAAATCTTGCGAAAAACCTTTCTTCATCAACTTTCGAACTTAGAAATTCCAAAATATCATCATAAATATCTTCGATATTTTTGAAGATATTTTCATAAATATTCTTGTCCGAAATTATATACCTCTTCGTGCTATCTGTATTCCATTATATTGGAAACTTCTGTAAAATCTAAGTATAAATTATGAATGAATTGTGGAGAAGTGTTGGAAATTGAAGCATGAGTTAGTATAATATAATGACGCTTGGCCAACGTGATTATATTACAGTAAGTCATGCTGAGTTTTTAATGGAACGTGATAAGGGATCACAGATCATACCTTTATCATGTGCCATGTTACATAACTCTTTCATTCTACTTAACTTCTGAACATATCAAGAAAATGTATTCTTGATGGTTCTATCTTCCGTGATGGTGATAAATTTGAAAAATCAAATCGTACTATCACGTTCCTTCCTGCTTAGAAAATTATAATAATTCGAAACTCTATATCTACGAATTCTGGACCATTATTCGCTTGACTTAAAGTTGGGAAGAGAAAACCAAAGTATGAAACTCCAAAATATAAGGGGGAATATAAAGCTCGATAACAACACATTAATTATAAATCGTGTATATCAATGTTTATCGCAACATAAAGACACGGGAGGATTAAAAACACTATAACCCCAAGGGCGAAGTAGAAGAAAACAGATTCCTCCGGTGGAAGTTGGAAAAGGAGAATGATTGTTGCGATAATAAGAATAAGGACAAGGATTAGAACAGGATTAAGCATTTTCACAATCTTTTGAATTTGAGAATTGGATATAGGAGTAATAAAAATAATGGAACGGAAAAGTTTAATTTATAATGGAAATACCAGGCAGAGTAATTGAAGAAAATCACCGTATTTAATTATAGAGATCTTAATTTCCATAAATCCCGAAGAATCAAATCTTTTAGATTTCGAGGATTTTCTTTAAATCCCTTGAATTCCGGAATTCAACCCTGGCTACGTCAAAAGCTAAGACGCATCTTATTTTTTCTAAATTCAACCATGACTAGTCAAAAGTTATGATGAAACGTGTCTTTCTCATTTCACTATCTAGTGATAGCTTCACTCGTACTCTTTGAGTAATCGAATTATCTTATCCATCTTACTCAACAATAATAAAACTCTATCCATCAACTCAAATTCGTCATGAAAACATTTTTTAATGTTAGCTATGACGACCACGATCAAATTTCGGGACGAAATTTCTTTAACGGGTAGGTACTGTGACGACCCGGGAATTTTCGACCAAATTTAAACTTAATCTTTAAATATTTTCGACATGATAAGTAAGGCCTGTAATGTTGAAGTCTCAAAAACTTTGAATTGAGTCCATGCTTGTATGATATTGTGTAAAAACTGCATTCAAGAAACTTATTTTGTTGTAACATATTTGTATTGTAAACCATTATGTAATGGTCGTGTGTAAACAGGATATTTTAGATTATCATTATTTGATAATCTACGTAAAGCTTTTTAAACCTTTATTGATGAAATAAAGGTTATGGTTTGTTTTAAAATGAATGCAGTCTTTGAAAAACGTCTCATATAGAGGTCAAAACCTCGCAACTAAATCAATTAATATGGAACGTTTTTAATCAATAAGAACGGGACATTTCAGTTGGTATCAGAGCGTTGGTCTTAGAGAACCAGAATTTTGCATTAGTGTGTCTTATCTAGTTTGTTAGGATGCATTAGTGAGTCTGGACTTCGACCGTGTTTACTTGAAAAATGATTGCTTAACAAATTTTGTTGGAAACTATATATTTTTAACATGTGAATAATATGTGATATATTAATCTCTTAACGCGTTTGATATTATGTTATAGATGTCTACCTCTAGAACAAGTCCCATTGACTCACCTAATAATAATGAAGAGTCAAATGTAAATTGGAATGATTCGTGGACTGATTCACAAGTTCCCGAAGAGGAACCGGAAGAAGAGTCGGAACCGGTAGAAGAATCGGAACCGGAAGAAGAATCGGAACCGGATGAAGAAATAGAACCGGTGGGGGAAATAATAAAACGGTTAAGTAAAAGAAAATCCTCAACCAACCGACCAAGGTTAATTATGGTCAATGGTGTTTCCGCCAAGGAAGCAAAATATTGGGAGGATTACCAATTCTCCAATGAATCGGATTCCGACGAGAATTCCGATGATGTTATAGAAATTACCCCAACTGAATTTAAAAAGGCAAAAGAAAATAATAAGGGAAAGGGTATAAAAATAGAGAAATCTAATTCCAACCCCGATGAACTTTATATGTATCGTCAACCCCCGAAGTCCTTAAGTTGTAACAATGACCCGAGAACCTCTAAACCACCAGGTTTTTCTAAACCAATGTGGACAACGACGGCTCGTATTAGGGGAACATCATATATCCCTAGAAACTTGGCAAAACGAACCAAAACCGAACAAGAAGAAACGAGCGAGTCGGAATAAGATAGTTGTATTCGTGTGGTGTAATATAAGTAATATAGTGTGCTTATGCTTTATGATATATGTAAAAATTGCTTGTATTAATAAGTATTTTTTTATGAATCTAACTCTTGTCTATTTTACAGTTTAAAAACACAAAATGGATAGACAACCCAATATTTTAAGAGACCTACCCGGAGACATGATTGATGAAATCTTGTCTAGAGTCGGTCAGAATTCCTCGGCACAACTATTTAAGGCGAGATCAGTTTGTAAGACATTCGAAGAACGTTCCAAGAATGTCTTGGTTTATAAGAGACTTTCGTTTGAAAGATGGGGGATATCACATTGGGAAACCAATAAGTTACGATGTGTTTACTTTGACGCATATATTGCGGGGAACCCAAATGCTATTTTACGCAATGGGTTAAGAAATTATTTTGACTCAATATATCCGAATATTGGACTTCGTGATTTAGAAAAAGCGGCTAACATGCAACATAAAGAAGCATGTTATGCTTACGGATTAGTAATGTTCGCTTCTCACCAAAGTGAGAACAAGAACATCGGGCTACAACTATTAAACAAAACGTTCCCACAAGTGACGGAGTCGGTAATTGGGGTAAGAAATGAGGTTTTTAGATTGTTACGGGACTGTTGGACATTACGTAACCCTCGTCCCTTTGACGACGTTACAACACGCTGTCTTATCAACGGCCATAACAGTTATGTTCCACAAGACCAAGGATGGGAAGTAGTCCTAGTAAAACCAGAATGCATGACTTGTTTCTGGACGTATGAATTACGTGTCTTTATTGCCTTTGCTGAACGACTTGTGTACTAGCTAGAATTATCTTCACAACCATCTTGTATCAAATTTATTGTGTGCTATATTTCATGCTATATGTAAAATAAGCGGTATTGTAAGTTTGTAAAATATTGTGTAAAATTTTGAACGCGAAATATTATTATAATCAGTTTTTCATATAGAATTGTAGTAGTTGAATTGTATATTATCCACTAAGTATGAACTTAACGGGTAGGTACTACCCGAATTTAAACTTATAAAATGCTAATATGAAGAAAAAGCTTTTATAAATGAGTTCATATTATGCTACGAAATACTATTAACTACTCTTAATATTCTGTATGATTAACTTGTTCCATTTGACTATTTTGAAGGAAATGGCACCGACTACTCGACACACCGTGAATATGAATGAAGAGGAATTCCGTACTTTTCTAGCTTCAAACATAGCCGCAGTACAGGCTGCGCTACATACCAATAATAACCTTGGATCTGGCAGTACAGGAAATCGTGTAGGATGCACCTACAAAGAATTCACTGCCTGCAAACCTTTGGAATTTGATGGAACCGAAGGACCGATCGGATTGAAACGGTGGACCGAGAAGGTCGAATCGGTGTTTGCCATAAGTAAGTGTACTGAAGAGGACAAAGTGAAGTACGCTACGCATACCTTCACAGGTTCTGCGTTAACATGGTGGAATACCTATCTAGAGCAAGTGGGACAAGGCGATGCGTACGCACTACCGTGGTCAGCATTCAAGCACTTGATGAACGAGAAGTACCGTCCCAGAACCGAGGTCAATAAGCTCAAGACAGAACTTAGAGGGTTACGAACCCAAGGATTTGATATTACCACGTACGAAAGACGATTCACAGAATTGTGCCTATTGTGTCCGGGAGCATTCGAAGATGAGGAAGAGAAGATCGACGCGTTTGTGAAAGGATTACCGGAAAGAATCCAAGAAGATATAAGTTCACACGAGCCCGCCTCCATACAACAGGCATGTAGAATGGCTCACAAACTAGTGAACCAGATTGAAGAAAGAATTAAAGAACAGACTGCTGAAGAGGCCAATGTGAAGCAAGTCAAAAGAAAGTGGGAGGAAAACGGTGATAAGAATCACCAATACAACAACAACAGCAATTACAACAATAATCGCAGCAATTATCCCAACAATCGCAACTACAACAAACGGCCCAACAACAACAACAACAACAACAACTACAACAATCATCCCAACAACAATAATAACCGCAACAACAACAACAATCAGAAGCAGCTATGCCAAAGGTGTGAAAAGAATCACTCGGGGTTCTGCACCAAATTTTGCAACAAGTGTAAAAGAAATGGTCATAGCGCGGCGAAGTGTGAGGTCTACGGACCAGGGGTTAATAGAACGAAAGGAACAAATGGTGTCGGAACGAGTAATGGCGGAGCAAGTAGTGTCGGAGCAAGTTATGCCAATGTAGTTTGTTATAAATGTGGAAAACCGGGCCACATTATTAGAAATTGCCCGAACCAGGAGAACACGAATGGACAAGGCCGTGGAAGAGTTTTCAATATTAATGCGGCAGAGGCACAGGAAGACCCGGAGCTTGTTACGGGTACGTTTCTTATTGACAATAAATCTGCTTACGTTTTATTTGATTCGGGTGCGGATAGAAGCTATATGAGTAGAGATTTTTGTGCTAAATTAAGTTGTCCATTGACGCCTTTGGATAGTAAATTTTTACTCGAATTAGCAAATGGTAAATTAATTTCAGCAGATAATATATGTCGGAATCGAGAAATTAAACTGGTTAGCGAAACATTTAAGATTGATTTGATACCAGTAGAGTTAGGGAGTTTTGATGTGATAATCGGTATGGACTGGTTGAAAGAGGTGAAAGCAGAGATCGTTTGTTACAAAAATGCAATTCGCATTATACGAGAAAAAGGAAAACCCTTAATGGTGTACGGAGAAAAGGGCAACACGAAGCTACATCTTATTAGTAATTTGAAGGCACAAAAACTAATAAGAAAAGGTTGCTATGCTGTTCTAGCACACATCGAGAAAGTACAAACTGAAGAAAAGAGCATCAATGATGTTCCCATTGCAATAGAATTTCCTGATGTATTTCCGAAAGAATTACCGGGATTACCCTCACATCGATCCGTTGAATTTCAAATAGATCTTGTACCAGGAGCTGCACCAATAGCTCGTGCTCCTTACAGACTCGCACCCAGCGAGATGAAAGAACTGCAAAGCCAATTACAAGAACTTTTAGAGCGTAGTTTCATTCGACCAAGCACATCACCGTGGGGAGCTCCTGTTTTGTTTGTCAAGAAGAAAGATGGTACATTCAGGTTGTGTATCGACTACCGAGAGTTGAACAAACTTACCATCAAGAACCGCTACCCACTACCGAGAATTGACGACTTATTTGATCAACTACAAGGCTCGTCTGTTTATTCAAAGATTGACTTACGTTCCGGGTATCATCAAATGCGGGTGAAAGAAGATGATATTCCAAAGACTGCTTTCGGAACACGTTACGGTCATTACGAGTTTATGGTCATGCCGTTTGGTTTAACTAATGCACCAGCTGTGTTCATGGACCTTATGAACCGAGTGTGTGGACCATACCTTGACAAGTTTGTCATTGTTTTCGTTGATGACATACTTATTTACTCAAAGAATGACCAAGAACACGGTGAACATTTAAGAAAGGTGTTAGAAGTATTGAGGAAGGAAGAATTGTACGCTAAGTTTTCAAAGTGTGCATTTTGGTTGGAAAAAGTTCAATTCCTCGGTCACATAGTGAACAAAGAAGGTATTAAGGTGGATCCGGCAAAGATAGAAACTGTTGAAAAGTGAGAAACCCCGAAAACTCCGAAACACATACGCCAGTTTTTAGGACTAGCTGGTTACTACAGAAGGTTCATCCAAGACTTTTCCAGAATAGCAAAACCCTTGACTGCATTAACGCATAAAGGGAAGAAATTTGAATGGTATGATGAACAAGAGAAAGCGTTTCAGTTATTGAAGAAAAAGCTAACTACGGCACCTATATTGTCATTGCCTGAAGGGAATGATGATTTTGTGATTTATTGTGACGCATCAAAGCAAGGTCTCGGTTGTGTATTAATGCAACGAACGAAGGTGATTGCTTATGCGTCTAGACAATTGAAGATTCACGAACAAAATTATACGACGCATGATTTGGAATTAGGCGCGGTTGTTTTTGCATTAAAGACTTGGAGGCACTACTTATATGGGGTCAAAAGTATTATATATACCGACCACAAAAGTCTTCAACACATATTTAATCAGAAACAACTGAATATGAGGCAGCGTAGGTGGATTGAATTATTCAATGATTACGACTTTGAGATTCGTTACCACCCGGGGAAGGCAAATGTGGTAGCCGATGCCTTGAGCAGGAAGGACAGAGAACCCATTCGAGTAAAATCTATGAATATAATGATTCATAATAACCTTACTACTCAAATAAAGGAGGCGCAACAAGGAGTTTTAAAAGAGGGAAATTTAAAGGATGAAATACCCAAAGGATCGGAGAAACATATTAATATTCGGGAAGACGGAACCCGATATAGGGCTTAAAGGATTTGAGTACCAAAATTTGGAGATATGAGAGAAATGGTACTTAGAGAAGCTCATAAAACCAGATACTCAATACATCCTGGAACGGGAAAGATGTACAAGGATCTCAAGAAACATTTTTGGTGGCCGGGTATGAAAGCCGATGTTGCTAAATACGTGGGAGAATGTTTGACGTGTTCTAAAGTCAAAGCTGAGCATCAAAAACCATCAGGTCTACTTCAACAACCCGAAATCCCGGAATGGAAATGGGAAAACATTACCATGGATTTCATCACTAAATTGCCAAGGACTGCAAGTGGTTTTGATACTATTTGGGTAATAGTTGATCGTCTCACCAAATCAGCACACTTCCTGCCAATAAGAGAAGATGACAAGATGGAGAAGTTAGCACGACTGTATTTGAAGGAAGTCATCTCCAGACATGGATTACCAATCTCTATTATCTCTGATAGGGATGGCAGATTTATTTCAAGATTCTGGCAGACATTACAGCAAGCATTAGGAACTCGTCTAGACATGAGTACTGCCTATCATCCACAAACTGATGGGCAGAGTGAAAGGACGATACAAATGCTTGAAGACATGCTACGAGCATGTGTTATTGATTTCGGAAACAGTTGGGATCGACATCTACCATTAGCAGAATTTTCCTACAACAACAGCTACCATTCAAGCATTGAGATGGCGCTGTTTGAAGCACTTTATGGTAGAAAGTGCAGGTCTCCGATTTGTTGGAGTGAAGTGGGGGATAGACAGATTACGGGTCCGGAGATTATACAAGAAACTACCGAGAAGATCATCCAAATTCAACAACGGTTGAAAACCGCCCAAAGTCGACAAAAGAGCTACGCTGACATTAAAAGAAAAGATATAGAATTTGAAATTGGAGAGATGGTCATGCTTAAAGTTGCACCTTGGAAAGGCGTTGTTCGATTTGGTAAACGAGGGAAATTAAATCCAAGGTATATTGGACCATTCAAGATTATTGATCGTGTCGGACCAGTAGCTTACCGACTTGAGTTACCTCAACAACTCGCGGCTATACATAACGCTTTCCACGTCTCGAATTTGAAGAAATGTTTTGCTAAAGAAGATCTCACTATTCCGTTAGATGAAATCCAAATCAACGAAAAACTTCAATTCATCGAAGAACCCGTCGAAATAATGGATCGTGAGGTTAAAAGACTTAAGCAAAACAAGATACCAATTGTTAAGGTTCGATGGAATGCTCGTAGAGGACCCGAGTTCACTTGGGAGCGTGAAGATCAGATGAAGAAGAAATACCCGCATCTATTTCCAGAAGATTCGTCAACACCTTCAACAGCTTAAAATTTCGGGACGAAATTTATTTAACGGGTAGGTACTGTAGTGACCCGAACTTTTCCATGTTTATATATATTAATTGAGATTGATATTTACATGATTAAATGTTTCCAACATGTTAAGCAATCAAACTTGTTAAGACTTGATTAATTGAAATAGGTTTCATATAGACAATTGACCACCCAAGTTGACCGGTGATTCACGAACGTTAAAACTTGTAAAAACTATATGATGACATATATATGGTTATATATATAGTTAAAATTATATTATGATAATTAAACAAATCATTAAGTATATTAACAATGAACTACATATGTAAAAACAAGACTACTAACTTAATGATTTTGAAACGAGACATATATGTAACGATTATCGTTGTAACGACATTTAATGTATATATATCATATTAAGAGATTTTCGTACATCATAATATCATGATAATATAATAATTTAAAATCTCTTTTGATATTATAAACATTGGGTTAACAACATTTAACAAGATCGTTAACCTAAAGGTTTCAAAACAACATTTACATGTAACGACTAACGATGACTTAACGACTCAGTTAAAATGTATATACATGTAGTGTTTTAATATGTATTTATACACTTTTGAAAGACTTCAATACACTTATCAAAATACTTCTACTTAACAAAAATGCTTACAATTACATCCTCGTTCAGTTTCATCAACAATTCTACTCGTATGCACCCGTATTCGTACTCGTACAATACGCAGCTTTTAGATGTATGTACTATTGGTATATACACTCTAATGATCAGCTCTTAGCAGCCCATGTGAGTCACCTAACACATGTGGGAACCTTCATTTGGCAACTAGCATGAAATATCTCATAAAATTACAAAAATATGAGTAATCATTCATGACTTATTTACATGAAAACAAAATAACATATCCTTTATATCTAATCCATACACCAACGACCAAAAACACCTACAAACACTTTCATTCTTCAATTTTCTTCATCTAATTGATCTCTCTCAAGTTCTATCTTCAAGTTCTAAGTGTTCTTCATAAATTCCAAAAGTTCTAGTTTCATAAAATCAAGAATACTTTCAAGTTTGCTAGCTCACTTCCAATCTTGTAAGGTGATCATCCAACCTCAAGAAATCTTTGTTTCTTACAGTAGGTTATCATTTTAATACAAGGTAATAATCATATTCAAACTTTGGTTCAATTTCTATAACTATAACAATCTTATTTCAAGTGATGATCTTACTTGAACTTGTTTTCGTGTCATGATTCTGCTTCAAGAACTTCGAGCCATCCAAGGATCCATTGAAGCTAGATCCATTTTTCTCTTTTCCAGTAGGTTTATCCAAGGAACTTAAGGTAGTAATGATGTTCATAACATCATTCGATTCATACATATAAAGCTATCTTATTCGAAAGTTTAAACTTGTAATCACTAGAACATAGTTTAGTTAATTCTAAACTTGTTCGCAAACAAAAGTTAATCCTTCTAACTTGACTTTTAAAATCAACTAAACACATGTTCTATATCTATATGATATGCTAACTTAATGATTTAAAACCTGGAAACACGAAAAACACCGTAAAACCGGATTTACGCCGTCGTAGTAACACCGCTGGCTGTTTTGGGTTAGTTAATTAAAAACTATGATAAACTTTGATTTAAAAGTTGTTATTCTGAGAAAATGATTTTTATTATGAACATGAAACTATATCCAAAAATTATGGTTAAACTCAAAGTGGAAGTATGTTTTCTAAAATGGTCATCTAGACGTCGTTCTTTCGACTGAAATGACTACCTTTACAAAAACGACTTGTAACTTATTTTTCCGACTATAAACCTATACTTTTTCTGTTTAGATTCATAAAATAGAGCTCAATATGAAACCATAGCAATTTGATTCACTCAAAACGGATTTAAAATGAAGAAGTTATGGGTAAAACAAGATTGGATAATTTTTCTCATTTTAGCTACGTGAAAATTGGTAACAAATCTATTCCAACCATAACTTAATCAACTTGTATTGTATATTATGTAATCTTGAGATACCATAGACACGTATACAATGTTTCGACCTATCATGTCGACACATCTATATATATTTCGGAACGACCATAGACACTCTATATGTGAATGTTGGAGTTAGCTATACAGGGTTGAGGTTGATTCCAAAATATATATAGTTTGAGTTGTGATCAATACTGAGATACGTATACACTGGGTCGTGGATTGATTCAAGATAATATTTATCGATTTATTTCTGTACATCTAACTGTGGACAACTAGTTGCAGGTTACTAACGAGGACAGCTGACTTAATAAACTTAAAACATCAAAATATATTAAAAGTGTTGTAAATATATTTTGAACATACTTTAATATACATGTATATATTGTTATAGGTTTGTGAATCAACAGTGGCCAAGTCTTACTTCTCGACGAAGTAAAAATCTGTGAAAGTGAGTTATAGTCCCACTTTTAAAATCTAATATTTTTGGGATGAGAATACATGCAGGTTTTATAAATGATTTACAAAATAGACACAAGTATGTGAAACTACATTCTATGGTTGAATTATCGAAATCGAATATGCCCCTTTTTATTAAGTCTGGTAAATCTAAGAATTAGGGAACAGACACCCTAATTGACGCGAATCCTAAAGATAGATCTATCGGGCCCAACAAGCCCCATCCAAAGTACCGGATGATTTAGTACTTCGAAATTTATATCATATCCGAAGGGTGTCCCGGAATGATGGGGATATTCTTATATATGCATCTTGTTAATGTCGGTTACCAGGTGTTCACCATATGAATGATTTTTATCTCTAGGTATGGGATGTGTATTGAAATATGAAATCTTGTGGTCTATTGTTACGATTTGATATATATAGGTTAAACCTATAACTCACCAACATTTTTGTTGACGTTTTAAGCATGTTTATTCTCAGGTGATTATTAAGAGCTTCCGCTGTCGCATACTTAAATAAGGACGAGATTTGGAGTCCATGCTTGTATGATATTGTGTAAAAACTGCATTCAAGAAACTTATTTTGTTGTAACATATTTGTATTGTAAACCATTATGTAATGGTCGTGTGTAAACAGGATATTTTAGATTATCATTATTTGATAATCTACGTAAAGCTTTTTAAACCTTTATTGATGAAATAAAGGTTATGGTTTGTTTTAAAATGAATGCAGTCTTTGAAAAACGTCTCATATAGAGGTCAAAACCTCGCAACGAAATCAATTAATATGGAACGTTTTTAATCAATAAGAACGGGACATTTCAATGTATATGATAAAAACGCACACATACACGATGCATACAATTTAGAATTCACCACCTTTTAACAATCAAACAACCACTCACTATTACTACTTCTTATTTCCTAAGAACACCACTCAAACCCACAAAACCTCCTACAATATCTATTTTTTTTTTTTTTTTTGTAATCAACACAACTAAACCGTCAACCTACGCTATCACTTACAACCGCCATCACCGCTCATAATTTGCTACTGCTACATCTTGTTTTTATGATCAAATCGTTCTAATTCACCATCTCGCCACCATATCTCTCTATCTCTTCTCTTATATATATTTATATAGACACATGTATTCATCCACCAACACAACCATCTATCTATTACTATTATCAACTACAATCTTGAAACCCATCGCCACTAGACCACCATAACCGACACCCTCATCATCGTATAACCACTCAATTCACCCTGAATAACCATCATCATGGCTTTGTGTTATTTTTATTTTGGTAAAATAACCCTCAACACCAAAACCTCCACCATCTTCATCACCTTATTATCAAACACCAACATCACCGCTAGTATTGCTGTATCTGTTCAGGTGCAACACCAAAACCGAACACCCTTTTGTTACACTACTACAACTATTTCTACCTTTTCAGTTTCTTTTTCTCTTGCTGCTACACTAGCGATGATGAAAATGAATGATGAGCATGTCGATGATGATGATATTTTATTTTTAAGATGTTATGGTAGAGAGGAGCATGATGATGATGCGTTGTATTTATGTTGCCAAGGCAAACCCCACGTAAACTTTACAGCTATATTCTCGATGCCTAAACAGAATTTTTTTTTTAAAATTGATTGGGCCGAAGACTAACTCTTCTATTGGGCCGATTGATTCATGATTTCCAGTTGGGCCAAGACTCCAAATCTTTTCCTACTGCTACCTGCAGCTGCTATACGATTGTTGTGCTTCGGTTTAATCAGATTATACCACCCAGAATGATATTATAACAATGATAGATATTAATCAGGATTTGTGTTGATGATGATGGGTGTTATTTAGATGATGATGTTAATAAAGGTGACCATAATGATAAAGTGATGATCGATGATGATGATGAGTTATTATTGATGAAAACGTGATTAATGATTATGTATGATGAAATGGATTGATGTAAATGATGATGATACGGCTAGATAATAATGATAACATGCGGTGTATATTATGATGATGGTGTTGTAAAATAAATGAAGATGAACCATGGTTTAAAAGGATTCGGTGAGTAAATTAAAACAGAAACACATGTTAGCTTGGAGGGTTAAGAGTTAGTGTTTGGAAGCGAGGGATCTCGGGTTCGAGTCCCGTCCCGGGCAGTTTACTCTCTTTTTAGCATTTTAAGGTAGTTTAATATTTATTATTATTTATAATATCATTTTCATTATTATTGTTATTATCATTATTATTATTATTATTAATGTTATTATTATTTTCGTACTTATTAATTATTGTTATTGATACATGTATTATAATTACTAATAGTAATATTATTAATAAAAGTGTATTTGTAAGAATTATCATTTATTATCATAATATTAGATACAATTATGAATATTATTGTTATTGTTATGAAAATAATATAAGTTACTATTATTTTCATAAATATTAGTATTAATATCATATTAAAATTATTAGTATTATCATTATGTATTATTATTGTCATTATCATTATGATCAATATAATTAGATAATTATATGTATTAATATTAATAATAAGAGTATCATTATTATTATATTATTAAAATTAATATCCTAACTATTATTAGTAATAAAATTTGCTATAAATATTATTATTATTAGTATTGTTATTATTAATATTATCATTATAATCAGATACAATTTTTATTATTAATATTATGTTACCAAATAAACATTATGTATATAAAAACATTTATAAGTAACAATAAATATAAGTATGTATTAATGATATTAATGACTTTTACATAGATATACATATATAACAAATTAATATCTATTTTATATATAATACTAATCAGATATAAATATATTAATATAACTATATAGATAATAAGTAATTTGAATATATATACAAATTGAATATATATATATATATATATATATATATATATATATATATATATATATATATATATATACAAAAGATAAATAAGATATAAAAATGAAATTATTTGATTACGATTATATGTTTTAATATATATACTGGATATAGGTTCGTGAATCCGAGGCCAACCCTGCATTGTTCAATATAGTCATATGTATTTTTACTACAAAATACATTAGGTGAGTTTCATTCGCCCTTTTTACTCATTACATTTTTGGGCTGAGAATACATGCGCTGCTTTTATAACTGTTTTACGAAATAGACACAAGTACTTAAAACTACATTCTATAGCTGGATTATTAAACCGAATATGCCCCTTTTTATTTAGTATGGTAATCTAAGAATTAGGGAACAGACACCCTAATTGACGCGAACTCTAAAGATAGATCTATCGGGCCCAACAAGCCCCATCCAAAGTACCGGATGCTTTAGTACCTCGAAATTTATATCATGTCCGAAGGAGGATCCCGGAATGATGGGGATATTCTTATATGTATATTGTGAATGTCGGTTACCAGGTGTTCAATCCATATGAATGATATTTTTGTCTCTATGCATGGGACGTATATTTATGAGAAATGAAAATCTTGTGGTCTATTAAAATTATGAAATGATTATTTATGATAAACTAATGAACTCACCAACCTTTTGGTTGACACTTGAAAGCATGTTTATTCTCAGGTACGAAAGAAATCTTCCGCTGTGCATTTGCTCATTTTAGAGATATTACTTGGAGTCATTCATGACATATTTCAAAAGACGTTGCATTCGAGTCATTGAGTTCATCAAGAATATTATCAAGTTATTTATAGTTTAGATATATTATGAAATGGTATGCATGTCTGTCAACTTACGATGAAATGAAAGTTGTCTTTTAAAAATGAATGCAATGTTTGTAAAATGTATCATATAGAGCTCAAGTATCTCGTGATGTAATCAACTGTTGTGAATCGTTTATAATCGATATAGACTTCGTCCGGATGGATTAGGACGGGTCTTCACAGTATGTGAAATGTCCCGTTCTTATTGATTAAAAACGTTCCATATTAATTGATTTCGTTGCGAGGTTTTGACCTCTATATGAGACGTTTTTCAAAGACTACATTCATTTTTAAAACGAACCATAACCTTTATTTCATAAATAAAGGTTTAAAAAGCTTTACGTAGATTATCAAATAATGATAATCTAAAATATCCTGTTTACACACGACCATTACATAATGGTTTACAATACAAATATGTTACATCGAAATCAGTTTCTTGAATGCAGTTTTTACACAATATCATACAAACATGGACTCCAAATCTTGTCCTTATTTTAGTATGCAACGGCGGAAGCTCTTAATATTCACCTGAGAATAAACATGCTTTAAACGTCAACAAAAATGTTGGTGAGTTATAGGTTTAACCTATATATATCAAATCGTAACAATAGACCACAAGATTTCATATTTCAATACACATCCCATACATAGAGATAAAAATCATTCATATGGTGAACACCTGGTAACCGACATTAACAAGATGCATATATAAGAATATCCCCATCATTCCGGGACACCCTTCGGATATGATATAAATTTCGAAGTACTAAAGCATCCGGTACTTTGGATGGGGTTTGTTAGGCCCAATAGAACTATCTTTAGGATTCGCGTCAATTAGGGTGTCTGTTCCCTAATTCTTAGATTACCAGACTTAATAAAAAGGGGCATATTCGATTTCGATAATTCAACCATAGAATGTAGTTTCAAGTACTTGTGTCTATTTTGTAAATCATTTATAAAACCTGCATGTATTCTCTGAAATGTCCCGTTCTTATTGATTAAAAACGTTCCATATTAATTGATTTCGTTGCGAGGTTTTGACCTCTATATGAGACGTTTTTCAAAGACTGCATTCATTTTAAAACAAACCATAACCTGTATTTCATCAATAAAGGTTTAAAAAGCTTTACGAAGATTATCAAATAATGATAATCTAAAATATCCTGTTTACACACGACCATTACATAATGGTTTACAATACAAATATGTTACAACAAAATAAGTTTCTTGAATGCAGTTTTTACACAATATCATACAAGCATGGACTCCAAATCTCGTCCTTATTTAAGTATGCGACAGCGGAAGCTCTTAATAATCACCTGAGAATAAACATGCTTAAAACGTCAACAAAAATGTTGGTGAGTTATAGGTTTAACCTATATATATCAAATCATAATAATAGACCACAAGATTTCATATTTCAATACACATCCCATACATAGAGATAAAAATCATTCATATGGTGAACACCTGGTAACCGACATTAACAAGATGCATATATAAGAATATCCCCATCATTCCGGGACACCCTTCGGATATGATATAAATTTCGAAGTACTAAAGCATCCGGTACTTTGGATGGGGCTTGTTGGGCCTAATAGATCTATCTTTAGGATTCGCGTCAATTAGGGTGTCTGTTCCCTAATTCTTAGATTACCAGACTTAATAAAAAGGGGCATATTCGATTTCGATAATTCAACCATAGAATGTAGTTTCACGTACTTGTGTCTATTTTTTAAATCATTTATAAAACCTGCATGTATTCTCATCCCAAAAATATTAGATTTTAAAAGTGGGACTATAACTCACTTTCACAGATTTTTACTTCGTCGGGAAGTAAGACTTGGCCACTGGTTGATTCACGAACCTATAACAATATATACATATATATCAAAGTATGTTCAAAATATATTTACAACACTTTTAATATATTTTGATGTTTTAAGTTTATTAAGTCAGCTGTCCTCGTTAGTAACCTACAACTAGTTGTCCACAGTTAGATGTACAGAAATAAATCGATAAATATTATCTTGAATCAATCCACGAACCAGTGTATACGTATCTCAGTATTGATCACAACTCAAACTATATACATTTTGGAATCAACCTCAACTCTGTATAGCTAACTCCAACATTCACATATAGAGTGTCTATGGTTGTTCCGAAATATTTATAGATGTGTCGACATGATAGGTCGAAACATTGTATACGTGTCTATGGTATCTCAAGATTACATAATATACAATACAAGTTGATTAAGTTATGGTTGGAATAGATTTGTTACAAATTTTCACGTAGCTAAAATGAGAAAAATTATCCAATCTTGTTTTACCCATAACTTCTTCATTTTAAATCCGTTTTGAGTGAATCAAATTGCTATGGTTTCATATTGAACTCTATTTTATGAATATAAATAGAAAAAGTATAGGTTTATAGTCAGAAAAATAAGTTACAAGTCGTTTTTGTAAAGGTAGTCATTTCAGTCGAAAGAACGACGTCTAGATGACCATTTTAGAAAACATACTTCCACTTTGAGTTTAACCATAATTTTTGGATATAGTTTCATGTTCATAATAAAAATCATTTTCTCTGAATAACAACTTTTAAATCAAAGTTTATCATAGTTTTTAATTAACTAACCCAAAACAGCCCGCGGTGTTACTACGACGGCGTAAATCCGGTTTTACGGTGTTTTTCGTGTTTCCAGGTTTTAAATCATTAAGTTAGCATATCATATAGATATAGAACATGTGTTTAGTTGATTTTAAAAGTCAAGTTAGAAGGATTAACTTTTGTTTGCGAACAAGTTTAGAATTAACTAAACTATGTTCTAGTGATTACAAGTTTAAACCTTCGAATAAGATAGCTTTATATGTATGAATCGAATGATGTTATGAACATCATTACTACCTTAAGTTCCTTGGATAAACCTACTGGAAAAGAGAAAAATGGATCTAGCTTCAATGGATCCTTGGATGGCTCGAAGTTCTTGAAGCAGAATCATGACACGAAAACAAGTTCAAGTAAGATCATCACTTGAAATAAGATTGTTATAGTTATAGAAATTGAACCAAAGTTTGAATATGATTATTACCTTGTATTAGAATGATAACCTACTGTAAGAAACAAAGATTTCTTGAGGTTGGATGATCACCTTACAAGATTGGAAGTGAGCTAGCAAACTTGAAAGTATTCTTGATTTTATGTAACTAGAACTTGTAGAATATATGAAGAACACTTAGAACTTGAAGATAGAACTTGAGAGAGATCAATTAGATGAAGAAAATTGAAGAATGAAAGTGTTTGTAGGTGTTTTTGGTCATTGGTGTATGGATTAGATATAAAGGATATGTAATTTTGTTTTCATGTAAATAAGTCATGAATGATTACTCATATTTTTGTAATTTTATGAGATATTTCTTGCTAGTTGCCAAATGATGGTTCCCACATGTGTTAGGTGACTCACATGGGCTGCTAAGAGCTGATCATTGGAGTGTATATACCAATAGTACATACATCTAAAAGCTGTGTATTGTACGAGTACGAATACGGGTGCATACGAGTAGAATTGTTGATGAAACTGAACGAGGATGTAATTGTAAGCATTTTTGTTAAGTAGAAGTATTTTGATAAGTGTATTGAAGTCTTTCAAAAGTGTATAAATACATATTAAAACACTACATGTATATACATTTTAACTGAGTCGTTAAGTCATCGTTAGTCGTTACATGTAAGTGTTGTTTTGAAACCTTTAGGTTAACGATCTTGTTAAATGTTGTTAACCCAATGTTTATAATATCAAATGAGATTTTAAATTATTATATTATCATGATATTATCATGTATGAATATCTCTTAATATGATATATATACATTAAATGTCTTTACAACGATAATCGTTACATATATGTCTCGTTTAAAAATCATTAAGTTAGTAGTCTTGTTTTTACATATGTAGTTCATTGTTAATATACTTGTAACATCCTGATGACGGACCTAGGTGAAATTTACCTTTTTGCCCTTTAAGTGTTTTTAAGTGTATTTTAATGAAATATTTATTTATTAATTGTTAGTCCAGTGGGTGCGTTTTGTGACAAGGGTCGCATAAATTATTTGTTTATTAAATTTGGACTTCGTTTGGGCTACCGAACGAAGTGTGTTGCGTTTCAGTAAACAGATAAATACCCGTGGATTATCGGGTATGGGTTAAATACCCATTTTATAAACCAAGACCGCCCCTTGTTTTTCATTTTGTCCAGTTTCTATTTTTGGTCTTCCTCTCACCTCGTTCACGAACCATCAACACCCCAAAAACCCTAGCTTTTGATTAATTGAAGGTTAAGAGAAATTGCAAGCTACAAATTGGGATTTAGCAATCTATGAACAATTCCTAACAAAGGTTTGTCTTCTTTTTTTATGATTCTTCCATTATTATTTAGGGTTTATGGTAGTTTATAAAAAGATGCATATTTGGTGATTTGATCTTGATTTTGTGATAAGATGACTTGAATTATGCTAGATTATGATAATATACATGTTAGTAAACAATCTTGGACTTGTATTTGGCTCAAAATTGCAAGAATTAACAAAATTTGGGGGTACACCATGGGAGGGCAGCCATGGGCTGCTGCTGCTATTTTTTGGGTGGCTGCCACTGCAGCTGGCGGCCAGCGGTTGCGGTTGGCGGCGGTTTCCGTTTTCGGGTGTCGATTCGGTTTGCTCGTTTGGACCCCGACCCATTTGTGTATGTCTAAGGTTGTGCGGTTTACCCATTTACCTCGTGACCCGTTCATATGTGATTTTAGGCATTTCATATATATATATATATATATATATATATATATATATATATATATATATGTGTGTGTGTGTGTGTGTGTATTTCGTATATGTGTGTATGTGTATATATATATATATATATATAGATGGATACATACATGTGTATATATATATATATATATATATATATATATATATATATAATAATAATAATAATAATACGCGATCGCCCGTTTTGACCGTTGACCCGTTTGTTAGAATACCTTGTGTATTATTATATTCATGTATGTGTTTGATTGCGAAGTTGTTACTTGTTCAAAAAAAATTGCTCGAAACTCAATTTTTGTGCGTGAAACCGAGAGGGGCAGCGGCGTAACTGCTGCTACTGTTTTCTGCTGCTGAACGTGCAGCTTTTGCTGCTGTTCGCAGCTCGTTTTGCTGCTGTTCGCAGCCCATTTTGCTGCTGTTTGCAGCCCGTTTTGCTGCTGTTCGCACTTTGTTTCTGCTGTTATTTGTTGCTGTTCGCAGCTGTGGTGCGCAGCGGCTTGTCGTGGCCCACAAATCGTTTGCCCGTACCTTTGTTTTGTGGTTCATATGTGTTGTTTGATCGCTCGTGTTGCTCATGAACCGCTCGTTTGGACATGTTTAGTGTGTGTGTATATATATATAAGTGTGTATAAGTGTATATATAAGTGTGTATATATATATACGAATATATATAAGTGCATGTTTATATATATTTATATATGCATATTGTATAAAGTGGTAGTATTCTATATATGCATATATGTGTGAATATATATATATATATATATATATATATATATATATATATATATATATATATATATATATATATATATATATATATATATATATATATATATATATACACATAGTGTAATATTGATAGTAAATGTGATGCGGTTTACTAACTTGTTCAGTGTTTATTCTCAGGTGATACAGACGAGGAGAAGACTCGGTGACATTAGACTACCGAGTTGCCGGCGATCGGTGAGTGGGTCTATCTCCGGATAGCGTTTGAGTAGCAAGACGTGCTATTGTTGTTTACTCTATTTATTATATTAGTGTTATATCCGATTGCCATGTTTAGATAATGGTTAACATGTTAGTGAATTATTACATGTTGATGATATTGTGTGATATTATGTGCACTGTGTTTGACGCCAGCCGGGCCTGGGGAGGCTGGGGACTCATAACCGAGCCTAGGGAGGTTAGAGTCCGTATGAGGTCAACCGTGCCTGGGGAGGTTGGGTCCAAAGGCTACTGATTGTGGAGTATAGTTTGAATGACGCATCTCCTGCGTCCGAATGACTATACTGTGAATCGAGTAGCGAGGACTATCGGTAGACTCTAGCCCGATCAACTAGGAGTCGTGTGCTCGTACAAGCCGCCGATCCTCATATTGTCATTGTCTTTGTTTGTATGCTGTTAGGACGTTAGCATACTTTTATGTGGTTGCTGGATTGATGCTTATACTTGATCCGTTAGATAGATTCCATTCACTTAGCAGTTATGCTAATTCCCCCTCATTTCCACCCTTGCAGGTTCAGTATGATTGCATGTTAGATACCAGGGTGAAGATGGGATGTCGGAAGATATGTTTGACAAGTCGAAACTCTGATGTCGCGTCTTTTGTTACTAGTGTCGTTGTTTTAACGTAACACCCAGTTTTTAATATATGTAATGGACTTTAAATATATGATATGATGTAAATAAAATATAGTACAGGTGTCTTTTATATTTATGTATCAGATTTTATAAACAGGTTTCCGCTGTGACTAAAAAAAAAAAAAAAAATCAGGGGTGTTATAAGTTGGTATCAGAGCGTGGATTTGGCAGCATGTTCACGGAAGTGACATGTTCCTAAATCGTGTGTCGAGTCAAACATATCTTGGGGGGATGGGTTAAGTGAATGGAGTAGCTATAAGTGTGTTAGTTGTGAGCTACTAACCTTTGTTATACTAAGCTTTGGTGTGAGATGATGTGTAGTACAGGTATGGCTGATAGTGATGGTAATGCTGTGACCCCCCACTACCCCTAGAACAGTCAGAACTTCAGAGTACGGATGCGTGTCAGGTAAAGAACCGCGGAAACAGATTTTCAGGGTTGTAAGAATAGTTACTGACGGGTTAGAATTGGGTATATGACTTGAAGCAGAATATACAAAATGCAGGTGAACTCAGATATGGTGATCACAGATCAGACGGTCTAGCCAGTGTCGGGTGGGAGCTCTGTTTCTACTGTATGAAACTGTAGTGGGTAAATAAAATTAAATAAAAATGAAAAAAATAATAATAAAGGAAAGGGCTCCGTTAAACAGACTTTGGGATGTGGGTATTCCGGGTCAAACCAGTCAGCAATCTAGGAACTTTAGTCGATTTGATCAATTTGTAGGATTAAGACAAAATGGTACAGATTCTTCGTATAGGGTATGATGTGACAGGTACAGGTCGCCCCAATTTGGGATATGATTTCCTCTAATGGTGAAATATGTGGAATGTGATATGATAGATCAGGAGGTCAAGTTGGGCTCTTGCAGAGATAGTATATATATTGGATTTGTCAGTGTATGGGACACGAAACGCACACGGAGCGTCTTGGTGTTCGACAGATTGGAGATTGAGTTCCGGGGCGGGGTCCGGGGCACAAACTTTATCAGCCGGGTGATCTTCTGCTCTTGTGGTCGGACAGGAGAGAAGGAACCCTACAGAGGATACAATTGGAGCACATCAGATGTTTGCAGAGACGGGTGATAAATATGACGACTTGACTGCCGGTAAGTGTTTATTACATTTTGTAATTTTATTACCGTTGGTAATTTGTTGTTGGATATTGTAAGTCGTCAATTGTGGATATGTGTGCTAGATAATTATTGTTGATATCATAATGGAAACTGTTTTAGATGGTTTGTATGGTTTCCTGTTTAGTTAGTGCATAGTGGCTTGTTTACTGTAACATGCTTGCCATGCTAGTTGAGATTTGTTATTTGTATTGCGTGCAACATGTTGGATATGTCAGTAGTGTTTTAGTGTCATGATTTAGGTATTAGTTAGTAATACTGAATGCGATTGGCATGTTGGTCCAGATTTGATAGATACTGCTATGGGTAATCTGGTAGTGTAATCAAGACTTGTAGGAAGTCTTTTCGTTGTCGTTGACTGTTGACCGGCGGGACACATGTAGTGACCCATAAGGACTGATTAGGGCAGTAGCCCCCTTATTTCTTGACCAGAGACTTGAACTCCATTGAGTGGTCGTATGAGGCGTAGTCTACATGCTTAATAGACTGTGACTGGACCGGTAGATATGACTGGCCTAGTAGTATCATAGTATGACTGGACTTGTTGTGTAGGACCCGTAGAGTTGTCCTAAGGAATTATCTTCCTTCTTTGGCCTAACTTGACCTTGTGTGTGGTCCTTAGAAGTGTAGGCGGCTTACTTGAATTGGTCTCTTAGGAATATAGAGTCGGACTTTGACTTAACCAACGACTGAGTATTGGGTGTGCGTTGACCTATGACCCAGGCGAGTGTCAGATCGTGATTGGGGTTTGTGACTAGTGTACCCTTAGGATGAATTGGTATGGCTTGACAATGACTATTTTTCAAAGGCAGTTGGACATTGTCAGTTGACAGTTGTGACTATAGCGGACTTAGATATTAGAAATGTCAGGATTTATTTGTGTGTCTTGTCAAAGGGAATTATTTAGATAATCTGAACAGTGTAAATGTGACGGACGTGTAAATCTGCCAGGATAGTTGTAATCGGATAACAAATTTAGAAACCTTGTGTTTAGAATATATTTGTTATTAGTGGATTATAACTATCAGTGACCTGAGAGAACAGACTATTGGATTGACGAATTTAGTTAGGGTCTTGCTCCGAAATACTCGAAATGAAAGTATGATTTGGGATGATGTATTACGCTTGGCCAACGAAAATACATCATGGTAAATCATACAGTAGTTTCGGGAGTCGGAGAAGATGTAGTGATTGATAGATCAGGCTTGATTAACAGTTTAGTATGATGGTCAGAGAATTTTGACTGAAAGTTGACCTTGCAGACGTGGTAGAGACGGATATGATGTACCTAGACTTTGTGTAGTTGTTGGTTAAATAGGTTTGAATTGTGAATTCTGACGGAATTTTAACCAAGTGATGACCTTTCTGAAGTAACTTTAGCGATGTCGGACGCGTGTATTAAGGTTAATTGAGGGAATTAACCAGTAGATAATTACTTTCGGAACATGATGACGACTATCCTTTACTCGGGATTCGTGATTTAGTGGCAAAATTGACTTGAAATTGGTGTTGGTAATCGTTCTATTATGAATGAGCTGACCAGAGGTGCAACTTAGTCGATGAAGTATTGGGGAAGTATTGACATAGTTGAGCGAATTTAGGCAAAATTCTTAAATATTATTGTTGAAACGGGTATTGAATTACTGAATTTGGGTAATTTAAGTGTAATCCGAGTTGACTTAGTAATACGATATGGATGGAATTAGCTAATTTTGTGTATTTGAAGGTAAGTGATAGTTGTTGACCCGTATTTTGGACTGTATTGATTTGGAAATTAGTTGAAAATGACTCAGGGTTAACCCCAAAACGAGATTAGTTAACATAAAGTGATGTATGGTAAGCGGTAATTTGTGACTTTAGTGTGTTAATCTTTTTCAGTTGGGATTTAGACGGAATTTGACTCATTCAGTTTTTGCATAGTGACATATTTCAGTATTGGACTACTCTTGGAAGTGGCGAGGACGATGATCTTGACCAGAGTGTGGGGAATGATTCGGGCATTGTGTAGTGCAAGTGAACTTGCATATTAGTGTATAGCGGGTCTTGACCATTTGGTAGTAGACTTATCGGGCAGTAGTATTTCACTTTGAACCGGTAAGTTTTCGCTTTATAGATGAGAGATGAACGGAACCTAATAACACTTGTGACCGTAAGACGTGTTGTGACTTAGGTCTCGTTGCGACCCGTTGTGGTGGTTTTTAGTACCCATGACCTTTGTTGACTTTGACTGACCAGATTCCGAGGACGGAATCTCTTTAAGGGGGGTAGATTTGTAACATCCTGATGACGGACCTAGGTGAAATTTACCTTTTTGCCCTTTAAGTGTTTTTAAGTGTATTTTAATGAAATATTTATTTATTAATTGTTAGTCCAGTGGGTGCGTTTTGTGACAAGGGTCGCATAAATTATTTGTTTATTAAATTTGGACTTCGTTTGGGCTACCGAACGAAGTGTGTTGCGTTTCAGTAAACAGATAAATACCCGTGGATTATCGGGTATGGGTTAAATACCCATTTTATAAACCAAGACCGCCCCTTGTTTTTCATTTTGTCCAGTTTCTATTTTTGGTCTTCCTCTCACCTCGTTCACGAACCATCAACACCCCAAAAACCCTAGCTTTTGATTAATTGAAGGTTAAGAGAAATTGCAAGCTACAAATTGGGATTTAGCAATCTATGAACAATTCCTAACAAAGGTTTGTCTTCTTTTTTTATGATTCTTCCATTATTATTTAGGGTTTATGGTAGTTTATAAAAAGATGCATATTTGGTGATTTGATCTTGATTTTGTGATAAGATGACTTGAATTATGCTAGATTATGATAATATACATGTTAGTAAACAATCTTGGACTTGTATTTGGCTCAAAATTGCAAGAATTAACAAAATTTGGGGGTACACCATGGGAGGGCAGCCATGGGCTGCTGCTGCTATTTTTTGGGTGGCTGCCACTGCAGCTGGCGGCCAGCGGTTGCGGTTGGCGGCGGTTTCCGTTTTCGGGTGTCGATTCGGTTTGCTCGTTTGGACCCCGACCCATTTGTGTATGTCTAAGGTTGTGCGGTTTACCCATTTACCTCGTGACCCGTTCATATGTGATTTTAGGCATTTCATATATATATATATATATATATATATATATATATATATATATATATATATATATATATATATGTGTGTGTGTGTGTGTGTGTATTTCGTATATGTGTGTATGTGTATATATATATATATATATATATAGATGGATACATACATGTGTATATATATATATATATATATATATATATATATATATATAATAATAATAATAATAATACGCGATCGCCCGTTTTGACCGTTGACCCGTTTGTTAGAATACCTTGTGTATTATTATATTCATGTATGTGTTTGATTGCGAAGTTGTTACTTGTTCAAAAAAAATTGCTCGAAACTCAATTTTTGTGCGTGAAACCGAGAGGGGCAGCGGCGTAACTGCTGCTACTGTTTTCTGCTGCTGAACGTGCAGCTTTTGCTGCTGTTCGCAGCTCGTTTTGCTGCTGTTCGCAGCCCATTTTGCTGCTGTTTGCAGCCCGTTTTGCTGCTGTTCGCACTTTGTTTCTGCTGTTATTTGTTGCTGTTCGCAGCTGTGGTGCGCAGCGGCTTGTCGTGGCCCACAAATCGTTTGCCCGTACCTTTGTTTTGTGGTTCATATGTGTTGTTTGATCGCTCGTGTTGCTCATGAACCGCTCGTTTGGACATGTTTAGTGTGTGTGTATATATATATAAGTGTGTATAAGTGTATATATAAGTGTGTATATATATATACGAATATATATAAGTGCATGTTTATATATATTTATATATGCATATTGTATAAAGTGGTAGTATTCTATATATGCATATATGTGTGAATATATATATATATATATATATATATATATATATATATATATATATATATATATATATATATATATATATATATATATATACACATAGTGTAATATTGATAGTAAATGTGATGCGGTTTACTAACTTGTTCAGTGTTTATTCTCAGGTGATACAGACGAGGAGAAGACTCGGTGACATTAGACTACCGAGTTGCCGGCGATCGGTGAGTGGGTCTATCTCCGGATAGCGTTTGAGTAGCAAGACGTGCTATTGTTGTTTACTCTATTTATTATATTAGTGTTATATCCGATTGCCATGTTTAGATAATGGTTAACATGTTAGTGAATTATTACATGTTGATGATATTGTGTGATATTATGTGCACTGTGTTTGACGCCAGCCGGGCCTGGGGAGGCTGGGGACTCATAACCGAGCCTAGGGAGGTTAGAGTCCGTATGAGGTCAACCGTGCCTGGGGAGGTTGGGTCCAAAGGCTACTGATTGTGGAGTATAGTTTGAATGACGCATCTCCTGCGTCCGAATGACTATACTGTGAATCGAGTAGCGAGGACTATCGGTAGACTCTAGCCCGATCAACTAGGAGTCGTGTGCTCGTACAAGCCGCCGATCCTCATATTGTCATTGTCTTTGTTTGTATGCTGTTAGGACGTTAGCATACTTTTATGTGGTTGCTGGATTGATGCTTATACTTGATCCGTTAGATAGATTCCATTCACTTAGCAGTTATGCTAATTCCCCCTCATTTCCACCCTTGCAGGTTCAGTATGATTGCATGTTAGATACCAGGGTGAAGATGGGATGTCGGAAGATATGTTTGACAAGTCGAAACTCTGATGTCGCGTCTTTTGTTACTAGTGTCGTTGTTTTAACGTAACACCCAGTTTTTAATATATGTAATGGACTTTAAATATATGATATGATGTAAATAAAATATAGTACAGGTGTCTTTTATATTTATGTATCAGATTTTATAAACAGGTTTCCGCTGTGACTAAAAAAAAAAAAAAAAATCAGGGGTGTTATAATACTTAATGATATGTTTACTTATCATAGTATCATGTTAACTATATATATATATATCCATATATATGTCATCATATAGTTTTTACAAGTTTTAACGTTCGTGAATCACCGGTCAACTTGGGTGGTCAATTGTCTATATGAAACATATTTCAATTAATCAAGTCTTAACAAGTTTGATTGCTTAACATGTTGGAAACATTTAATCATGTAAATATCAATCTCAATTAATATATATAAACATGGAAAAGTTCGGGTCACTACAGTACCTACCCGTTAAATAAATTTCGTCCCGAAATTTTAAACAGTTGAAGGTGTTGACGAATCTTCTAGAAATAGATGCGAGTATTTCTTCTTCATCTGATCTTCACGCTCCCAGGTGAACTCGGGTCCTCTACGAGCATTCCATCGAACCTTAACAATTGGTATCTTGTTTTGCTTAAGTCTTTTAACCTCACGATCCATTATTTCGACGGGTTCTTCGATGAATTGAAGTTTTTCGTTGATTTGGATTTCATCTAATGGAATAGTGAGATCTACTTTAGCAAAACATTTCTTCAAATTCGAGACGTGGAAAGTGTTATGTACAGCCGCGAGTTGTTGAGGTAACTCAAGTCGGTAAGCTACTGGTCCGACACGATCAATAATCTTGAATGGTCCAATATACCTTGGATTTAATTTCCCTCGTTTACCAAATCGAACAACGCCTTTCCAAGGTGCAACTTTAAGCATGACCATCTCTCCAATTTCAAATTCTATATCTTTTCTTTTAATGTCAGCGTAGCTCTTTTGTCGACTTTGGGCGGTTTTCAACCGTTGTTGAATTTGGATGATCTTCTCGGTAGTTTCTTGTATAATCTCCGGACCCGTAATCTGTCTATCCCCCACTTCACTCCAACAAATAGGAGACCTGCACTTTCTACCATAAAGTGCTTCAAACGGCGCCATCTCAATGCTTGAATGGTAGCTGTTGTTGTAGGAAAATTCTGCTAACGGTAGATGTCGATCCCAACTGTGTCCGAAATCAATAACACATGCTCGTAGCATGTCTTCAAGCGTTTGTATCATCCTTTCGCTCTGCCCATCAGTTTGTGGATGATAGGAAGTACTCATGTCTAGACGAGTTCCTAATGCTTGCTGTAATGTCTGCCAGAATCTTGAAATAAATCTGCCATCCCTATCAGAGATAATAGAGATTGGTATTCCATGTCTGGATATGACTTCCTTCAAATACAGTCGTGCTAACTTCTCCATCTTGTCATCTTCTCTTATTGGCAGGAAGTGTGCTGATTTGATGAGACGATCAACTATTACCCAAATAGTATCAAAACCACTTGCAGTCCTTGGCAATTTAGTGATGAAATCCATGGTAATGTTTTCCCATTTCCATTCTGGGATTTCGGGTTGTTGAAGTAGACCTGATGGTTTCTGATGCTCAGCTTTGACCTTAGAACACGTCAAACATTCTCCTACGTATTTAGCAACATCGGCTTTCATACCCGGCCACCAAAAATGTTTCTTGAGATCCTTGTACATCTTCCCCGTTCCAGGATGTATTGAGTATCTGATTTTATGAGCTTCTCTAAGTACCATTTCTCTCATATCTCCAAATTTTGGTACCCAAATCCTTTCAGCCCTATACCGGGTTCCGTCTTCCCGAATATTAAGATGCTTCTCCGATCCTTTGGGTATTTCATCCTTTAAATTTCCCTCATTTAAAACTCCTTGTTGCGCCTCCTTTATTTGAGTAGTAAGGTTATTATGAATCATTATATTCATAGATTTTACTCGAATGGGTTCTCTGTCCTTCCTGCTCAAGGCATCGGCTACCACATTTGCCTTCCCCGGGTGGTAACGAATCTCAAAGTCGTAATCATTCAATAATTCAATCCACCTACGCTGCCTCATATTCAGTTGTTTCTGATTAAATATGTGTTGAAGACTTTTGTGGTCGGTATATATAATACTTTTGACCCCATATAAGTAGTGCCTCCAAGTCTTTAATGCAAAAACAACCGCGCCTAATTCCAAATCATGCGTCGTATAATTTTGTTCGTGAATCTTCAATTGTCTAGACGCATAAGCAATCACCTTCGTTCGTTGCATTAATACACAACCGAGACCTTGCTTTGATGCGTCACAATAAATCACAAAATCATCATTCCCTTCAGGCAATGACAATATAGGTGCCGTAGTTAGCTTTTTCTTCAATAACTGAAACGCTTTCTCTTGTTCATCATTCCATTCAAATTTCTTCCCTTTATGCGTTAATGCAGTCAAGGGTTTTGCTATTCTAGAAAAGTCTTGGATGAACCTTCTGTAGTAACCAGCTAGTCCTAAAAACTGGCATATGTGTTTCGGAGTTTTCGGGGTTTCCCACTTTTCAACAGTTTCTATCTTTGCCGGATCCACCTTAATACCTTCTTTGTTCACTATGTGACCGAGGAATTGAACTTCTTCCAACCAAAATGCACACTTTGAAAACTTAGCGTACAATTCTTCCTTCCTCAATACTTCTAACACCTTTCTCAAATGTTCACCGTGTTCTTGGTCATTCTTTGAGTAAATAAGTATGTCATCAATGAAAACAATGACAAACTTGTCAAGGTATGGTCCACACACTCGGTTCATAAGGTCCATGAACACAGCTGGTGCATTAGTTAAACCAAACGGCATGACCATAAACTCGTAATGACCGTAACGTGTTCTGAAAGCAGTCTTTGGAATATCATCTTCTTTCACCCGCATTTGATGATACCCGGAACGTAAGTCAATCTTTGAATAAACAGACGAGCCTTGTAGTTGATCAAATAAGTCATCGATTCTCGGTAGTGGGTAGCGGTTCTTGATGGTAAGTTTGTTCAACTCTCGGTAGTCGATACACAACCTGAATGTACCATCTTTCTTCTTGACAAACAAAACAGGAGCTCCCCATGGTGATGTGCTTGGTCGAATGAAACCACGCTCTAAAAGTTCTTGTAATTGGCTTTGCAGTTCTTTCATCTCGCTGGGTGCGAGTCTGTAAGGAGCACGAGCTATTGGTGCAGCTCCTGGTACAAGATCTATTTGAAATTCAACGGATCGATGTGGGGGTAATCCCGGTAATTCTTTCGGAAATACATCGGGAAATTCTTTTGCGACGGGAACATCATTGATGCTCTTTTCTTCAGTTTGTACTTTCTCGACGTGTGCTAGAACAGCATAGCAACCTTTTCTTATTAGTTTTTGTGCCTTCAAATTACTAATAAGATGTAGCTTCGTGTTGCCCTTTTCTCCGTACACCATTAAGGGTTTTCCTTTTTCTCGTATAATGCGAATTGCATTTTTGTAACAAATGATCTCTGCTTTCACTTCTTTCAACCAGTCCATACCGATTATCACATCAAAACTCCCTAACTCTACTGGTATCAAGTCAATCTTAAATGTTTCGCTAACCAGTTTAATTTCTCGATTCCGACATATATTATCTGCTGAAATTAATTTACCATTTGCTAATTCGAGTAAAAATTTACTATCCAAAGGCGTCAATGGACAACTTAATTTAGCACAAAAATCTCTACTCATATAGCTTCTATCCGCACCCGAATCAAATAAAACGTAAGCAGATTTATTGTCAATAAGAAACGTACCCGTAACAAGCTCCGGGTCTTCCTGTGCCTCTGCCGCATTAATATTGAAAACTCTTCCACGGCCTTGTCCATTCGTGTTCTCCTGGTTCGGGCAATTTCTAATAATGTGGCCTGGTTTTCCACATTTATAACAAACTACATTGGCATAACTTGCTCCGACACTACTTACTCCGCCATTACTCGTTCCGACACCATTTGTTCCTTTCGTTCTATTAACCCCTGGTCCGTAGACCTCACACTTCGCCGCGCTATGACCATTTCTTTTACACTTGTTGCAAAATTTGGTGCAGAACCCCGAGTGATTCTTTTCACACCTTTGGCATAGCTGCTTCTGATTGTTGTTGTTGTTGCGGTTATTATTGTTGTTGGGATGATTGTTGTAGTTGCTGTTGTTGTTGTTGTTGTTGTTGTTGTTGGGCCGTTTGTTGTAGTTGCGATTGATGTTGCGATTGTTGGGATAATTGTTGCGATTATTGTTGTAATTGTTGTTTTTGTTGTATTGGTGATTCTTATCACCGTTTTCCTCCCACTTTCTTTTGACTTGCTTCACATTGGCCTCTTCAGCAGTCTGTTCTTTAATTCTTTCTTCAATCTGGTTCACTAGTTTGTGAGCCATTCTACATGCCTGTTGTATAGAGGCGGGCTCGTGTGAACTTATATCTTCTTGGATTCTTTCCGGTAATCCTTTCACAAATGCGTCGATCTTCTCTTCCTCATCTTCGAATGCTCCCGGACACAATAGGCACAATTCTGTGAATCGTCTTTCGTACGTGGTAATATCAAATCCTTGGGTTCGTAACCCTCTAAGTTCTGTCTTGAGCTTATTGACCTCGGTTCTGGGACGATACTTCTCGTTCATCAAGTGCTTGAATGCTGACCACGGTAGTGCGTACGCATCGTCTTGTCCCACTTGCTCTAGATAGGTATTCCACCATGTTAACGCAGAACCTGTGAAGGTATGCGTAGCGTACTTCACTTTGTCCTCTTCAGTACACTTACTTATGGCAAACACCGATTCGACCTTCTCGGTCCACCGTTTCAATCCGATCGGTCCTTCGGTTCCATCAAATTCCAAAGGTTTGCAGGCAGTGAATTCTTTGTAGGTGCATCCTACACGATTTCCTGTACTGCTAGATCCAAGGTTATTGTTGGTATGTAGCGCAGCCTGTACTGCGGCTATGTTTGAAGCTAGAAAAGTACGGAATTCCTCTTCATTCATATTCACGGTGTGTCGAGTAGTCGGTGCCATTTCCTTCAAAATAGTCAAATGGAACAAGTTAATCATACAGAATATTAAGAGTAGTTAATAGTATTTCGTAGCATAATATGAACTCATTTATAAAAGCTTTTTCTTCATCTTAGCGTTTTATAAGTTTAAATTCGGGTAGTACCTACCCGTTAAGTTCATACTTAGTAGCTAATATACAATTCAGCTACTACAATTCTATATGAAAAACTGATTATAATAATATTTCGCGTTCAAACTTTTATACAATATTTTACAAACTTACATAAAGCATGAAATATAGCACACAATAACTTTGATACAAGATAGTTGTGAAGATAATTCTAGCTAGTACACAAGTCGTTCAGCAAAGGCAATAAAGACACGTAATTCATACGTCCAGAAACAAGTCATGCATTCTGGTTTTACTAGGACTACTTCCCATCCTTGGTCTTGTGCAACATAACCGTTATGGCCGTTGATAAGACAGCGTGTTGTAACGTCGTCAAAGGGACGAGGGTTACGTAATGTCCAACAGTCCCGTAATAATCTAAAAACCTCATTTCTTACCCCAATTACCGACTCCGTCACTTGTGGAAACGTTTTGTTTAATAGTTGTAGCCCGATGTTCTTGTTCTCACTTTGGTGAGAAGCGAACATTACTAATCCGTAAGCATAACATGCTTCTTTATGTTGCATGCTAGCCGCTTTTTCTAAATCACGAAGTCCAATATTCGGATATATTGAGTCAAAATAATTTCTTAACCCGTTGCGTAAAATAGCATTTGGGTTCCCCGCAATATATGCGTCAAAGTAAACACATCGTAACTTATGGATTTCCCAATGTGATATCCCCCATCTTTCGAACGAAAGCCTTTTATAAACCAAGGCATTCTTGGAACGTTCTTCGAATGTCTTACAAACTGATCTCGCCTTAAATAGTTGTGCCAAAGAATTCTGACCGACTCTAGACAAGATTTCATCAATCATGTCTCCGGGTAGGTCTCTTAAAATATTGGGTTGTCTATCCATTTTGTGTTTTTATACTGTAAAATAGACAAGAGTTAGATTCATAAAAAAAAATACTTATTAATACAAGCAATTTTTACATATATCATAAAGCATAAGCACACTATATTACATATATTACACCACACGAATACAGCTATCTTATTCCGACTCGCTTGTTTCTTCTTCTTCGGTTTTGGTTCGTTTTGCCAAGTTTCTAGGGATATATGATGTTCCCCTAATACGAGCCGTCGTTATCCACATTGGTTTAGAAAAACCTGGTGATTTAGAGGTTCCCGGGTCATTGTTACAACTTAAGGACTTCGGGGGTTGACGATACATATAAAGTTCATCGGGGTTAGAATTAGATTTCTCTATTTTTATGCCCTTTCCCTTATTATTTTCTTTTGCCTTTTTAAATTCAGTTGGGGTAATTTCTATAACATCATCGGAATTCTCGTCGGAATCCGATTCATCGGAGAATTGGTAATCCTCCCAATATTTTGCTTCCTTGGCGGAAACACCATTGACCATAATTAACCTTGGTCGGTTGGTTGAGGATTTTCTTTTACTTAACCGTTTTATTATTTCCCCCACCGGTTCTATTTCTTCATCCGGTTCCGATTCTTCTTCCGGTTCCGATTCTTCTTCTGGTTCCGACTCTTCTTCCGGTTCCTCTTCGGGAACTTGTGAATCAGTCCACGAATCATTCCAATTTACATTTGACTCTTCATTATTATTAGGTGAGTCAATGGGACTTGTTCTAGAGGTAGACATCTATCACATAATATCAAACGCGTTAAGAGATTAATATATCACATAATATTCACATGTTAAAAATATATAGTTTCCAACAAAATTTGTTAAGCAATCATTTTTCAAGTAAACACGATCGAAGTCCAGACTCACTAATGCATCCTAACAAACTCGATAAGATACACTAATGCAAAATTCTGGTTCTCTAAGACCAACGCTCTGATACCAACTGAAATGTCCCGTTCTTATTGATTAAAAACGTTCCATATTAATTGATTTCGTTGCGAGGTTTTGACCTCTATATGAGACGTTTTTCAAAGACTGCATTCATTTTAAAACAAACCATAACCTGTATTTCATCAATAAAGGTTTAAAAAGCTTTACGTAGATTATCAAATAATGATAATCTAAAATATCCTGTTTACACACGACCATTACATAATGGTTTACAATACAAATATGTTACAACAAAATAAGTTTCTTGAATGCAGTTTTTACACAATATCATACAAGCATGGACTCCAAATCTCGTCCTTATTTAAGTATGCGACAGCGGAAGCTCTTAATAATCACCTGAGAATAAACATGCTTAAAACGTCAACAAAAATGTTGGTGAGTTATAGGTTTAACCTATATATATCAAATCATAATAATAGACCACAAGATTTCATATTTCAATACACATCCCATACATAGAGATAAAAATCATTCATATGGTGAACACCTGGTAACCGACATTAACAAGATGCATATATAAGAATATCCCCATCATTCCGGGACACCCTTCGGATATGATATAAATTTCGAAGTACTAAAGCATCCGGTACTTTGGATGGGGCTTGTTGGGCCCAATAGATCTATCTTTAGGATTCGCGTCAATTAGGGTGTCTGTTCCCTAATTCTTAGATTACCAGACTTAATAAAAAGGGGCATATTCGATTTCGATAATTCAACCATAGAATGTAGTTTCACGTACTTGTGTCTATTTTTTAAATCATTTATAAAACCTGCATGTATTCTCATCCCAAAAATATTAGATTTTAAAAGTGGGACTATAACTCACTTTCACAGATTTTTACTTCGTCGGGAAGTAAGACTTGGCCACTGGTTGATTCACGAACCTATAACAATATATACATATATATCAAAGTATGTTCAAAATATATTTACAACACTTTTAATATATTTTGATGTTTTAAGTTTATTAAGTCAGCTGTCCTCGTTAGTAACCTACAACTAGTTGTCCACAGTTAGATGTACAGAAATAAATCGATAAATATTATCTTGAATCAATCCACGAACCAGTGTATACGTATCTCAGTATTGATCACAACTCAAACTATATACATTTTGGAATCAACCTCAACTCTGTATAGCTAACTCCAACATTCACATATAGAGTGTCTATGGTTGTTCCGAAATATTTATTGATGTGTCGACATGATAGGTCGAAACATTGTATACGTGTCTATGGTATCTCAAGATTACATAATATACAATACAAGTTGATTAAGTTATGGTTGGAATAGATTTGTTACAAATTTTCACGTAGCTAAAATGAGAAAAATTATCCAATCTTGTTTTACCCATAACTTCTTCATTTTAAATCCGTTTTGAGTGAATCAAATTGCTATGGTTTCATATTGAACTCTATTTTATGAATATAAATAGAAAAATTATAGGTTTATAGTCAGAAAAATAAGTTACAAGTCGTTTTTGTAAAGGTAGTCATTTCAGTCGAAAGAACGACGTCTAGATGACCATTTTAGAAAACATACTTCCACTTTGAGTTTAACCATAATTTTTGGATATAGTTTCATGTTCATAATAAAAATCATTTTCTCTGAATAAAAACTTTTAAATCAAAGTTTATCATAGTTTTTAATTAACTAACCCAAAACAGCCCGCGGTGTTACTACGACGGCGTAAATCCGGTTTTACGGTGTTTTTCGTGTTTCCAGGTTTTAAATCATTAAGTTAGCATATCATATAGATATAGAACATGTGTTTAGTTGATTTTAAAAGTCAAGTTAGAAGGATTAACTTTTGTTTGCGAACAAGTTTAGAATTAACTAAACTATGTTCTAGTGATTACAAGTTTAAACCTTCGAATAAGATAGCTTTATATGTATGAATCGAATGATGTTATGAACATCATTACTACCTTAAGTTCCTTGGATAAACCTACTGGAAAAGAGAAAAATGGATCTAGCTTCAATGGATCCTTGGATGGCTCGAAGTTCTTGAAGCAGAATCATGACACGAAAACAAGTTCAAGTAAGATCATCACTTGAAATAAGATTGTTATAGTTATAGAAATTGAACCAAAGTTTGAATATGATTATTACCTTGTATTAGAATGATAACCTACTGTAAGAAACAAAGATTTCTTAAGGTTGGATGATCACCTTACAAGATTGGAAGTGAGCTAGCAAACTTGAAAGTATTCTTGATTTTATGTAACTAGAACTTGTAGAATATATGAAGAACACTTAGAACTTGAAGATAGAACTTGAGAGAGATCAATTAGATGAAGAAAATTGAAGAATGAAAGTGTTTGTAGGTGTTTTTGGTCGTTGGTGTATGGATTAGATATAAAGGATATGTAATTTTGTTTTCATGTAAATAAGTCATGAATGATTACTCATATTTTTGTAATTTTATGAGATATTTCTTGCTAGTTGCCAAATGATGGTTCCCACATGTGTTAGGTGACTCACATGGGCTGCTAAGAGCTGATCATTGGAGTGTATATACCAATAGTACATACATCTAAAAGCTGTGTATTGTACGAGTACGAATACGGGTGCATACGAGTAGAATTGTTGATGAAACTGAACGAGGATGTAATTGTAAGCATTTTTGTTAAGTAGAAGTATTTTGATAAGTGTATTGAAGTCTTTCAAAAGTGTATAAATACATATTAAAACACTACATGTATATACATTTTAACTGAGTCGTTAAGTCATCGTTAGTCGTTACATGTAAGTGTTGTTTTGAAACCTTTAGGTTAACGATCTTGTTAAATGTTGTTAACCCAATGTTTATAATATCAAATGAGATTTTAAATTATTATATTATCATGATATTATCATGTATGAATATCTCTTAATATGATATATATACATTAAATGTCTTTACAACGATAATCGTTACATATATGTCTCGTTTAAAAATCATTAAGTTAGTAGTCTTGTTTTTACATATGTAGTTCATTGTTAATATACTTAATGATATGTTTACTTATCATAGTATCATGTTAACTATATATATATATATATCCATATATATGTCATCATATAGTTTTTACAAGTTTTAACGTTCGTGAATCACCGGTCAACTTGGGTGGTCAATTGTCTATATGAAACATATTTCAATTAATCAAGTCTTAACAAGTTTGATTGCTTAACATGTTGGAAACATTTAATCATGTAAATATCAATCTCAATTAATATATATAAACATGGAAAAGTTCGGGTCACTACATTCTCATCCCAAAAATATTAGATTTTAAAAGTGGGACTATAACTCACTTTCACAGATTTTTACTTCGTTGAGAAGTAAGACTTGGCCACTGTTGATTCACGAACCTATAACAATATATACATATATATTAAAGTATGTTCAAAATATATTTACAACACTTTTAATATATTTTGATGTTTTAAGTTTATTAAGTCAGCTGTCCTCGTTAGTAACCTACAACTAGTTGTCCACAGTTAGATGTACAGAAATAAATCGATAAATATTATCTTGAATCAATCCATGACCCAGTATATACGTATCTCAGTATTGATCACAACTCAAGCTATATATATTTTGGAATCAACCTCAACCCTGTATAGCTAACTCCAACATTCACATATAGAGTGTCTATGGTTGTTCCGAAATATATATAGATGTGTCGACATGATAGGTCGAAACATTGTATACGTGTCTATGGTATCTCAAGATTACATAATATACAATACAAGTTGATTAAGTTATGGTTGGAATAGATTTGTTACCAATTTTCACGTAGCTAAAATGAGAAAAATTATCCAATCTTGTTTTACCCATAACTTCTTCATTTTAAATCCGTTTTGAGTGAATCAAATTGCTATGGTTTCATATTGAACTCTATTTTATGAATCTAAACAGAAAAATTATAGGTTTATAGTCGGAAAAATAAGTTACAAGTCGTTTTTGTAAAGGTAGTCATTTCAGTCGAAAGAACGACGTCTAGATGACCATTTTAGAAAACATACTTCTACTTTGAGTTTAACCATAATTTTTGGATATAGTTTCATGTTCATAATAAAAATCATTTTCTCAGAATAACAACTTTTAAATCAAAGTTTATCATAGTTTTTAATTAACTAACCCAAAACAGCCCGCGGTGTTACTACGACGGCGTAAATCCGGTTTTACGGTGTTTTTCGTGTTTCCAGGTTTTAAATCATTAAGTTAGCATATCATATAGATATAGAACATGTGTTTAGTTAATTTTAAAAGTCAAGTTAGAAGGATTAACTTTTGTTTGCGAACAAGTTTAGAATTAACTAAACTATGTTCTAGTGATTACGAGTTTAAACCTTCGAATAAGATAGTTTTATATATATGAATCGAATGATGTTATGAACATCATTACTACCTCAAGTTTAGTAGGTAAACCTACTGGAAGTGACAATAAATGATCTAGCTTCAAAGGATCTTGGATGGCTTGAAAGTTCTTGAAGTAGGAGCATGACACAAAAACAAGTTCAAGTAAGATTTTTACTCGAATTAAGATAGTTTATAGTTATAGAAATTGAATCAAAGTTTGAATATGAATATTACCTTGAATAAGAAAGATAACCTACTGTATATAACAAAGGTTTCTTGATCTTATATGATTACTTGGAATGGATTAGAAAGCTTGGAAGTAAATTAGTAAACTTGAAGGGATTTTTGAAGTGTTCTTGAAGTGTTCTTCCTATGATGATTATAGCTTGATTCTTGAAGTGATTTTTGATGAAGATGATGATTAACTACTGGAAAAATACGTTCATAATAATGTGTGTGTGTGTTGAGAGAGAATTAGAAAGAGAATTGGAAGTGAAATGGAGTGAATGATGAGTGGTAATTGGTGAGCGGTGAGTGGGGTTAAAAGGAGTTCTAGTTAGTTGACTAGCTCATGGTAGAAGTTAAAATTGATTAGTCATACATGACATAATCAAGAGTGGAATCCCATGCTAGTTCCTATTGGTATATACCCATAGTAAGTACGTTTTGAAGCTGTGTATAATACGGGTAAGAATACGACTAGAATTCTTGATGAAAGAAAAGAATGGGAAAGTAACTGTAACCATTTTCGTTAAGTATGAGTGTTTTGATATATGTCTTGAAGTCTTCCAAAAGTATTTTAATACATCTAAATACACTACATGTATATACATTTTAACTGAGTCGTTAAGTCATCGTTAGTCGTTACATGTAAGTGTTGTTTTGAAACCTTTAAGTTAACGATCTCAATTAATGTTGTTAACCCATTGTTTATTATATCTAATGAGATGTTAAATTATTATATTATCATGATATTATGATATATTAATATATCTTAATATGATATATATACATTTAAATGTCGTTACAACGATAATCGTTACATATATGTCTCGTTTCGAAATCCTTAAGTTAGTAGTCTTGTTTATATGTATATAACTCATTGTTAATATACTTATGGAGATACTTACTTATCATAATCTCATGTTAACCATATGTATATCCATATATATTGTCATGTCGTTTTTTTTACAAGTTTTAACGTTCGTGAATCGCCGGTCAACTTGGGTGGTCAATTGTCTATATGAAACATATTTCAATTAATCAAGTCTTAACAAGTTTGATTGCTTAACATGTTGGAAACATTTAATCATGTAAATATCAATCTCAATTAATATATATAAACATGGAAAAGTTCGGGTCACTACAGTACCTACCCGTTAAATAAATTTCGTCCCGAAATTTTAAGCCGTTGAAGGTGTTGACGAATCTTCTGGAAATAGATGCGGGTATTTCTTCTTCATCTGATCTTCACGCTCCCAGGTGAACTCGGGTCCTCTACGAGCATTCCATCGAACCTTAACAATTGGTATCTTGTTTTGCTTAAGTCTTTTAACCTCACGATCCATTATTTCGACGGGTTCTTCGATGAATTGGAGTTTTTCGTTGATTTGGATTTCATTTAACGGAATAGTGAGATCTTCTTTAGCAAAACATTTCTTCAAATTCGAGACGTGGAAAGTGTTATGTACAGCCGCGAGTTGTTGAGGTAACTCAAGTCGGTAAGCTACTGGTCCGACACGATCAATAATCTTGAATGGTCCAATATACCTTGGATTTAATTTCCCTCGTTTACCAAATCGAACAACGCCTTTCCAAGGTGCAACTTTAAGCATGACCATCTCTCCAATTTCAAATTCTATATCTTTTCTTTTATTGTCAGCGTAGCTCTTTTGTCGACTTTGGGCGGTTTTCAACCGTTGTTGAATTTGGATGATCTTCTCTGTAGTTTCTTGTATAATCTCCGGACCCGTAATCTGTCTATCCCCCACTTCACTCCAACAAATCGGAGACCTGCACTTTCTACCATAAAGTGCTTCAAACAGCGCCATCTCAATGCTTGAATGGTAGCTGTTGTTGTAGGAAAATTCTGCTAACGGTAGATGTCGATCCCAACTGTTTCCGAAATCAATAACACATGCTCGTAGCATGTCTTCAAGCGTTTGTATCGTCCTTTCGCTCTGCCCATCAGTTTGTGGATGATAGGCAGTACTCATGTCTAGACGAGTTCCTAATGCTTGCTGTAATGTCTGCCAGAATCTTGAAATAAATCTACCATCCCTATCAGAGATAATAGAGATTGGTATTCCATGTCTGGAGACGACTTCCTTCAAATACAGTCGTGCTAACTTCTCCATCTTGTCATCTTCTCTTATTGGCAGGAAGTGTGCTGATTTGGTGAGACGATCAACTATTACCCAAATAGTATCAAAACCACTTGCAGTCCTTGGCAATTTAGTGATGAAATCCATTGTAATGTTTTCCCATTTCCATTCTGGGATTTCGGGTTGTTGAAGTAGACCTGATGGTTTCTGATGCTCAGCTTTGACCTTAGAACATGTCAAACATTCTCCTACGTATTTAGCAACATCGGCTTTCATACCCGGCCACCAAAAATGTTTCTTGAGATCCTTGTACATCTTCCCCGTTCCAGGATGTATTGAGTATCTGATTTTATGAGCTTCTCTAAGTACCATTTCTCTCATATCTCCAAATTTTGGTACCCAAATCCTTTCAGCCCTATACCGGGTTCCGTCTTCCCGAATATTAAGATGCTTCTCCGATCCTTTGGGTATTTCATCCTTTAAATTTCCCTCTTTTAAAACTCCTTGTTGCACCTCCTTTATTTGAGTAGTAAGGTTATTATGAATCATTATATTCATAGATTTTACTCGAATGAGTTCTCTGTCCTTCCTGCTTAAGGCATCGGCTACCACATTTGCCTTCCCCGGGTGGTAACGAATCTCAAAGTCGTAATCATTCAATAATTCAATCCACCTACGCTGCCTCATATTCAGTTGTTTCTGATTAAATATGTGTTGAAGACTTTTGTGGTCAGTATATATAATACTTTTGACCCCATATAAGTAGTGCCTCCAAGTCTTTAATGCAAAAACAACCGCGCCTAATTCCAAATCATGCGTCGTATAATTTTGTTCGTGAATCTTCAATTGTCTAGACGCATAAGCAATCACCTTCGTTCGTTGCATTAATACACAACCGAGACCTTGCTTTGATACGTCACAATAAATCACAAAATCATCATTCCCTTCAGGCAATGACAATATAGGTGCCGTAGTTAGCTTTTTCTTCAATAACTGAAACGCTTTCTCTTGTTCATCCTTCCATTCAAATTTCTTCCCTTTATGAGTTAATGCAGTCAAGGGTTTTGCTATTCTGGAAAAGTCTTGGATGAACCTTCTGTAGTAACTAGCTAGTCCTAAAAACTGGCGTATGTGTTTCGGAGTTTTCGGGGTTTCCCACTTTTCAACAGTTTCTATCTTTGTCGGATCCACCTTAATACTTTTTTTGTTCACTATGTGACCGAGGAATTGAACTTCTTCCAACCAAAATGCACACTTTGAAAATTTAGCGTACAATTCTTCCTTCCTCAATACTTCTAACACCTTTCTCAAATGTTCACCGTGTTCTTGGTCATTCTTTGAGTAAATAAGTATGTCATCAATGAAAACAATGACAAACTTGTCAAGGTATGGTCCACACACTCGATTCATAAGGTCCATGAACACAGCTGGTGCATTAGTTAAACCAAATGGCATGACCATAAACTCGTAATGACCGTAACGTGTTCTGAAAGCAGTCTTTGGAATATCATCTTCTTTCACCCACATTCGATGATACCCGGAACGTAGGTCAATCTTTGAATAAAAGACGAGCCTTGTAGTTGATCAAATAAGTCGTCGATTCTCGGTAGTGGGTAGCGGTTCTTGATGGTAAGTTTGTTCAACTCTCGGTAGTCGATACACAACCTGAATGTACCATCTTTCTTCTTGACAAACAAAACAGGAGCTCCCCACGGTGATGTGCTTGGTCGAATGAAACCATGCTCTAAAAGTTCTTGTAATTGGCTTTGCAGTTCTTTCATCTCGCTGGGTGCGAGTCTGTAAGGAGCACGAGCTATTGGTGCAGCTCCTGGTACAAGATCTATTTGAAATTCAACGGATCGATGTGGGGGTAATCCCGGTAATTCTTTCGGAAATACATCGGGAAATTCTTTTGCGACGGGAACATCATTGATGCTCTTTTCTTCAGTTTGTACTTTCTCGACGTGTGCTAGAACAGCATAGCAACCTTTTCTTATTAGTTTTTGTGCCTTTAAATTACTAATAAGATGTAGCTTCGTGTTGCCCTTTTCTCCGTACACCATTAAGGGTTTTCCTTTTTCTCGTATAATGCGAATTGCATTTTTGTAACAAACAATCTCTGCTTTCACTTCTTTCAACCAGTCCATACCGATTATCACATCAAAACTCCCTAACTCTACTAGTATCAAGTCAATCTTAAATGTTTCGCTAACCAGTTTAATTTCTCGATTCCGACATATATTATCTGCTGAAATTAATTTACCATTTGCTAATTCGAGTAAAAATTTACTATCCAAAGGCGTCAATGGACAACTTAATTTAGCACAAAAATCTCTACTCATATAGCTTCTATCCGCACCCGAATCAAATAAAACGTAAGCAGATTTATTGTCAAAAAGAAACATACCCGTAACAAGCTCCGGGTCTTCCTGTGCCTCTGCCGCATTAATATTGAAAACTCTTCCGCGGCCTTGTCCATTCGTGTTCTCCTGGTTCGGGCAATTTCTAATAATGTGGCCCGGTTTTCCACATTTATAACAAACTACATTGGCATAACTTGCTTCGACACTACTTGCTCCGCCATTACTCGTTCCGACACCATTTGTTCCTTTCGTTCTATTAACCCCTGGTCCGTAGACCTCACACTTCGCCGCGCTATGACCATTTCTTTTACACTTGTTGCAAAATTTGGTGCAGAACCCCGAGTGATACTTTTCACACCTTTGGCATAGCTGCTTCTGATTGTTGTTGTTGTTGCGGTTATTATTGTTGTTGGGATGATTGTTGTAGTTACTGTTGTTGTTATTGTTATTGTTGTTGTTGTTGTTGTTGTTGTTGTTGTTGTTGGGCCGTTTGTTGTAGTTGCGATTGTTGTTGCGATTGTTGGGATAATTGTTGCGATTATTGTTGTAATTGCTGTTGTTGTTGTATTGGTGATTCTTATCACCGTTTTCCTCCCACTTTCTTTTGACTTGCTTCACATTGGCCTCTTCAGCAGTCTGTTCTTTAATTCTTTCTTCAATCTGGTTCACTAGTTTGTGAGCCATTCTACATGCCTGTTGTATGGAGGCGGGCTCGTGTGAACTTATATCTTCTTGGATTCTTTCCGGTAATCCTTTCACAAACGCGTCGATCTTCTCTTCCTCATCTTCGAATGATCCCGGACACAATAGGCACAATTCTGTGAATCGTCTTTCGTACGTGGTAATATCAAATCCTTGGGTTCGTAACCCTCTAAGTTCTGTCTTGAGCTTATTGACCTCGGTTCTGGGACGGTACTTCTCGTTCATCAAGTGCTTGAATGCTGACCACGGTAGTGCGTACGCATCGTCTTGTCCCACTTGCTCTAGATAGGTATTCCACCATGTTAACGCAGAACCTGTGAAGGTATGCATAGCGTACTTCACTTTGTCCTCTTCAGTACACTTACTTATGGCAAACACCGATTCGACCTTCTCGGTCCACCGTTTCAATCCGATCGGTCCTTCGGTTCCATCAAATTCCAAAGGTTTGCAGGCAGTAGGTGCATCCTACACGATTTCCTGTACTGCTAGATCCAAGGTTATTGTTGGTATGTAGCGCAGCCTGTACTGCGGCTATATTTGAAGCTAGAAAAGTACGGAATTCCTCTTCATTCATATTCACGGTGTGTCTAGTAGTCGGTGCCATTTCCTTCAAAATTATCAAATGGAACAAGCTAATCATACAGAATATTAAGAGTAGTTAATAGTATTTCGTAGCATAATATGAACTCATTTATAAAAGCTTTTTCTTCATATTAGCATTTTATAAGTTTAAATTCGGGTAGTACCTACCCGTTAAGTTCATACTTAGTAGCTAATATACAATTCAACTACTACAATTCTATATGAAAAACTGATTATAATAATATTTCGCGTTCAAACTTTTATACAAAATTTTACAAACTTACAATACCGCTTATTTTACACAAAGCATGAAATATAGCACACAATAAATTTGATACAAGATGGTTGTGAAGATAATTCTAGCTAGTACACAAGTCGTTCAGCAAAGGCAATAAAGACACGTAATTCATACGTCCAGAAACAAGTCATGCATTCTGGTTTTACTAGGATTACTTCCCATCCTTGGTCTTGTGGAACATAATCGTTATGGCCATTGATAAGACAGCGTGTTGTAACGTCGTTAAAGGGACGAGGGTTAAGTAATGTCCAACAGTCCCGTAACAATCTAAAAACCTCATTTCTTACCCCAATTACCGACTCCGTCACTTGTGGGAACGTTTTGTTTAATAGTTGTAGGCCGATGTTCTTGTTCTCACTTTGGTGAGAAGTGAACATTACTAATCCGTAAGCATAACATGCTTCTTTATGTTGCATGTTAGCCGCTTTTTCTAAATCACGAAGTCCAATATTCGAATATATTGAGTCAAAATAATTTCTTAACCCATTGCGTAAAATAGCATTTGGGTTCCCCGCAATATATGCGTCAAAGTAAACACATCGTAACTTATGGATTTCCCAATGTGATATCCCCCATCTTTCGAACGAAAGCCTTTTATAAACCAAGGCATTCTTGGAACGTTCTTCGAATGTCTTACAAACTGATCTTGCCTTAAATAGTTGTGCGGAAGAATTCTGACCGACTCTAGACAAGATTTCATCAATCATGTCTCCGGGTAGGTCTCTTAAAATATTGGGTTGTCTATCCATTTTGTGTTTTTATACTGTAAAATAGACAAGAGTTAGATTCATAAAAAAAATACTTATTAATACAAGCAATTTTTACATATATCATAAAGCATAAGCACACTATATTACATATATTACACCACACGAATACAACTATCTTATTCCGACTCGCTTGTTTCTTCTTCTTCAGTTTTGGTTCGTTTTGCCAAGTTTCTAGGGATATATGATGTTCCCCTAATACTAGCTGTTATTTTCCACATTGGTTTAGAAAAACCTGGTGGTTTAGAGGTTCCCGGGTCATTGTTACAACTTAAGGACTTCGGGGGTTGACGATACATATAAAGTTCATCGGGGTTGGAATTAGATTTCTCTATTTTTATGCCCTTTCCCTTATTATTTTCTTTTGCCTTTTTAAATTCAGTTGGGGTAATTTCTATAACATCATTGGAATTCTCGTCAGAATCCGATTCATCGGAGAATTGGTAATCCTCCCAATATTTTGCTTCCTTGGCGGAAACACCATTGACCATAATTAACCTTGGTCGGTTGGTTGAGGATTTTCTTTTACTTAACCGTTTTATTATTTCCCCCACCGGTTCTATTTCTTCATCCGGTTCCGATTCTTCTTCCGGTTCCGATTCTTCTTCTGGTTCCGACTCTTCTTCCGGTTCCTCTTCGGGAACTTGTGAATCAGTCCACGAATCATTCTAATTTACATTTGACTCTTCATTATTATTAGGTGAGTTAATGGGACTTGTTCTAGAGGTAGACATCTATCACATAATATCAAACGCGTTAAGAGATTAATATATCACATAATATTCACATGTTAAAAATATATAGTTTCCAACAAAATTTGTTAAGCAATCATTTTTCAAGTAAACACGGTCGAAGTCCAGACTCACTAATGCATCCTAAAAAACTCGATAAGACACACTAATGCAAAATTCTGGTTCTCTAAGACCAACGCTCTGATACCAACTGAAATGTCCCGTTCTTATTGATTAAAAACGTTCCATATTAATTGATTTCGTTGCGAGGTTTTGACCTCTATATGAGACGTTTTTCAAAGACTGCATTCATTTTTAAAACAAACCATAACCTTTATTTCATAAATAAAGGTTTAAAAAGCTTTACGTAGATTATCAAATAATGATAATCTAAAATATCCTGTTTACACACGACCATTACATAATGGTTTACAATACAAATATGTTACATCGAAATCAGTTTCTTGAATGCAGTTTTTACACAATATCATATAAACATGGACTCCAAATCTTGTCCTTATTTTAGTATGCAACAGCGAAAGCTCTTAATATTCACCTGAGAATAAACATGCTTTAAACGTCAACAAAAATGTTGGTGAGTTATAGGTTTAACCTATATATATCAAATCGTAACAATAGACCACAAGATTTCATATTTCAATACACATCCCATACATAGAGATAAAAATCATTCATATGGTGAACACCTGGTAACCGACATTAACAAGATGCATATATAAGAATATCCCCATCATTCCGGGACACCCTTCGGATATGATATAAATTTCGAAGTACTAAAGCATCCGGTACTTTGGATGGGGTTTGTTAGGCCCAATAGATCTATCTTTAGGATTCGCGTCAATTAGGGTGTCTGTTCCCTAATTCTTAGATTACCAGACTTAATAAAAAGGGGCATATTCGATTTCGATAATTCAACCATAGAATGTAGTTTCAAGTACTTGTGTCTATTTTGTAAATCATTTATAAAACCTGCATGTATTCTCATCCCAAAAATATTAGATTTTAAAAGTGGGACTATAACTCACTTTCACAGATTTTTACTTCGTCGAGAAGTAAGACTTGGCCACTGTTGATTCACGAACCTATAACAATATATACATATATATTAAAGTATGTTCAAAATATATTTACAACACTTTTAATATATTTTGATGTTTTAAGTTTATTAAGTCAGTTGTCCTCGTTAGTAACCTACAACTAGTTGTCCACAGTTAGATGTAGAGAAATAAATCGATAAATATTATCTTGAATCAATCCACGACCCAGTGTATACGTATCTCAGTATTGATCACAACTCAAACTATATATATTTTGGAATCAACCTCAACCCTGTATAGCTAACTCCAACATTCACATATAGAGTGTCTATGGTTGTTCCGAAATATATATAGATGTGTCGACATGATAGGTCGAAACATTGTATACGTGTCTATGGTATCTCAAGATTACATAATATACAATACAAGTTGATTAAGTTATGGTTAGAATAGATTTGTTACCAATTTTCACGTAGCTAAAATGAGAAAAATTATCCAATCTTGTTTTACCCATAACTTCTTCATTTTAAATCCGTTTTGAGTGAATCAAATTGCTATGGTTTCATATTGAACTCTATTTTATGAATCTAAACAGAAAAATTATAGGTTTATAGTTGGAAAAATAAGTTACAAGTCGTTTTTGTAAAGGTAGTTATTTCAGTCGAAAGAACGACGTCTAGATGACCATTTTAGAAAACATACTTCTACTTTGAGTTTAACCATAATTTTTGGATATAGTTTCATGTTCATAATAAAAATCATTTTCTCAGAATAACAACTTTTAAATCAAAGTTTATCATAGTTTTTAATTAACTAACCCAAAACAGCCCGCGGTGTTACTACGACGGCGTAAATCCGGTTTTACGGTGTTTTTCGTGTTTTCAGGTTTTAAATCATTAAGTTAGCATATCATATAGATATAGAACATGTGTTTAGTTAATTTTAAAAGTCAAGTTAGAAGGTTTAACTTTTGTTTGCGAACAAGTTTAGAATTAACTAAACTATGTTCTAGTGATTACGAGTTTAAACCTTCGAATAAGATAGTTTTATATATATGAATCGAATGATGTTATGAACATCATTACTACCTCAAGTTTAGTAGGTAAACCTACTGGAAGTGACAAGAAATGATCTAGCTTCAAAGGATCTTGGATGGCTTGAAAGTTCTTGAAGTAGGATCATGACACAAAAACAAGTTCAAGTAAGATTTTTACTCGAATTAAGATAGTTTATAGTTATAGAAATTGAATCAAAGTTTGAATATGAATATTACCTTGAATAAGAAAGATAACCTACTGTATATAACAAAGGTTTTTTGATCTTAGATGATTACTTGGAATGGATTAGAAAGCTTGGAAGTAAATTAGTAAACCTGAAGGGATTTTTGAAGTGTTCTTCCTATGATGATTATAGCTTGATTCTTGAAGTGATTTTTGATGAAGATGATGATTAACTACTGGAAAAATACGTTCATAATAGTGTGTGTGTGTTGAGAGAGAATTAGAAAGAGAATTGGAAGTGAAATGGAGTGAATGATGAGTGGTAATTGGTGAGTGGTGAGTGGGGTTAAAAGGAGTTCTAGTTAGTTGACTAGCTCATGGTAGAAGTTAAAATTGATTAGTCATACATGACATAATCAAGAGTGGAATCCCATGCTAGTTCCTATTGGTATATACCCATAGTAAGTACGTTTTGAAGCTGTGTATAATACGGGTAAGAATACGACTAGAATTCTTGATGAAAGAAAAGAATGGGAAAGTAACTGTAACCATTTTCGTTAAGTATGAGTGTTTTGATATATGTCTTGAAGTCTTCCAAAAGTATTTTAATACATCTAAATACACTACATGTATATACATTTTAACTGAGTCGTTAAGTCATCGTTAGTCGTTACATGTAAGTGTTGTTTTGAAACCTTTAAGTTAACGATCTCAATTAATGTTGTTAACCCATTGTTTATTATATCTAATGAGATGTTAAATTATTATATTATCATGATATTATGATATATTAATATATCTTAATATGATATATATACATTTAAATGTCGTTACAACGATAATCGTTACATATATGTCTCGTTTCGAAATCCTTAAGTTAGTAGTCTTGTTTATATGTATATAACTCATTGTTAATATACTTATGGAGATACTTACTTATCATAATCTCATGTTAACCATATGTATATCCATATATATATCGTCATGTCGTTTTTTTACAAGTTTTAACGTTCGTGAATCGCCGGTCAACTTGGGTGGTCAATTGTCTATATGAAACATATTTCAATTAATCAAGTCTTAACAAGTTTGATTGCTTAACATGTTGGAAACATTTAATCATGTAAATATCAATCTCAATTAATATATATAAACATGAAAAAGTTCGGGTCACTACAGTATGTTTGTTAAACAACAAGAATCTGAAAACCAATAACATACGTCAAATCATTTTGCGATTATTTAAAATTAAGTTACTCCATATATAGTATGATAGAAGAATTCAAAATAATCATGATTTTCGCGAGGTTGAACAAGGTATGTTCAATCCCTCTTTTAATGTTAAATAAGTAGTACAATTTATGACAAATAAAATAGTAATTATAATGAAAATTAGAAGATGGTGGTGGGAGAATGAATGTAGTTCATTTATTCTGACCAAGTTAACAATGACAAATTTTTTAGTCGATATCCGTGATCTCACGGGTCATTAAACTAAATGGCTTTATCATTTTCACTTAATACCTAAAACATATTATTAAACTGTTTCGTTTAAAGAAACTCGTGGTTTCACGTGTCATTTCGCTAGTTTTTCAATACATTTATTTGTGACAATTAAATATAAGGGATTATCTAGTTTAGAATATGGAAAAGTTAATTAAAAGAGTGGGACTCACCGGGTAATATACACGAAATATACTGAGTGAAAAAATCATAACCTTTTACTCGTATTTCTTACGCTGAATGCTAGCCCTAAATCACCAATTCCTCCAACCCCTAAAAAATGGAGAATTGCAGTGGCTTCGTTGTGTACTACTGAGTTGTAAACAGTAAGCTCCCTTCTTCATCTTCTGTTTCTCCCGATTAAATTATCAAACTTTTTAAATTTTGATATCGTTAGATTTTACAGCACTTTTATTCAGATACAAATATGTAATCATCATATTATCGATCGATCGATATCATCTACCATTAGAGTTACAATTTAGATAATGTAGTAAAAATGAGTCTACGCTCTTCAGTTATGTTTGTCATGAACCTTATAAATTTTAGGTCGACATTGGTTACCTGTAGATATGAGCAGTGTTGTATAAGTCGGCCGACTTGGCCGACGCGTCGGCCGATGCGTCGTTTTTTTGGGTTCTCCGTCCCGTTTTCCTGAAAACGACTCAAAAGGCGGTCAAAGCTAAAAGTTCGGTCAAAGTCTGTAAAAGACGTTCAAAGTTGGTCAAAAACAGTCAAAATCAGTCAAATTTTCGTCAAGATGTGATATGTTTCTAAAATCAGGGTTCGTTTTCATTTTTTGGGCCGCCTTTTTCTCTGTGTCCTTACTGATTATGTACTCAGTAACATTAATTGAGTTTGAAGTTTGATTGTATTTAAATTCAAGTTCCCATTTAAGAAATTTATGGTACAGAATCAACTATTTTATACATATATAAATATATATTCAAGAAATTATTTATAAAGTCAACGTTGGTCAACGACCGATGCGTCACCGACGCGTCCCCGACTCGGCCGTCGCGTCCTTTTTAGGTCTCGACCGATGCGTCTCCGATTCGCGATTTTTACAACCTTGGATATGAGGAAACAAGCTGCTGTGAACGAATGAATCACTCACTTTTATAAAGAATAGAAATAAATATGAAATTGACTAACCTTTGATCTTTTGTTGTGTGATTAATGTTTCATTTTGTATAAAATGATTTTGCTTTATACATTTAGGATATATGCAGTTGTAAATATGCTACTAGAATTTACTAGTGGATTTTTAGGGCTAACACTGTCTGGTCCCTATAATTTCAAGTTAAAACTTCTTAAAGGATCAGTACTTATCTTTACATATATAATTGGATGGATGGCCTATATTGACTCTAGTGACTTGTAATTTGTAGTAATTACTTATTAAGGAATGTGTGATTATATAAGTGAAATTTACACAAATAATCGCACATGCTCAGAGCCTTCTGTAACATCAATTTGTTAGCCAAGGGTCCATTTTGGTTAGTTTAATGAGTCTCAAGTTTGGAAGGGTATAAAATGAACTCACCCTATGTATAAATATACACTAAAAACTTATTAGGGGTGCAAGTCCCACTTAGGATAGTTGTATGCACGATGTGTATGAGTCTGTTCTCAAATAACTGCGAGTGAGAAGTTCATAGCAACACTTTGTTTCTCTCTTTTTCTTATATATCTTTATCCTGCAACAGTATTTGATGAGATTAAGTATATTATTTTGGTTTTTTCAGTTCACTGATGTACATGAATAATTGAATATAACATCAGGCACCTTGAATTGAAGCGTACACAACAACGTTTGAGTAAATTTCAAACTTTCTGAAAGAATATTGAAGGGTTTAACCGACTATAGAGGTTACACTTGTAAAATTATGGATTAAGAGAACAAGTATGATGGCAGAAGAAGATAGAATAAGCTACTTGCCAGATGAAATTATACATCACACTCTCTCTTTTCTTGACTTGAAGTATGCTATGCAAACTAGTGCATTGTCTAAAAAATGGAAGCTTGTTTGGACTTTATTACCCCAACTTAACTTAGATAGTAACAAGTTTTCCAATGCGTCGCATTTTAATAAATTTGTGAACCATGCTTTATTACATCGCAACAATCTTAGTGAAGTTTCTGTACTGGAACTAAGATGCAGGGGAGCAGCTACGCAAACGCAAACTACTACCACAACAAACCACAACAAAACCCAATACAACATAAGTGGTGTATGGGAAACTACTGTTAGAAATATTGTGCAGTATGCTGGCTTTCATAATGTTAGGCGACTGACTTTAATATGGTCCGGTACAAAACACCAACAATGTCCATGGTTTCTTTTCGGTTGTCGGGCTCTCAAGGATCTCACCCTTGCAATCGAGGATCGTACTCCAAGATGCTACACATCAGAATCAGATTGGGACTACTTTCCAGCTTTGGAGAAGTTGAATTTGAGCAATTTCGAATTAGATGTTGGTAAAAGTAAGCGCATCAAACTTTTTTCGAAGTGTTTGAACTTAAAGGACCTCACCTTACATGGGATGAACATGAATGGATTGGAGGAATTAAATCTTTGTGTCCCACAACTTTCTAATCTTTCAGTCACATTTTGTGAACTTTACCCAAAGGTTTTCAACGTGGTTGCTCCTCAGCTTCAGAATCTGACCGCATCTGTTGACTTTATTGATGTACTTCATTGTCAAGAGGGCTTCGGTTCTCTTGACAAAGTGAATCTCTCATGGCCTGAAAGTTATTATGTATCGGAAAAGAAGACATGTCTTTCTCAACTACTCGGTGTATTCCAGAAACTGTACACTGCCAAATTTCTTATCCTTGATGCGTGCATCATTAAGGTATAAAGTTATGTCATAAGTAAAGTTGTTACACATGTTATTAAGAGCATCTTCAATGTAACAGACTTCTAAATGATTTTTACTATGCCATTTAGTTTTTATAGCAAAAATTTTTCAAAAAAAGCTCTAAATTTAGTGACATAAAGCTTTTCTTCATACAAAAAGTATACTCACAAACCTATAAAAAATAGCTTTACTCTAAAAGCTTAGAAATTTAAAGCTTTTGGAAATAAAAGCTTTCTAAAGCTTTTTATATAGAAAAGAGCTTCACCGGAGATGCTCTAAATTAATTTTTGTTTACATAAAGGTATGCATCAGATGTTTACACCTTCGGTTAAGACGTACAATGACATGGGTGGGTGAATGCATCAATAATTGGCATTTTCTATTAGATCGTCGACGTTGGTCTGTATCACCTGTAACCTTTTAAGATTTTTTTGGATCTAAATTTCTCCGGTAAAAAGAAATTAAATGTCACATGGGGTTATTAATTTAGTTGCACCAAGTTTTTCCACCATTTTGGTGTCTTGTTTGGAGAAGGTCTACACCAAATTTTACACCACTTTGGTCTTTTGGTACATACAATGGAGATGCCTTCAAAGTTTAGTAGTTTAGTTATGTTTTGAATATAACTGTTTTTTAAAGAATGAAATACAATATAAATGCATTTAGAGTTTAGTGTATACGATAAAATATTGCTCCAAATTTTGGTCTTTTGGTGCAAGTCGCCAAGCGTAACCTGTCTACATCATTTTGCATTTTTTCCTTTTGTGCATGTATGAACATAGTGCTGAAAGTTTTCTTTTCTTTTTTTGTATTTGTATGTACCAAGGTTCTTTCATCATGCATGGATCAATTGTTGCTTGCACCTTGTCCTTTCAATAACTTAAAGTGTTTGAAGATGAATACGATGTTCGAGACAAGAAATGGCCGTAGAGAAACAACACACGAACATGTAGTTGTACCTGTTGAACTGAAAAACTACTTTCTTGACAAGTCTCCAACTGCCACTTTCATTACAGATTATCCTCAGGTTGAGAGAACAAGTATTGTGACAGAAGAAGATAGAATAAGCTACTTACCAGATGAAATTATACATCACATTCTCTCTTTTCTTGACTTGAAATATGCTATGCAAACTAGTTCATTGTCAAAAAAATGGAAGCTTGTTTGGACTTTATTACCTCAACTAAACTTAGATAGTTACGAGTTTCCCGATATGCATAGTTTTAATAAATTTGCAAATCATGCTTTATTACATCGCAACCATCATAGAGAAGTTTCTGTATTGGAGCTAAGATGCCGGGGAGTAGCTAATCAATTAACTGGCAGAAGTATTGTGAACTATGCTTGCTCGCATAACGTCAGGCGACTGACTTTAGTATGGTCCGGTACAAAACATGTTGAATTCCCACAGTTTCTTTTCAATTGCCGGTCTCTCGTGGATCTCACCCTTGCAGTTGAGTGTTATCGTAACTTGAGTCTTGCAAGATGCAACATATCAGAATCAGGTTGGGACTTTCCATCTTTGGAAAAGTTGAATTTGAGCAATTTCGACTTAGATGGTGGTAAAAATAAACAAATCAACCTTTTTTCCAAGTGTACGAACCTAAAGGACCTCACCTTATGCCGGATCAGCATGAACGGCTTGGAAGAATTAAATATTTGTGCCCCACAACTTTCTAGTCTTTCAGTCACATTTGGTTACAGTTACGGTCACCCAAAAGTTCTGAACGTGGTTGCTCATGAGCTTCAGTATCTGACCGCATCTGTTGACTCTATTGTTGTACTCTACTGCCGTGATTCTTTGCCTAAGTCTACTACACGGGGCTTTAATTCTCTTAAAAAAGTGAATCTCTCATGGCCTCAGATGAATTATCTATCGGAAAAGAAGAAATGTGCTTCCAAACTACTCGGTGTATTCCAGAAACTCCACACCGCCAAATTTCTTATCCTAGATCCGTACGTCATTAAGGTATACAAATATGCCATTAGTAATTTCTTATATGTGTTACTAAGAGCATCTCCTATCTAAAAATCTTTTTAAAGCTTTTTTACAATGCCATTTAGTTTTTATAAACACAAACCTTTTCTTCATACAAAGTATACCCACAAACCATGAAAATGCTTTACTCCGTGTAGTGAATAGTATTACACAAAATTTGGTGTAACATTGGGTATTAAGTATTGTTGCACTAAATTTTTTCACCATTTTTGTGTCTTGGTTGGAAAAGGTCTACACCAAATATTACACCATTTTGATGTTTTGGTGCATACAATGGATATGCCTTTAAAGTATAGTAGTTTAATTATGTTTGGAATAAAGATGAGGACAACAATTTTACTTTAAACTGGTCTATTACATGATATAGAAGTTTATCATCCAAAGGATGAATTATTGGCAAGTCGCCAAGCGTAACCTATCTAATATATAATGTTACTCCTTGATGCCGATGTGTAACGAAATAAAAATGTTTTGTTGTAGTAGTTATGTTGCAAACTATCCTTTTGTACACATATGGTCACAGTGTTGAAAGTTTGTGTTTCTTTTTGTATATAATATATGTACCAAGGCTCTTTCATCATGTGTGGATCAATTGTTGGTTGAACCTTGTCCATTCAATAACTTAAAGTGTTTGAAGATGAATACCTTTCTGGAGATAAGATATGAGGACAGCCCAACAAGACGAGAACATATAGTTGTACCCGTTCAACTGAAAAACTACTTTATTGACAAGTCTCCAGATGCCACTTTCATTATAGATTATCCTCAGGTGAATACAATTGTTCATATTTAACTCCCCGTGAAAAATTAAACGTTGAAAAACACCTTGAACATATGTTCAGCTCCCACTAGTTGGAATCTATTTTTGTTTATTATGTATAGCAATCTATTTTGTTTGCAGAACATACATGATGACGCAATGTTGGAAGCAGAAACAAAAGTACCAAATACTATAAGTGAGAACAGAATGTTACAGACAAAAATACAGACGCAAGATCAAGTTACTGCAATGCAAAAGGAGATGTTTGATGCTGAAATAGAAATAGAAATAGAAATGCAAGATAAAGTAATTGCAAATTGATTACTTTTAATCTCCTTTTTTATTTTATTTATTTTTTAACTTTTATTACACAGCTACTAGTGGGAACAATTCTATTACTTGTTCACATTTAGCAATGTGAAGTTGAATTGTTTACTCACTTTTAGCAAGAATAAACTATCTATATGTACTTATTATTTCTTATACACATTTAGCATTTCAGTGGCGATTCTAGGATGAAATGCCAATGGGTCCTAAATTTTTTTTCTAAGGCTAATTATATTTGAAGGGTACTTTAGTGGTTATTTACCTCTAAAAAAACACAAATTTTAAAAATGTATGGGGTCCTATACTTAAATTTAGTGGTGTCCTGTACAATTTGAAGTATACATCGTATAAAAATTTTTTCCACTAGTGGGGTCATAGGACCCCACTCCCTTCAAGGTAGAGTCGCCTCTGCAGCATTTTGAAGTTGTTTCGTTTACTTACTTATAGTAAGTCTATACAATCTATATGCACTTATTAATGTAACATCAATTTTTTTTGTAATGGATTTTTTTTCCCGTTGTAGGTACCGCATAAGAGGTCTAGCCAACAGGTACATGATGATGATGATGCAACGGCTAAAAAGATGGCCAAGTTGGATTTAGAAAAACAACAACCAGCAGCTGATACTATAATAATAACCCAAGAGAATGAAATGTTGGATGCAAACATACAGATGCAAGATCAAGCTATTACTAATCAAGAGGCTATGTTTGAGGTGAATTTACAGATAGATGAAGCTATTGCAAAGCAAAAGGCAATGTTCGAGTCGAAAATACAGATCCAAGATGAAGTTAATACTAAGCAAGAGTCGAATATAAAGGTGCTAGAGCAAGCTATTACAAAGCAAAAGGCAATGTTTGAGGCTCGTATACAGATGCTAGATCAAGTTATCATAAAGCAGAATGCTAAAATACAGATGCAAGATGAAGTTATTACCGGGCGGAAGGCATTGTTTGAGGATGAAAGACAGATGCAAGATCAAGTTATCAAAAAGCATAAGGAAATGTTTGAGGCTAAAATACAGATGCAAGATCAAGTTATCACAAAACAGAAAGTGATGTTTGAGGCTAAAATAGAGATGCTAGATCAAGTATCTATCAATCAGAAGGCCAAAATACAGTTGCAAGATAATGTGATTGCAGAGCAGAAGGCAAAGATACAAATGCTAGAGGTAGCAAATTTGGATCAAGAGAAATTGATGTCATATGTCATTAAGTCCAAAATAGCAGAACTGAAAGTACAAGTTGAGAGTGGGAATCCAGATTATGAATTGATTCGCTCAATTGGGCCTGAGATCAAATCAGTTATGGAATTGATACCCGAGAGCTTAAGGGCAGTCATGGATGCACAGTTTTCTTTTGAGTATGGACAGTTGAAGAGTTTGTTCCTTACCCAAATTGATGCGAGCCAATGGGCAAAGATTGAAACCGAGCTGGGGTTAATTAATGGTTTGTGAGATTTACCTTAGTGTTGCTGAAATTTCTGGAGCACCGTTACTCTATTTCATCTTATGGCATGACTAAATTACGCTTATATTATGTTTGTGAAACTCAAAGTAGTGTTGGTTGGCGAAATGAAAGCTTATTTGACATTTCCTTTATATATCAATGTTTTTTTTTTTTCCTTTCCTTCTAGCCTGAAAAGTCTTTTTCCCCCAACACTTTAAAGACGGAACTGCATGCCTAAAATGGGCACAAATTGTTTACTTTTTCTTTGACAATGAAACTTAGGCTTTGTTCCCAAGTTGAAACTTGAAGGGAAATGAAATGAAGGGAAAGGGAAATTTAAAGAAATGGTGTTCCTAAGTTTTTTTTTTTTTGAGAGAGAGGAGAAATGATTTGGAAGTGTTTTTTAGTCTAATTTCTCTTCTACCTCTTCCTTTCAATTTGGGCTGATCCACTTTCCCTCCCTTTCATTTCATTCACTTTCCTTCAATTAAATACTCTGGAACACAGCCTTAGGTTCACTTTGGTTTGGTTGACAGAATCTCATGGGATTGGGATTCTAATGAAATTGGAATTGAATTTCATTGTATGGTGTGTTTAGTTCACAAAATTCAAAGGTATTAGATTCCATTGGAATCTTAACACTTCACCATTTAAAGAAATTGTCATTCCTTTAAAAGTGTGATGGAATAACTCAAATGATATGATTTGGGTGATAGTTGACGGATTGTCTATGAATGTGCGTTTTATTACAATAACTCAAATGATTTATCTAAGTGAATTGATTCAGATGTATCTAATTGAAATCTCGTTGTCCATTGTGTGTGATAAAGATTTGTCTTTTGATGACTCTTCGAAGGATTTATGATAAAATTTAGAAACCCTAGTGAATTTGTGTTTGGCGGTTCTTCTTTAAGCTATTGACCTTGCTAGAGTACTAGACGAATCGACTACACTGTCGGGCTGAAAGGTCTCACGACTTTGATTAAACCGATTTTAATAATTTTAGTGAACATATAACTTAGTTGGGTTTAAACTTGATTTTGAAAGCAATGACTATGATGAGAGTTAAAAAAAAAAAAAAAAAACTTAATTGTTTAAGAACAGCCAGATTTCGAGAACAGAATCTTCTTAATGATGGTAGATTTGTAACACCCTAATTATTAGCCTACGTGAAATAGGTAACTTTGTATGATATTTAGTATCTAATTTACATGTTATATACAAATTATGGTTAATTGATAGAAATAAATTAAAAAAATTAAATATAATTATGTGTGAATAATTTATTAAATGGTGAAATGAATTCGTTTTGTAACGATGGTCACGTAAAATATATGTTTGATCGAATTGGATTTTGTTAGGAGTGTCTAACGAAAGATATGGTGTTTTAGATAACAGTTAAAATATATATCATAATTAATATAATTAATGATTTTTTAATATAAATAAGTATGCATATGCATGCCTATATGTGGTATATGTATATGTATAGTTCCCATTAGTTTTTAGTGCTTTTAGTTATTTAACTTCAATATAGTTTATTTATAAAGGTTGAATTCAAAATTTAATTAAATAAATATGCATGTGGGATATATGGATTAACTAGCAAGTTCCACATAGATATATAAACAACTATGAAATACGTTTGAATTTATCTCCAAAGATGAGTAAGAATGACTAAGGTGCTTGTTATTACTTCCATGATAAGTTTTAACAAGAACGAAGCCACGTAAAACTAATTGACGACACGTACATACCAACTTGCATAGAACACTCGAGTGTTTTAGTGAATAGACTGCTTGTTCGCTTACTTCCGGCTACTATCTATATACGGATTCATTCGTCTACTCATTGTTAGGAAATATGGATTGCTCAATAGAATAATGTAATCGGACTCAAACTAGAATCGTGAAATACTTTCTCAATAAAGTATTTCGCCCCTATTGATCTTGGGTTGCACGAAATCAATGTTAGGATAAGACTAGTTCAACATTCTTTTCTAGACCAAGAAAAGTTGTTCTTGCAAAAATATAATGCAGAGAATGTTTGTTAGTATGTTAAAGTGTAAGAGAAGGAAAAATCTGGAACCTTTCTTCAAATGAAGAAGCATTCTATTTATAGTTGACAAAAAGGTGTGAATGAAGAGTCACAACTTTTCATATGTAACCATAATGAAATGATACATCTCTTCGGAAACAACACCACTTATTTGGTAAAAAAAAAAAAAAAAAAAAAAAAAGCACCAGGAAATGATAAGCAACGTTTTGGACCAACATGCCTTTTGGGTAAAAAAGACACCAGTTCTGTTTCCACGCTTTAAGCCTCGTCGTGGCTAGAAGAGCCACGTCGCGGCTCAACAATGTACCTGATATCCAACTTTGCTAGTTTCCTCGGTAACCAGTTCACCCTTTGAACAGCGTCGCGCCTCATACGGCCGCGGCGCGTCTTAGTGCTTCGTTCCAAAATCTGAAACAACCAAAATGTCTGATCCAAAATTACACTAGGTGCCGCGACGGGAAGAATAGAAACCCTGACAAGGATAGTGCACGAATTACAAATTTAAATATCATTTTGATACTTTTTCTTCATGTAACACTGTATTTAGGTACATTGAGAATTTTTTTTGCTTATTTTGATTGAAAACGAGAAGATCGGACAAAAAGGGACCTTTTACGCCTAGTGACGCAATTGATATTTAAAACGATTAGTATCTATTTAAATTTTTAAAATGAAAACGTTACGCGTTAATTTTTCTAAACGAAATAAAAACTTCGAAGCTTTATGCTCTGTTTTCTCTTCTATCCACTAAGCACATTAAGTAATGGTCCAGAATTCGTGGGTATGGAGTTTCGAATGGACATGGCTAATGTTCTAAGAAGAAAATCGTAATATATATATATATATATATATATATATATATATATATATATATATATATATATATATATATATATGTATATATATATATATATATGTATGTATATATATATATATATATATATATATATATATATATATATATATATATATACGCACCTACAAAAGCCACGGCGCGGCCTAAGCCTGGTTTTTGTGGATCAGCCATTTTAAGCACTACATAGATCATCCAAGCTCAACTATACACTAAGTGATTGGTCTAACTCTTTACGAATGTGTACTCCACACTTCCCGGATTCGTGTAGAGTATCAAGCAATCAATTCCACTCTCAACCAAGTAATCCAATAACCTAAAACATTTATTATGTTGAATCACACTAAAATCACCAAAAATCATCCCTTTTACTTTTATCAATACGTAAACACACTACTAGTGAAATAATAATGAGGCGTTGAAGTTCAAAGGGTAGAAGTATTGACTTCATAAGTATGCCGATATCATTAGAAAAGATCGCAAAGTGAGTGTTCTTGTACCATTTTATATAACTAATATATATGCTTAATTGCACTTTATTAGATACAAGCTATGTGCTTTTATTATGAGACTTGCGTGTGTGTGTGTGTGTATATATATATATATATATATATATATATATATATATATATATATATATATATATATATATATATATATAGGGGCAGGATCAATGGGGAAGTAACCAATCGGGGGGAAGCGGGGAGAAGCAAAAAATTATTTTTTTTTCGTTTTTTTTGGAATTTTTTTTCCCGGCATCAAGATCACACGAAAATATGAACATTTAGAAAAGACAATTCGTGATGAATGTTATTATTTAGGAGGGAAAACGATCGACAAAAATAACATTCAAGATAATATTGTTCGTGAAGAATGTGAACGTTTTTTTCATGTTTTGTGAAGTAAAATTTAGCCCGATTTAGAGTTTAGGGTTCAGGGTTTAGGGTTTGGTGTTTTGGGTTTATTCCATAAATCGAAAACCCCAAACCCTAAACCCTAACCCTAAACCCTAAACTCTAAACCGTTCGTGTTAAAAACTCAATCTAAATCCTAAATTTAAACCCTAAATCTAAACCCTAAACCCTAAATTTTTAAACCCTAATATCTAAACCCTAATAGCTAAAATCTCAACATACGCTCGAAAAACACGATAATTGTTATATATTACTTCTTCGAGCGTTTTTCCGCCAAAATAAAATATTTATCACAAAGTGTCTTTATTAAATTTTCATATTTTCATCCCATATATATTGTTCGTGAACAAAGTTTTTTCAAAAAAAGAAAAAAAAAAGTTTTTGCTTCCCTTCGCTTCCCCCCGATTGGTTACTTCCCACTTGATCCTACACACACACACACACACACACACACACACACACACATATATATATATATATATATATATATATATATATATATATATATATATAGTGGTAGGATCAAGTTGGAAGTAACCATTCGGGGGGAAGCAATTTTTTTTTTTTCGTTTTTTGAAAAAACTTTGTTCACGAACATAATAGATGAGATGAAAATATGAACATTTAGTATAGACACTTTGTGATAAATGTTTTTATTTTGGCAGGAAAACGCTCGAAGAAGTGATATATAAAAATTATCGTGTGTTTCGAGCGTATTTTGAGGTTTTAGCTATTGGAGTTTAGATATTAGGGTTTAGATATTAGGGTTTATAGGGTTTAGATATTAGGGTTTAGAAATTTAGGGTTTAGGGTTTAGATTTAGGATTTAGATTGAGTTTTTAACACGAACGGTTTAGAGTTTAGGGTTTAGGGTTTGGTGTTTTGGGTTTATGGAATAAACCCAAAACACTAAAACCTAAACCCTAAACCCTAAACTCTAAATCAGGCTAAATTTTACTTCACAAAACATGAAAAAAAAACCGTTCATATTCTTCACGAACAATATTATCTTGAATGTTATTTTTGTCGATGGTTTTCCCGCCTAAATAATAACATTCATCACGAAGTGTCTCTTCTAAATGTTCATATTTTCGTGTGATCTTGATGCCGGAAAAAGAAAATTCAAAAAAACGAAGAAAAAAAAATTGCTTCCCCCCGATTGGTTACTTCCCCATTGATCTTGCCCATATATATATATATATATGGTCATCATTAAGAGGAAAACATTTTTTTGGGGGAAAGTAATTTTTTTTCGTTTTTTTCGAAATTTTTTTTTCACACATCAAGTTTAGATTAAAATATGAACATTTAAAAAGACACTTTATGATGAATGTTATTATTTAGGCGGGAAAACGATCGAAGAAATAATTGATAACATTCATCATGAGTTATGTTATTCCTAATAATATTTTTGGAACGTTGTTTTCTTTTATCTTATATGAAGTTTTTTGTTTCAAAATTTTGCCCGATTTAGAATTTAGGGTTTAGTGTTTTGGGTTTAGTCCCTAAACCCAAAATCATAAATCCTAAACCCTAAATTCTAAACCGTTCGTGTTAAAAATCCAATCTAAACCCTAAACCCTAATTTCTAAACCCTAAACCCTAATTTCTAAACCCTAATAGCTAAACCCTAAGTTTTGAACCATAATTTCTAAACCCTAATTACTAAACCCCAATTTTTAAACCCAACAAAAAACTCAGAATAATAATATTACTCATGATTAGGGATGGCATCGGGTCGGGTTTGGGTCGGGTTTAGGTAATCCCAGACCCGAACCCGATTAAGAAACCTCGCCCCAAACCAGGCCCGAAACCCGTCAGGTCCCCATTTACTTACATACTATCGGGTTTCGGGTTTCCCCACGGGTATACCCGATTAGTCATTCTTTATCTATTTTTCAATAAGTTACCAAATCAAAATATTGAAAAATAACTTAACTACTTCATGTTTAAAGTATTATAAAATATCACATACAAAAAGTTGATTGAAAAGTTTCTAAAATACTCAAATACACAAAATATATAACATATTACATCTCGAAAACTAGTTATATATGATTATATTGAATAAAATTATACTCGTTTTCAAACAAATAAGAGAAATCTTTCATACATTAATAATATAATACTAATACTAAAATTTTATATAAAAATTATTATTAAAATTCCTCGGACCGGATATACGGGTATGCGAGTCGGGTATACGGGTCGGGTTAACGGGTTGTATCCAAAACCATACCCGAACCCGAACCCGAACCCGAACCCGGAAACATTTTTGTAACCATCCCCGTACCCGTACCATGACCCGACGGACTCGGGTCAGACCTGGCCCAATTATAACGGGTTTCGGGTTTCCCCATCGGGTACGGGTCATTTTGCCATCCCTACTCATGATGCATGTTTTAATTTTTCTCTTCGAGCGTTTTTTTGGCCAAAGTAATAACATTCATCACAAAGTATCTTTTTTAAATTTTCATATTTTCATGTGATCTTGATGTCTGAAAAAAAAAACGAAAAAAATTTACTTTCCCCCAAAAAAATGCTTCCCTCTTGATTAAAACACTATATATATATATATATATATATATATATATATATACACACACACACACACACACACACACATTGTTGTAAAAAACCCGATTACTCGCCGATCAATCCCCGATTAATTATTTTTAAGAGCAATTTGTTCCGAATTTTCAAAATCCATTTAATTAATCGGTCAACGTCAATTGATGGATCAAAATCGAATTTGGTAATCAAAGTCGGTCAAAGTCAAAATTGGTCAGCATTTTAACATGAATTTAAACTAGAAATTTATAGTTTTTGAATCAAATGAACAAATTTAGACAATTATGTTAAAGTTTATGTTTATGTTTATGATTTTATTCTATATTTACAGTTTTACACATATGATTTCTGAAATTTAATATTTAAATGCATAAAGTACAATCTGATTAATCCCCGAATTGCCGATTAATCCTTCCAAAGTTCTGACCGATTAATCCCCGAATAGCAAATTTTGCAACCTTGTATATACACATTATGTATTATCGACTTTCGAGCTATGGATCGAAATATGGTAGAATAATTATTGTAAGACACATGGGTTGAACTACAGTTACCGGATGTTACAATAATTATTTGAAATAATGGATGCAGGCTCGAGATGCGTTAATATAATTAGCTCAAATATTATTAAAAGTTATATAAAACATACGTGTTTGTTTTGTTACCCATGCGCGTGGCAAAAGTCACACGTACGTATGCCTTTATTCGCGTGTGATTGAGAAATCTCATGTATTAGGGCTTTAGTTGGTTTCATCCGTGCACTTATCATAATCACGCGCGTGCATGACTGGACTCATGCATGTGTGATTAATAGCAATAAATGAGTCAAGTGCAACCTTGACCCATGTGATGAATATGATTGTGTTAAAACTATTTAACTATTAGAATGTTGATATTATTGATTGAGACTATTCTAACTCGGAATATGATATTCTCAGGTGACAAAGTGGATATGAAGGCTCAGTAATATTAGACCACTGAGTTGTGCTGGTATCGGTGAGTGGAATTATCCTTTCGAATATTTGTATAGAGTAGTGGGTTATGCTACTATTGCCATGTTTGCCCCGACCTGATTATATTATTGTTGAATATACTATATATATGTTATATATGTATGATTATGTGCACATTGTGATTATCAGCCTTGATTTGTTAGGCTGAAGGAGTCAATCTTGATTTGTTAGGTTGGTTCAATGTTACTGTATGGGTGGTATAATTTAAATGACACGTTCGTTATGTATGGATTTCTATACTAAGTATTCACTAACAAAGAAGTATCGGTAAACTCTAGCCCAATTAGCTATTAGTTAATGGTCAGGCCAGACCGCCGGTCTCCTTGAGATTATGTGAATTGATGTGTTTATGCAATTGTATTAAAACTTGATACTGTATGCTGATATTTGTTAGGATTGTTTCATTCACTTAGCTTCGGGCTAATCCCCCACATCTCCTCCCCTGCAGGTTAGGAGTGTTACACTCGGGATGGGAGAAGTTAACTTTTGGTCTAGTTATGTTTGACACGCTTAAACTCTGATGTTTTGTAATTATAATACTTGTTGTATAGTAACACTGGAATAAACTTGGGTTGTATATTATTAATACGTTTTATAATATAAAATGTTGGATAGCTTTCTGACGTGTCTAAAAAAAGGTCTTACACTAAACCCAAAACCTAAAAACCTAAACTTTAAACTCTAACCGTTCGTGTAAAAAAATCAATCTAGACCCTAAATCCTAATTGTTAAATCTTAATTTCTAAACCTTTTTCTAACAACATATTAAAATTTAAAAAAAAAAGGAAAAAAAAGGTAAAAAAAAAGGAGTGAACATGTGAACCTCTAGCGTTTATCACATGTGATTGTTACGCTCTAATTAATCCCTTAAATTTCAAGCAAACTTACAAGACTCAAATGAAATATATATATATATATATATATATATATATATATATATATATATATATATATATATATATATATATATATATATATATACACACAAAATAAATATTAACCCTTTATATCCTAAAACCCATGGGGATTGTGGTCGCTTGCACAATGCAAAAATGACAACAATGCCCCTTTCACACTTGGATTTTACATTTTCTCCCCCTCAACTATAACCAACTTATAAAAATTACACTAAACTTCAGGGGGTTAAAACGTAAATTCTCTAAATTAAAATAAAAACTTCACCTAAACACTTCGACAGCCCGTATCTTCCTCCTCGCTCCGAGTTAAATTTCACCGACCGCACCGTTAAACTTGAAATATTTTTATGAACAAAAAGAGACTAACTACATTCGAAACGGGCACTTTTTAAAAAATGCTAAACACAACGACAGCCCGTATCTTCCCGCTCACCGCGAGTTAAAATTTTTCTTTAGCAGCGTCATACTCGAAATAATTTTATGAACAAAACGAAAAAAGCCCGTTCGAAATGGACACTTTTTAAAAAATGCTAAACACAACGACATCCCGTATCTTCCTCCTCGCCGCGAGTTAAATTTTTTCGACAGCACCGTTGGACTCGAAATAATTTTATCAACAACATGAAACTAACTACGTTCGAACCGAACAGATTTTAAAAAACACTGAAGACGACGACACCTACAACGGTGCTTAACACATGACCCGTTTTCTCTTTTGTAAATACATAAAGCTAGAGGCCAAACACTCTCGCCGCATTGCGCGTGCCTGATGTAACAACCCTGGTTTTTTCATCTTTAATTAATAATGTTTATTATTAATACTTGTGATTTAATGAATGTATGTTATTACATTTACTTGTTACCATGATTGACTTTTGAATGCCCGACACGTCTTTGTGACACATGAACTTTCCACGAATAATATTTAAGATATTATTTACATTCATGATTAATTGTTATTAATCATTTTTAATTAACTAAGGTTACTAGTTAATTACTTGGGCTTTGTTAGATTAATTTGTTAATTACTTGAACTTGGGCTTTTATTAATGTTAATGGACTTAGAAGCCCACCCTACATCCTTCATGGATTATTTAGCCCATCTTAATATGCAAGTATCATACTTAGACTAAACTAGATTAATTATGTTGTGAAGAATCTAGTTACTTGTTCCATTACACCTTGTTCCCATGCAAACACACCTTATAACCACCTTTTTGAGCCAAATACATGAAGTAACTTGTGGATTTTTCCCCTTCCCATCTCCTTGTGAAAATCGTCGGCCTTAGTAGGTCTTGGAGAGTGTTTTTGTTTCAAATTTTGTTAACTTATGCACTAGTAACTCATTCCATTTCTCACACACTTCATTCCATACTTCTCATTTTCTCTCTTTTCTCTCAAGACTTGTAAGTAACAAGTTTATTTCTCTTCTTTTCCTCTTGCAAAAACCGTAGCATACCTACATACATCATCATCATCCTTGCTTGTCTTAACACTTGTTCATTGTTGTTGATTTGTTACTTGTTCTTAGTTATTAATTACTTACTAGTTGAAAGAATCAAACTCTCTAGTTTATTCTTCATAACATCTTGTTATTCAAGAACATAAAGAACCTAGGAGAATCAAGTTTATGTTTTTATTCTTCCATAAAACTTGTTAAAGAAAGTTCATGTTGTAAAATCATACTTGAATTCATGTTTGTAAACTTAAAGTTTACTTTCTTAAAGATCAAGATCTTGGCTTGAATCTTTAAAGTATGAACAACCATGAACTTTATACTTGTTTATTTAGTTTATTTCTTCATTTCCTTGTACTTTAAATTCGTGATTAATGCTTAATGATCAAGTATTACTAGTTAATCTTGGTCTCATACTTTCTTGAACTAAAGTTAACTCTACAAGTTCAAGAACATGGAAGTTTAACTTTCTAGTTACAATTTCACATACTTATGAAAGATCTAAGTTTCTATAGCTTATGGTCTACTTATTTTGTCATAAACAAAAGCTTGAAAGCTTACATACACTTTACAAGATGAGAATATAAGTTTCATAACTTATGGTTTCATTAAAGTAAAGATTCAAGTGTTATAACTTAGGATCTAACTTAATAACTTTAGATCTAGACTTTTGGGTCTAGGATCTTCAAGATCTAACTAATAACTATTTTCTACAACTTAAGATCTTGATTAGTTAGTTTACTTTCAAGTTTTTAGCTTAATATTACTTTTAGAGTTCATGTATGTGTCGGATCTAAGATCTTGATGTAACTTTGGTTCATCAAACTACTTGCAACACTTAATTGAGTTGTGCTACTTATCTTAGACTTGCATTAGTGTTATGATGGTCAAAAATTGGTAAAGATGATGTAAACACGTCAACGAGTTGTACACTTCAAGCTATATGCATCAAGGATGAGAACCGTGATGAACATCAAGCACCAAGAACCCACTGGAACCCACTGTTTACTGTTTTTTGTAACTGATCAGAATACCTGGGCTACTTTAAAGTCGATTTTCAGTTAGCACTGTTCGAGTAGATAATTTTTCGTTTAAGACTCGTCTTAATCCGAGTTATGGTTTAGGATTTATGGCCCTCCGAGTGTCACTATGTCTTTTAATGTTGTGCTGAAAATTCTGACCTACTCGCACTTAGACCGTCGCCACGGTCAAACGAAGACGAGTTTGCTTTTGGAATTTTTACCACAACTAAAGGACTCATATACGGAGCCATGGCCACTGGTCTCACCTTATTTCAGTAGGTATAGAGGCCATGGTGACTAATCGAAGTCAGCCTTTGTTTTAAACTCTTTTCATGAACGAAACTTACTTTACACCTTTTTGTTTAATGATGATTAATGATGACCTTTAAGGCCTAATTTACATAATTTTAAACCTATTGGGATGATTTACTGACTTAGTAACTTTTGACTTAGGTTGAGGACTTTCCGGACCTACATACTTGCTTACTTCCCGACTCAACTTTACTACTACTTTTCCACTGTGAGTTATAGCATCCCTTTTTACTTTAACTATTTTGGAAACTGAGAATACATGTGCATTTTACGTTTTACATACTAGGCACGAGTACTTAAACTTTATATATGTGTGGATTATACAACGGCATAAACATTCCCTTTAGCTCGGTAACGTTTAGTCATTGGTTTTTGACCCGGTGAAAGCGAATCTTAGATATGGATCCATAGGGTTTGACATCCCCACTCGGGCTAGTAGCACTAGCATTTAACGGGTGTTTAATACTTCGTAAACATACGCACTCGCCAAGTGTACTTTCAGGGGGTTTTAAACGTTAAGTTAGTTACCAAGTGCCCACGGTTAAACATATACTTTACATACTGTTTTGAAATGCTCTTTGTAGCACTGAAATCTCGTGGCCTACCTTACATTACTGTTATACTTAAACTATAGCTCACCAACGTTTGTGTTGATGTTTTAAAGCATGTTTTTCTCAGGTGCTTAAGGTTGCTTGCTTCCGCTGTTGTACTAGTCTTGCTGTAGACACCCGCTGCTTTAGAGATGTCACCGCATGAACGTTTATCTTGCATTCATAAACTTTAATACTTTTAAAACAATGATTTGTAACGACCTAAGGGTCACGCACTATTATCTTTGCTTCTATTCATAGAAGCATACTTTTGATGTAAAACATTCGACGTTAGTTATGACGTCACCTTTTACCATGAATGCAAACTTGTTTTGAAAACGCATATAGTGTTTGACCTTGTAATGATCCTGTTGTTGATGATTCGTACATGATGGTTTTGTACAGGGCATCACACCTAACCCGTACTAGTTATATACTGAGTGAAAAAAACTACGAGTTGTTATGAAAATTACATGCAATGTATAGACAATTTTGTTGAACAGTATAGTCAAATATGGATGACATATATATTAATATTCAAATATTGTACAGTGATAATTATGTAGTATACATATGTGTGTGTGGTGCAGAGATAAGAGTGTAGAGATACAATTCTTAATATAATTCTCACATATACTTCTTTCATATTCTCTCTTTTCTTTAATTAGTATTCTATAGCCAAAAACCAGACCACTAAAGGTAGTTATAAGCCTACTGAATTATAACACGTTATCAGCACGAAGTGCTCCGTATAATCAAGGCTTATCTAAGCAAGTACAAGTCACTAATCAAGGTAATAATAATAAAAAAAATTCTTTAATGATATCTTCTATTATTTATTAGTAAGGTAAATATTATTATCATCATAACTAACATTTATATTTATGTTATATATGGTCGGTTATACCGCCTAAATTATATTTCTGTAATCTAACTATTATTAACTTCACTAACATTTATATTTATGTTATATATGGTCGGTTATACCGCCTGAATTATATTTCTGTAATCTAACTTTTATTAACTTAACTAACATTTATATTTATGTTATATATGGTCGGTTATACCACCTAAATTATATTTCTGTAATCTAACTATTATTAACTTCACTAACATATATATTTATGTTATATATGGTTGGTTAAACCGCCTGAATTATATTTCTGTCATCTAACTTTTATTAACTTAACTAACATTTATATTTATGTTATATATGGTCGGTTATACCGCCTGAATTATATTTCTGTACTCTAACTCTTATTAACTTCACTAACATTTATATTTATGTTATCTAACATTTATGATTACTTATGCAATTAATTATTATTTATTTCATGCATACTAATGTTTATTCTTAAATTTATTATTTATGCATAATATGTTTATTCTATTAATCTTCGTATTTATACTAAACGTATTTATACTAAATATATTTTATAGTAATCAAATTTATACTAATAAAATTCTTTTATTAAAATTATTATTAATATAACGAGTACATAACAGTCATTAACGTCAACTAACGACGTTACAACGGTCATATATACATAACGGTTGTTAACATCAACTGACGACGTTACAACGACTATATTTTTTCAAATATAAAATAAACATCTCCGCTTTCACATTTTTACAAATCAATCTTCATTTTCTCAGATTACCACTCTCAAAAAGTTTTTGTAAAGATGATTCACACAAGGATGATTTTTCCTATTGTATTGGTCATATTAACTATCATCATTGTTGCTAATATACCACATGGTGAACCTATATTCTATCCTGCCCTTGTGGTTTTATTATTTGTAATCATACCATTATTCTGTTGTTTACTACTTATGAATTTAAAATGATTCTAATTTCATGTTGTTAGAAATTGATTATGATTATAATTTATGTTGTTCATCTTTTTGAAAATAGAAAATGTCAAACTTATCAAAGCTTGAGTTTGATGCCCTAGACGTATCGGGAACAAACTACACATTATGGGTCATGGATGTAGAAATAAATCTTGGATCATTGGGTATTCTAGAAACTTTAAAAGAAAACAATACTTGTCCTGATCAAGATAAATTAAAATCAATTGCTTTTATTCGCAAACATATTGATATCACCTTAAAACATATGTATCTCACTATCAAAGATCCACATGTTTTATGGGAAAGTATCAAGAGTAGATTCGATAATCAAAAGGAAATATTACTCCCAGCTGCGATGGAAGAATGGAGAAATCTAAGGTTCCAAGACTTTAAAAAGGTAAGTGAATACAGCTCGGCCATGTTCAAGATCTGTTCAAAGCTTCAATTCTGTGGTCAAGAAATAAGTGATGCTGATATGATGGAGAAAACTTTCTTCACAATGCATTCTGCAAACATTATTATACAAGAAAAATTAAGATTGCAGAATTACAAAACTTTTTCCAAACTTCAAACTTATCTCTTAGTTGCAGAAGTGAATAAAGAATTACTGATGAAGAATCAAGAGTCTCGTCCTACGGGTGCGCTAGCATTCCCTGAAAGCTAATGCTATTAACAATAATAATAATAAAAAAAAAATGCACCTGGACGAGGACGTGGGCGAGGTCGTGGTCGTATTGGCCAAAACCATCATCATGGAAATTACCATAACAATAATAAAAATCATAACTATGTTCGAAATCACCCTTATGGTAATGGTCGTGGTGGTGGTCGTGGTCGTAATGGTTACAGTGGTCGTGGTCGTGGACAAAGAAATAATAATTCACAAAATTATAAATTTCAACCACCATACAATCCCACAAATCATAATGTTGAAGGAAGCTCTTCAAAGAATATTGAAGATTCTTGTTATCGATGTGGTAAAATTGGTCATTGGTCTAAAAACTGTCGAACAAATCAATATTCTGTTAATCAATATCAGGAATCCCTAAAAGAAAAAGGAAAAGGAAAAGAGACAAACCTTGTGGATGACCTTGATACAAAAATCACTGAGCCAACAAGTGACTATTTTAATGAATAAATTTCCTATTATATGTCCATATCAAATAAATGGATGTAGATTTACGATCTATACCATATCTACTTTACTATATGTTTTCTTATTATGTACTTTCATTTATAACATATTTTTGAATGTAATATATTGATGAATTATATACTCATTATTTGTTTATCATATTTTTGAAGTTCGTGATGTACACTGCTGGAGTGCAAAATCAGTCAAATGGTGGGGATCTTTGTATTGCAGACAGTGGTACCACACACACTATACTCAAATCTAAAAAATATTTCACTAATTTTAAAGCAATAGAAGGAACGGTACATACTATATCAGGTCCTGCGGATTTAATAAAAGAAATGAAAAAAGCAAAATTCATGTTACCAAATGGTATAAATTTCCTGATAAAAAATGCCTTATTTTCTCCCATGTCAAATAGAAATTTGTTAAGCTTCTCTGACATATACCAAAATGGATATGATTATCAGTCAGTGACTACAGAAAATGATAAATATTTAAGTATCACTGACAAGAAGCATGTGATTGAAAAACTACTAAGACTTAGTTCTGGTTTACATTATACATATATAAATGTACCAGAAACACACATGGTAGTTAATGAAAAGGCATGTGATCCTGTAATGATCAATCTGTGGCATGAAAGATTAGGCCACCCAGGATCAACAATGATGAAAAGAATAATTCAAAATACACATGGACATCCATTGACTGATCAAAAGATCCCTCATGATGCAATTATCCCATGTACATCATGCTCACTTGGAAAATTGATAATAAGACCATCACCTCTTAAGGTTGAAAAAGAATCACCAATGTTTCTTGAAAGAATTCAAGGTGATATATGTGGACCAATTCATCCACCATGTGGACCATTTAGATATTTCATGGTCCTAATAGACGCATCTAGTAGATGGTCTCATGTTTGTCTATTATCAAGTCGAAACATGGCATTTGCAAAATTTCTTGCTCAAATTATTAAATTGAGAACACATTTCCCTGATTATACTATTAAAAGGGTGAGATTGGATAATGCTGGTGAGTTTACATCTCAAGCATTTAATGATTTTTGCATGTCTATTGAGATTGTTGTTGAACATCATGTTGCTTATGTGCATACACAAAATGGTTTAGCCGAATCACTAATTAAACGACTGTAGTTAATAGCTAGACCATTGATAATGAGAACAAAACTCCCCGTATCTGTATGGGGTCATGCAATTTTACATGCTGCATCATTAATTCGCATTAGACCAAGTGCAAGTCATACATATTCTCCCTTGCAACTTGCTTTTAGCCATCAGCCAAATATTTTCCACCTTAGAACATTTGGTTGTGCGGTTTATGTTCCTATCGCACCACCACAACGCACTAAAATGGGTCCTCAAAGAAGGATGGGAATATATGTTGGATATGAAATATCTTCAATCATAAGATATATTGAACCCATGACGGATGATATTTTTACAGCACGTTTTGCTGATTGTCACTTTAATGAAACATTGTTCCCTAGATTAAGGGGAGAAATAAAAAATAAAGAAAATGACGTTTCATGGTGTGAACCTCAATTAATGTATTTTGATCCTCGCACAAAAGAATGCGAGACCGAAGTTCAAAAAATAATGCATATGCAAGAACTTGCGAATAAATTGCATGATGCATTTACAGATACGAAAAGAGTGACTAAATCATATATACCAGCAGCAAATGCTCCTGTTCGAATTGAAATTCCAAAAGCTGGCAATAATGTCACTTTTGAGTCTTTACCACGCCAGAAACGTGGGAGACCAATTGGTTCCAAAGATAAAAATCCTCGAAAAAGAAAATCAGCTGATAATGAGGTAAAAGAAAGTGTTCAAGAAGAACCACAAATCAATACTCCTTCTGCAGAGGAGATTGATAATGTCAATACGGAATTCTCAATCCATTATGCACATTCAAAAATATTATGGAATCGAAATAAAATGAAAAATCTTGATGAGATATTTTCATATAATGTTGCATATGACATCATGAATGATGATGATGATCCAGAACCAAAATCTGTCATGGAATGTCAAAATAGATATGATTGGGATCATTGGAAAGGAGCAATACGAGCTGAATTTGAATCGCTCAATAAAAGAAAAGTTTTCGGATCTATCATTTTCACACCTAAAGATGTGAAACCTGTGAGATATAGATGGGTTTTTGTGCAAAAAAGAAATAAGAAAAATGAAGTTACAAGGTATAAAACTAGACTTGTAGCTCAAGGTTTTTCTCAAAGACCAGGAGTTGATTATGAGAAAACTTATTCTCCTGTTATGGATGCAATTACTTTTAGATACTTAATCAGTCTGGCAGTTTCTAAAAATTTAGAAATGCATCTCATGGATGTTGTGACTGCTTATCTATATAGATCACTTGATAGTGATATATATATATGAAGATACCTGAAGGATTTAAGGTATCAGAAGCAACCAATGCAAAACCCAAAGAAATGTACTCAATCAAGTTACAAAGGTCTTTATATGGGTTGAAACAATCGGGTCGCATGTGGTATAAACGATTAAGTGATTATTTGAAAAGCAAAGGGTATACCAATAATCTTATTTGCCCATGTGTTTTCATTAAGAAAACAACATCCGGATATGTGATCATAGCTATTTATGTTGATGATCTTAACATCATAGGTACAAATAAAGAGATCCATGAAGCCATTCAACTTCTAAAGAAAGAATTTGAAATGAAAGATCTCGAAAAAACCAAGTATTGCCTTGGTTTACAAATTGAGCATATGCCTAATGGTTTACTTGTACATCAAACAACATATACTGAAAAGATTTTAAAACGTTTCAATATGGACAAGGCAAAACCATTAAGTACTCCTATGGTTGTTAGATCACTTAATGTTGACACTGATTCATTTCGTCCCTGTGAAGATCATGAAGATATCCTGGGACCAGAAGTACCATATCTTAGTGCAACTGGAGCTCTTATGTATCTTACAAATTGTACAAGACCTGACATTTCTTTTGCAGTTAATTTGTTGGCAAGGTTCAGCTCAGCTCCTATCAAAAGACAATGGAATAGAATCAAACACATATTTCGATACCTTCGAGGAACTACTGATTTAGGATTATTTTATTCTAACGAATCAAAACAAGATTTGGTTGGTTATGCAGATGCATGTTATTTATCTGATCCACATAAAGCTAAATCTCAAAATGGATATGTATTCCTAAATGGAGGTACCGCAATATCATGGCGTTCTCAAAAACAAACACTTGTTGCAACATCATCAAATCATGCCGAAGTGATTGCATTACATGAAGCTACTCGGGAATGTTTTTGGTTGAGATCAATGACACAATTCATTACTGATTCTTGTGGACTAGAACGCGATAAAAGTCCAACAACTATCTATGAAGATAATGCAGCTTGCATAGCACAGATAAAAGAAGGGTATATCAAAAGTGACCGAACAAAACACATACCTCCTAGATTCTTCTCATACACTCAAAATCTCATTAAGGACAACCAGATTGAAATGAGGTATGTGCAATCCAGCAAAAACTCTGCTGATCTTTTCACGAAAGCACTTCCAACTGCTATTTTCAGAACACACGTTCATAACATTGGCATGAGACATGTTCAAAAGATGTAACAGCTGAAGCGATGTCTACTTGAGGGGGAGTCAACTCCATGCTGCACTCTTTTTTCCTTAGCTAAAGTTTTTTTTCTCACTGGGTTTTCTTTAGCAAGGTTTTTAACGAGGCAGTAACTTACTGTTGATCTCCAACAAAACAAAATTGCTATCCAAGGGGGAGTGTTAAAAATTACATGCAATGTATAGACAATTTTGTTGAACAATATAGTCAAATATGGATGACATATATATTAATATTCAAATATTGTACCGTGATAATTATGTAGTATATATATGTGTGTATGGTGCAGAGATAAGAGTGTAGAGATATAATTCTTAATATAATTATCACATATACTTGTTTCATATTATTTTTTCTTTAATTAGTATTCTATAGCCAAAAGGTAGTTATAAGTTAATTATAACACGAGTATATTTTTTTCTCCATTTTGTACAGTTATAGCTAGCCCTAATTCGCCATTTCTTCCGACCCCTAAAAAACGGTGAACTGCTGTCGCTTCGCTCTGCACTACTGAGTTGTAAACGGTAAGCTCCCCTTTTCATCATCTCTTTCTCCTTATTGAAACCTCAAACTTATTAAGCTTTAGTATCTTACAGCAATTTTATTCACATACAAAATACAAATTTGTAATTATCATATTATCTATTATCTATCGATATCATCTAATAGAATCACAATTTGGATAAGTTCCTCGATTAAAGTGAGTCTGTGCTCGTTAGTCTTTCTGTAATGATCCTCATAATTGTTTTTAGTATCGATAGGTTTTACAGCAATTTTATTCACATACAAATGTGTAATTATCATATAGAATCACAATTTGATAATTTCCTAGACATTAAGAAACACGCTGTGAACGAATGAATCACTTGTACTATGACTATAAATTTGAAATTGACTAGCCTTTAATCTTTTTTGTTAGATTATTATTTCATTTTTCTATAAAAATGGTTTGCTTTATTATTATTTTTTTGAAAGGCAAATGAATTTTATAAAAATGATTTGCTTTATACATTTATATAGGATATGAGGAGTTGAAAATATGCTACTAGAATTGAGTAGTGGATTTTTAGGGCTAACAATGTCTGCTCCCTATTACTGAGTATTTCAAGTTAGAAGTTTTAAAGGATTAGTACTTTTCTCTACATATATAATAAGAAGTTCATTGAGACCCTTGGATCAATAATTGGATGGCCTTTATTGACTCTAATGACATGTGATTACTTATTTAGGAATGTGTGATTTTATATGTGAATTTTACACAAATAATCACACATGCTTAGAGCCTTAGAGACAATCTATATCATCCCTAGGGTGCATTTTGGTTAGTCTAATGAGTATCAAGTTTTGAAGGGTATAAAATGAACTCACCCTATGCATAAATATGCATTAAAAAAAAAATTATTAGGGGTGCAAGTCCGACTTAGGAAAGTCGTATGTAGGGTGTGTATGAGTCTTTCTTTCTCTTTTTCCTATATATCTTTATCCTGCAACAATACTTGATGAGATTAAGTATATTATTTCAGTTTTATCAGTTCACTGATGTACATGAATATAACTTCAGGCACCTTGGATTGAAGCGTACTCAACAACGTTAGAGTAAATTACGAGTTTTCTTAAACCAAAATTGAAGGGTTTATCTACTATACGGGTTACGTTTCTAATATTCTGAACTGAGAGAACAAGTATTATGGCAGAAGAAGATAGAATAAGCAACTTGCCAGATGATATTATTCATCACATTCTCTCTTTCCTTGACTTGAAGTATGCTATGCAAACTAGTGCATTATCCAAAAAATGGAAGCTTGTTTGGACTTTATTACCCAAACTTAACTTAGATAGTTACAACTTTTCTAATACATCTCATTTTAATGAATTTGTGAAGCATGCTCTATTACATCGCAACAATCTTAGAGAAGTTTCTGTATTGGAGCTAAGATGCCGGGGAGAAGTTACACAATTTACTGGCAAAAGTATTGTGAACTATGCTCGCTTGCATAATGTTAAGCGATTGACGATAGTATGGGCTGCTACAGGACTTCATGAATTCCCACAGTTTCTTTTCAGTTGTCGGGCTCTCGAGGATCTCACCCTTTCAGTTGAGGATCGTACCTCCTGCCTTGCAAGATGCTACATATCAGAATCAGCTTGGGACTTTCCAGCTTTGGTAAAGTTGAATTTGAGAAATTTTAAATTAGATGGTGGTAGAAATAAGCGCATCAACCTTTTTTCCAAGTGTGTGAACCTAAAGGACCTCAACCTTACGTGAGATCGACACATGTGGATTGGAGGAAATAAATCTTTGTGTCCCACAACTTTCTAGTCTTTCAGTCACCTTTCTTTACCGTTACAGTTATCCAAAGGTTCTCAACCCAAAAGTTCTTAACGTGGTTGGTCATCAGCTTCAGAATCTGAATGCATCTGTCGACTCTATTGATGTACTTCATTGTCGTAATCTTTTGCCGAAGTCTGCAGAAGGCTTTGATTCTCTTAAGAAAGTGAATCTTTCATGGCCTGAGATTAAATATGTACCAGAGAAGACACGTCTTTCCCAATTATTCGGTGTATTCCAGAAACTCTACAGTGCCAAATTTCTTATCCTAGATCCGTACATCATTAAGGTATACAAATATGCCCTAAGTAATTTCTTATACATGTTACTAAGAGCATCTCCGATATAAAAAGCTTTTTTTCAATGCCATTTAATTGTGATAAGAAAAGCCTTTTCGGAAAAGGCTTTAAATCCATTGACAAAAATGTCAAGCTTTAGGAAATAAAAAGTTTCTAGGTTTTTTTTTTATATATAGAAAAGAGCTGGAGATGCTCTAAATTATCAGTTTCATTATTTGTACATTATGTAAACGTCTTTGTTAGTTTGTTTCAATTATATTTTTTTCATGAACTGGTTTCTAATTTTATGTTGGATATACAACACAAGCGAATTCCAAATTTCCGTGTGGTGTAACATGGGGTTTTAAGTATCGTTTCACCATTTTTTGTGTCTTGGTTGGAGAAGGCCTGCACCAAATATTACACCATTTTGGAAATTTGGTGCATACAATGGTGATGCCTTTAAAGTTTAGTAGTTTAATTATGTTGGGAATAAAAATGTTTTTTTGTAGTTATATTGCAAATTATCCTTTTGTGCGCATATGAACACAGTGCTGAAAGTTTCTGTTTCTTTGTATATATGTACCAAGGCTCTTTCATCATGTGTGGATCAATTGTTGGTTGTACCTTGTCCATTCAATAACTTAGAGTGTTTGAAGATGAATACGTTTCTGGAAACAAGATATGTCTGCAGCCCAACAAAACGGGAACATGTAGTTGTACCTGTTCAACTAAAAAACTACTTGCTTGAGAAGTCTCCAAGTGGCACTTTCATTACAGATTATCCTCAGGTGAAATGAAATACAATAGTTGTACTTCAACATTTTAAAATGATGTATTTATATCTTGATTTAGCATGCAACCTTTCTTTCCGTGGACAAGAATATTATGATTTTGTTAAGCAAAGTTTTAAGGTCCATTTGCAAGTTTCTGTACACATTTACAAGTGTGAACAACTCAATAACTTACACAAGTTTAGCAGTGTGAACTTTTTATTATTATTTTTGCCCACTTATAAGTGTAACATTAATGTTTTTGTACATAATTGAATGAACCTGGACAATTATAAGCTGTGTTGAATTTTTTTTATCGTAGCAATCTTTATTGTTTACAGAACGTACATGGTGATGTAATGTCGGAAGCAGAAACAAAAGTACCAGATACTATATTAACACAAGACGAGGAAATGTTGGATGCAAATGTACTGATAAAAGATGAAGTTAGTAGTGAGCAAGAAGCTATGTTGAAGGCGAAAATACAGATGCAAGATGAAGCCATTACAAAGCAAAAGGCAATGTTTGAGGCTCGTATACATATGGTAGATCAAGTTATTTTAGAGCAGAAGGCGATTTTTGAGGGTAATATACATATGGAAGAACCACCGAGGCATTTGCCTGAGTGGTATCGCGGTGGTGTTTAACACCCTCGCTGGGCAAGAGGTCCAGGGTTCGAACCTGGCTTCTGAATGACCAAATTAAACATGGACTGAAATAGGCTCCATTGAGGTCAGCCCAAAGGGAAGGTTTTACCGACCCTATCCGGGACTAAGGTCCGGCCCGCCTGCCCCTCGGGATGGTTTAAGGGTTCGGATCCCTGTGATCGTGGTTCGGGTTTCCTGCCCGAACGTGTGTGTGCGCGCAAATGATGACTAGGCTTCGGTCCGGACTGATGCAATCTTGCCGTTCAAAAAAAAAAAAAAAAAAAAATTATATATACATATGGAAGATCAAGTTATAAACGAAGCGAATGCTATGTTGGAGGCGAAAATACAGATGCTAGATCAAGCTATTATAAAGCTAAAGACAATGTTTGAGGCTCATATACAGATGGTAGACCAAGTTTTTCTAAAGCAGAAGGAAATTGTTGTTACAAAGTACAAGGCGATGTTTGAGGATGAAAGACAAATGCAAGATCAAGTTATGACAAAGCACAAGGCAGTAATGTTTGAGGCTAAAATACAGATGCAAGATCAAGTTATTACAAAACAGATGGTACCAACGAAGCAGTGCTTCAGTGGTACCAGTCACCTATGAACCCTGGGCCCACGAGAATATACCCTTTGCCAAATATGGGGTGCAGGTTCGAATCCCTCCGGGGGCGATATTCGGCCTGCAAGTTCTCGTTGGGTATTGGGGGGAGGTGTCTTACACGGTATACTTAGCCCTTACTGGGTGGGCGGTATAGGTGCCATAGGCACACGGGGTCAGGGTTTCCCCGCCAGATTAAACATTTTGCCAAAATAGATGGTGATTTTTGAGGCTGAAATAAAGATGTTTGTTCAAGTACTTGCAATTCAGACGGCGATGTTAGAGGCCATACTACAAATGCAAAATAATATTATTGCAGAGGAGGAGGCAAAAAATCAAATGCTACTTAATGAAAATGCAGAGCTGAAGGCAAGAATACAAATGCAAGTACAAAATAGCTGATGAATTGCAAGTCCAAGTTGAGAGTGGGACTACAAGTTTTGAATCAAGTGATTCGTTCAACAGCACTGTTATTGTATTTTGTCTGATGTTGTATGCTTCCTTTATACATTGAATGCATAACTAAATCTATGTTTTTTTTAAGCTTCGTGCCAATATATGGGTATAAAGTTATCAGCAGAAGAAAAACTCGTTTTATACAGCAGAATTATTCACTTGACAAATATCTAACGAAGATTGTTTATAACATAATGAGGTGGTTCACAACCTCCTAAATGATTTCAGTTAAAAGAACTGTTTAATTAATAAATTTACATATAATTTTGGCTGTTAATCCTCTGTGAAACTAAATAGTGTTGGTTGGCCAAAGGAGACCTTCCCCTGAAGTTACTGGTTTTGATGTGTGATCCAACTAGCCTTAAAATTCCTTTTGCTTCCCTTCATATATTTTAGATGTAGCTGTGAAAATATAAGCGGCCTGAATTGGGCACACTTTGACAAAAAAGCTTACAGCAACGGGTCAGGTAAATGCCTCACGAGTTGGTTTTGTAGAAACAACCTCAATGCAAAATACAACGGAAATTGCAAACTTGGTCGCCTTGATATATCGTAGTAGTAGTCGTAACCTCAAATCTTTGCATCCTTTGTAAATGTTGCACTCTTTCTTTCTTTCTGACTTTGTTCAGATATATCCTTTGTAGTTTCAACAATGGTATCAAGCATTTGCGGTTTGCCCGTCACTACTGTAAGTATTCTGCAGATGTTTGTTGGTTACTATATCTAAATACCTAAATATACAACTAAAATCAAGTTTTAGTATTAGCACAGGTCAGAGCATTATTGAATTATGATCTATCACAGATAAAGCTTTCTTTAATAATATATTTGTTCCACTAACAATTAGAATTTACTGTCAACAATGCTCATGTCTATCGACTATCGGTAGAACAAAGTTTTATTATTGTGAGAGATGAATTCAGCTTTTAGCTGTGTACAGTATATTGCGGGGTTGACGAAAAGTGCTTTGTTTCTTCCCATTAAAGAAGCGATATCGTCGGAGACCTTGGCTAAGTTGTTTATCAAGGAAGTGGTCGCTCGACATGGGGTTCCTATATCTATTATTTCGGATCGAGATACCTGTTTTACATCTCGATTTTGGGAAAAGTTTCATGAGGATATGGGTACACAATTGAAGTTGAGCACGGCGTATCATCCTCAAACGGACAGTCAAACCGAACGTACGAACCAAACTTTGGAAGATATGTTACGGGCGTGCATTATTGATTTCGGTGGTAGTTGGGATGAGCATTTGCCTTTGGTGGAATTCTCGTACAATAATAGTTATCATACTAGTATCGGGATGCCACCTTATGAGATGCTTTACGGGCGGAGGTGTCGAACTCCCATTTGTTGGGGAGAAGTGGGTCAAAGAGAAATCGGGAGTACCGATTTGGTTTTAGAGACGAATAACAAGATTGATATTATTCGGGAACATTTGAGAAAGGCTCAAGATAGACAAAAGTCGTATGACGACAAACGTAGACGAACGATCGAATTTCAAGAAGGCGATATGGTGATGCTTAAGGTTTCGCCATGGAAGGGTATTATTCGATTTCGAAAACGGGGAAAGTTAGCTCCTCGGTTTATTGGTCCCTTTAAAGTTTTAGCTCGTGTTGGTGAAGTTGCGTATCGTTTGGAATTACCCGAAGAGCTTGCGGGGATTCATAATACATTTCATGTTTCCCATCTCCGTAAGTGTCTTGTGGATGATTCATCATGGGTGCCGTTAGACGAAATTGAGCTAAATAACAAGTTGGAGTATGTTGAGGAGCCGGTTGCTATACTCGATGAAAAGGTTAAGAAATTGAGAAATAAAGAGGTGAGGACTTTTAAAGTCCAATGGCGTCGAAGTATAGGTTCCGAGTTTACTTGGGAGCCCGAAGAATTCGTGTTAGTTTATCTTCCCTCTTGTCATGCGGCTTGGATTGCGAGGACGCAATCCGAATAAGTGGGGGAGAGTTGTAAGACCCTAATCAGTTTGTACAGCAGTGTAATTATGTTACATAGAGTGTGGGTGATGTTGTGCAGTTAAGCAGAAGTCACTGAGTGAGCTGAGCCTAGTGCGCGCCGCGCACACTAAAGGGAGCGCGCCGCGCACCCCTTACTGTAGCCGGGTTCCAGCTTTTTAAATCAGATATTTTGATGGGCATTTTGGTAAATTCACTTATGGACGGGTTAGAGACAGATAGGTCAGTTTGTGGAGCACCATTACTCCATAATCAACAACATTATCACTTTAACTTTAATTCTAGAGAGAGATTGTGATTTTTGAGAGAGAAAGCTTAAATCCAAGAGGAAGGAGCTTGTTTTGGGTTAAAGCTCAAGCATTAAAGTCGTTCATCTTATCTCTAGCTTCGTTGTGGTAGTTGTGGTATGTCCTAATTTTATTTTCCTTACTTTGATTTAGTGTAAGGGTTAGGGTTTGAGTAAATGATGAACACAAAACCCATTATTGGTGATTTTGGGTGTTCTTGGGTAAAATTGAGTCTTGAATACTAATTGGTGACTAGTCTAGGGTTTCAAAGTATTAAATGATGGTTATGAACCCTAATTGGTGAGTTAATTGCTAACACACCTAGTTATTTAGTAAATGGGTGTTGGTTAGTTAGTGGATGACCCGAAATGGGTGTGTTGTCTTAAAATGGTTATTTGGGTAATAAATTGACCTAGTTTGGAAAGATGGGTATGAATTACCCTAATTATGTGTTAGTTGGTGTTGTTGGACCTTAATCACTAGCTTTTAAGTGATTAGTGGTGGTCTTGACTTTAATTGGGCGATTTTGGTATAAATGGGCGATTTAATACATTAAGTCATTAAATGCTCATGTGTAAGTGTTAGTATTGAGTCCACTTAGCTTGTGTGCTGATCAAGTACTTATTATATTAGGTACTTTGCTTTGAAGCTTGTGGAGGTTGAAATCGTCATCTAATTGTTAAGGTGAGTGGAATAATTATATGCGTATGTATATAATGTATCTATTTGTTGTAGCGTGAAATGTGTAGTGTCGAGGTGCTAAGACACCATGTTTCACGTGAAGAGTGTAGCATCGAGGTGTTAAGATGCCACTCGGGTGTAGCATCGAGGTGTTAAGATGCCACCTAGGAGTGTAGTGTCGAGGTGTTAAGACACCACTCCGTAAAATAATGAGTGTTGCATCGAGGTGTTAAGATGCCACTCGGGGTGATGTGCCGAGGTGTTAAGGTGCCACCCTAGGTGTGACAACCCGGAAATTTCCAACCAAATTTAAACTTTAATCTTTATATGTTTCCGACACGATAAGCAATATTTGTTAAGTTAAATTTAAAGAATTTTAAACTATGTTCATACATTCATTCAACCTCGACCAAGTTCCAACGATTCACGAACCATTAAACGAATATGATTATATATGTATATGTGTATATATATTATAACTTGAAACGTAAACAAAATATTAGATTAAATACTTTACATGATTGTATCTGTTTCAAAATGTTTATCAATGGAATTAGAAGATAAGATCAAATGATTGAATTATCAGATATATTGAATTATGATTACAAGTCTCTGTTGAAAGGCCCACGTTGATTTGAGAAATCTTTCCATTTTAACAATATTCGGAAAATGGTAAAGTGATTTATAAATAAGAACAAATTGTCAATCATTGAGAACTACACATAGGATAGTGGAAGATTGAATCTCATAAAGACTCGATTGATCTATTTAGTTTCAAACGTACAAAAATGTTTTCAGTTTAAAAAGAACTTATTATTAAAACGTATATAACTTTTATAAATATCTAGAACCACTTCTGACAACTCATTACTTAACTAGAATGATAAAGATAACGATATTTATATTTTATTTTATTAAATATATATAACGATTTAAATTAATATTATATATATTTATACGCGTATTATACGTACATAGTTTTATACTTTTACTATACTTAAATTTTACCTTTACTTTATTTTTACTTTACTTTAACTTTAATAATTCACTTTAATAATTCATACTTTAATAATTCATACTTTAATAATTCACTTTAATAATTCATACTTTAATAATTCACTTTAATAATTCATACTTTAATAATTCATTTTAATAATTCATACTTTAATAATTCAAAAATCTATTATAAATAGAATTCAATAGGTTTCATTATTTCATAGAAACTTGAAAATATTTTTCTCTAAACTCTCTCAATCGATTTACATATATATATTTACTCCGTATTATTTCAAGATATTATTAGTATACATAAAATATTACGACGGAGTGCTGTCCGAGTGATTTCGAAATTGTTTTTAGAGTAGGATAGGATTAAGAAAATTATGGGTTATAGCTATGGAGGTGATTGAGTATGGTTCATGGGTATGCTCGTGAGGTCAATATAGTGTTTATCATTTCCGTTGCGTCTACGTACCTTTCCTGCAATATTGAATCTCAATATTGATACGTGAGTACTCATAATTTAACTTTTAAATACTAATAGTGTATCCCTGACTAGTGCTCGAGTATTTAGGATTATGCATGCTTGTACTTTTGATATTGCCCTTAGACAGGTTAGGTTGAATCTTGAATTAGTTACACTTGCGGTTGAGATAAGGTATAAGATATGCATGTCTTTGAAAAGCTAGCGAAAAATTAAGAACTTTTCCTTTAGATATCGAATGGTTTCGATGAACGGATTAGAAGTTATAATCAATTGAATTTTCGATATTTTTATTAAAAATGATTATTATTATCTTCGTTTTTATCGTCATTCTAGTTTTATCTTATTATTATCATTATTATTATCTTTATCAATAAAAGGGATTTATCACTAAAAATTGTTATTTTTTTTTATTATTACTATCGTTATTATCGTTAAAGTTATAATTAGTATTATTATTATTATCCAATTATTATTATTATTAGTATTATTATGATTATTATCATTATTAATATATATATATCATTATTTAAAAATGGTTATTGTTATTGTTATTATTATTATTACTATATTATCATTAAGATAATTATTAGTATTATCGTTAATAATGTTATAGTAACTATCATTATTAATATTAGTGTAATTAAAACAAATATTTGTAACACCTAATTATTTTGATTACTATTATTATCATTATTATGAACACGATATAAAAGACGATTAAAAGCTATTAAACGAAACGATTAGGAAATAATGAGTAAGAGTATCATGATGAAATTAAAATATTATAAGATATTGATTTAGATAAAATTATCGTTCTTATTATTTTTTTATCATTACTATTATTATTAAAAGTATCGTTAGTATTAAAACTATCATTTTAACAAAAATTATCATTTTAATAAAAATGTCATTGTTACTATAAAATATCATTATTGTTATTATTTTAAATAGAATTATTATTTTAAAGATAATATTAAAAATTATCGTAAATATTAAAGTTATCATAATTAGAATTATCGTTTTATCATAATGTCATCTTAGTAATTATAAATATTGATATTTTTATAATAATAATTATTATTACAAAATAATACAACTTTTACTTACTATCATTATAGATATTATTTTATCAAATAAATATGTGATACAAACATATTTTACTACGTGTAATAACTTACTTTAATAATACCTATCATATTATCTTTATGATATTAAATGAACCCTATAAATTTTATTACTTAATATATATAAAAGTATATTTTATTATATAAATTTAATATAAAATTTTATTTATTAATAAATAAACTATATTATTTACTCTAATAAATCTTTTAAAGATATTTAAAAATATAAAACGACGATATTTAAACTATATATTAATCATGTATAGATTTTTAGAAATTATTTTGAGTCAAATTTACTTTTGTTGCCTTTTGCATATTAGTCTCGAGCATTAGGATTGTGGTACACTATGACTTGACCTAATTTGTTAGACAAATATTGACCAACACATAAATATATATAATTAATTTAGGTTCGTGAATCCGAGGCTAACCTTGCACTTGTTCAATGACGTTATATGTATTTTTACTACGAAATACAGTATGGTGAGTTTCATTTACCTTTTTACCCTTTATATTTTTGGGACTGAGAATACATGCGCTTTTATAAATGTTTGACGAAATAGACACAAATAATTGAAACTACATTCTATGGTTGAATTATCGAAATCGAATATGCCCCTTTTTATTAAAGTCTGGTAATCTAAGAATTAGGGAACAGACACCCTAATTGACGCGAATCCTAAAGATAGATCTATTGGGCCTAACAAACCCCATCCAAAGTACCGGATGCTTTAGTACTTCAAAATTTATATCATGTCCGAAGGAGGATCCCGGAATGATAGGGGATATTCTTATATGTATCTAGTTAATGTCGGTTACCAGGTGTTCACCATATGAATGATTATTTTTGTCTCTATGCATGGGACGTATATTTATGAGAACTGGAAATGAAATTCTTGTGGTCTATTAAAATGATGGAAATAAATGATTATGATAAACTAATGAACTCACCAACCTTTTGGTTGACACTTTAAAGCATGTTTATTCTCAGGTGTTAAAGAAATCTTTCGCTGTGCATTTGCTCATTTTAAAGATATTACTTGGAGTCTTTCATAGCATATTTCGAAGAACGTTGCATTCGAGTCATTGAGTTCATCAAAGATTATTATTAAATGAATTTATAGTTGGATAGTGGATATTATGAAATGGTATGCATGCCTGTCAATTTTCGATGTAAAGAAAGTTTGTCTTTTAAAAATGAATACAATGTTTGTAAAATGTATCATATAGAGGTCAAATACCTCGCAATGTAATCAACTATTGTGAATCGTTTATAATGTATATGAACGGGTCCTTTCAGTTGGTATTAGAGCGGTGGTCTTAGCGAACCAGGTCTGCATTAGTGTGTCTAACTGATAAGTCGATAGGATGCATTAGTGAGTCTGGACTTCGACCGTGTCTGCATGTCAAAAGTTTTGCTTATCATTTTGTGTCAAAAATTAACTACTTATCATCCTCAGGAAATTACCTGCTTATCATTTTTATTCTAAGACACGTCTTGTTGCATTGATTGCATGAATAGTGTATAGACAAAAATTCATATCTTAGCATATCTGCTAAATCATATCTTATCGTATCTGTTACTTTAAACTTTACCTGACATATCCCGCAAAGTCCTCCGTAATCTACGAAATCTTTTGATCTCTATATAATTAGAATACCATCCGTTAGCCAAAATCATTTCATATCGAAAAAAAAATCCTTTATCCAATCGTACGAAATGGAATTCGTCATCAGTTCAAGTCACTCAGATTCCGAAATGGAATCCCATTCAAGCTCCGAAAGCAGTGTGACCGAAATAGATCAACCAATCAGTCATCACCTATTCTGGATGAATTGGAGATGGGTTCGTAGCCTCCTCAATCATTGGAGACAAGAAGAAAGTGATCCCTTCCATCCACCACATTGCCCTCTTGACGAAGAACCTGAAGCACTTACCGGCGAACCTGTCCGAAACACCATTTTCTCGCTCATTTCCAGAGTATCTCGTCACGATTATATATTACATCAAATTTTAGATTTTATTTATCCGCCCGTCCGAACCGACAATCACCCCGGTGTAATAGAAGAAGTCAACGAGCTTCGCGCTCGGGTAGTGGCTTTGGAGAATATGGTGCAGAGATTACAAACACCAGCAGCAGCATCAGCAGCATAACCGATACCACCATCATCAACACCAACAGTACCATTACCACCTTCAACCACAACCGCGTCGTAAAACTCAACTTCACAATCTGTCCCACGAGCATCAACGTCATACGCACCATAGATACCAAGGAGTACCAACAACAATAACTGACGAAGTATTAATTCATAACTTCATTGGAGAAACATTTCCGCGGTGATTATGTAATCTCTAAAGTCTTAGAGATTATCTAATCTAGCCCTAACCATAAATCAGTTAAGCGAACCAAAATGATAGAAGGAAGAGTAGAAACCCTGACAAAAATGGTGTGTGATTAACAAGCTAAACTTGCTTTACCAACAACATCAACAGTACCGTCAGTGTTACCAGCATCGTTAGTACAGTCAACATCCGAATCAACAACACCGATAACATCACAAACTCCATCAGTTCAAGAATCACTGTGGACATCATTATGAATCAATAACGTGTATATTGTATCAACGAGTTATGAAGAATTAACTCATTCCCTCTGAAGAAATTATATGTATATTATATATATATATATATATATATATATATATATATATATATATATATATATATATATATATATATATATATATTTTTTTGAAATAAATCTTTCCATGCTAAGCTATTGTGTGTGAATCTTAACTACTCGGTTAATTCATATTACAAATATGCAATAATGTACGTCCTTCGGCCGCAACTTAACCAGCGTTAACTACAATCTCTGTCGCAATTCAACCAATTCCAATTCATAATAAATCAAGTATATATTTGATTTTACACTTTCATCATCGACGTACCCGAAACTTTTCAGATAACATCATTCGTACTTTGCGAAATTCACAAGAATTCCACGAACCGAACATCATACATCAACGAATAACGAAGTATTGATTCATAATTTCAATGTCATTAAAGAAATACTGCGTAAAAGTTATGTACTTTTTAAAGCCTTTAGGGATTATTCAATTCTAGTTTCAACCGTAAATCTAATGAGTTTAATTTAACATTAACTCATTAAATCTATGTAACATCTGAAGAAAATATACATATATATATTTTCATAAAGACTGTAATAAAATTCTTTTGTACACAATATTAATTGTGAATTTTTTTTTTAACGGGTAGGTAATACCTGAGAGATATATAAATTCACAATTAATATGTTACATTCTTCGAATCTGATTCAGCAAATCATTCATTATACTCCCTACTTTCACAACAATATACATTCTTTTATAGAAATTAAAACAACCATACTCGTTCAAAATTTAATTACATATTCTGATTTTGAAATCACAAAATTCAACTTGAGATATGACCAAAATCATCACTCTTAGATCCTTACATCTTTCACAAGCTATATTTTGACTTCAAAACTGTGTTAGAACATCAAATGTATGTTAACGATTACAATCTGTGTTCAAACCCTTCAAAAATTTCTGAAGACACTTCGAATGATGAGCAATCGAGATGATGATCCAACCACATGTTACCCACAGTTATGTACCCGAAAAACTATTGAAACCAAAGTAAAAGTTTAAACAACGTATCCGCGTCAGATTCTTTGGCATTTATTAGCAAAAATAACTTTGCGACTCCTATTCAAAGTAGCCAGTTTTGTCACAACTCCAGCAAGTCAACTTCGACTTTTCAGTTAGACTAACCTTATTATAACCTTGAGATATACACCATCGTTACCAGAGAACCTTTTACATTCCACCACATTATTAGCAGATGTACCAACAACTTCATTACCCTTTGACTTTAGCCTCTCCAAAAAGTCATTATAATTATTCATTGAAACCCCATCATTTACTCATTTGCATCATGTAATGAGAATTGCCATACGAATCATTGGAAATTAGCAATCAGTATTTTAAAATCTCGCAGCATGTCTACGCCAACAGTTATATGTGTATATATAACGTCTATCTTCTGGACTTAATTGGAATGTGAAGTTTCTGAAAAACACTCCGAACTACGAATTGGTTTTCCGAAAATGGAAAAAATGCTGATGAAGCAGCAAAAACTATAAACGACTTTAAACGGTAAAAGCTGGATGATAATGATGAAGTGTGCTGGCAAAGCACAGAAAAAGAGAAGTTTTGGAACTGAAAAACGGATTGAGCAAAGTAGGAAGGAGGCTGTGGACAAATTACAAAGACTGAACCTGACTTCAAAGAATCCAAATGATTCAGTACCTGCTGAAGTCATTAACGAATACCTTGCTCCTGACTCTAAACCCCTGCGGACAATATTCTTCATCATCCTCTGATATTAGAAATTCTAAAATATGATCATATCTTTCATTATAAATATCCTCCATATTTCTGAAGATATTTTCTTAATTTTTCTTATTTGAAATCATTTACCTCTTCGCGCTATCTGTATTACATCATAAAAGAAACTATTTTAGTTTCTAAATTCTGAAACATTCAAGTTTAAAATAGGAATATTTTGAAGTAGTGTTGGGAACTGAAGCATGAATTAGTATAATATAATGACACTTGATCAATGTGATTATATTACAGTAAGTAATGCTGAGTTTCTAAATGGAACGTGATGATTCACAGATCATAACATCATCACGTGCCATGTTATACGACTCTTGTATTCTATTTAACCTCTAAAATATCAAGAAAATATTTCTTGATGATTCGGCCTTTTCCAAGGTATTCTAGTAATTTGACAAGTCAAGATCGTGCCATCACAATTTCCTTCCTAGAACATTAACAATGTTCATTCTGAAATTCATATCTGTGAATTCTGGACCATTACAAGCGGTGCTTAATCGCAAGAAGAAGAAACGAAAGGACAAAACTCCGAAATAGAAATTGGGGTATAAATTGCAGCAAATAAAAGAGAGCATTAACTGTGAATGATAATGATTATAGAAGACAGAAGCAGAGACTTTGAAATATAAGGGAACATATAAAGCCCAACGACAAACCAGAAATTATAAACCATATATATCGATGCATATAGCAATATAAAGACACGGGAGAACTAGAAACACTATAAACCCAAGAGTATAGTAGAAGTAAATTGATTCTTCCGGCGGTAGATGAAAAAGAAGAATGACCGATATGAAAGTTAGAAGTATATCGAGAATCAGAACTGGATGGAGCATATTGATGAATACTTTAAAATATGAGTTGAGGGGGAAAGAATAGAAGGTGATGAAACATGACTAGGAACTTAGAAATCAACAGATTTAACTCACACAATGGCGGAATAAGTGAATCAAACCCTCTAGTGAATAGGTAAAGTTTTTTTTTGATTAATTTAGTCAAACCACAACTAAATCAAGTGTGATTAGATCAACACCTAGAGCTATTATTCACCACCTGGGTGATTTGGACTGAGAGAGAATCAGAGGAGCTCACTAGATCTGAGTGTGTGTAACAAATGAGAGGCTTAACCTAAAATGAAGAACATAAGACTTTATATACCCCTGCTGTTGACTCACCCATACGATTCATTCATCACACGTACGAGTTGGCTTCATCAGCCGTACGGGTGATCACTCACTCGTGTCTTCTCATTTAGGTTGTAATTGTGACTTAGCTCAGCATCAACCGTGCGTATGAGCCCGTCAGCCGTACTAGTGAGGCTTCACTCGTACGTCTGACTAAGTCTAACATAGTCAAACATCTAAATCTCGTTCCTGCAGTTCCTGTAACCACATACAAACACGGATAGGATAATAACGAGCAATCATGGTGGCCTATAAACTGTTGTACCTGCAATGGACGTGGGTAGATGTCTAGGGACTTGCATAAAATGCATCAACAGAAGGTGTGAGTTGTAAGGAAACGAAGGAGGTGAATTTATAAGAAAATCTCCGACAGAATAATTAAAATGGACGATCGCATTTAAAGCAGATCCTAATTCCCTTGATTACCGGAGAGTCAAATCTTATTAAGAAGATTTTCTTCAAATCCCTTGAAATCTGGGAATCAATCATATCTACGTCAAATGATAAGATGAATCTACACTTACTCATTTCACTCTTCTATGTTAGCTTCATTCGTACTCTTCATATAAATGAATTGTTTATCCAAATTATTCGCTGATGATAAAACTCTAATTTTCAGCCCGTATGCATCATGAAAACATACTTATTATCATTCACAGCCTTTCCACTCAAATTTCAGGACGAAATTTCTTTAACGGGTAGGTACTGTGACAACCCGGAAATTTCCAACCAAATTTAAACTTTAATCTTTATATGTTTCCGACACGATAAGCAATATTTGTTAAGTTAAATTTAAAGAATTTTAAACTATGTTCATACATTCATTCAACCTCGACCAAGTTCCAACGATTCACGAACCATTAAACGAATATGATTATATATGTATATGTGTATATATATTATAACTTGAAACGTAAACAAAATATTAGATTAAATACTTTACATGATTGTATCTGTTTCAAAATGTTTATCAATGGAATTAGAAGATAAGATCAAATGATTGAATTATCAGATATATTGAATTATGATTACAAGTCTCTGTTGAAAGGCCCACGTTGATTTGAGAAATCTTTCCATTTTAACAATATTCGGAAAATGGTAAAGTGATTTATAAATAAGAACAAATTGTCAATCATTGAGAACTAGACATAGGATAGTGGAAGATTGAATCTCATAAAGACTCGATTGATCTATTTAGTTTCAAACGTACAAAAACGTTTTCAGTTTAAAAAGAACTTATTATTAAAACATATATAACTTTTATAAATATCTAGAACCACTTCTGACAACTCATTACTTAACTAGAATGATAAAGATAACGATATTTATATTTTATTTTATTTAATATATATAACGATTTAAATTAATATTATATATATTTATACGCGTATTATACGTACATAGTTTTATACTTTTACTATACTTAAATTTTACCTTTACTTTATTTTTACTTTACTTTAACTTTAATAATTCACTTTAATAATTCATACTTTAATAATTTACTTTAATAATTCATACTTTAATAATTCACTTTAATAATTCATACTTTAATAATTCACTTTAATAATTCATACTTTAATAATTCACTTTAATAATTCATACTTTAATAATTCAAAAATCTATTATAAATAGAATTCAATAGGTTTCATTATTTCATAGAAACTTGAAAATATTTTTCTCTAAACTCTCTCAATCGATTTACATATATATATTTACTCCGTATTATTTCAAGATATTATTAGTATACATAAAATATTACGACGGAGTGCTGTCCGAGTGATTTCGAAATTGTTTTTAGAGTAGGATAGGATTAAGGAAATTATGGGTTATAGCTATGGAGGTGATTGAGTATGGTTCATGGGTATGCTCGTGAGGTCAATATAGTGTTTATCATTTCCGTTGCGTCTACGTACCTTTCCTGCAATATTGAATCTCAATATTGATACGTGAGTACTCATAATTTAACTTTTAAATACTAATAGTGTATCCCTGACTAGTGCTCGAGTATTTAGGATTATGCATGCTTGTACTTTTGATATTGCCCTTAGACAGGTTAGGTTGAATCTTGAATTAGTTACACTTGCGGTTGAGATAAGGTATAAGATATGCATGTCTTTGGAAAGCTAGCGAAAAATTAAGAACTTTTCCTTTAGATATCGAATGGTTTCGATGAACGGATTAGAAGTTATAATCAATTGAATTTTCGATATTTTTATTAAAAATGATTATTATTATCGTCGTTTTTATCGTCATTCTAGTTTTATCTTATTATTATCATTATTATTATCTTTATCAATAAAAGGGATTTATCACTAAAAATTGTTATTTTTTTTATTATTACTATCGTTATTATCGTTAAAGTTATAATTAGTATTATTATTATTATCCAATTATTATTATTATTAGTATTAGTATTATTATCATTATTATCATTACTAATATATATATCATTATTTAAAAATGGTTATTGTTATTGTTATTATTATTATTACTATATTATTACTATATTATCATTAAGATAATTATTAGTATTATCGTTAATAATGTTATAGTAACTATCATTATTAATATTAGTGTAATTAAAACAAATATTTGTAACACCTAATTATTTTGATTACTATTATTATCATTATTATGAACACGATATAAAAGACGATTAAAAGCTATTAAACGAAACGATTAGGAAATAATGAGTAAGAGTGTCATGATGAAATTAAAATATTATAAGATATTGATTTAGATAAAATTATCGTTCTTATTATTTTTTATCATTACTATTATTATTAAAAGTATCGTTAGTATTAAAACTATCATTTTAACAAAAATTATCATTTTAATAGAAATGTCATTGTTAATATAAAATATCATTATTGTTATTATTTTAAATAGAATTATTATTTTAAAGATAATATTAAAAATTATCGTAAATATTAAAGTTATCATAATTAGAATTATCGTTTTATCATAATGTCATCTTAGTAATTATAAATATTGATATTTTTATAATAATAATTATTATTACAAAATAATACAACTTTTACTTACTATCATTATAAATATTATTTTATCAAATAAATATGTGATACAAACATATTTTACTACGTGTAATAACTTACTTTAATAATACCTATCATATTATCTTTATGATATTAAATGAACCCTATAAATTTTATTACTTAATATATATAAAAGTATATTTTATTATATAAATTTAATATAAAATTTTATTTATTAATAAATAAATTATATTATTTACTCTAATAAATCTTTTAAAGATATTTAAAAATATAAAACGACGATATTTAAACTATATATTAATCATGTATAGATTTTTAGAAATTATTTTGAGTCAAATTTACTTTTGTTGACTTTTGCATATTAGTCTCGAGCATTAGGATTGTGGTACACTATGACTTGACCTAATTTGTTAGACAAATATTGACCAACACATAAATATATATAATTAATTTAGGTTCGTGAATCCGAGGCCAACCTTGCACTTGTTCAATGACGTTATATGTATTTTTACTACGAAATATAGTATGGTGAGTTTCATTTACCTTTTTACCCTTTATATTTTTGGGACTGAGAATACATGCGCTTTTATAAATGTTTGACGAAATAGACACAAGTAATTGAAACTACATTCTATGGTTGAATTATCGAAATCGAATATGACCCTTTTTATTAAAGTCTGGTAATCTAAGAATTAGGGAACAGACACCCTAATTGACGCGAATCCTAAAGATAGATCTATTGGGCCTAACAAACCCCATCCAAAGTACCGGATGCTTTAGTACTTCGAAATTTATATCATGTCCGAAGGAGGATCCCGGAATGATAGGGGATATTCTTATATGTATCTAGTTAATGTCGGTTACCAGGTGTTCACCATATGAATGATTATTTTTGTCTCTATGCATGGGACGTATATTTATGAGAACTGGAAATGAAATTCTTGTGGTCTATTAAAATGATGGAAATAAATGATTATGATAAACTAATGAACTCACCAACCTTTTGGTTGACACTTTAAAGCATGTTTATTCTCAGGTGTTAAAGAAATCTTTCGCTGTGCATTTGCTCATTTTAAAGATATTACTTGGAGTCTTTCATAGCATATTTCGAAGAACGTTGCATTCGAGTCATTGAGTTCATCAAAGATTATTATTAAATCAATTTATAGTTAGAAAAACAACCACCAGCAGCTGATACTTTAATAACCCAAGACAAGGAAATTTTGGATGCAAATATACAGATGCAACATCAAGCTATTACAAAGCAGAAGGCGATGTTTGAGGCTAAAATACAGATGCAAGAACAAGCTATTACAAAGCAAAAGGCAATGTTTGAGGCTAAATTGCAGATGCAAGATCAAGTTATCACAAAGCAGAAGCTGATGTTTGAGGCTAAAATTCAGATGCTTGATCAAGTATCCACAAGTCAGAAGGCCATGTTAGAGGCCAAAATACAATTTCAAGATAATGTAATTGCAGAGCACAAGGCTAAAATACAAGTGCAAGATAATGTGATTGCAGAGCACAAGGAAAAAATACAAATGGTAGAGGTAGCAAAGTTGGATCACGAGAAATTGATTGCATATGTCATTAAGTCCAAAATAGCAGAAAGTACAAGTTGAGAGTGGGGATCTAGATTATGAAGTGATTCGCTCAATTGGTTCTGAGATCAAATCAGTTATGGAAATGGTACCTGAGAGCTTAAAGGTAGTCATGGACACACAATTTTCTTTTGAGTATGTACAGTTGAAGAGTTCGTTCCTCACTCACATTGATGTTTGCCAGTGGTCAAAGATTGAAATCGAGCTGGGGATTATTATTAATGGATTTTGAGATTTACTTTTTGTAATAACATTGACGGTCAGTAAGATGTTAGTGTTGCTAAACGTTCTCCGGCACCAATACTTTCTATTATCTTATGTAAGCTTCCTGTTGACATTAAATGTATGACTTAATGTATGTTTATTATAAGCTTGTGATAAAAGATGGGTATAAAGTTATCACTAGAACAAACAAGAACAAACACGTAATCTTCATTTTATCAACACGACTATTCACGTGACACGAATGCTGAGCAGAGGGGGCAATCAGTGACTGCAAACCTAAAATGGGCACACTTCGACAATGAACCCTAGAGGAACATTTTGTAGTTATATTTGTTCGGTAGATGTCTTTAGTAACCGGTTAGGTAACTGCCTTCACTAGTCGGTTTTATTGAAACAACCTCAAAGCAAAATGCAATGGAAATTCCAAAGTTGGGTTGCCTTGATGCATCGTAGTAGTCGTATTCTCAAATCTTTTCTTCCTTTACAAATGTTGTGCGTCTTCTAATTGCTAGTCTAACTGTCACATCATAAAGCTGTAGCCTAGCCTAGTCACTGAGGTAGTGGTTCAAAGATCTCTTGCATATATGTAGTTACAACATTAAGCATCAATCATACATGTTTGATGGTTACTTGGTTTTTTTAACTATATCTAAATTTAAATCTAAATATGCAACAAACGTCATCACGTTAGCACAGTGGGAACATTTCATGAATTGTGTTGAACCTGGTTCTATCTGATACTCCGTATTTCTAACATTTTTATGAATATTTTTTTAACTATCCCAGATATAAATTTTGTTAATAATATAATATTTCAACTAATAATTAGAATTTACTGTCAACAATGCTTATGTGTATTTTTATTTTTTATTTTTTTTTGCACAGCGATTGGGATCACACCCGAGGGGGACTAAACCACATGTTGCGATCATCTCTCGTTGCGATCATCTCCCGTTTTTAATATGTAGCCAACGGGGGTCGAACTCCTGACCTCCCCTAAAGGAAGCAGACCACCAACCGCTGGACCACATATACAAAGTTTTATTATTGTGTGCAATTGAGTTTAGTAGCCGTGTATAAATTGTTGGGCTGTGATAGGCTATTGCAAATGTACAACTTCATTTGTAACATCATCGAGTTAAACTATTACCTATCAATTTCATAATTCATATCCATATCATCAACAAATGAAATCGTCTCATTACCTTTGGGTTGAGGAATAACTTTCTCTCTTCGCCAGTGGCGAATCTAGAATCAAAACTCAATGAGGTTCCGAAATTTTTTTCCAATACGAATTATGTTTGAAGGTTATTTTAGTGGTCATTTACCTTCAAAAATCTATAAATCCTCAATATATGTGGAGTCATATGTTTAAATTTAGTGGTGTAATATAGAATTTTAAGAGTACATTATTAAAAAACAATTAAACATGTGGGGTCATAGGACCTCATAGCCTTTCAAGTAGGCTCGCCACTGCTCTTCGCAGGTAATAGGAGTCTCTTTATCAGGATGTAGGAATGACTATTGATATTATACATCACATACCCGCACATCCGATAGCTTAGTGGTTGTGGTCTAGAACTTACATGACGTCTTAGGGTCCGACCTCTATGGAATTCTATATCTTGGGAGAACAAGAAAAAAAGGTCGATTAAAAAAAAAAAATACTCTTTCACCATTAATGATACTCTCAAGAGATAAATTTTTGAAAGTATTGAGAGATATGCAGTTGATGAATGAAAAACCTTGTAAAGAATCGGGAATGCGTATGTGATTTGATTGGCATCGAGGATGCTGTTGATGAATAAATTAGCACCGAAGGTGCATATGAGAGATGGTAGTATCGGGGACACATTTGAGGATTGGTTATAGTGATGTATTGTTGGTTAACAAATTAGGTAGGTGAAACTTGAAAGTGTGAGAAAGAGAGAGGAAGAGAAGGGGTAAAAATGGACAAAAAAAAACTTCATGTGCCAAGCACATTACCATACTTAAGCGAGATTTGATGAAGTCGGTATTAGAGCCAATCACGTAACATGTATAAACATACAAGGCATCTACGTCAAAAAATGTGTAGTCCCATCTTGCAATTTTACACAAAGTTTAGTAACCAAGTGCCCGCATTTTATTTTGATTATAATTATTAAATTAATGATATTATTAAATTAAATTTGTTTATTATATTTAGAAGGATATTCATTTGAGTCCAAGTTTTATCTTGGGTTTGGAGGAATTAATTTTAGCCCTTAGATTGATGCTCATCAATGGCTGAGATTAACTTGATCAAATATATGTAATTTTGGGCGGAGGGGCAATTTCGTCAATTTACTCAAATATTTTGTACACACACTCCACCCATCTGGTTCATTCCTCACTTTGCACACACATCTGATACGTTTTTCTCTCCCTCTCTATCTCCATTCTAGGGTTTTCATCTCTCGAATTTCTTCATCGCCATCAATTATCTTCGGTTTCTTCGATTTCATCAACAATCAAACGTTTCATCTTCAGTAATCCATCTATAACGAATGGCGAAATCAAGCGAATCTCCAATTTCGAAACCTTCTTCTTCTAAAAAACAAAGTTCTGCTACAAAACGAGCTCCGACTAAAACTCCGGCTAAAACACAAGCTTCGGGTAAAGCACAAGCCCCGGCTAAAGCACAAGTTCCGGCTAAAATAGAAGCTCCGGCGAAAACTAAAGCTCCGGCTAAACAAATGCTTCGGCCAAAGCTCTAGGTAATTTTACTATGTTTTATTTAGCAATCAATCAAGTGTTTGTTCTATTTTCATTGTTTTCTTAATTTTTAGGGTTTTTAGAGATATAGTGCTTCGTGTTCATGTGATTTGTTTGTGATTATCTTATGTGTGTTATTTACCAGTATTACACAATTTTTGTCATCAGAACGTAATTGTTAGGTTTATAATCACATGTGATTTTTACAGAAATACCAAATTCCAACAGATTGTAATTGTTAGTGTTTTTAATCACATGTGATGTTTCTGTTTTAATGTACCTTTTAGGGTTTTTGTAATCAGTTTTTCATAGTTTTAATGTTTTAATCACATGTGATTGACAAAGCAAAATGTGATTGACCAAAGCAGAATCACATGTGATGTTTTTGTTTTAATGTACAATTTAAGCAGAATCACCTCTAATCAGTTTTTTATTGTTTTAATGTTTACCAAATGCCATCACAAGTGATTATTTTTTGTTTTAATGTGCAATTTAGGGGTTCTGTAATCAGATTGTAATTTTTGTCATCAGAATGTAATTGTTAGGTTTTCAATCACATGTGATTTTTACAGAAATCACATGTGATTGAAGTAATGCCATCACATGTGATTGTTCTTTGTTTTAATGTGCAATTTAGTGAAATTACTTCAAAGTCACAATTAGATGTTAACATGCAGTTTTTCGTTGTTTTAATATTTAATATTTTACATGTTTTACAGTTAAACAAACTCACAAACGCAAGGCTCCGGTTGACAAGGCTGATTCGAAGCCTAAAACTAAAGCAAAAGTTGTTGTTTTGAAGGAGTTACCTTCTCCTAGGCTTAGGAACACTCCTATGCCGTTTGCTAATGTTATGGATTCACTTACTCCTGCTAAAAAGGAATGCGTGAGCAAGCTTAGGTTTCGTTCTTTGTTAAACTTTAACATTGAACAATTGCCTGGTAACATTGCCTACTTTTTGAGTAGACAATTTGATTGTGATGATATGGTGATTAGGACTTCGAAGGGTGATATCAAGGTTGACTCTGAAGTGGTCAAAGATGTGTTTGGCTTTGAATATGCCGGAGTTGATTTAGATACCTTAGATGTTATTCCTGACAGCGAATTTGTTCAAAGTTGGTTTGATCAGTTGGAAACTGAACTGGTATTCGTGCAGCGGGACTCTTGAACTTGCACCAAAGTTTGATCCTAAAGAAGAAGGTGGAGAGGGTTTTATACGAATTGAAGATGAACAGGATAACATTGGTTCAGTTGAGGTATTATATGTATTTTTCTTTTATCTACTATGTTTTGATTCTGGTTTTGCCAATCACATGTGATTCTGCTTTTCCAATCACATGTGCTTCTGCTTTTCCAATCACATGTGATTATGCTTTTCCAATCACATGTGATTGTGCTTTAATTTACTGCATCACCTTATAATCTAACGTTTGTGCCTTATATGTTATATGCAGGACTATTGTTGAGTTATCAAGGAGAAGTTCAAACCGGTTGATGACTTGAAGATGTTTTTGTAAAAAAAAATAACCGAAGGTTTGACGAATTATCCCAACGAGAAGACTTTGATATCTTATCAAAGTAAAATGAATGAAGTTTTTAGAATGGTTGAGGGTGATGAAGTGAAGGTACCGATGAATGGTGCCGATGATGAGAAGAAGGAAGATGATGAGAAGAATTTAAGAAATCTCATGCGAAAGAAGACTACAGGATGGTTGTTCTTTATGCACAAAAATCAAGAGTTGACCGTGTTGAAAAATCAAAGGAGTTGTTAGAAAAGTGTAGTGTTTTGTGGAAAATAATTCCAGATTGTGTTATTTTGTTAGCCAGTCACTTGTGTATTTCTTTTCTATCTACTATTGTTGGATGGTAAATGAGAGTAATGGTTTAGATCAGGTTATGTTTGTTAGCCAATCACTTGTTATTGTTGGATGGTAAATGACAGTAATGGTTTAGATCTTAATTTCTGTATTTCTTTTCTATATACTATTGTTGATGGTTTTCATTGTTGATTGTTTATTAATTTTTATTAAACAGGTACTACAGGTTATGTTTGTTAGCCAATCACTTGTGATTTTGCATTTGACAATCACTTGTGATTATGCATGCCAATCACTTGTGATTATGTCAATCACTTGTGATTTTGCATGGCCAATCACTTGTGATTATGCCAATCACTTGTGATTTTGCATGTCCAATCACTTGTGATTAGGCATTGCCAATAACTTGTGATTGTGTATATTGTGATTAATGTAATCACATGTGATTGTACAATCCAGAATTACAAGTAATTGTAAATCACTATAACTTTATGATTATATAACAGTCCAGGGATCAAATGAGAACTTTTGTGGATTGAGAACCCTGAGAACTCACATGGTCATTCAACCATTCTACATTTTGATTTAGGGTTTAGCATGAGTTTTTTTTTTGTTTTTTTTGGATAAGGGGACTTTGCCCCAGAAAAATCCAATAGATGAAAATAAAGAGGTACAATTACAACGGGTATACCCGAGGGGAGATTTGTGACCTCCAAAACACTTACAAACGCCATACAAAGATGACAAAACCTAAAAAAGTTTTTAATGTACATCCCAAGTACTAACAATGTCAAATTTCCAAACAAAAGTAACTAACAAAGGACTAGAGCTGCAAATCATTTGAAACTGCATAGGACTGGCGCTGCAAAAAATCTGAAGATGCATCATATATACTCTGTTGGTCCCTGCAGTCCAAAAAACCAAAAAATTACCATTTGACTCTGCATTCTCATATTACCATTGAACCTCACTTGAAACACTTATAACCATTGACCATGTCCTTCAAAATTAACATCAAAACCCATAATCACGATCCTAATCTTGATTTGCTGTTGCACCATACCAATTAGAACACAATAATCATACCAAATAATTTTAAAACACATCACTACAATCTCAGACTGAGGTGAGGGCAAAATAAAACTAATGAGCTCAGTTGCACACTTTGGAGAAATACTAGTGCATTTTGTCATCAATTTGCCAATAAGAAAACCAAAAACCATCTTGAATAAGCACCTAAACACATCAAAAAGTCAAAACTCATTAAACCTGCAGTTTTGACTGAGAGTCCAACTTGGTCAACATTTTGAGAAATAAGCATACATTGACCAAATTTCTGTTTGCATTTCATCATAAGCCACAAAGTAAACTTTAAGCACCATTTATGTTCCCAAAATACCCTTTGACTCAAAAAGTCAACCTTTACTAAAAACCCTAAATATTCCATCAGATTCACACCTAAAACTCTACTCCTCTCATAATCATAATAAATCATATGTAAATCATCATTACTCCATAAAATCATCACATTATAACATGGAGTATCATCAGAGTTATAAGGTTGACCCGGCAAGGTCAAATTTCCCAAAACTAGATCATACAGGTGCAACGGTTGTAAACCTAATTCACCAATCACCAAATCCCAAACCAAAATGGGCCAACCCAGTGAAGATCTGACACAGACCTCTGATCCTAGACTATGTGGGCCCCAGAACTGATGTAGGACTCACTTATTACCATGTTTAGGTTGGTAATAAACACTTTGGTAGCCTGAGACCTGATGTGGAGCCCCAGAACGATTTAGAGTTTAGGGTTTAGGGTTTAGGAATTTGGGTTTAGAATGAGTTGTTTGGCTCTTTCTCGAATGTATTCATGAAGCAATTAAGAATCCATGTGTAACTCTCGGCTGTTTCATCCCTGATCAATCTCGCAGTAACTGTGACACACCTACGGTGGTTATCTATGCCAGTAAATGGTACAAACATGAGGTTGTACCTGTCCAAAAAGACAATCACATGTGATTAGAAACTCAAATATACCAAATAACATGTAAATCACATGTGATTAGAAACTCAAATATACTAAATAACATGTCAAAAAAGACTATCACATGTATTAGAAAATTCAATATACCAAATAACATTTCAATCACATGCGATTAGAAACACAAATATACCAAATAACATGTCAAAGAAGACAATCATATGTGATTAGAAACTCCAATATATCAAATAACATGGCAATCACATGTGATTAGAAACTGTAATAAGCCAAATAACATACTTGTTCGTTCTGTAGTGGTTGCATAAGTTATTGCATAATAAGTCACATGCGATTGAATAAGAAAACAATCACATGTTATTGAACAACAAAACATTCACAAACAAATTGCATATAGTTATAGTCATTTACAACAAACAAATTGCATAAGTTATAGTGACTGAATAACTTATTGCATCGTAAGTCACATGTGATTATCATTCATATCAAAGATTACTTAACAATAAAATACATCACATAATGTATTATCATAAAACTCAATCACATGTGATTGACTAACTGAAAATTTACAATAGTTCGGTTTCTATCTTCATTGTATTGATCATTATCACTTTATATCACAGTAATGCATTATCATAAAACACTTACATGTGATTTTTACAAGAAATTACATGTGATTGACGAAGAAATTACTTAAATTCACAGTAAACACAGTTTCATCATATCTAATCACATGTGATTGAAGAAGAAAAATACACATACCTTCAGCATTCTGGATTTCATTTAGTTCTTCATCACTGATATCGATTTCTGGTTCCATTTGCTTAAATTGAAGGTGAATATCAATTGATTTTGAGAACGAATTCGTATATCCTTTCAATTTGGAGTGAACGACTGTTTACGAATAGAAGTTAAATACATTACGGAATCGTATAATCAGAAATTGGAGTGAATTAACGGTGTTAACGAGGTTGAAGATGACTGAATTTTTCGCCGGAGAAACCTTAATCGCCATCGCCGGGAGCTGTTTAGGGGCTTTGAAGGTTTTGCTCGATAACATTCATAGTTTTGCTACGTACGTAGATGTGTATTTGCAAAATGACGACAATACCCTCCCTGTATAATTTGGTAGTTTAATCTAGTTCATTGATAAAAAATGATCCAAGGGCTGAGGAGTGTTCCTGTGATCTCAACCTTTTTCTTGTTTTCTCCTGATTACAACTCATTATATTTAATGTAATGTGAAATATAATGTATATATGCTATTGAAGCAATTTTTCACGTCAATTTTCATTGGTCATTGATATTTTCACTTTTGAGATTGATAAATTCACTTGAACTGTGCATTGGATACTTGTAATGTACAAGTGCTAATGCATATTTTGTAGTGAATTTATCATTTTTATTAGTGGTTATATCACCATCCATTTTCATTATGTTAAATTGAAGTGTAGCTCTAATAATTATGTCTAATGAATTTAAAGATACATATTTTTTACTAATACATACTTTTATTATAATCACTCACTCTTATAACTTTTGTACCATCATTGTATATATTTTATTGTATGGGTTATGCTAAAATGTGTTATGGTGACATATGATAAAAGCATTAATTCATCATAAAATTTACTTTAAAAAAATATTATATTGTATTATAATTATTTCATTTGAAACCAAACTTTTCGTGTTATCCAACTTATTCAAGAATTGGACGAAGAGTCCGAAGTCGAGTTCGCTCCTCATATTCCTAGAGTTCGTGGATATATTCTGAGAGATCGAGAGTCAGCAGCGCAACGATTGTGAAACGATTACTTTACCGACGCACCAGTTTATCCGGCTAAGAAATTTAAAAGGCGATTTCGAATGCGCATAAATTTATTTCTCCGTATAGCTCAAGGTATAACTACATTTAATGGTAACTGTATTCCAGAACATTTTGATTTTTTCTAGAGAAAGGAATTATGCGTTTGGTAGGCAGTCGTTTACTACTTTACAAAAGTGTAGTTCGGCTATACGTCGGTTGGCTTATGGATTGAGCCGTGATGCTCTCGATGAATATTTACATATGAGTGAGCAAACATCAGTATTATGTTTAGATAACTTTTGTACATGTATTATTGATTTATATAAAAATCGATACATGAGATCTCCCACAGTAACCGATTTTGCACGATTATATAGTGCACACGAGGAGAAACATGGATTCAAGGGTATGCTCGGTAGTATCGATTGCATGCATTGGGAATGGAAGAATTGTCTTGTTGCTTATAAAGGACAATACACTATGGGTGATCACAAGAAACCGACGATTATGCTTGAAGCGATGGCTTCATATGACTTGTGGATTTGACATGCTTTTTTCGGGATGGCAGGTTCCAACAATGATATGAATGTTTTGAATCAGTCACCGGTTTTTGATGGACTAAAGAACGAAACAGCTCCATCTGCACCATTTGAGGTTAATGGTCATAAATACACCAAAGGTTATTACCTTGCCGATGGTATATATCTTGATTGGGCGACACTGATTAAAGGAATGTCGTGCCCCACAGATGAACCAATAATTAAGTTCACAAGTTTTCAAACAAGTGCACGAAAAGACATAGAGAGGGCATTTGGTGTTCTTCAAGGGCGATTTCATATTTTAAGCCAACCTTCACGGACTTTGAAAGTAAACAAGATGCAAAGACTAATGGAATGTTGTCTCATTTTACATAATATGATTTTAGAAGACAATGATTTTGTGCTATGTAAATGGGAAGAAAGATTTATAACCGAGGAAAGAGCAAATCGTGCCCAACGAGTAAGGAATAGAGGACGTGATTAAGACATTGTCACAAGAGAAATAATGGATAGGGCGGTGCACGACCAACTGACTGAAGATTTAACCGAGCATATTTGGAATCTTTCAACATCATTTCGAACTAAGAATTAGTCTTTAATTATGTAATCTTTAATTTTATTATTATTTTAGATTATAATTTTTTTTATTACTTATTTTATTTAATTGTTTGTATTTTGTTTTTATTATTAATGAATATCTTATCTTATTATTTCAAACTCTAAATAATGTATTAAATTATATAACAAAAATGTAAAAATAAAAAAACTAGTGGACCCTACTGAAACTGACACTGAAAACTAACACTGCACAGTCAGAGTCAGATTGCATTTTCAGGCCAAAAAGTGCCAAAACTGACTGTGACGTCACACTGAGGGTTTAAAATGGTCTTATGCTAACATGTGTTATGGTGACACATCATAAAAGCATTAATTAATTAATCATAAAATTTACTTTATAAAAATATTATATTATATTATATTATAATTATATCATTTGAAACCAAGCTTTAACTGTTCACACAATTTTTTTATTATCTAAAAGATATTTTCGTCCTTTTACACCATTTTTTGTTATAATGATATCATTTGAAACCAATCTTTTACTGTTCACACAATTTTTTTATTATATAAATGGTATTTTCGTCTTTTTACACCATCTTTTAAAGGATATTTTGAAATGTCCCGTTCTTATTGATTAAAAACGTTCCATATTAATTGATTTCGTTGCGAGGTTTTGACCTCTATATGAGACGTTTTTCAAAGACTGCATTCATTTTTAAACAAACCATAACCTTTATTTCATCAATAAAGGTTTAAAAAGCTTTACGTAGATTATCAAATAATGATAATCTAAAATATCCTGTTTACACACGACCATTACATAATGGTTTACAATACAAATATGTTACAACAAAATAAGTTTCTTGAATGCAGTTTTTACACAATATCATACAAGCATGGACTCCAAATCTCGTCCTTATTTAACTATGCGACAGCGGAAGCTCTTAATAATCACCTGAGAATAAACATGCTTAAAACGTCAACAAAAATGTTGGTGAGTTATAGGTTTAACCTATATATATCAAATCATAATAATAGACCACAAGATTTCATATTTCAATACACATCCCATACATAGAGATAAAAATCATTCATATGGTGAACACCTGGTAACCGACATTAACAAGATGCATATATAAGAATATCCCAATCATTCCGGGACACCCTTCGGATATGATATAAATTTCGAAGTACTAAAGCATCCGGTACTTTGGATGGGGCTTGTTGGGCCCGATAGATCTATCTTTAGGATTCGCGTCAATTAGGGTGTCTGTTCCCTAATTCTTAGATTACCAGACTTAATAAAAAGGGGCATATTCGATTTCGATAATTCAACCATAGAATGTAGTTTCACGTACTTGTGTCTATTTTGTAAATCATTTATAAAACCTGCATGTATTCTCATCCCAAAAATATTAGATTTTAAAAGTGGGACTATAACTCACTTTCACAGATTTTTACTTCGTCGGGAAGTAAGACTTGGCCACTGGTTGATTCACGAACCTATAACAATATATACATATATATCAAAGTATGTTCAAAATATATTTACAACACTTTTAATATATTTTGATGCTTTAAGTTTATTAAGTCAGCTGTCCTCGTTAGTAACCTATAACTAGTTGTCCACAGTTAGATATACAGAAATAAATCGATAAATATTATCTTGAATCAATCCACGACCCAGTGTATACGTATCTCAGTATTGATCACAACTCAAACTATACATATTTTGGAATCAACCTCAACCCTGTATAGCTAACTCCAACATTCACATATAGAGTGTCTATGGTTGTTCCGAAATATATATAGATGTGTCGACATGATAGGTCGAAACATTGTATACGTGTCTATGGTATCTCAAGATTACATAATATACAATACAAGTTGATTAAGTTATGGTTGGAATATATTTGTTACCAATTTTCACGTAGCTAAAATGAGAAAAATTATCCAATCTTGTTTTACCCATAACTTCTTCATTTTAAATCCGTTTTGAGTGAATCAAATTGCTATGGTTTCATATTGAACTCTATTTTATGAATCTAAACAGAAAAAGTATAGGTTTATAGTCGGAAAAATAAGTTACAAGTCGTTTTTGTAAAGGTAGTCATTTCAGTCGAAAGAACGACGTCTAGATGACCATTTTAGAAAACATACTTCCACTTTGAGTTTAACCATAATTTTTGGATATAGTTTCATGTTCATAATAAAAATCATTTTCTCAGAATAACAACTTTTAAATCAAAGTTTATCATAGTTTTTAATTAACTAACCCAAAACAGCCCGCGGTGTTACTACGACGGCGTAAATCCGGTTTTACGGTGTTTTTCGTGTTTCCAGGTTTTAAATCATTAAGTTAGCATATCATATAGATATAGAACATGTGTTTAGTTGATTTTAAAAGTCAGTTAGAAGGATTAACTTTTGTTTGCGAACAAGTTTAGAATTAACTAAACTATGTTCTAGTGATTACAAGTTTAAACCTTCGAATAAGATAGCTTTATATGTATGAATCGAATGATGTTATGAACATCATTACTACCTTAAGTTCCTTGGATAAACCTACTGGAAAAGAGAAAAAATGGATCTAGCTTCAATGGATCCTTGGATGGCTCGAAGTTCTTGAAGCAGAATCATGACACGAAAACAAGTTCAAGTAAGATCATCACTTAAAATAAGATTGTTATAGTTATAGAAATTGAACCAAAGTTTGAATATGATTATTACCTTGTATTATAATGATAACCTACTGTAAGAAACAAAGATTTCTTGAGGTTGGATGATCACCTTACAAGATTGGAAGTGAGCTAGCAAACTTGAAAGTATTCTTGATTTTATGAAACTAGAACTTTTGGAATTTATGAAGAACACTTAGAACTTGAAGATAGAACTTGAGAGAGATCAATTAGATGAAGAAAATTGAAGAATGAAAGTGTTTGTAGGTGTTTTTGGTCGTTGGTGTATGGATTAGATATAAAGGATATGTTATTTTGTTTTCATGTAAATAAGTCATGAATGATTACTCATATTTTTGTAATTTTATGAGATATTTCATGCTAGTTGCCAAATGATGGTTCCCACATGTGTTAGGTGACTCACATGGGCTGCTAAGAGCTGATCATTGGAGTGTATATACCAATAGTACATACATCTAAAATCTGTGTATTGTACGAGTACGAATACGGGTGCATACGAGTAGAATTGTTGATGAAACTGAACGAGGATGTAATTGTAAGCATTTTTGTTAAGTAGAAGTATTTTGATAAGTGTATTGAAGTCTTTCAAAAGTGTATAAATACATATTAAAACACTACATGTATATACATTTTAACTGAGTCGTTAAGTCATCGTTAGTCGTTACATGTAAGTGTTGTTTTGAAACTTTTAGGTTAACGATCTTGTTAAATGTTGTTAAACCAATGTTTATAATATCAAATGAGATTTTAAATTATTATATTATCATGATATTATCATGCATGAATATCTCTTAATATGATATATATACATTAAATGTCTTTACAACGATAATCGTTACATATATGTCTCGTTTAAAAATCATTAAGTTAGTAGTCTTGTTTTTACATATGTAGTTCATTGTTAATATACTTAATGATATGTTTACTTATCATAGTATCATGTTAACTATATATATATCCATATATATGTCATCATATAGTTTTTACAAGTTTTAACGTTCGTGAATCACCGGTCAACTTGGGTGGTCAATTGTCTATATGAAACATATTTCAATTAATCAAGTCTTAACAAGTTTGATTGCTTAACATGTTGGAAACATTTAATCATGTAAATATCAATCTCAATTAATATATATAAACATGGAAAAGTTCGGGTCACTACAGTACCTACCCGTTAAATAAATTTCGTCCCGAAATTTTAAGCTGTTGAAGGTGTTGATGAATCTTCTGGAAATAGATGCGGGTATTTCTTCTTCATCTGATCTTCACGCTCCCAGGTGAACTCGGGTCCTCTACGAGCATTCCATCGAACCTTAACAATTGGTATCTTGTTTTGCTTAAGTCTTTTAACCTCACGATCCATTATTTCGACGGGTTCTTCGATGAATTGAAGTTTTTCGTTGATTTGGATTTCATCTAACGGAATAGTGAGATCTTCTTTAGCAAAACATTTCTTCAAATTCGAGACGTGGAAAGTGTTATGTACAGCCGCGAGTTGTTGAGGTAACTCAAGTCGGTAAGCTACTGGTCCGACACGATCAATAATCTTGAATGGTCCAATATACCTTGGATTTAATTTCCCTCGTTTACCAAATCGAACAACGCCTTTCCAAGGTGCAACTTTAAGCATGACCATCTCTCCAATTTCAAATTCTATATCTTTTCTTTTAATGTCAGCGTAGCTCTTTTGTCGACTTTGGGCAGTTTTCAACCGTTGTTGAATTTGGATGATCTTCTCGGTAGTTTCTTGTATAATCTCCGGACCCGTAATCTGTCTATCCCCCACCTCACTCCAACAAATCGGAGACCTGCACTTTCATCCATAAAGTGCTTCAAACGGCACCATCTCAATGCTTGAATGGTAGCTGTTGTTGTAGGAAAATTCCGCTAACGGTAGATGTCGATCCCAACTGTTTCTGAAATCAATAACACATGCTCGTAGCATGTCTTCAAGCGTTTGTATCGTCCTTTCGCTCTGCCCATCAGTTTGTGGATGATAGGCAGTACTCATGTCTAGACGAGTTCCTAATGCTTGCTGTAATGTCTGCCAGAATCTTGAAATAAATCTGCCATCCCTATCAGAGATAATAGAGATTGGTATTCCATGTCTGGAGATGACTTCCTTCAAATACAGTCGTGCTAACTTCTCCATCTTGTCATCTTCTCTTATTGGTAGGAAGTGTGCGGATTTGGTGAGACGATCAACTATTACCCAAATAGTATCAAAACCACTTGCAGTCCTTGGCAATTTAGTGATGAAATCCATGGTAATGTTTTCCCATTTCCATTCCGGGATTTCGGGTTGTTGAAGTAGACCTGATGGTTTCTGATGTTCAGCTTTGACCTTAGAACACGTCAAACATTCTCCTACGTATTTAGCAACATCGGCTTTCATACCCGGCCACCAAAAATATTTCTTGAGATCCTTGTACATCTTCCCCGTTCCAGGATGTATTGAGTATCTGGTTTTATGAGCTTCTCTAAGTACCATTTCTCTCATATCTCCAAATTTTGGTACCCAAATCCTTTCAGCCCTATACCGGGTTCCGTCTTCCCGAATATTAAGATGCTTCTCCGATCCTTTGGGTATTTCATCCTTTAAATTTCCCTCTTTTAAAACTCCTTGTTGCGCCTCCTTTATTTGAGTAGTAAGGTTATTATAAATCATTATATTCATAGATTTTACTCAAATGGGTTCTCTGTCCTTCCTGCTCAAGGCATCGGCTACCACATTTGCCTTCCCCGGGTGGTAACGAATCTCAAAGTCGTAATCATTCAATAATTCAATCCACCTACGCTGCCTCATATTCAGTTGTTTCTGGTTAAATATGTGTTGAAGACTTTTGTGGTCGGTATATATAATACTTTTGACCCCATATAAGTAGTGCCTCCAAGTCTTTAATGCAAAAACAACCGCGCCTAATTCCAAATCATGCGTCGTATAATTTTGTTCGTGAATCTTCAATTGTCTAGACGCATAAGCAATCACCTTCGTTCGTTGCATTAATACACAACCGAGACCTTGCTTTGATGCATCACAATAAATCACAAAATCATCATTCCCTTCAAGCAATGACAATATAGGTGCCGTAGTTAGCTTTTTCTTCAATAACTGAAACGCTTTCTCTTGTTCATCATTCCATTCAAATTTCTTCCCTTTATGCGTTAATGCAGTCAAGGGTTTTGCTATTCTGGAAAGGTCTTGGATGAACCTTCTGTAGTAACCAGCTAGTCCTAAAAACTGGCGTATGTGTTTCGGAGTTTTCGGGGTTTCCCACTTTTCAACAGTTTCTATCTTTGCCGGATCCACCTTAATACCTTCTTTGTTCACTATGTGACCGAGGAATTGAACTTCTTCCAGCCAAAATGCACACTTTGAAAACTTAGCGTACAATTCTTCCTTTCTCAATACTTCTAACACCTTTCTCAAATGTTCACCGTGTTCTTGGTCATTCTTTGAGTAAATAAGTATGTCATCAATGAAAACAATGACAAACTTGTCAAGGTATGGTCCACACACTCGGTTCATAAGGTCCATGAACACAGCTGGTGCATTAGTTAAACCAAACGGCATACCATAAACTCGTAATGACCATAACGTGTTCTGAAAGCAGTCTTTGGAATATCATCTTCTTTCACCCGCATTTGATGATACCCGGAACGTAAGTCAATCTTTGAATAAACAGACGAGCCTTGTAGTTGATCAAATAAGTCGTCGATTCTCGGTAGTGGGTAGCGGTTCTTGATGGTAAGTTTGTTCAACTCTCGGTAGTCGATACACAACCTGAATGTACCATCTTTCTTCTTGACAAACAAAACAGGAGCTCCCCACGGTGATGTGCTTGGTCGAATGAAACCACGCTCTAAAAGTTCTTCTAATTGGCTTTGCAGTTCTTTCATCTCGCTGGGTGCGAGTCTGTAAGGAGCACGAGCTATTGGTGCAGCTCCTGGTACAAGATCTATTTGAAATTCAACGGATCGATGTGGGGGTAATCCCGGTAATTCTTTCGGAAATACATCGGGAAATTCTTTTGCAATGGGAACATCATTGATGCTCTTTTCTTCAGTTTGTACTTTCTCGACGTGTGCTAGAACAGCATAGCAACCTTTTCTTATTAGTTTTTGTGCCTTCAAATTACTAATAAGATGTAGCTTCGTGTTGCCCTTTTCTCCGTACACCATTAAGGGTTTTCCTTTTTCTCGTATAATGCGAATTGCATTTTTGTAACAAACGATATCCGCTTTCACTTCTTTCAATCAGTCCATACCGATTATCACATCAAAACTCCGTAACTCTACTGGTATTAAATCAATCTTAAATGTTTCGCTAACCAGTTTAATTTCTCGATTCCGACATATATTATCTGCTGAAATTAATTTACCATTTACTAATTCGAGTAAAAATTTACTATCCAAAGGCGTCAATGGGCAACTTAATTTAGCACAAAAATCTCTACTCATATAGCTTCTATCCGCACCCGAATCAAATAAAACGTAAGCAGATTTATTGTCAATAAGAAACGTACCCGTAACAAGCTCCGGGTCTTCCTGTACCTCTGCCGCATTAATATTGAAAACTCTTCCACGGCCTTGTCCATTCGTGTTCTCCTGGTTCGGGCAATTTCTAATAATGTGGCCCGGTTTTCCACATTTATAACAAACTACATTGGCATAACTTGCTCCGACACTACTTGCTCCACCATTACTCGTTCCGACACCATTTGTTCCTTTCGTTCTATTAACCCCTGGTTCGTAGACCTCACACTTCGCCGCGCTATGACCATTTCTTTTACACTTGTTGCAAAATTTGGTGCAGAACCCCGAGTGATACTTTTCACACCTTTGGCATAGCTGCTTCTGATTGTTGTTGTTGTTGCGGTTATTATTGTTGTTGGGATGATTGTTGTAGTTGCTGTTGTTGTTGTTGTTGTTGTTGGGCCGTTTGTTGTAGTTGCGATTGATGTTGCGATTGTTGGGATAATTGTTGCGATTGCTGTTGTTGTTGTATTGGTGATTCTTATCACCATTTTCCTCCCACTTTCTTTTGACTTGCTTCACATTGGCCTCTTCAGCAGTCTGTTCTTTAATTCTTTCTTCAATCTGGTTCACTAGTTTGTGAGCCATTCTACATGCCTGTTGTATGGAGGCGGGCTCGTGTGAACTTATATCTTCTTGGATTCTTTCCGGTAATCCTTTCACAAATGCGTCGATCTTCTCTTCCTCATCTTCGAATGCTCCCGGACACAATAGGCACAATTCTGTGAATCGTCTTTCGTACGTGGTAATATCAAATCCTTGGGTTCGTAACCCTCTAAGTTCTGTCTTGAGCTTATTGATCTCGGTTCTGGGACGGTACTTCTCGTTCATCAAGTGCTTGAATGCTGACCACGGTAGTGCGTACGCATCGTCTTGTCCCACTTGCTCTAGATAGGTATTCCACCATGTTAACGCAGAACCTGTGAAGGTATGCGTAGCGTACTTCACTTTGTCCTCTTCAGTACACTTACTTATGGCAAACACCGATTCGACCTTCTCGGTCCACCGTTTCAATCCGATCGGTCCTTCGGTTCCATCAAATTCCAAAGGTTTGCAGGCAGTGAATTCTTTGTAGGTGCATCCTACACGATTTCCTGTACTGCTAGATCCAAGGTTATTGTTGGTATGTAGCGCAGCCTGTACTGCGGCTATGTTTGAAGCTAGAAAAGTACGGAATTCCTCTTCATTCATATTCACTGTGTGTCGAGTAGTCGGTGCCATTTCCTTCAAAATAGTCAAATGGAACAAGTTAATCATACAGAATATTAAGAGTAGTTAATAGTATTTCGTAGCATAATATGAACTCATTTATAAAAGCTTTTTCTTCATATTAGCGTTTTATAAGTTTAAATTCGGGTAGTACCTACCCGTTAAGTTCATACTTAGTAGCTAATATACAATTCAACTACTACAATTCTATATGAAAAACTGATTATAATAATATTTCGCGTTCAAACTTTTATACAATATTTTACAAACTTACAATACCGCTTATTTTACATAAAGCATGAAATATAGCACACAATAACTTTGATACAAGATAGTTGTGAAGATAATTCTAGCTAGTACACAAGTCGTTCCGCAAAGACAATAAAGACACGCAATTCATACGTCCAGAAACAAGTCATGCATTCTGGTTTTACTAGGACTACTTCCCATCCTTGGTCTTGTGCAACATAACCGTTATGGCCATTGATAAGACAGCGTGTTGTAACGTCGTCAAAGGGACGAGGGTTACGTAATGTCCAACAGTCCCGTAACAATCTAAAAACCTCATTTCTTACCCCAATTACCGACTCCGTCACTTGTGGAAACGTTTTGTTTAATAGTTGTAGCCCGATGTTCTTGTTCTCACTTTGGTGAGAAGCGAACATTACTAACCCATAAGCATAGCATGCTTCTTTATGTTGCATGTTAGCCGCTTTTTCTAAATCATGAAGTCCTATATTCGGATACATTGAGTCAAAATAATTTCTTAACCCGTTGCGTAAAATAGCATTTGAGTTCCCCGCAATATATTCATCAAAGTAAACACAACGTAACTTATGGGTTTCCCAATGTGATATCCCCCATCTTTCAAACGAAAGTCTCTTATAAACCAAGACATTCTTGGAACGTTCTTCGAATGTCTTACAAACTGATCTCGCCTTAAATAGTTGTGCCGAGGAATTCTGGCCGACTCTAGACAAGATTTCATGAATCATGTCTCCTGGTAGGTCTCTTAAAATATTGGGTTGTCTATCCATTTTGTGTTTTTATACTGTAAAATAGACAAGAGTTAGATTCATAAAAAAAATACTTATTAATACAAGCAATTTTTACATATATCATAAAGCATAAGCACACTATATTACATATATTACACCACATGAATACAACTATCTTATTCCGACTCGCTTGTTTCTTCTTCTTCGGTTTTGGTTCGTTTTGCCAAGTTTCTAGGGATATATGATTTTCCCCTAATACGAGCCGTCGTTATCCACATTGGTTTAGAAAAACCTGGTGGTTTAGAGGTTCCCGGGTCATTGTTACAACTTAAGGACTTCGGGGGTTGACGATACATATAAAGTTCATCGGGGTTGGAATTAGATTTCTCTATTTTTATGCCCTTTCCCTTATTATTTTCTTTTGCCTTTTTAAATTCAGTTGGGGTAATTTCTATAACATCATCGGAATTCTCGTCGGAATCCGATTCATCGGAGAATTGGTAATCCTCCCAATATTTTGCTTCCTTGGCGGAAACACCATTGACCATAATTAACCTTGGTCGGTTGGTTGAGGTTTTTCTTTTACTTAACCGTTTTATTATTTCCCCCACCGGTTCTATTTCTTCATCCGGTTCCGATTCTTCTTCCGGTTCCGATTCTTCTTCCGGTTCCGACTCTTCTTCCGGTTCCGATTCTTCTTCCGGTTCCGACTCTTCTTCCGGTTCCTCTTCGGGAACTTGTGAATCAGTCCACGAATCATTCCAATTTACATTTGACTCTTCATTATTATTAGGTGAGTCAATGGGACTTGTTCTAGAGGTAGACATCTATCACATAATATCAAACGCGTTAAGAGATTAATATATCACATAATATTCACATGTTAAAAATATATAGTTTCCAACAAAATTTGTTAAGCAATCATTTTTCAAGTAAACACGGTCGAAGTCCAGACTCACTAATGCATCCTAACAAACTCGATAAGACACACTAATGCAAAATTCTGGTTCTCTAAGACCAACGCTCTGATACCAACTGAAATGTCCCGTTCTTATTGAATAAAAACGTTCCATATTAATTGATTTCGTTGCGAGGTTTTGACCTCTATATGAGACGTTTTTCAAAGACTGCATTCATTTTTAAACAAACCATAACCTTTATTTCATCAATAAAGGTTTAAAAAGCTTTACGTAGATTATCAAATAATGATAATCTAAAATATCCTGTTTACACACGACCATTACATAATGGTTTACAATACAAATATGTTACAACAAAATAAGTTTCTTGAATGCAGTTTTTACACAATATCATACAAGCATGGACTCCAAATCTCGTCCTTATTTAACTATGCGACAGCGGAAGCTCTTAATAATCACCTGAGAATAAACATGCTTAAAACGTCAACAAAAATGTTGGTGAGTTATAGGTTTAACCTATATATATCAAATCATAATAATAGACCACAAGATTTCATATTTCAATACACATCCCATACATAGAGATAAAAATCATTCATATGGTGAACACCTGGTAACCGACATTAACAAGATGCATATATAAGAATATCCCCATCATTCCGGGACACCCTTCGGATATGATATAAATTTCGAAGTACTAAAGCATCCGGTACTTTGGATGGGGCTTGTTGGGCCCGATAGATCTATCTTTAGGATTCGCGTCAATTAGGGTGTCTGTTCCCTAATTCTTAGATTACCAGACTTAATAAAAAGGGGCATATTCGATTTCGATAATTCAACCATAGAATGTAGTTTCACGTACTTGTGTCTATTTTGTAAATCATTTATAAAACCTGCATGTATTCTCATCCCAAAAATATTAGATTTTAAAAGTGGGACTATAACTCACTTTCACAGATTTTTACTTCGTCGGGAAGTAAGACTTGGCCACTGGTTGATTCACGAACCTATAACAATATATACATATATATCAAAGTATGTTCAAAATATATTTACAACACTTTTAATATATTTTGATGCTTTAAGTTTATTAAGTCAGCTGTCCTCGTTAGTAACCTATAACTAGTTGTCCACAGTTAGATATACAGAAATAAATCGATAAATATTATCTTGAATCAATCCACGACCCAGTGTATACGTATCTCAGTATTGATCACAACTCAAACTATACATATTTTGGAATCAACCTCAACCCTGTATAGCTAACTCCAACATTCACATATAGAGTGTCTATGGTTGTTCCGAAATATATATAGATGTGTCGACATGATAGGTCGAAACATTGTATACGTATCTATGGTATCTCAAGATTACATAATATACAATACAAGTTGATTAAGTTATGGTTAGAATATATTTGTTACCAATTTTCACGTAGCTAAAATGAGAAAAATTATCCAATCTTGTTTTACCCATAACTTCTTCATTTTAAATCCGTTTTGAGTGAATCAAATTGCTATGGTTTCATATTGAACTCTATTTTATGAATCTAAACAGAAAAGTATAGGTTTATAGTCGGAAAAATAAGTTACAAGTCGTTTTTATAAAGGTAGTCATTTCAGTCGAAAGAACGACGTCTAGATGACCATTTTAGAAAACATACTTCCACTTTGAGTTTAACCATAATTTTTGGATATAGTTTCATGTTCATAATAAAAATCATTTTCTCAGAATAACAACTTTTAAATCAAAGTTTATCATAGTTTTTAATTAACTAACCCAAAACAGCCCGCGGTGTTACTACGACGGCGTAAATCCGGTTTTACGGTGTTTTTCGTGTTTCCAGGTTTTAAATCATTAAGTTAGCATATCATATAGATATAGAACATGTGTTTAGTTGATTTTAAAAGTCAGTTAGAAGGATTAACTTTTGTTTGCGAACAAGTTTAGAATTAACTAAACTATGTTCTAGTGATTACAAGTTTAAACCTTCGAATAAGATAGCTTTATATATATGAATCGAATGATGTTATGAACATCATTACTACCTTAAGTTCCTTGGATAAACCTACTGGAAAAGAGAAAAAATGGATCTAGCTTCAATGGATCCTTGGATGGCTCGAAGTTCTTGAAGCAGAATCATGACACGAAAACAAGTTCAAGTAAGATCATCACTTAAAATAAGATTGTTATAGTTATAGAAATTGAACCAAAGTTTGAATATGATTATTACCTTGTATTAGAATGATAACTTACTGTAAGAAACAAAGATTTCTTGAGGTTGGATGATCACCTTACAAGATTGGAAGTGAGCTAGCAAACTTGAAAGTATTCTTGATTTTATGAAACTAGAACTTTTGGAATTTATGAAGAACACTTAGAACTTGAAGATAGAACTTGAGAGAGATCAATTAGATGAAGAAAATTGAAGAATGAAAGTGTTTGTAGGTGTTTTTGGTCGTTGGTGTATGGATTAGATATAAAGGATATGTTATTTTGTTTTCATGTAAATAAGTCATGAATGATTACTCATATTTTTGTAATTTTATGAGATATTTCATGCTAGTTGCCAAATGATGGTTCCCACATGTGTTAGGTGACTCACATGGGCTGCTAAGAGCTGATCATTGGAGTGTATATACCAATAGTACATACATCTAAAAGCTGTGTATTGTACGAGTACGAATACGGGTGCATACGAGTAGAATTGTTGATGAAACTGAACGAGGATGTAATTGTAAGCATTTTTGTTAAGTAGAAGTATTTTGATAAGTGTATTGAAGTCTTTCAAAAGTGTATAAATACATATTAAAACACTACATGTATATACATTTTAACTGAGTCGTTAAGTCATCGTTAGTCGTTACATGTAAGTGTTGTTTTGAAACTTTTAGGTTAACGATCTTGTTAAATGTTGTTAACCCAATGTTTATAATATCAAATGAGATTTTAGATTATTATATTATCATGATATTATCATGTATGAATATCTCTTAATATGATATATATACATTAAATGTCTTTACAACGATAATCGTTACGTATATGTCTCGTTTAAAAATCATTAAGTTAGTAGTCTTGTTTTTACATATGTAGTTCATTGTTAATATACTTAATGATATGTTTACTTATCATAGTATCATGTTAACTATATATATATCCATATATATGTCATCATATAGTTTTTACAAGTTTTAACGTTCGTGAATCACCGGTCAACTTGGGTGGTCAATTGTCTATATGAAACATATTTCAATTAATCAAGTCTTAACAAGTTTGATTGCTTAACATGTTGGAACCATTTAATCATGTAAATATCAATCTCAATTAATATATATAAACATGGAAAAGTTCGGGTCACTACATATTTTCGTCTTTTTCACAAGATTTTATGTATCAACATTTTTTTCTGTTAATATTCCACATGGCCTTTTGTGAGAGGTGGGTTACAAAACCTCTTTCTATAGTCACAAAGCAAATGTATTTTCCGGCACATTCTTCATGGTTCGGATATTGGTACTTCTTGGTTTAAGTTCGTGCCTCGTAAAGTCAACGTGTTTATTTGGCGTCTTCGTCTCGAGTGTCTTCCCGTTCGTTGGAATCTTTCCGCTAAAGGGTTAGATATTGTTTCCATCGTTTGTTCGTCTTGCAACAATGGAGTAGAGACATGCAAACACGTGTTTTTCGATTGTAATCTTGCTCGTGAGGTATGGCTTAAGGTTCGCATTTGGCTTAATTGTGGTTTGCCTTTTTTTGACTCGTGAGATTCTTTTTTATCATGGTTGGAAGGTGTTCGATTACAAGTGACTTCAAAGAATAAGATTATTGCGGTGGTGGTTACGTGCTTATGGGTTTTGTGGCGTTTTCGTAACGGTCTTGTGTTTAATGATTCTTTTTGTAGTAGAAGTAACTTATTTGATGTTATTAGATTAGTTGCTTTTCGTTGGTTGAAAAATAGGGGTCAACGTGTTTCTAATTGGAACACTTGGCTTGCTACTCCTTTGTAATTATCCCTTAGCGTCTTGCTAGGGATCGGTTTTTTAATATAATCATTTTTTGGCCGTTGAAAAAAAAATGTATTTTCCGGCAAGATTCCGGCGAGCATGCCGGATCTAACTCATAAAACGTTTATTTTTTCGACAAATGTATTTTTCAGGTGTGGATTCACTGTCACGGATTTGAACCAAAAAAGGTCTACTCAAACTTCTTATCCACACCAAATAATATTTTCAGATCTCTAACCGACGTTGCCACCACCACCGGTGAGATGACCGGAAAAAAATGAGTGACGGAGACTCAGATCTGGCTCGGACACCATAATCAACCTCTAGCCATTACGACCGTAGTCTTCCGTCCATCACCACCACTATGAACGACCTCCGCCTACTACCCCTATCATATTAAAACAAAACATGAGCATTGAAAAAAAAACTAAAAAGGAAAAACAAATCTAAGAGTGGAAATACTAAGAAGTTGCGTCACTACTTCATGTCCTTCACAGTTCATTTTGTGACAAGATGTGACCCAATCAAACATTTAATGTCTCGAGCTATACTCATAACTCATACGGAGAGCTGCTCGGCGGTTCCTCACTCTAGCAGGCTATGACATGAAATGTGTAACTCCCAACGCAATTAAAAGTAAAGCCTGTGTGGGAGAGACGTCGATTTTACCGGAAATAGAGAATAACGTCGGTGGATTTACCAGAAGTGGTCGTCGGATTATAGATGAGAAAGAGACATCGATTTTACCGGAAATAGAGAATAACGTCGGTGGATTGACCAGAAGTGGCCGCCGGATTATAGACGAGAAAGAAGGCTTTCCTAAATTCTTCCGTAAACAACTACGATAAACGAGTATACCGCGGCATCGCGCGGTGGACCAATTGCTTGTTATATTCAATGAGAAATATTCTAATGAATCAAACTTTTAAGTTGAGATCCAAGGGACCAATCAAAGTGCGACATGTGACGCGACAATCACATGTGATTGAAAAAAAAGTTTTTTTTTTCAATTTTTTTCGAATTTTTTTTTCAATCAGATGTGATTGGATTTGACATGCAGTAAATCACATATGATTCTGCATACCAATAACATGTGATTGTAAAACACAATCACATGTGATTTTGCATGTGAAATTTAATCACATATGATTAAAAAAATTGATTTTTTTTTTAAAACAAATAAAATTTTGATTTTTTTTCAATCACACGTGATTGGATTTGACATGCAGAATCACATGTGATTGCGTTGTACAGTCACATTTGATTGGATTTGACATGCTAAATAAAATAAAAAAATATTTTTTTTCAATCATATGTGATTATCGCGTCACATGTCGTGCTGTGATTGTTTCGTTAAATTTCAAGCAAATTGTTGAATTCAAAAGATTACAGCTCTATATTTTAATACACATTTAATTTTAGAAAGTTTTGTGTTCATTAAATGTTTTCTTATTAAGGATACATTGTTCATTATTTATAATGTACAATGAAATTTCTACCCCCAATGAATTAATTTCACATTTTGTAACTCAAAATTTATCTATATATATATCAATAGAACATCACTTTAATTAATATTAACTCAAAATTAAATCAGGTATAATTATGGTAAATTTGATAAACATTTTTGTCAATACATTTTTTGTAACAACTAATTACTTACTGTACTTAATTACACCTTAATTTAGAAAATGGAAAACGTTAATTAAAAGATTGGGACTAAATTTGGACTCACGGGCTAATAATATACACGAAATATGCTGAGTAAGTAACAGGTAGCCCTAATTCTCCAATTCCTCCAACCCCTAAAATGGTGAATTGCAGTCGCGTCGTTGTGTACTACTGAGTTGTAAACAGTAAGCTCCCTCTTCATCTTCTATTTCTCCTGATTAAATTATCAAACTTTTTAAACTTTATTATCGTTAGGTTTTACAGCAATTTTATTCACATACAAATATGTAATCATCGTATAATTATCGATATCATCTACCATTAGAGTTGGAGTACAATTTAGATAATGTACTTCGGTAAAAATGAGTCTGTGCTCTTTAATGCTGTTTGTCACGAACCTTATAAATTTTAGGTCGACATTGGTTACCTGTAGATATGAGGAAACAAGCTGCTGTGAACGAATGAATCACTCACTTTTATAAAGAATAGAAATAAATATGAAATTGACTAACCTTTGATCTTTTGTTGTGTGATTAATGTTTCATTTTGTATAAAATGATTTTGCTTTATACATTTAGGATATATGCAGTTGTAAATATGCAACTAGAATTTAGTAGTGGATTTTTAGGGCTAACAATGTCTGGTCCCTATAATTTCAAGTTAAAACTTCTTAAAGGATCAGTACTTATCTTTACATATATAATTGGATGGCCTATATGGACTCTAGTGACTTGTAATTACTTATCAAGGAATGTGTGATTATATAAGTGAAATTTACACAAATAATCGCACATGCTCAGAGCCTTCTATAACATCAATGTGTTAACCAAGGGTCCATTTTGGTTAGTTTAATGAGTCTCAAGTTTGGAAGGGTATAAAATGAACTCACCCTATGTATAAATATACACTAAAAACTTTGATATCGTTAGGTTTTACAGCACTTTTATTCAGATACAAATATGTAATCATCATATTATCGATCGGTATCATCTACCATTAGAGTTACAATTTAGATAATGTACTTCGGTAAAAATGAGTTTGTGCTCTTTAATGCTGTTTTTCATGAACCTTATAAATTTTAGGTCGAATTGGTTACCTTTAGATATGAGGAAACAGGCTGTGAACGAATGAATCACTTTTATAAAGAATAGAAATATGAAATTGACTAACCTTTGATCTTTTGTTGCGTGATTAATGTTACATTTTGTATAAAATGATTTTGCTGTATACATTTAGGATATATGCAGTTGTAAATATGCTACTAAAATTGAGTAGTGAATTTTTAGGGCTAACAATGTCTGGTCCCTATAATTTCAATTTAAAACGTTTTAAAGGATCAATATTTTTCTCTACATATATAATTTATGATAGGAAGTTCATTTGAGACCCTTGGATCAATAATTGGATGACTTATATAGTTATATTGACTCTAGTGATTTGTAATTTGTGATTACATATATTAAGGAATGTGTGATTATATAAGTGAAATCTACGCAAATAATCGCACACACTTAGAGCCTCCTATAACATCAATTTGTTAACCAAGGGTCCATTTTGGTTAGTTTAATCAGTCCCAAGTTTGGAAGGGTATAAAAATGAACTCACCCTGTATATAAATATACATTAAAACTTACTAGGGGTGCAAGTACCACTTAGGAAAGTTGTATGCAAGGTGTGTATGAGTCTGCTTTTAAAAAACTGAGAGTGATAAGTTCATAGCAACACTTTTTTTCTTCTCCTTTTCCTATTCATCTTTTTCCTGCAACAATATTTGATGAGACTAAGTATACTACTTCGGTTTTTTCAGTTCACCGATGTACATGAATATAACATCAGGCACCTTGGATTGAAGCGTACACAACAACGTTAGAGTAAATTCCGAACATTTTTGGAAAGAATATTGAAGGGTTCAATGGACTATAGAGGTTACATTTGAGAGAACAAGCATGATGGCAGAAGAAGATAGAATAAGCAACTTTCCAGATGAAATTATACATCACATTCTCTCTTCTCTTGACTTGAAGTATGCTATGCAAACTAGTGCATTGTCTAAAAAATGGAAGCTTGTTTGGACTTTATTACCCCAACTTAACTTAGATAGTAACAAGTTTTCCAATGCGTCTCATTTTTATAAATTTGTGAACCATGCTCTATTACATCGCAACAATCTTAGTGAAGTTTCTGTATTGGAGCTAAGATGCAGGGGAGCAGTAGCTACGCAAACTACTGTTAGAAATATTGTGCAGTATGCTGGCTTTCATAATGTTAGGCGACTTACTTTAGTATTGTCCGGTACAAAGCAATTTCCATGGTTTCTTTTCGGTTGCCGGGCTCTCAAGGATCTCACCCTTGCAATCGAGCATCGTACTCCAAGTTGCTACATATCAGAATCAGGTTGGGACTTTCCAGCTTTGGAGAAGTTGAATTTGAGCAATTTCGAATTAGATGGTGGTAAAAATAAGCGCGTTAACCTTTTTTCCAAGTGTGTGAACCTAAAGGACCTCACTTTACATGGGATGAACATGAATGGCTTGGAGGAATTAAATCTATGTGTCCCACAACTTTCTAATCTTTCAGTCACATTTTGTTACTGTTACCCAAAGGTTTTCAACGTGGTTGCTCCTCACCTTCAGAATCTAACCGCATCTGTTGGCTTTATTGATGTACTTCATTGTCGTGATCTTTTGCACAAGTCTACACGGGGCTTCGATTCTCCTGACAAAGTGAATCTCTCATGGCCTGAAAGTTATTATGTATCTGTAAAGAAGACATGTCTTTCCCAACTACTCGGTGTATTCCAGAAACTCTACACTGCCAAATTTCTTATCCTTGATGCGTGCATCATTATGGTATGAAGTTGTGTCATAAGTAAAGTTCTTATATATGCTATTATGAGCATCTTCAGTGTAAAAAGATTTCTAAATGTTTTTTACTATGCCATTTAGTTTTTTTAGGAAAAAACTTTTCAAAAAAGCTCTAAATCCAGTGACATAAAGCTTTTCTTCATACAAAATTATACTCACAAACCTATAAAATAGCTTTACTCTAAAAGCTTAGAAATCTAAAGCTTTTGGAAATAAAAGCTTTCTAAAACTTTTTATATAGAAAAGAGCTTCACTGGAGATGCTCTAAATTAATTTATGTTTACATAAATGTATGCATCACAGCATCAGATGTTTACACCTTCGGTTAAGACGTACAATGACATGGGTGGGTGATTGCATCAATAATTGGCATTTTCTATTAGTTCGTCGACGTTGGTCTGTATCACCTGTAACCTTTTAAGATTTTTTTGGATCTATTTATATTTAATCTCTCCAGTAAAAAGAAATCAAATGTAACATGGGGTTATTAATTTAGTTGCACCAAGTTTTTCCACCATTTTGGTGTCTTGTGCGGAGAAGGTCTACACCATTTTGGTGTTTTGGTACATACAATGGAGATGCCTTCAGAGTTTAGTAGTTTGGTTATGTTTTGAATATAACTGTTTTTTAAAGAATGAAATACAATATAAATGCCTTTAGAGTTAGGCGTATACAATATAAATATTGCTCCAAATTTTGGTCTTTTGGTGCAAGTCGCCAAGCGTAACCTGTCTACATCATTTTGCATTTTATCCTTTTGTGCAGTATGAACATAGTGCTGAAAGTTTTTTTTTTTTTTTTTTTTTTTTTTTTTGTATTTAATATGTACCAAGGTTCTTTCATCATGCATGGATCAATTGTTGCTTGAACCTTGTCCTTTCAATAACTTAAAGTGTTTGAAGATGAATACGATGTTGGAGACAAGAAATGGCAGTAGAGCAACAACACATGAACATGTAGTTGTACCTGTTCAACTGACAAACTACTTTCTTGACAAGTCTCCAACTACCACTTTCATTACCGATTGTCCTCAGGTTGAAAGAACAAGTATGGTGGCAGAAGAAGATAGAATAAGCAACTTGCCAGATGATATTATTCATCACATTCTCTCTTTCCTTGACTTGAAGTATGCTATGCAAACTAGTGCATTGTCCAAAAAATGGAAGCTTGTTTGGACTTTTCTACCCCGACTTAACTTGGATAGCTACGAGTTTTCGGATATGCATAGGTTTAATAAATTTGCGAAGCATGCTTTGTTATATCGCAACCATCATAGAGAAGTTTCTGTATTGGAGCTAAGATGCCGGGGAGTAGCTAATCAATTAACTGGCAGAAGTATTGTGAACTATGTTGGCATGCATAACGTTAGGCGGCTGACTTTAGTATGGTCCGGTACAAAACTTTCTGAATTCCCACAGAGTCTTTTCAGTTGTCGGGCTCTCGAGGATCTCACCCTTGCAGTCGAGTATGGTAACTCGGGTCATCCAAGATGCAACATATCAGAATCAGGTTGGGACTTTCCGGCTTTGGTAAAGTTGAATTTGAGAAATTTTGACTTGGATGGTGGTAAAAATAAACACATCAACCTTTTTTCCAAGTGTGTGAACCTAAAGGACCTCACCTTATGCCGGATCGACATGAACGGCTTGCAGGAGTTAAATCTTTGTGCCCCACAACTTTCTAATCTTTCAGTCACATTTCGTGACCGTTACCCAAAGGTTCTCAACGTGGTTGCTCATCAGCTTCAGAATTTGACCGCATCTGTTAAATCTGTTGTTGTACTTCATTGCCGTGATCTTTTGCTGAAGTCTACAGTGGGCTTTGATTCTCTTAAGAAAGTGAATCTCTCATGGCATTATGTATCGAAGAAGACATGTCTTTCCCAATTAGTCGGTGTATTCCAGAAACTATGCAGTGCCATAGTTCTCATCCTAGATCCGTACATCATTAAGGTATACAAATATGTCTTAAGTAATTTCTTATACATGATCCTAAGAGCATCTCCAATGTAAAAAGCTTTTTTACAATGCCATTTAGTTTTTAGTAGAAAAGCTTTCGAAAAAAGTTTTATATCCAATGACAAAAAGCTTGTCTTCATACAAAAGTAGACTCACAAACCTATGAAAAAGCTTTACTCCGTGTGGTGAATAGTATTACAAAATTTGGTGTAACATGGGGTTTTAAGTATTGTTACACCAAAAAAATTTCACCATTTTTGTGTCTTGGTTGGAGAAGCTCTACACCAAATATTACACCATTTTGGTGTTTTGGTGCATATAATGAGATGCCTTTGGAGTTTAGTAATTTATTAGATATAAATATTTTTTAAAGCATGGATTACTGGCAAGTCGCCAGGCGTAACCTGTCTACGTGAAAGGTAAAATAATCTCCCCAACCGACTCAGTCACTTTGACCCACAGAACTATCTAATATATTATACATATGAACACAGTACTGAAAGTTTTTGTTTCTTTGTATATAATAATATGTACCACAAGGTTCTTTCATCATGCCTGGATCAATTGTTGCTTGAGCCTTGTCCATTCAATAACTTAGAGTGTTTGAAGATGAATACGTTTCTGGAGACAAGATATATGTGCAGCCCAACAAAACGGGAACATGTTGTTGTACCTGTTCAACTCAAAAATTACTTGCTTGACAAGTCTCCAAGTGCCACTTTCATTATAGATTATCCTCAGGTGAATACACAGATTTAATTCCTCGTGAAAAATTAAACGTCGAAAAACATGTCGAACATTAACTTTTTAAAATGATGTACTTATATCCAGATTTAGCATGGAATCTTTCTTTCCATGGACAAGCATATTATGATTTTGTTAAGCAAAGTTTTAAGATGCATTTGCAAGTTTCTGTACACATTTACAAGTGTGAACAATTCAATAACCTAAACACATTTAGCAGTTTGAAGTTATTATTATTATTTTTACCCATTTATAAGAGTAACGTTTATGTTTTTGTACATGATTGAATGAACCTTGTATTGTGGGACAATTATAAGTATTGTGTTGATATTTCTGTATATCAATCTATTTTGTTTGCAGAACATACATGACGATGCAATGTTGGGAGCAGAAACAAAAGTACCAGGTACTATAAATGAGAACATAATGTTGGAGGCAAAAGTACATACGCAAGATCAAGTTACTACAATACAGAATGAGATGTTTGATTCTGAAATAGAAATAGAAATGCGAGATAAAGTAATTACAAATTGATTACTTTAAATCTCTCTCTCTCTCTTTTTTTTTTTTTTTTTACTTTTTTACGCATCTACTAGTGGGAACAATTCTATTACTTGTCACATTTAGCAGTGTGAAGTTGATTTGTTTACTCACTTTTAGTAAGAATAAACTACCTATATGTACTTATTATTTCTTATAGTAAGTTTAAACAATCTATATGCACTTATTAATGTAATGTTATTTTTTTGTAATAGAATTTTTTTCCCCATTGTAGGTGCCTCAGAAGAGGTGTAGCCAGCAGGGTCATGATGATGATGATGATGATGCAGGGGCTAAAAAGAAGGCCAAGTTGGATTTAGAAAAACAACAGCCAGCAGCTGATACTACTACTATAATAACCCAACAAGAGAATGAAATGTTGGATGCAAACATACAGATGCAAGATGAAGTTATTACTAATCAACAGGCTATGTTCGAGGCGAATATACAGATAGATGAAGCTATTACAAAGCAAAAGGCAATGTTTGAGGCTAAAATGCAGATCCAAGATGAAGCTATTGCAAAGCAAAAGGCAATGTTCGAGGCGAAAATACAGATGCAAGATGAAGTTAATACTAAGCAAGAGTCGAATTTAAAGATTTTTGAGCAAGCTATTACAAAGCAAAAGGCAATGTTTGAGGGTAAAATACAGATGCTAGATCAAGTTATCATAAAGCAGAAAGCTAAGATACAGATGCAAGATGAAGTTATTACCGGGCAGAAGGCTTTGTTTGAGGATGAAAGACAGATGCAAGATCAAGTTATCAAAAAGCAGAAGGCGCTGTTTGAGGCTAAAATACAGATGCAAGATCAAATTATTACAGGGCAGAAGGCGATGTTTGAGGATCAAAGAAAGATGCAAGATCAAATTATTACAGGGCAGAAGGCAAAGATACAAATGCTAGAGGTAGCAAATTTAGATCAAGAGAAATTGGTTTCACATGTCATAAAGTCCAAAATAGCAGAACTGAAAGTCCAAGTTGAGAGTGGGAATCCAGATTTTGAAGTGATTCGCTCAATTGGGTCTGATATTAAATCGGTTATGGAATTAATACCTGAGAGCGTAAGGGCAGTCATGGATGCGCAGTTTCTTTTGAGTATGTACAGTTGAAGGCTTTGTTCCTTGCTCACATTGATGCGAGCCAATGGGCAAAGATTGAAACCGAGCTGGGGTTTATTAATGGGTTATGAGATTTACCTTTTCTATTAGCATTTACGGTCTGTCAAATGTTAGTGTTGCTGAAAATTCTGGAGCACCGTTACTGTATTTCATCTTATGTGCATGACTTAATTATGCTTATTTTATGTTTGTGAAACTCAAAGTTGTGTTGGTTGGCCAAATGAAAGCTTATTTGACATTTCCCTGATATTCACTGTTTTTTTCTTCTTTCCTTCTGGCCTGAAAAGTCTTTTTCCCCTAACACTTTAAACACGGAACTGCGTGCCTAAAGTGGGCACAAATGATTTAGTTTTTCTTTGACAATGAAACTTAGGGTCAGTTTGGTTTGGTTGACTGAATCTCATGGGATTCTAACGAAATGGAATTGAATATCATTTAAAGGTGTATGGTGTGTTTGGTTCACAAAATTCAAAGGTATTAAGGTTCCGTTAGAATCTTTAACATTTCACCATTTAAAGAAATTATCATTCCTTCAATAGTCTTAGGGTGTGTTTGGCCGCGCAGCTTGTCGTAGCTTATGCGAGCTTGAGCTTACTTTTTTCATAAGCTTAAGCTAGTAGCATCGTTTGGATGACATAAGTTTTCGAGCTTATGAAAAAAAGAAGCTAGTTGGAGTAGCTTTTAAAAATAAGCTCCTAAGCTTTCTAGCTTATGATGTTTAAAATTACACTTTTGTCCCTTATATAATTATCTATCATAATCATATATTTTATTGTCTATTTTAGGGTGCGTTTGATAAAACTGAATCATTTAGTGCTGAATGATTCATGGGTCTGAACAATTCAGAGTCTCTGAATCATTATGGCTCTGAATGAAAACTAACTGTTTGAGAGTTATGCTGAACTAATACTCTGAATGATGAAAATTACCATTTTAACCTCCTGTATGCTATAAGGCCAAATGAAATTAACATTGTTTGATTTGTTCTTATATGCAATATTCTACTACATTTATGAAGATAAAAACGCTATTAATAACGGCAGATGTATAATTTAACTATATATGAATACATATGTTACTGTATTTATTTAATCTTTTGAACAATAAAGATAACATTGAGTTAAGTTAGCCAAAACAAAATTCCATACACACGTTCATTACAATAAATTAGAAAATGTTGGTGAAAGTAAAAAAAAAAAAAAAAAAAAAGATAATTACGTAACGCCTTGAAGGTTCATATTTAAATTTGATATACAAATCATAAAATGACATAGTATGTACGTGTTTTATTACGTGGAAGTAAATATAAAATTACTACATAATAGATAAACAAAAATATAATAATATACTACAGTTATGTTTAGTAGTACTAATATATATTAGTACTAAATATAATATATTAATAAAATTAATACAACATATTTTATAATAGTACTACAATAAAATTTAGTACTGTAGTAAATAGTATTAATAATGCACCGTAATAGAATAGCAAGAAAATGCAAGGTGGAATAAAATTTGGGTGCAAGGGGTAAACATGGAAACATGTGTTTTATGAATGGTTCAGAGTGTAAATTGACGCTGAATGATTCTGAGGTTATCATTTAATTCAGAGGCAACACAAAATTAAATCAAACACCTCCTCGCTGACCGAATCAGATTTGGCCTTCTGAACCATTCCATTCATACGCTATCAAACACACCCTTAGTCAATTTACAAACAATAAGCTCCAGCTCCAGCTCCAGCTACTTTTCACCAAACACTTATTAAAAAATAAGCTCCAGCTTCCAGCTTGAAAAATAAGCTTCAGCTACCAGCTCCGTCCATAAGCTCCAGCTCCAGCTAGTAACACCAAACACACCCTTAGTCTGAACAATTCAGCATTCAGTGCGTTTGTTTCAGAGATGAAATACTCTCTGAAACAATATAGCGTTAAACTTGGCTAGCTCCCTGCGGAATGAACCGGACTTACTAAAAACTACACTACTTTACGATTAGGTACACTGTCTATAGTGTTGTAGCAAGGTTTAGGTATATCCACTCTATAAATAAATAAATAACTTGTGTAAAATTGTATCGTATTTAATAGTATTTCGTAACAAAAATACTTGATGTTATGCGTTTTGAATCCATTATATGTTTTGTGAATTGCAAACTAAAGGTATACAAATAATTTGTTAATAATCGAATTATAAACATTAAACATTTATATTTATACTGATTGTCTAAAGAAGTAAGTACCTAACCAATAGCTTTTTTGTTGTTAGCCTCAAGTGCCATTGTACTATCCTCGTATATCAATCCCATTTCTGGTTCAAGGACATATATCAATCCCAAATCTGGTTCAAGCAATACCTTTGTTTGTTTCAGAGATGAAATACTCTCTTAACCATTAAGAGCCTAAATTTTCTGAAATTTTCTCCTCAAATCCTATCCTTGAACATTTAACTAACAAGTATATTGAATATTTTATTCATGTTACACTTTAAAAAGGTAATTTTGCTCAATTTATATCATTCATTTCAAATGATTATCAAACAGCCTATTTTCATTCAGAATAAATTTTATTCAGAGGCTTTGAATCATTCATATTCTGAACCATCCAGCGCTAAATCATTCAGTTTTATCAAACGCACCTTTATTTGGCGTCCAGCACTTACCAATTCCTTGTGAAAGGGACCAGAGATTTATTATAAATATATGAGAATACATCTTAATGGGAGATTCGTTAGAAAATTTTGTTGGTGTGGTGTCACCGCCGTAGGGCCAAAAGTTGGTCGTTGTGGGATTTAATTTGGTCACGAGCAAAAGGAAAGAAGAAACAGATTGGTCCCACTTGGAGGTTTTTTATTTTTGATCAACACACAACAAAAGAGAGGGCAAGTTTTGTGGTCTTTCTTGGGTCACGACTGACGACAACAGAAGAAGAGAAGGAGGTGCTACTTTTGATATTCAGTTCATCATATTACAAAGATTTAATTCATATTTTTATTAATTAATTACGAACACATAATTATTGCTACTTTGATTTATTAATTTGTGTCTATGCGAATGATGAATTATGTGTGCATTATTTATATGTGTTTGTGTTCAATTTATATTATGAACTAAACTTTATTTATTATTGAACCCTGATTTTGGATTGCAAATTATTAGGTTTTAATTATTGTTAAGTTATCTGGAAAAACCGTAATAATATGGTATTCCAGGGGAAATCTTGGAATGCTCCGGTGGCCTTGAATGAGTTACAAGTTAGGTCCTTCGAGTGGCTTTCAAATCGGGCTAAAGGGAGGAAATTCGATTGGCACACGTGTCTTTCTAATCCAAGCTCTTATCTTACGATGCTGTAATATTGCTGCTATCTCCGCAGCTTTATTCTTGTTTTTTATTTTCGTGTTTTTAGTATTCGTGTTTTTCGCAGTGTAGTTTAGTTGGATATGTATCCCTCCTAGATGTTGGAGGGTATGCTCTTGTGTACATTTTTCATTGTGGTTAATATATTGGATTTTCAAAAAAAAAAAAAACAAAAAAATTTGTGCTTGATCAAAGATCTATTGTTATGTTTATTTGTTACTTTAATTTAGTCACGTAGATTGTTGAACTGTTAATGTGAGTTATTTAGTAAAATACAATCTATGCTTTAACACTTTTAGTGATTTAGACAATTAAACGATTATTACTAAGTGATCTGGATTTGAGTGTAATTGGTGATTAAATGGTATTATAATTTCATAATCGCGTTCGAGTGATCATTGTGGTTAGGTTTTATGTGAGTAAAACTGGATAAGTCACACTCTTATATAACTTGGCTGTGAATTAATTGGTATTTAGGTTAGTAATAGAACCTATGTTACATACTAGTTAAGAAATCGTGAGATACGTGAGTTGATTACAGGTCATTTTTCCAAACATCAATTATATGGTTCTTAAAACGCAATCCATGCTAGGGGGATAAATTCTAAGTGAATACACGTGTCTCATCTGAGCTTTTCTATCTTTTCTTTTATTTAGTTATTAATTTAGTTTGATTTATAATCAATTTTTAAACCCCCGTTTACTTAAAGTAATTATTAGTTTAAATTCTTAAATTTAGTGCTCTTTGTGGAACGAGCCAGGACTTGTTACTAGCTACTACTACGCGGATAGGACTAGTTGCCGATATGTGTGATAATTTTTAGTGGTATTTTCTAGTTTAAATTTGAAGATCGGATTTCACACATCGCCAAGTCCTTGCATGCCCAATCCTTGCCTGTCAAATCCTTCCCGGTCCAATCCTTGCCTGCATCCTGCTCAAATCCTTCTCGGAAGCCAAGTATATGGAAACCCATTTAGGGGTCGAGTCATCGGAATAAGGGTTATTTGATATGAATTCAATATGTATATCATCATGTCAAAACGAGTTTATTTCAAATGCAGTTTGTGTCAATTGAATTTGTGTTATAGTCAGTTTGATTTGTAATACTCTGTATAGTCAATCAAACAAAACAAGACATATTTTTTTGGTCAAGACACCACTAGTTCCATTACACCATGACTACAAAACAGATACATTAATTTCACTCCAATTCCAAATTCCAAATTCCAAAACAGATACTATTGGGAGTAAACCTGAAAATTGATGGAAAACCGTGTGTACTTTTACATTCAGATAACGCAGCGGACAGTTAAAATTAAATATAATCTATATTACAAAACATGCACACGATTAACGGTTCCAACAAGATCCAATTACACCACTAATAATTGTCAAAATATAAAAATCACAAGAGTGAGTTAAACGATATACCTTTCCTGAAGAAACGGATTGTAGGAGAGAAACTTACGATCAATAGTATGATCGTCTCTTTGGATAGTCCACACTGTCCAGACCCCAAGTAACAAATTATAATAATCAAATTATTATAATTATAAAGAGATAATTTATAGTACTCCGTATATGGTTTCTATTTAGCTAATTGATAGTACTTGGTATTCTCTTACACCACTCGTACTCACTTGCACACAATAAGGAGCTATTACTTATACTTCATAGAAACAATAATGAGCTATTATAAAACTGTGCATCTCAAACCAAGTTTAGTATTATATAACATTTTTGGTTGTAAACCACTTAACAATTGGGTGAAAAGAAAAAGCATATTCGATTAATAATTTTGTTTTGCTTTTGCTTTTCATAAGTGGTCAACAATCAGTTTCCATTTATCTATTGCCATCATTCAACTTCCATTAATAAGTGGCCATCAATCCATTAATTAATTAAACAATTAATTTATTTATTTAACTTAATCATTTAAATTGTATTGTTACTTAGATAACATATATATATATATATATATATATATATATATATATATATATATATATATATATATATATATATATATATATATATATATATTGACGTCTAGGTGTATATGTGTGTGACCCCGAAGGCTCAAATGAATTTAGCCATATAGTTGTATATTGTACCTTGCACACAAATCCTACAAACTCCCACTTGTGCATGGTACAACACCAAGTAACTATACAAACAATGAATAGCGTCTAGCAACACGCCGTTGTCCCTAAATTCACGTGAGGATAGTTTCTCAGAACTGCTTATAGTAAGTGCTAAATGTCATCCGTCCTTTTGTTTCAGATAATTTAGTTAAACTTGAGATATGGATCATCGGTCAGTCTCGTTTGTTTAACAATTTTATTTCTCGATCTTAGAACTGAATTAGATCACCAAATTAATTAAGTATCATCTTAATTACATCTGGGTGCGGCCACACAAATATCTTATTCATTCATCGAGGAGCTCAAAAGTATCTAACTCCAAACATTTTGGAGGAACAAATCCTATATTGCATACACGTATCTCTCACGAGCTTTACATTATACCCAATAATGGCCTTTATTACAGCCTTATTCATGACAACATTTAACCATATCAAAGTACAATGTTCCACACATCGAAACCGGCGTGCATCTCAAGTCTAAGGACATAAAGACATAATCACTAAAAGATTCACTACTGAAAACGATCCATGTAGTGATATCTCGGTTGGGTCATTCCAATATCCATCATCATTGAATTCATATGAATTTGGTCTCTGCAAGTTAATTATTTATCATCAATAAATATAACCAACATTCATATTAATCTTAATTCATGTTATTCCCATAACATGATTGATTATGGAGATTTTGAATAATCAATAGTTACTCATGGATTAAACATGCTAATATAGAACACAGTGATATAAATGAAACTGATCATACCAACTATATATCAATTTATTAAGATAAAACTGTTCAATGTTCCAAAAATATCCAAATACTAAATTACAAATTAAAAAGATCGGCAGCATAACGAAGTCCAATACTACTAGCATGATCATCATGCTTGTTGTGTGTCATGGGCTTCGTGAACGGGTCAGCCACATTATCATCTGTATGAATCTTAAGAATACTAATATCATTCCTCTCAACGACTTCTTGAATGTAGTTAAACTTTTGAAGAATGTGTCTGCTACCTTTACGTACACGTGATTCTTTCGCAAGTGTAATAGCACTTGAATTATCACAGTACATTTTCATAGGGGATTGAATACTGGGAACTACTCCGAGTTCAGCAATAAACTTCCTAATCCAGACAGCTTCTTGAGCAGCTTCTGAGGCAGCAATGTATTCTGCTTCCGTTGTAGATTGTGCAACTGTGCTCTGCTTTGAGCTTCTCCAATCAACTGCTCCGCCATTCATGACAAAGAAATACCCTGACTGGGATCGAGAATCATCTCGATCAGTTTGGAAACTAGCATCTGTATAACATCTAATACTCAACTCTTCTTCCAAACCACTGTAAACCAAAAACATATCTTTAGTTCTCCGCAAATACTTAAGAATGCTCTTAACAGCAATCCAATGTTCTTCACCTAGATTCTGTTGATAACGACTCGTCAAACTCAAGGCTAACGAGACATCAGGTCTAGTACATAACATGACATACATAATGGATCCTATAGCCGAAGCATACGGAACACATTTCATTCGTCTTATCTCATCAGGTGTGATAGGACTTTGAGACTTGCTCAAGGTTATGCCCTTTTGCATGGGCAATGCTCCTTGCTTGGAGTTTTGCATGTTAAATCTTCGCAAGATTTTGTCAATGTATGTACTTTGACTCAAACCAATAAGCCTTTTGGATCTATTTCTATAGATCCTGATTCCTAGAATATACTTAGCTTCTCCAAGATCTTTCATGGCAAAACATTTTTCAAGCCAAGATTTGACATCTTGCAAAGTTGGAATGTCATTTCCAATAAGTAGTATGTCATCAACATACAAGATCAAGAAGACAACTTTGCTCCCACTAGCTCTAATGTAAACACAGGGCTCATCTTGGTTTTGAGAAAAAACAAACTCTTTGATTTTCTGATCAAACTTAAGATTCCAGCTCCTGGATGCTTGCTTTAATCCATTAATGGATTTTAGAAGCTTGCATACTTTAGTAGGATGCTTAGGATTCACAAACCCTTCAGCTGAACCATATATACGTCCTCGCTTAGGTCGCCATTTAGGAAAGCGGTTTTGACATCCATTTACCATATTTCATAATTATGAAAAGCAGCTATGGCAATAAGTATCCTAATTGATTTAATGCTCGCGACTGGTGAAAAAGTTTCCTCATAATCAATTCCTTGAGTTTGAGTATAACCTTTTGCCACCAATCGAGCCTTAAAAGTGTTTACATTACCGTCCATGCCAGCCTTCTTCTTGAAGACCCATTTACACCCAACTGTTTTACAATTGGGTGGAAGATCAATCAAGTCCCATACTTGATTTTCTTTCATGGACTGCATCTCTGTATCCATAGCATCTCGCCATTTTTCAGATTTTAAACCTGATATGGCCTCATAGTAGCTAGAGGGTTCATCATAATCTCCTAGATGAGATTCATCTGAATTAATCAGAAGATTTAACCTCTCAAGTTGATGAGGAGTTCTACTAGATCTAAGAATTACAGGTGCAACATGTTCTGGCTCACCAACAGTGTGTTCAGCTTCAACGTGCGGTTGGCTAGTGCCTTCAGAAGGTATGTTACTTTGTGATTCTTGAATTTCTTCAAGATCTACTTAACTCCCACTGACTTCTTGTAAGAGAAGATCTCTTTCAAAGAATTCAGCAAAATGAGTAGTAAACACTTTGTTTTCAGCTTGGTAGTAAAAGTAGTAACCCATTGTTTCTTTTGGGTATCCCACAAAGTGACATTTGATACCTCTGGGTTCTAACTTGTTTGAAGTGTCACATTTCACATACGCTTCACAACCTCAGACTTTCAAATAAGACAACTTAGGACTCTTTCCATGCCATAACTCATATGGTGTCTTTTCTACCTTCTTGGTTGGAACCATATTGAGTATGCGTGCAGCAGACTCTAATGCATAACCCCAAAAAGACATTGGTAGAGTAGTTAGACTCATCATAGATCGAACCATATCAAGTAAAGTTCGATTCCTCTGTTCCGACACACCATTTGAAATGTCCCGTTCTTATTGATTAAAAACGTTCCATATTAATTGATTTCGTTGCGAGGTTTTGACCTCTATATGAGACGTTTTTCAAAGACTGCATTCATTTTAAAACAAACCATAACCTTTATTTCATCAATAAAGGTTTAAAAAAACTTTACGTAGATTATCAAATAATGATAATCTAAAATATCCTGTTTACACACGACCATTACATAATGGTTTACAATACAAATATGTTACAACAAAATAAGTTTCTTGAATGCAGTTTTTACACAATATCATACAAACATGGACTCCAAATCTTGTCCTTATTTAAGTATGCGACAGCGGAAGCTCTTAATAATCACCTGAGAATAAACATGCTTAAAACGTCAACAAAAATGTTGGTGAGTTATAGGTTTAACCTATATATATCAAATCATAATAATAATAGACCACAAGATTTCATATTTCAATACACATCCCATACATAGAGATAAAAATCATTCATATGGTGAACACCTGGTAACCGACATTAACAAGATGCATATATATAAGAATATCCCCATCATTCCGGGACACCCTTCGGATATGATATAAATTTCGAAGTACTAAAGCATCCGGTACTTTGGATGGGGTTTGTTAGGCCCAATAGATCTATCTTTAGGATTCGCGTCAATTAGGGTGTCTGTTCCCTAATTCTTAGATTACCAGACTTAATAAAAAGGGGCATATTCGATTTTGATAATTCAACCATAGAATGTAGTTTCACGTACTTGTGTCTATTTTGTAAATCATTTATAAAACCTGCATGTATTCTCATCCCAAAAATATTAGATTTTAAAAGTGGGACTATAACTCACTTTCACAGATTTTTACTTCGTCGGGAAGTAAGACTTGGCCACTGGTTGATTCACGAACCTATAACAATATATACATATATATCAAAGTATGTTCAAAATATATTTACAGCACTTTTAATATATTTTGATGTTTTAAGTTTATTAAGTCAGCTGTCCACGTTAGTAACCTACAACTAGTTGTCCACAGTTAGATGTACAGAAATAAATCGATAAATATTATCTTGAATCAATCCACGACCCAGTGTATACGTATCTCAGTATTGATCACAACTCAAACTATATATATTTTGGAATCAACCTCAACCCTGTATAGCTAACTCCAACATTCACATATAGAGTGTCTATGGTTGTTCCGAAATATATATAGATGTGTCGACATGATAGGTCGAAATATTGTATACGTGTCTATGGTATCTCAAGATTACATAATATACAATACAAGTTGATTAAGTTATGGTTGGAATAGATTTGTTACCAATTTTCACGTAGCTAAAATGAGAAAAATTATCCAATCTTGTTTTACCCATAACTTCTTCATTTTAAATCCGTTTTGAGTGAATCAAATTGCTATGGTTTCATATTGAACTATATTTTATGAATCTAAACAGAAAAAGTATAGGTTTATAGTCGGAAAAATAAGTTACAAGTCGTTTTTGTAAAGGTAGTCATTTCAGTCGAAAGAACGACATCTAGATGACCATTTTAGAAAACATACTTTCACTTTGAGTTTAACCATAATTTTTGGATATAGTTTCATGTTCATAATAAAAATCATTTTCTCAGAATAATAACTTTTAAATCAAAGTTTATCATAGTTTTTAATTAACTAACCCAAAACAGCCCACGGTGTTACTACGACGGCGTAAATCCGGTTTTACGGTGTTTTTCGTGTTTCCAGGTTTTAAATCATTAAGTTAGCATATAATATAGATATAGAACATGTGTTTAGTTGATTTTAAAAGTCAAGTTAGAAGGATTAACTTTTGTTTGCGAACAAGTTTAGAATTAACTAAACTATGTTCTAGTGATTACAAGTTTAAACCTTCGAATAAGCTAGCTTTATATGTATAAATCGAATGATGTTATGAACATCATTACTACCTTAAGTTCCTTGGATAAACCTACTGGAAAAGAGAAAAATGGATCTAGCTTCAACGGATCCTTGGATGGCTCGAAGTTCTTGAAGCAGAATCATGACACGAAAACAAGTTCAAGTAAGATCATCACTTGAAATAAGATTGTTATAGTTATAGAAATTGAACCAAAGTTTGAATATGATTATTACCTTGTATTAGAATGATAACCTACTGTAAGAAATAAAGATTTCTTGAGGTTGGATGATCACCTTACAAGATTGGAAGTGAGCTAGCAAACTTGAAAGTATTCTTGATTTTATGTAACTAGAACTTGTAGAATATATGAAGAACACTTAGAACTTGAAGATAGAACTTGAGAGAGATCAATTAGATGAAGAAAATTGAAGAATGAAAGTGTTTGTAGGTGTTTTTGGTCGTTGGTGTATGGATTAGATATAAATGATATGTAATTTTGTTTTCATGTAAATAAGTCATGAATGATTACTCATATTTTTGTAATTTTATGAGATATTTCATGCTAGTTGCCAAATGATGGTTCCCACATGTGTTAGGTGACTCACATGGGCTGCTAAGAGCTGATCATTGGAGTGTATATACCAATAGTACATACATCTAAAAGTTGTGTATTGTACGAGTACGAATACGGGTATACGAGTAGAATTGTTGATGAAACTGAACGAGGATGTAATTGTAAGAATTTTTGTTAAGTAGAAGTATTTTGATAAGTGTATTGAAGTCTTTCAAAAGTTTATAAATACATATTAAAACACTACATGTATATACATTTTAACTGAGTCGTTAAGTCATCGTTAGTCGTTACATGTAAGTATTGTTTTGAAACCTTTAGGTTAACGATCTTGTTAAATGTTGTTAACCCAATGTTTATAATATCAAATGAGATTTTAAATTATTATATTATCATGATATTATCATGTATGAATATCTCTTAATATGATATATATACATTAAATGTCTTTACAACGATAATCGTTACATATATGTCTCGTTTAAAAATCATTAAGTTAGTAGTCTTGTTTTTACATATGTAGTTCATTGTTAATATACTTAATGATATGTTTACTTATCATAGTATCATGTTAACTATATATATATCCATATATATGTCATCATATAGTTTTTACAAGTTTTAACGTTCGTGAATCACCAGTCAACTTGGGTGGTCAATTGTCTATATGAAACATATTTCAATTAATCAAGTCTTAACAAGTTTTATTGCTTAACATGTTGGAAACATTTAATCATGTAAATATCAATCTCAATTAATATATATAAACATGGAAAAGTTCGGGTCACTACAGTACCTACCCGTTAAATAAATTTCGTCCCGAAATTTTAAGCTGTTGAAGGTGTTGACGAATCTTCTGGAAATATGTGTGGGTATTTCTTCTTCATCTGATCTTCACGCTCCTAGGTGAACTCGGGTCCTCTACGAGCATTCCATCGAACCTTAACAATTGGTATCTTGTTTTGCTTAAGTCTTTTAACCTCACGATCCATTATTTCGACGGGTTCTTCGATGAATTGAAGTTTTTCGTTGATTTGGATTTCATCTAACGGAATAGTGAGATCTTCTTTAGCAAAACATTTCTTCAAATTCGAGACGTGGAAAGTGTTATGTACAGCCGCGAGTTGTTGAGGTAACTCAAGTCGGTAAGCTACTGGTCCGACACGATCAATAATCTTGAATGGTCCAATATACCTTGGATTTAATTTTCCTCGTTTGCCAAATCGAACAACGCCTTTCCAAGGTGCAACTTTAAGCATGACCATCTCTCCAATTTCAAATTCTATATCTTTTCTTTTAATGTCAGCGTAGCTCTTTTGTCGACTTTAGGCGGTTTTCAACCGTTGTTGAATTTGGATGATCTTCTCGGTAGTTTCTTGTATAATATCTAGACCCGTAATCTGTCTATCCCCCACTTCACTCCAACAAATTGGAGACCTGCACTTTCTACCATAAAGTGCTTCAAACGGCGCCATCTCAATGCTTGAATGGTAGCTGTTGTTGTAGGAAAATTCTGCTAACGGTAGATGTCGATCCCAACTGTTTCCGAAATCAATAACACATGCTCGTAGCATGTCTTCAAGCGTTTGTATCGTCCTTTCACTCTGCCCATCAGTTTGTGGATGATAGGCAGTACTCATGTCTAGACGAGTTCCTAATGCTTGCTGTAATGTCTGCCAGAATCTTGAAATAAATCTGCCATCCCTATAAGAGATAATAGAGATTGGTATTCCATGTCTGGAGACGACTTCCTTCAAATACAGTTGTGCTAACTTCTCCATCTTGTCATCTTCTCTTATTGGCAAGAAGTGTGCTGATTTGGTGAGACGATCAACTATTACCCAAATAGTATCAAAACCACTTGCAGTCCTTGGCAATTTAGTGATGAAATCCATGGTAATGTTTTCCCATTTCCATTCAGGGATTTCGGGTTTTTGAAGTAGACCTGATGGTTTCTGATGCTCAGCTTTGACCTTAGAACACGTCAAACATTCTCCTACGAATTTAGCAACATCGGCTTTCATATCCGGCCACCAAAAATGTTTCTTGAGATCCTTGTACATCTTCCCCGTTCCAGGATGTATTGAGTATCTGGTTTTATGAGCTTCTCTAAGTACCATTTCTCTCATATCTCTAAATTTTGGTACCCAAATCCTTTCAGCCCTATACCGAGTTCCGTCTTCCCGAATATTAAGATGCTTCTCCGATCCTTTGGGTATTTCATCCTTTAAATTTCCCTTTTTTAAAACTCCTTGTTGCGCCTCCTTTATTTGAGTAGTAAGGTTATTATGAATCATTATATTCATAGATTTTACTCGAATGGGTTCTCTGTCCTTCCTGCTCAAGGCATCGGCTACCACATTTGCCTTCCCCGGGTGGTAACGAATCTCAAAGTCGTAATCATTCAATAATTCAATCCACCTACGCTGCCTCATATTCCGTTGTTTCTGATTAAATATGTGTTGAAGACTTTTGTGGTCGGTATATATAATACTTTTGACCCCATATAAGTAGTGCCTCCAAGTCTTTAATGCAAAAACAACCGCGCCTAATTCCAAATCATGCGTCGTATAATTTTGTTCGTGAATCTTCAATTGTCTAGACGCATAAGCAATCACCTTCGTTCGTTGCATTAATACACAACCGAGACCTTGCTTTGATGCGTCACAATAAATCACAAAATCATCATTCCCTTCAGGCAATGACAATATAGGTGCCGTAGTTAGCTTTTTCTTCAATAACTGAAACGCTTTCTCTTGTTCATCATTCCATTCAAATTTCTTCCCTTTATGCGTTAATGCAGTCAAGGGTTTTGCTATTCTGGAAAAGTCTTGGATGAACCTTCTGTAGTAACCAGCTAGTCCTAAAAACTGGCGTATGTGTTTCGGAGTTTTCGGGGTTTCCCACTTTTCAACAGTTTCTATCTTTGCCGGATCCACCTTAATACCTTCTTTGTTCACTATGTGACCAAGGAATTGAACTTCTTCCAACCAAAATGCACACTTTGAAAACTTAGCGTACAATTCTTCCTTCCTCAATACTTCTAACACCTTTCTCAAATGTTCACCGTGTTCTTGGTCATTCTTTGAGTAAATAAGTATGTCATCAATGAAAACAATGACAAACTTGTCATGGTATGGTCCACACACTCGGTTCATAAGGTCCATGAACACAGCTGGTGCATTAGTTAAACCAAATGGCATGACCATAAACTCGTAATGACCATAACGTGTTCTGAAAGCAGTCTTTGGAATATCATCTTCTTTCACCCGCATTTGATGATACCCGGAACGTAAGTCAATCTTTGAATAAATAGACGAGCCTTGTAGTTGATCAAATAAGTCGTCGATTCTCGGTAGTGGGTAACGGTTCTTGATGGTAAGTTTGTTCAACTCTCGGTAGTCGATACATAACCTGAATGTACCATCTTTCTTCTTGACAAACAAAACAGGAGCTCCCCACGGTGATGTGCTTGGTCGAATGAAACCACGCTCTAAAAGTTCTTGTAATTGGCTTTGTAGTTCTTTCATCTCACTGGGTGCGAGTCTGTAAGGAGCACGAGCTATTGGTGCAGCTCCTGGTACAAGATCTATTTGAAATTCAACGGATCGATGTGGGGGTAATCCCGGTAATTCTTTCGGAAATACATCGGGAAATTCTTTTGCAATGGGAACATCATTGATGCTCTTTTCTTCAGTTTGTACTTTCTCGACGTGTGCTAGAACAGCATAGCAACCTTTTCTTATTAGTTTTTGTGCCTTCAAATTACTAATATAATGTAGCTTCGTGTTGCCCTTTTCTCCGTACACCATTAAGGGTTTTCCTTTTTCTCGTATAATGCGAATTGCATTTTTGTAACAAACGATCTCTGCTTTCACTTCTTTCAACCAGTACATACCGATTATCACATCAAAACTCCCTAACTCTACTGGTATCAAATCAATCTTAAATGTTTCGCTAACCAGTTTAATTTCTCGATTCCGACATATATTATCTGCTGAAATTAATTTACCATTTACTAATTCGAGTAAAAATTTACTATCCAAAGGCGTCAATGGACAACTTAATTTAGCACAAAAATCTCTACTCATATAGCTTCTATCCGCACCCGAATCAAATAAAACGTAAGCAGATTTATTGTCAATAAGAAACGTACCCGTAACAAGCTCCGGGTCTTCTTGTGCCTCTGCCGCATTAATATTGAAAACTCTTCCGCGGCCTTGTCCATTCGTGTTCTCCTGGTTCGGGCAATTTCTAATAATGTGGCCCGGTTTTCCACATTTATAACAAACTACATTGGCATAACTTGCTCCGACACTACTTGCTCCGCCATTACTCGTTCCGACACCATTTGTTCCTTTCGTTCTGTTAACCCCTGGTCCATAGACCTCACACTTCGCCGCGCTATGACCATTTCTTTTACACTTGTTGCAAAATTTGGTGCAGAACCCCGAGTGATACTTTTCACACCTTTGGCATAGCTGCTTCTGATTGTTGTTGTTGTTGCGGTTGTTATTGTTGTTGGGATGATTGTTGTAGTTGCTGTTGTTGTTGTTGTTGTTGTTGTTGTTGTTATTGTTGTTGTTGTTGTTGTTGTTGTTGTTGTTGTTGTTGTTGTTGTTGTTGTTGTTGTTGGGCCGTTTGTTATAGTTGCGATTGATGTTGCGATTGTTGGGATAATTGTTGCGATTATTGTTGTAATTGCTGTTGTTGTTGTATTGGTGATTCTTATCACCGTTTTCCTCCCACTTTCTTTTGACTTGCTTCACATTGGCCTCTTCAGCAGTCTGTTCTTTAATTCTTTCTTCAATCTGGTTCACTAGTTTGTGAGCCATTCTACATGCCTGTTGTATGGAGGCGGGCTCGTGTGAACTTATATCTTCTTGGATTCTTTCCGGTAATCCTTTCACAAACGCGTCGATCTTCTCTTCCTCATCTTCGAATGCTCCCGGACATAATAGGCACAATTCTGTGAATCGTCTTTCGTACGTGGTAATATCAAATCCTTGGGTTCGTAACCCTCTAAGTTCTGTCTTGAGCTTATTTACCTCGGTTCTGGGACGGTACTTCTCGTTCATCAAGTGCTTGAATGCTGACCACGGTAGTGCGTACGCATCGTCTTGTCCCACTTGCTCTAGATAGGTATTCCACCATGTTAACGCAGAACCTGTGAAGGTATGCGTAGCGTACTTCACTTTGTCCTCTTCAGTACACTTACTTATGGCAAACACCGATTCGACCTTCTCGGTCCACCGTTTCAATCCGATCGGTCCTTCGGTTCCATCAAATTCCAAAGGTTTGCAGGCAGTGAATTCTTTGTAGGTGCATCCTACACGATTTCCTGTACTGCTAGATCCAAGGTTATTGTTGGTATGTAGCGCAGCCTGTACTGCGGCTATGTTTGAAGCTAGAAAAGTACGGAATTCCTCTTCATTCATATTCACGGTGTGTCGAGTAGTCGGTGCCATTTCCTTCAAAATAGTCAAATGGAACAAGTTAATCATACAGAATATTAAGAGTAGTTAATAGTATTTCGTAGCATAATATGAACTCATTTATAAAAGCTTTTTCTTCATATTAGCGTTTTATAAGTTTAAATTCGGGTAGTACCTACTCGTTAAGTTCATACTTAGTAGCTAATATACAATTCAACTACTACAATTCTATATGAAAAACTGATTATAATAATATTTCGCGTTCAAACTTTTACACAATATTTTACAAACTTACAATACCACTTATTTTACATATAGCATGAAATATAGCACACAATAAATTTGATACAAGATATTTATGAAGATAATTCTAGCTAGTACACAAGTCGTTCAGCAAAGGCAATAAAGACACGTAATTCATACGTCCAGAAACAAGTCATGCATTTTGGTTTTACTAGGATTACTTCCCATCCTTGGTCTTGTGGAACATAACCGTTATGGCCGTTGATAAGACAGCGTGTTGTAACGTCGTCAAAGGGACGAGGGTTACGTAATGTCCAACAGTCCCGTAACAATCTAAAAACCTCATTTCTTACCCCAATTACCGACTCCGTCACTTGTGGAAACGTTTTGTTTAATAGTTGTAGCCCGATGTTCTTGTTCTCACTTTGGTGAGAAGCGAACATTACTAATCCGTAAGCATAACATGCTTCTTTATGTTGCATGTTAGCCGCTTTTTCTAAATCACGAAGTCCAATATTCGGATATATTGAGTCAAAATAATTTCTTAACCCATTGCGTAAAATAGCATTTGGGTTCCCCGCAATATATGCGTCAAAGTAAACACATCGTAACTTATGGATTTCCCAATGTGATATCCCCCATCTTTCGAACGAAAGCCTTTTATAAACCAAGGCATTCTTGGAACGTTCTTCGAATGTCTTACAAACTGATCTCGCCTTAAATAGTTGTGCCGAAGAATTCTGACCGACTCTAGACAAGATTTCATCAATCATGTCTCCGGGTAGGTCTCTTAATATATTGGGTTGTCTATCCATTTTATGTTTTATACTGTAAAATAGACAAGAGTTAGATTCATAAAAAAAATACTTATTAATACAAGCAATTTTTACATATACCATAAAGCATAAGCACACTATATTACATATATTACACCACACGAATACAACTATCTTATTCTGACTCGCTTGTTTCTTCTTCTTCGATTTTGGTTCGTTTTGCCAAGTTTCTAGGGATATATGATGTTCCCCTAATATGAGCCGTCGTTATCCACATTGGTTTAGAAAAACCTGGTGGTTTAGAGGTTCCCGGGTCATTGTTACAACTTAAGGACTTCGGGGGTTGACGATACATATAAAGTTCATCGGGGTTGGAATTAGATTTCTCTATTTTTATGCCCTTTCCCTTATTATTTTCTTTTGCGTTTTTAAATTCAGTTGGGGTAATTTCTATAACATCATCGGAATTCTCGTCGGAATCCGATTCATCAGAGAATTGGTAATCCTCCCAATATTTTGTTTCCTTGGCGGAAACACCATTGACCATAATTAACCTTGGTCGGTTGGTTGAGGATTTTCTTTTACTTAATCGTTTTATTATTTCCCCCACCGGTTCTATTTCTTCATCCGGTTCCGATTCTTCTTCCGGTTCCGATTCTTCTTCCGGTTCTGACTCTTCTTCCGGTTCCTCTTCGGGAACTTGTGAATCAGTCCACGAATCATTCCAATTTACGTTTGACTCTTTATTATTATTAGGTGAGTCAATGGGACTTGTTCTAGAGGTAGACATCTATCACATAATATCAAACGCGTTAAGAGATTAATATATCACATAATATTCACATGTTAAAAATATATAGTTTCCAGCAAAATTTGTTAAGCAATCATTTTTCAAGTAAACACGGTCGAAGTCCAGACTCACTAATGCATCCTAACAAACTCGATAAGACACACTAATGCAAAATTCTGGTTCTCTAAGACCAACGCTCTGATACCAACTGAAATGTCCCGTTCTTATTGATTAAAAACGTTCCATATTAATTGATTTCGTTGCGAGGTTTTGACCTCTATATGAGACGTTTTTAAAGACTGCATTCATTTTAAAACAAACCATAACCTTTATTTCATCAATAAAGGTTTAAAAAAACTTTACGTAGATTATCAAATAATGATAATCTAAAATATCCTGTTTACACACGACCATTACATAATGGTTTACAATACAAATATGTTACAACAAAATAAGTTTCTTGAATGCAGTTTTTACACAATATCATACAAACATGGACTCCAAATCTTGTCTTTATTTAAGTATGCGACAGCGGAAGCTCTTAATAATCACCTGAGAATAAACATGCTTAAAACGTCAACAAAAATGTTGGTGAGTTATAGGTTTAACCTATATATATCAAATCATAATAATAATAGACCACAAGATTTCATATTTCAATACACATCCCATACATAGAGATAAAAATCATTCATATGGTGAACACCTGGTAACCGACATTAACAAGATGCATATATATAAGAATATCCCCATCATTCCGGGACACCCTTCGGATATGATATAAATTTCGAAGTACTAAAGCATCCGGTACTTTGGATGGGGTTTGTTAGGCCCAATAGATCTATCTTTAGGATTCGCGTCAATTAGGGTGTCTGTTCCCTAATTCTTAGATTACCAGACTTAATAAAAAGGGGCATATTCGATTTTGATAATTCAACCATAGAATGTAGTTTCACGTACTTGTGTCTATTTTGTAAATCATTTATAAAACCTGCATGTATTCTCATCCCAAAAATATTAGATTTTAAAAGTGGGACTATAACTCACTTTCACAGATTTTTACTTCGTCGGGAAGTAAGACTTGGCCACTGGTTGAATCACGAACCTATAACAATATATACATATATATCAAAGTATGTTCAAAATATATTTACAGCACTTTTAATATATTTTGATGTTTTAAGTTTATTAAGTCAGCTGTCCACGTTAGTAACCTACAACTAGTTGTCCACAGTTAGATGTACAGAAATAAATCGATAAATATTATCTTGAATCAATCCACGACCCAGTGTATACGTATCTCAGTATTGATCACAACTCAAACTATATATATTTTGGAATCAACCTCAACCCTGTATAGCTAACTCCAACATTCACATATAGAGTGTCTATGGTTGTTCCGAAATATATATAGATGTGTCGACATGATAGGTCGAAACATTGTATACGTGTCTATGGTATCTCAAGATTACATAATATACAATACAAGTTGATTAAGTTATGGTTGGAATAGATTTGTTACCAATTTTCACGTAGCTAAAATGAGAAAAATTATCCAATCTTGTTTTACCCATAACTTCTTCATTTTAAATCCGTTTTGAGTGAATCAAATTGCTATGGTTTCATATTGAACTCTATTTTATGAATCTAAACAGAAAAAGTATAGGTTTATAGTCGGAAAAATAAGTTACAAGTCATTTTTGTAAAGGTAGTCATTTCAGTCGAAAGAACGACGTCTAGATGACCATTTTAGAAAACATACTTTCACTTTGAGTTTAACCATAATTTTTGGATATAGTTTCATGTTCATAATAAAAATCATTTTCTCAGAATAATAACTTTTAAATCAAAGTTTATCATAGTTTTTAATTAACTAACCCAAAACAGCCCACGGTGTTACTACGACGGCGTAAATCCGGTTTTACGGTGTTTTTCGTGTTTCCAGGTTTTAAATCATTAAGTTAGCATATCATATAGATATAGAACATGTGTTTAGTTGATTTTAAAAGTCAAGTTAGAAGGATTAACTTTTGTTTGTGAACAAGTTTAGAATTAACTAAACTATGTTCTAGTGATTACAAGTTTAAACCTTCGAATAAGATAGCTTTATATGTATAAATCGAATGATGTTATGAACATCATTACTACCTTAAGTTCCTTGGATAAACCTACTGGAAAAGAGAAAAATGGATCTAGCTTCAACGGATCCTTGGATGGCTTGAAGTTCTTGAAGCAGAATCATGACACGAAAACAAGTTCAAGTAAGATCATCACTTGAAATAAGATTGTTATAGTTATAGAAATTGAACCAAAGTTTGAATATGATTATTACCTTGTATTAAAATGATAACCTAATGTAAGAAACAAAGATTTCTTGAGGTTGGATGATCACCTTACAAGATTGGAAGTGAGCTAGCAAACTTGAAAGTATTCTTGATTTTATGTAACTAGAACTTGTAGAATATATGAAGAACACTTAGAACTTGAAGATAGAACTTGAGAGAGATCAATTAGATGAATAAAATTGAAGAATGAAAGTGTTTGTAGGTGTTTTTGGTCGTTGGTGTATGGATTAGATATAAAGGATATGTAATTTTGTTTTCATGTAAATAAGTCATGAATGATTACTCATATTTTTGTAATTTTATGAGATATTTCATGCTATTTGCCAAATGATGGTTCCCACATGTGTTAGGTGACTCACATGGGCTGCTAAGAGCTGATCATTGGAGTGTATATACCAATAGTACATACATCTAAAAGTTGTGTATTGTACGAGTACGAATACGGGTATACGAGTAGAATTGTTGATGAAACTGAACGAGGATGTAATTGTAAGAATTTTTGTTAAGTAGAAGTATTTTGATAAGTGTATTGAAGTCTTTCAAAAGTGTATAAATACATATTAAAACACTACATGTATATACATTTTAACTGAGTCGTTAAGTCATCGTTAGTCGTTACATGTAAGTGTTGTTTTGAAACCTTTCGGTTAACGATCTTGTTAAATGTTGTTAACCCAATGTTTATAATATCAAATGAGATTTTAAATTATTATATTATCATGATATTATCATGTATGAATATCTCTTAATATGATATATATACATTAAATGTCTTTACAACGATAATCGTTACATATATGTCTCGTTTAAAAATCATTAAGTTAGTAGTCTTGTTTTTACATATGTAGTTCATTGTTAATATACTTAATGATATGTTTACTTATCATAGTATCATGTTAACTATATATATATCCATATATATGTCATCATATAGTTTTTACAAGTTTTAACGTTCGTGAATCACCAGTCAACTTGGGTGGTCAATTGTCTATATGAAACATATTTCAATTAATCAAGTCTTAACAAGTTTGATTGGTTAACATGTTGGAAACATTTAATCATGTAAATATCAATCTCAATTAATATATATAAACATGGAAAAGTTCGGGTCACTACACCATTGTGCTGTGGTGTGTAAGGTGGAGTGAACTGTGAGACAATCTCACGATTCTTCAGGTGGTCCAAAAACTCTTGACTCATATATTCCCCTCCCTGATCAGAGCGAAGGGCTTTAATGGTCTTTTCAAGTTGATTCTCTACTTCATTTTGGAAGATTTTGAACGTTTCAAAAACTTCATGTTTATGTTTCAGCAAGTAAACATAACCATATCTACTATAATCATCAGTAAATGTAACGAAGTATGATTCACCATTTCTAGACATAGTTCTAAAAGGGCCACATACATCAGTATGTATTAGTCCGAAAAGATCTTTTGCTCTTTCACCTAAACCGGAGAAAGGAGCCTTTGTCATCTTTCCACATAAACATGACTCGCATAAATCAAATGACTCAGAGCCAGTTGATTCCAAAAGCCCATCCGATTGGAGTTTTGAAATGCGTTGTTTATTTATATGACCAAGACGACAATGCCATAGATAGGTCTTGTTTAAGCCTTGCTTGAATCGTTTGGCAGTACAGGTATCTACAGAATTATTATTTGAAATCACACCATGCATATCAATTTCAAAAATACCATCACGTGGAATAGCATTAAAATAAAATACATTATTCTTAGAAACTGAAATACCAAAGTGCGTAAATGTAAGTTCAAAACCAACATTTTTCAAAAGAGAAACTGAAATTACATTGCTCGTAATACTAGGAGTATAATGACATTGTTCCAACTAAACAATAAGACCACTAGGTAGAGTAAGCTCATAGGTGCCAATAGCTTCGACTGCAGCTCGAGCCCCATTGCCCACTCTTAAGTCTAGTGTGTTGTTCTTCAGTCTCTTACTTCTTCTCATTCTCTGCATATTGTTACAGATGTGAGTACCACAACCAGTATCAAAAATCCAGGAATCACTAGAAAAAGTATATAACTGTATATGAAATATACCTAATTTTCTGGTCTGGCCAGCTTTGCCTTTTCTCAACTCAGATAGGTAGGAAGGACAATTCCTCCTCCAGTGGCCAAATTTTCCACAGTGGAAACATTCGGCATCTTTCACTGGGTTTTCTTTCTTGGGATGTGGTGAAATTTTCTTCTTAGCAATTGACTTGCCTTTTCCTTTTTCCCAAGTTTTTGGCTTATTCTTTTTCAGCTTACCCTCCCTAATCATCAGGACACCTGGATTGGAAACCTTATATGGAATATTCTGTTCAGCAGTTTTGAGCATCGAGTGCACCTCTGCCAGATATTTCTCCCAACCTTGCATATTGTAATTCATTACAGATTGGTGATACGATTTTGGTAGTGAAACCAAAACCGTGTTCACAGCCAAGTTAGGCGGCAAGGTAGTTCCAAGTTTTTCCAATCGGTCAATGTAGCTTTTCATTTTCAAGACATGAGAGCTCACTGATTGACCCTCCTTCATTTTGCTTGTTTGAAGAAGCTTATAAGTTTCATATAACTCTTGACTAGTCTGTTTCTGAAACATATTTTTCAGCTCAGTCATCATATCATATGCTGTACGATCTTCCATTTCCTTTTGGAGGTCAGAAGTCACACTAGCAAGCATGATTAAAGCTATCTTCTCTTGCACATCAAACAACTTCTGATAAGCATTCTTTTGAGCAGCAGTAGCTGTCTCAGGAGGAGCTTCGGGTAAGGGTTCTTCAATTTTGTTCAACTTCCCTTCATATTTGAGAACAATTCTCAGGTTGCGGTACCAATCGAGGAAGTTTGAACCATTGAGTTTCTCCTTCTCCAACAAAAAACGGAGGGTGTTTTGGTTTATGTTTTGATTGTTTGACATCTACAAAAGAACAAGATTCAATTTTAGTATTTTCGATATTGTACTTTAATAAATTAACTACCCAGGTTTTAATATATTTGAAAACAATTAATTTACGAAAGTCTAAGATCCACATAGAGGTTCCATAACTACATCTATTGATCAGCTAGCAGTTATAGAGTAGAGTCTACTGGTAGGTAGCAGTTAACAATTGCATCACAAGTGCAACTCTTAGATCTTTATAAGACTCAGTAGTATGTGTAGTTCAACAAACCACTATTATCTACTAGCATGTTTGTCTCATCCTTGCCTCGAACCCATGTCTCACCGTGAATACGATTAAGTCGTCCAATTTGAAAACAGTGGAAATTTAGCCTAGTCTCACTCGTAACTGAAAATCCACCTCGTGGCTATAATTCGATTAGGTCTCACCGTAACCAAAAAATAACGAGGAGTGTTTGCAAGATCATTGGATGGCATGACTTAAATTTGACGGGTATTTTAAAAATGTTTGTGTTAACGAATAATGCATGCACACAAGATTCACTACACTATTTTTTAAAAATCATTTTAACCAATTTTATATATGTCGATCGTGTTTATGCGTCTAATTTGTTATTTTATTTTATATATAAAAGTAACAAATACACAAACGTGTATCATTTTAAAATAATTTTAAAAGATTTCGATCATATATAATTTGTGTTTCAAAAATCATTTAACTTTAAACTCGTTAGAGTTTAACGTTTTAAAATCATCAATTTTAATCATTGAAACTGTTACAAGTTTTATTTAATGTTTTCATCAAAAACATTTAGCATATATTCTAATCAACAATTATGTATAATGCAAAAATAAAACACAACCATATCATGCATCACACACACACATAGCCTAGCCCGAAAATCCTATTCTCGATCCCATGAGCCGACATGGGATCAGGAGGTCAAACTAAGGGTAATATCGAAGCTCCCACTTGATTCAAGAATCAAGTGAAAACTTGACAAACGCCATCGTTGTCAACTTGACATGTTCGCCATCTCCTAAGCCAAAAGCATGTTGTATTTTATCTTCAATCTTCATCTTGTTACATTTATTTAAAATTGAAAAATACAACTAATCTAATACTTTTACAATTTAGAATAAAATTAAATACAATACTATGAAAATGAAAAATAAATATAATACAACTTTGGCTTCAAAATGACCTTTATAATAATACAAATAATCAATCATGACATAATATTACCGTAATCAACAATCACAACAATCATACATAGGTCGGGGCATTATGGGCTATGTGTGCAATCACAATTCTAATAACTACATTATTAAAAACTATATATCGCTTGTCCATGGTCACAATGCATGTGTACAACCATGGAATGAAATAAACAATAATTATTCAAGCCATAATAAGTTTAAAATTTATAACAGTGACATTTTTCAGATCTTATTTGTGCCTCATAAGGTTTAATTTAAAACAAACATGTTGAAATTATATAAAAAAAGTTTTTACTTTTTACCAATTCACCACAAAACTAGATTTGAGAAAATCACGTGACAATTAAAATGGTGTAAAAGCGGATCTGATACCACTGATGGAAAACCGTGTGTACTTTTACATTCAGATAACGCAGCGGACAATTAAAATTAAATATAATCTATATTACAAAACATGTACACGATTAACGGTTCCAACAAGATCCAATTACACCACTAATAATTGTCAAAATATATAAATCACAAGAGTGAGTTAAACGATATACCTTTCCTGAAGAAACGGATTGTAGGAGAGAAACTTACGATCAATAGTATGACCGTCTCTTTGGATAGTCCACACTACACTTCAAACGACTGTCAATGGATGCTAGTCCAGACCCCAAGTAACAAATTATAATAATCAAATTATTATAATTATAAAGAGATAATTTATAGTACTCCGTATATGGTTTCTATTTAGCTAATTGATAGTACTTGGTATTCTCTTACACCACTCGTACTCACTTGCACACAATAAGGAGCTATTACTTATACTTCATAGAAACAATAATGAGCTATTATAAAACTGTGCATCTCAAACCAAGTTTAGTGTAGCGACCCGACAAAATCGTCATTGACGGCGCCGTCTACTTAGGTCCCGTTACGTGGTCATAAGTCTTTAAAACAACGTTTGACCAAAAGATATGTCGCATTCATTTCAAATGTAAAGATTGTTCAAAGTTTACAAGAATAGTTCCACCACAAGTTACGTTACAAAGTTATAAGTACAAATGAAACTTATGCGACACAATTTAAAAGTAGCCAAAAGACGCTCCATGTATGCATATATACTCGACATCCAATGCAAGTATCAAAATAATGAGCGGAAGCATGTATCATGTATCGTTCAAGGACCTGAGAAAAACATAGTAATCTGTCAACGAAAACGTTGGTGAAATCATAGGTTTAAGTAAGTAAGTACAAATGAACCACAAGATTTGTAACATTGATATAATAGTAATACATTCCAAAAGTTTGTTTCACGAGCACCCAATTATCAATGCTTAACTTTCCTTCCATAGAACCCCATCACAATAGTGTTAGAACATACACTGTTTCACGAAAATATATTTCATTCGTAAACGGTAGCGAACCGTTTGAATGAGGGTTTGTCAAACCCATATGGATCCATACAACATAAGTTCTCGCTTACACCCGGCAAGTGTAACTAATGATAATCGAATTGAGGATTTTGTTCTAAACTCGTATGTAGAATGTTTGTTTTCCTGTACTTGTGTTCACTTAGTAAAAGAAATGTTTATGTTTTCTCATCCCAAATGTAAGTTCAAAAAGAGTAAAAGTGGGACTATGATCTCACCTTGAGTGCACGAGTAGTAAAGTACTTCAACAAGTAAACATGTGCAAAGAACAATGCTAGTCTTGACCTAAACAAATAGGTTGTATCAATAACGATAGTCACGATTGGTCAAAGATGTTCAATTAGTCCTATGGCTCGTTAAGACTCGATCATAATAGCATGTGAATCAAATTGTAATGTTTCATGCAAGGTACAAGTATAAAAGCATGTTAGAACGATTGCACAAACATTTGGTTAAGTTTGATTAAAAGTCAACTTGGTCGGGTCAAAGTCAACGAAAAAGTCAACACGTTCGGGTCGGGTCCCGAACTATTTTTCTGAGGTTTTTAATCATATATGAGCATGTTAGAACAAGTTACATGTGAATTGGAGGTCCATAGCATAGCAAACATTTTTCGTAAAATGACCAACGAAGACAGAGTCTGTCAGTGTATTTGGACGGCGTCCAGATTGTCTGGACGGCGTCCAGATTTGAAGGCTGGGACGGCATCCAAATATCTGGACGGTGTCCAGCTTTGAAATCTGGGACGGCGTCCAAGGATCTGGACGGCGTCCAGATTGGTATTCCAGTCTGATGCAGTAAACTTCTAAGTACACGAACCAAAAACCAAACTAACACATTTTATGATCCGCAAACAACGAAAACATGTATCTTATATCATCGGAAAGGTATTTTGACAAAGGATACAACTAACCACATATCATCAATCGAGTTTATCATTTATAATAACCGAATTCTCGTCAAGTGATCATTTAGAGTTCGTTTTCCAAGTTTCAAGTTCACAAATTCATTTCATGATTCGGTAGTCCAATCTACACATACGATATGCCGTTTCGAAGGTAATTAAGCGTACATTGCAACTAAACACTTACTAACAACATTAACAAGCATTCAATGCATCAAAAGTTCATTTTAAGGTTCATCAAACCCTAATTAAAAATCACAAAATCAATAATCATGTTAACGCAAGGTTTTCATATCATCCAACATACCAAAACGAAACTAACGATGCTAGTATCACTTTTAACACAATGGGTTTAACATCTAACAACATTTAATCAATCAAAATCAAAGATTAAACTAACCCATTTCAAGTGTTCATGCTAGTTACACCAAATAACAAGATCGAGCATACAAATTACATACACGACATCACAATGAGCCATAGACACTAACTAACACCATTTCAAGTCAAAAACACGAATTTAGAGAAATCTAGAGTTTTAGAAATGTTACCCAAACGAGATGAAGTTGGTACCAAAATGAAGAGGATGAAGAGAGGATCACGAATATGTAATTTATTTTGTTGTAAGCCTCCTAGATCGAATTTAGATGATGATTGAATGAATTTGGAAATTGTGTGTGTGTTCTTGCTAGAAAGAAAGAGAGAGAGATGGAGATGATTGAATGGTGGTGATTGGGGTGGACTAGTTGACCTAGTCAACTAGTTTGCCCCGTGTCAATTTTAGTCCCTCAAGTTAGAATCGGGTGCGTGAATTACCTAATCGAGATAATTTAAAACGCGTATTAACGAAAGATGTTATAAATATATAACGGACTTTAAAATAGTTAAACGGAAAGTAACCGGAAAAAGGCGGGATGTTACATTTAGTATTATATAACATTTTTGGTTGTAAACCACTTAACAATTGGGTGAAAAGAAAAAGCATATTCGATTATTAATTTTGTTTTGCTTTTGCTTTTCGTAAGTGGTCAACAATCAGTTTCCATTTATCTATTGCCATCATTCAACTTTCATTAATAAGTGGCCATCAATCCATTAATTAATCAAACAATTAATTTATTTATTTAACTTAATCATTTAAATTGTATTGTTACTTAGATAACATATATATACAACATATATATATATATATATATATATATATATATATATATATATATATATATATATATATATATATATATATATATATATATATTTATAAATTGACGTCTAGGTGTATATGTGTGTGACTCCGAAGGCTCAAATGAATTTAGCCATATAGTTGTATATTGTACCTTGCACACAAATCCTACAAAAATAAATGCAAATCACTGGGATGACCTATATCGAGTCTAGTGACATGTGATTTGTGACTACTTATTAAGGAATAATCTCATATGATTAGTGTAGTGACCCGAACTTTTCCATGTTTATATATATATTAAATGAAATTGTTATTTACATGATTAAGTGTTTCCAACATGTTAAGCAATCAAACTTGTTAAGACTTGATTAATTGAAATAGGTTTCATATAGACAATTGACCACCCAAGTTGACCGGTGATTCACGAACGTTAAAACTTGTAAAAACTATACGATGACATATATATGGTTATATATATAGTTAACATGATTTTATTATAAGTATGTATCTCATTAGGTATTTTAACAATGAGTTATATACATAAAAATGAGACTATTAATTTAAGAAACTCGAAAACGATATATATAACGATTATCGTTATAACAACGTCTTACTAGGTACATATGAATCATATTAAGATATTGATACACTTGGTTAATTATGTTAAATGATAAGTAAATATATTATTAAGTGTATTAACAATGAAATACATATGTAAAAATAAGACTACTAACTTAATGATTTCGAAACGAGACATATATGTAACGATTATCGTTGTAACGACATTTAACTGTATATATATCATACTAAGATATATTATATATCATAATATCATGATAATATAACAATTTAACATCTCATTTGTTATAATAAATAATGGGTTAACAACATTCAACAAGATCGTTAACCTAAAGGTTTCAAAACAACATTTACATGTAACGACTAACGATGACTTAACGACTCAGTTAAAATGTATATACATGTAGTGTTTTAATATGTATTCATACACTTTTGAAAGACTTCAAGACACTTATAAAAATACTTCTACTTAATAAAAATGCTTACAATTACATCCTCGTTTAGTTTCATCAACAATTCTACTCGTATGCACCCGTATTCGTACTCGTACAATACACAGCTTTTAGATGTATGTACTATTGGTATATACACTCCAATGATCAGCTCTTAGCAGCCCATGTGAGTCACCTAACACATGTGGGAACCATCATTTGGCAACTAGCATGAAATATCTCATAAAATTACAAAAATATGAGTAATCATTCATGACTTATTTACATGAAAACAAAATTACATATCCTTTATATCTAATCCATACACCAACGACCAAAAACACCTACAAACACATTCATTCTTCAATTTTCTTCATCTAATTGATCTCTCTCAAGTTCTATCTTCAAGTTCTAAGTGTTCTTCATAAATTCCAAAAGTTCTAGTTTCATAAAATCAAGAATACTTCCAAGATTGCAAGTTTACTTCCAAGTTTTCTAAATCCATTCCAAGTAATCATACAAGATCAAGAAACCTTTGTTACTTACAGTAGGTTATATTTCTAATACAAGATAATAATCATATTCAAACTTTAATTCAATTTCTATAACTATAACAATCTTATTTCGAGTAGAAATCTTACTTGAAATTGTTTTCGTGTCATGATTCTGCTTCAAGAACTTTCAAGCCATCCAAGGATCATTTGAAGGTAGATCTATTTTTTTCATTTCCAGTAGGTTTATCCAAGGAACTTGAGGTAGTAATGATGTTCATAACATCATTCGATTCATACATATAAAGCTATCTTATTCGAAGGTTTAAACTTGTAATCACTAGAACATAGTTTAGTTAATTCTAAACTTGTTCGCAAATAAAAGTTAATCCTTCTAACTTGACTTTTAAAATCAACTAAACACATGTTCTATATCTATATGATATGCTAACTTAATGATTTAAAACCTAAAAACACGAAAAACACCGTAAAACCGGATTTACGTCGTCGTAGTAACACCGCGGGCTGTTTTGGGTTAGTTAATTAAAAACTATGATAAACTTTGATTTAAAAGTTGTTATTATGGGAAAATGATTTTTATTATGAACATGAAACTATATCCAAAAATTATGGTTAAACTCAAAGTGGAAGTATGTTTTCTAAAATGGTCATCTAGACGTCGTTCTTTCGACTGAAATGACTACCTTTACAAAAACAACTTGTAACTTATTTTTCTGACTATAAACCTATACTTTTTCTGTTTAGATTCATAAAATAGAGTTCAATATGAAACCATAGCAATTTGATTCACTCAAAACGGATTTAAAATGAAGAAGTTATGGGTAAAACAAGATTGGATAATTTTTCTCATTTTAGCTACGTGAAAATTGGTAACAAATCTATTCCAACCATAACTTAATCAACTTGTATTGTATATTATGTAATCTTGAGATACCATAGACACGTATACAATGTTTCGATCTATCATGTCGACACATCTATATATATTTCGGAACAACCATAGACACTCTATATGTGAATGTTGGAGTTAGCTATACAGGGTTGAGGTTGATTCCAAAATATATATAGTTTGAGTTGTGATCAATACTGAGATACGTATTAACTGGGTCGTGGATTGATTCAAGATAATATTTATCGATTTATTTCTGTACATCTAACTATGGACAACTAGTTGTAGGTTACTAACGAGGACAGCTGACTTAATAAACTTAAAACATCAAAATGTATTAAAAGTGTTGTAAATATATTTTGAACATACTTTGATATATATGTATATATTGTTATAGGTTCGTGAATCAACCAGTGGCCAAGTCTTACTTCCCGACGAAGTAAAAATCCGTGAAAGTGAGTTATAGTCCCACTTTTAAAATCTAATATTTTTGGGATGAGAATACATGCAGGTTTTATAAATGATTTACAAAATAGACACAAGTACGTGAAACTACATTCTATGGTTGAATTATCGAAATCGAATATGCCCCTTTTTATTAAGTCTGGTAATCTAAGAATTAGGGAACAGACACCCTAATTGACGCGAATCCTAAAGATATATCTATTGGGCCTAACAAACCCCATCCAAAGTACTGGATGCTTTAGTACTTCGAAATTTATATCATATCCGAAGGGTGTCCCGGAATGATGGGGATATTCTTATATATGCATCTTGTTAATGTCGGTTACCAGGTGTTCACCATATGAATAATTTTTATCTCTATGTATGGGATGTGTATTGAAATATGAAATCTTGTGGTCTATTGTTCCGATTTGATATATATAGGTTAAACATATAACTCACCAACATTTTTGTTGACGTTTAAAGCATGTTTATTCTCAGGTGAATACTAAGAGCTTCCGCTGTTGCATACTAAAATAAGGACAAGATTTGGAGTCCATGTTTGTATGATATTGTGTAAAAACTGCATTCAAGAAACTGATTTCGATGTAACATATTTGTATTGTAAACCATTATGTAATGGTCGTGTGTAAACAGGATATTTTAGATTATCATTATTTGATAATCTACGTAAAGCTTTTTAACCTTTATTTATGAAATAAAGGTTATGGTTTGTTTTAAAAATGAATGCAGTCTTTGAAAAACGTCTCATATAGAGGTCAAAACCTCGCAACGAAATCAATTAATATGGAACGTTTTTAATCAATAAGAACAGGACATTACAGTTGGCATCAGAGCTGGTATAACGCCATCCATGTGTGGCGGGTTAGTCGTAAAGGAGGTTCTCACAGTGTTACCTGTGACGAAGCATTGGCTCTTACTCCTTGCGATCCCTTACGAGGGTTGGCAGTAGCCGAGAGGCAGGCCCTAAAATCAGTATCTGAGGTACACTCAGTGGTCACCAGTGTAGCGACCCCGACAAATCGTCAAGTGACGGCGTCGTCTACGTAGGTCCCATTGCATGGTCATAAGTCTTTAAGACAGAGTTTGACCAAAATATGTCGCCTTCATTTCAAAATAAAGATGTTTCAAAGTTTACAAACGTAGTTTCCATAACAAGTACATAACAATGTTTAAAGTTTGTATGAAACACGTGCGACACGATTAAAAGTAGTCAAAAAGACGCTCCACATATGCAAGTATACTCGACATCCAATGCAAGTATCAAAAAGTATGAGCGGAAGCATATATCACCTAAGTTCAAGGACCTGAGAAAAACATAGAGAATCTGTCAACGAAAACGTTGGTGAAATCATAGGTTTAAATAAGTAAGTGAGTAATAGTAAGTTGAACCACAAGATTTGCAACATCGATAAAGCCATAGTACATTCTAAAAGTTAATATTCACGAGCACTCAATTATCAAAGCTTAACATTCCGTCCGTTGAACCCCGTAATAATAGTGTTAGAACATACACTGTTTCCCGAAAATATATTTCACCCGTAGACGGTAGCGAACCGTCCGAAGTGAGGGTTTGTCAAACCCATATGGCCATGTAACATATGTTCTCGCTTACACCATCTGATGTAACTAATGATAATCGAATTGAGGATTTGTGTTCAAACTCGTATGTAGAATGTTTATTTTCCCTGTACTTGTGTTCACGTAGTTTAAAAGAACGTTTATGTTTTCTCATCCCAAAAGTAAGTTCAAAAAGAGTAAAAGTGGGACTATGATCTCACCTTGTATGCACGAACCAAAAAGTACTTCGACAAGTAACGTGTGCAAAGAACAATGCTAGTCTTGACCTAAACAAATAGGTTGTATCAATAACGATAGTCACGAAGGGTCAAAGATGTTCAATTAGTCCTATGGCTCAATACGACTCGATTAATATAGCATGTGAAGCAAATTGTCAAGTTTCATGCACGTTACAAGTAGTTAAACATGTTAGAACGATTGTATAATTGTTTGGTTAAGTTTGACTAAAGTCAAACTTGGTCAAAGTCAAAGTCAACGGGGTCGGGTCGGGTGTCCGACAATTTTCTCATGATGAGAAATCATATATGAGCATAATAGTCAAGTCTCATGGTAAACAGGATTATAGTTAAGCGGGAACATTTTGTGATATGAAAAACAAAGACAAAAATGAGCTGGACCAAATGCGCGGCGCGCACCCAAGTGTAAATCCTGGTCAGAAATTAACCAAGAAGGCAGACATCTGGGATTTTTGATTATGCGCGGCGCGCAGGTATGTGCGCGGCGCGCACTACCTGGGAAACATGTTGTTTGCAGAAAATTGGTCTAAGTCACGACCCAAAACACAATTTAACACATTTCATGCACCGAAAACATTTAAAACGCATATCATATATCATTAGAAAGGTAATTTGACAAGGAAGATAACTAAATGCATTTACTCAATCAAAACCAAACAAACTCATATCAAAATCACCATTAATGCTCACATTTATTACTTCCAAGTTCATAAATGCCATATTATGATTCGGTAAATTAATGCACATGTGTAATACGCCGTTTTGAAGATAATCAAGCATACAACACAACTAGACACTTACAAATAACATTGCTAAGCATTTAATGCATCAAATATTCAATTTACTTTTATCAAACCCTAACCCAAAATCATAAAATCAACAATCTTGCTTATGAAACTAATCCATGTCAACCTACATACCAATTTGAAGCTAGTGATGTTAGGAACACAATTAAAACATGAACTTTCATCATCAACCAACATATGTACACCTAAAACTCAAGATTAAACAAGCATTCTTTCAATATGAGCTAGTTACACCAAAATAGCAAGAACAAGCATACAAAACACATAATCATACTAGACTTGAGCCATAGACACTAATTAACAACCTTTTTAACTCAAAAACTCAAGAACACATAAAATTAGTGATTTTAGAAAGTTACCCAAATTTGATGAAGCCGGTATGGAATCGAAGAGGAGATCACGAGGAGTTCAAATATGTAATTTGTTTGGCCCGAAGCTTGATCGATTTAATATGGATGATGAATTCTTGAATTGGATAATTGAAGGAAAATGAGAAAGTAGAGAAAGAAAAGATAAAATGAAAATGAAAATGAGAAGAGGTGGGGTTGACTAGTCACATGCTAGTCACCTCTTTAGTGTATTGGCGAAACTAGTCCCTCAAGTTGCAATCGGGTGCGTTAAATTACCTAAAACAAGATAATTGTAACGCGTATTAACGGGAGATGTTATAAACATATAACGGAACTTAAATAGTTAAACGGAAAAGTAAATAGAAAAAGGCGGGATGTTACATTACCTACACCTTAAAAGAAATTTCGTCCCGAAATTTAGGTAGGCGTAGTGGTCGTTGTTTCTTCCTCGGAATCTGACGTTTCCGGAACCGGGAATAGATGAGGGTGTTTCTTTCGCATTTGATCTTCTCTTTCCCACGTAAACTCGGGTCCCCTTTTGGCGTTCCAACGGACCTTAACAATCGGGATCCGGCTTTGTTTCAATTCCTTCTCGACGTAGTCCACAATTTCAACCGGTTCCTCCACAAAATGGAGTTTGTCATTAATAGTAAGTTCCTCGAGAGGGACGATGATATCGGGCTCGGTAAGACATTTCTTCAAGTTAGATACATGAAAAGTAGGATGGACAGAGCTTAGTTGAGGCGGAAGATCCAAACGATACGCAACGGTTCCAACACGCTCTAAGATTTCGAAAGGACCAACGTACCGCGGATTTAGTTTTCCACGTTTCCCAAAACGGATGACACCTTTCCAAGGTGCGACTTTTAACATGACACGGTCACCGACTTGAAATTCGAGGTCCTTGCGTCTTTTGTCGGTATAGCATTTTTGACGACTCCGGGCCGTCCGAAGCTTATCTCGGATTTGAAGAATCTTCTCGGTTGTTTCGTGAATGAGTTCGGGCCCGGAAATTTGCACGTCACCCACTTCGGCCCAACAAAGAGGAGAGCGACATTTTCGACCATATAACGCTTCAAAAGGTGCGGCCTTAATACTCGCGTGATAACTATTGTTGTAAGAGAATTCGGCGAGAGGTAAGTGATTGTCCCAAGCTTTTCCAAAATCAACAACGCAGGCTCGTAACATATCCTCTAAGGTTTGTATTGTACGTTCACTTTGCCCATCGGTTTGGGGATGATATGCGGTGCTCATGTCCAAACGCGTTCCCAACGCTTCTTGTAACGTACGCCAAAATCTAGAAACGAAACGACCATCTCGGTCGGAGATAATCGATAACGGTACTCCGTGTCGGGCTACAATCTCTTTAATGTAAAGTCGTGCAAGTTTCTCCATTTTGTCGGTTTCTTTCATGGCGAGAAAGTGCGCGGATTTGGTGAGACGGTCAACAATGACCCAAATTGTATCATAACCGCCCGACGTTTTCGGTAGTTTGGTGATAAAATCCATCGTGATCCTTTCCCACTTCCATTGCGGGATCTCGGGTTGTTGAAGTAACCCGGACGGTCTTTGGTGTTCGGCTTTGACTTTAGCGCAAGTCAAACAATTGGCGACGTATCTAGCAACCTCCTTTTTGATGTTCGGCCACCAATATTGTTCTTTAAGGTCATGGTACATCTTATTGGCGCCGGGATGAATCGAGTATCGCGATTTGTGGGCTTCGTCTAGGATGAGGTTTCGTAGATCGCCATATCTAGGCACCCAAATTTTTCCGGCGTAATATCGAAGTCCGGTCTCCTTAACTTCGAATCGGGAGACGAGAATGTTTAAAAGTTCGCGTGCGATGTTGTTGTCCTTAAGAGCTTCATCTTGGGCTACCCGAATTTGGCTATTAAGGTTGGAGTGGATGGTGATATTCAAAGCTCGGACACGAAGAGGCACCGCTCTTTCCTTTCGACTTAAGGCATCGGCCACTACATTAGCCTTTCCGGGGTGGTAACGAAGTTCACAATTGTAATCGTTCAAGGTCTCAATCCACCTTCGTTGTCTCATGTTTAGTTGCTTTTGATCGAAGATATGTTGGAGACTTTTGTGATCGGTAAAGATAGTACTCTTGGTACCAAGAAGATGATGTCTCCATAGCTTAAGTGCAAAGATGACGGCACCGAGTTCAAGATCATGTGTCGTGTAGTTTCGTTCGTGAACCTTGAGTTGTCGAGAGGCATAAGCAATGACTTTCTTTCGTTGCATTAGTACACACCCATAACCGTTTTTCGAGGCATCACAATATACAACAAAATCATCATTGCCTTCGGGAAGGGACAAGATAGGAGCGGTGGTTAGTTTAGTTTTCAAGATTTGGAAAGCGGTTTCTTGTTCGGATGTCCAAACGAATTTTCGGTCCTTGTGAGTTAACGCGGTTAAAGGGCGAGCGATTAAGGAAAAGTCCTTGATGAATTTACGATAGTATCCGGCGAGACCCAAGAATTGACGAATTTGAGTAGGAGTAGTAGGAGTCTCCCATTTACTAATGGCTTCGATTTTCGCGGGATCGACTTTAATACCTTGATCACTTACAACATGACCAAGAAATTGAACTTCCTTTAACCAAAATTCACACTTGGAGAATTTGGCATAAAGTCGTTCTTGTCTCAAGAGTTCAAGCACAAGTCGGAGATGTTGTTCGTGCTCTTCTTCATTTTTAGAATAGATCAATATGTCATCGATGAACACAATAACGAATTTATCGAGATACGGTTTGCACACGCGGTTCATAAGATCCATGAACACTGCCGGTGCATTTGTGAGACCAAAAGGCATGACAAGGAATTCATAACTACCATAACGAGTCCGGAAAGCGGTTTTGGAGACGTCTTCCCCCTTAACCCTTAGTTGATGATAACCCGAACGGAGATCGATTTTTGAATATACACGAGAACCTTGTAGTTGATCAAAGAGATCATCGATGCGAGGAAGGGGATATCGGTTCTTAACCGTCAATTTGTTTAGTTCACGATAATCAATGCACATTCGTAGGGATCCGTCTTTCTTCTTGACGAATAAAATCGGAGCGCCCCATGGTGAATGGCTAGGTTGAATGAAACCACGGTCAAGTAACTCTTGGATTTGGCTTTGTAATTCTTGCAATTCGGATGGAGCGAGTCTATATGGTGCACGCGCTACGGGTGCGGCTCCTGGAATAAGATCGATTTGAAATTCAACCGGTCGATGAGGTGGAAGACCCGGTAATTCGTCGGGAAATACATCGGAAAAGTCACTAACAATTGGCACATCTTCGATGCACTTTTCGTCGGCCTCGACTTTCTTAACGTGAGCAAGAATCGCGAAACAACCTTTGCGAAGTAGCTTTCGAACTTTAAGGCACGAAACGAGATTGAGTCCGGTGCAATTTTTGTCGCCATAAACAATCAATGGTTCACCATTCTCGATAGGAATTCGGATTGCATGAAGATCGCAAAGAATGTGAGATTTATTTTTGACCATCCAATTCATACCGATTATTACATCAAAACTCCCTAATTCCATGGGTATCAAGTCAATTTCAAATTCCTTACCCAAAATGTTCAAAGTACACCCCCGGTAATATGTGTCGGCACTTAAGAGTTTTCCGTCGGCCACTTCGATGGAATAAGTAGTATCTAAAGGGTGTGGTGGAGTGCAAAGGGTAGGAGCCAAAGTCTTAGACACAAAACATTTATCGGCACCCGAATCGAATAAGCAAGTAACATAAGAGTTGTTGAGAAGAAACGTACCCGTGACTAGTTCATTGTCATCTCGGGCTTCCTCGGTGTTGATGTTAAAGGCTCGACCTCGGTTGTTGGGGTTGGCTTTCTTTTTTGGGCATTCGTTCTTATAATGGCCCGTTTGGCCACATTCGTAACAAGTGACCGTTTTTGGAGGATTGGGCCCCTTTCGAGCAACGGGGGCGGCGCTTGTGCAATTGTTGGCCCTATGACCAACACCTTGGCAATGGTGACAAACTAGCTTGTTACATTCGCCGTGATGATGCTTGTGGCATTTGTTGCAAAAAGGTAAGTTTCCGACATAACCCTTCTTGCCGTCGTCGTTGAAAGGCTTTTTGGTGAAGGTGTTGTTGTTGTAGTTGGTTGATGGAGTGGCTTCCCATTTCCTTTTGTTGCCACCCGACTTGTCCTCGGCCTTAGGAGCCGGCACTACGATTTCGTCAACCGTTTCAATTAGTTGGCGAGCCATGTTCATAGCGGCTTGATGAGTAGTGGGTTTGGATGACATCACCCCTTGTTTGATGCTCTTTGGAAGACCGAGCATGTAGAGCTCAATCCTTTGAGATTCGGGGTTAACAAGATTAGGACACATCAAGGATAGTTCGGCGAAGCGTTGATTATAAGCTTTAAGATCGTTTCCGACCGCTTTCAAAGCTCTTAGTTCTTCCTCAAGCTTTCGGGTTTCTTCGCGCGGAAAATATTCAACAATCATCTTTTCCCTTAGATCGGCCCAAGAGAGGGCATGAGCTTCATCGGTACCCACCGATTGAACATAGGTGTTCCACCATGTTAGAGCAATTCCGGAGAAAGTGTGGGTGGAGTATTTGACCTTGTCTTGATCCCGACAACCGCTTATGCTAAAGACGGCCTCGGTTTGTTCAAACCAACGAGTAAGCACAACCGGTCCCCCGGTTCCATCATAAGTGTGAGGTTTGCACCCCATGAAAGCTTTGTAGGAGCACCCTTCACTAGAGTTACCGGCTCCTTGGTTATTGTTGTTGTGGTTGGTGTTATTGTTGTTGTTAGACGAGTGACCGGCCATGGCCGCATCCACGGCGGTGGCTATCATGCGTTGTAAGGCTTGTTCGGGAGTTTCATTGCGTCGTACATGACGAGGAGGCATTGTTCCTTCAAAACAAAAGAATACCGTTGGTTAGTATTCTAAATAATACTAACCGTGATATGGAATAAAGATAGAGAGAAAATTATCCTTGACCCGCCTTAAATTCTTTATGTCATAATGTCGGTATGTTCATATGAGTCACCGTAATATAATTTCCGGGAATTATATTACCCTAATTCATATGTGCATTCGACATCACCACATATAGTCAAGGTGGCGTGTCAATTAAATTATACAACGCAAGAGTAAGATAGAATAAGAGTAGATATGAGTAAGAGAGTTCGAGTATAAATGCACAAATAGTCAAGTAATTCCTATGTCAAGTCTATATGCCGGTTGTAGTCTAGACTCACCAATGTACCCTATGACTCGGGGTCGACACCAATGAACTCTAAATCCCTACAACCAAAGCTCTGATACCACTTGTAGCGACCCCGACAAATCGTCAAGTGACGGCGTCGTCTACGTAGGTCCCATTGCATGGTCATAAGTCTTTAAGACAGAGTTTGACCAAAATATGTCGCCTTCATTTCAAAATAAAGATGTTTCAAAGTTTACAAACGTAGTTTCCATAACAAGTACATAACAATGTTTAAAGTTTGTATGAAACACGTGCGACACGATTAAAAGTAGTCAAAAAGACGCTCCACATATGCAAGTATACTCGACATCCAATGCAAGTATCAAAAAGTATGAGCGGAAGCATATATCACCTAAGTTCAAGGACCTGAGAAAAACATAGAGAATCTGTCAACGAAAACGTTGGTGAAATCATAGGTTTAAATAAGTAAGTGAGTAATAGTAAGTTGAACCACAAGATTTGCAACATCGATAAAGCCATAGTACATTCTAAAAGTTAATATTCACGAGCACTCAATTATCAAAGCTTAACATTCCGTCCGTTGAACCCCGTAATAATAGTGTTAGAACATACACTGTTTCCCGAAAATATATTTTACCCGTAGACGGTAGCGAACCGTCCGAAGTGAGGGTTTGTCAAACCCATATGGCCATATAACATATGTTCTCGCTTACACCATCTGATGTAACTAATGATAATCGAATTGAGGATTTGTGTTCAAACTCGTATGTAGAATGTTTGTTTTCCCTGTACTTGTGTTCACGTAGTTTAAAAGAACGTTTATGTTTTCTCATCCCAAAAGTAAGTTCAAAAAGAGTAAAAGTGGGACTATGATCTCACCTTGTATGCACGAACCAAAAAGTACTTCGAAAAGTAACGTGTGCAAAGAACAATGCTAGTCTTGACCTAAACAAATAGGTTGTATCAATAACGATAGTCACGAAGGGTCAAAGATGTTCAATTAGTCCTATGGCTCAATACGACTCGATTAATATAGCATGTGAAGCAAATTGCCAAGTTTCATGCACGTTACAAGTAGTTAAACATGTTAGAACGATTGTATAATTGTTTGGTTAAGTTTGACTAAAGTCAAACTTGGTCAAAGTCAAAGTCAACGGGGTCGGGTCGGGTGTCCGACAATTTTCTCATGATGAGAAATCATATATGAGCATAATAGTCAAGTCTCATGGTAAACAGGATTATAGTTAAGCGGGAACATTTTGTGATATGAAAAACAAAGACAAAAATGAGCTGGACCAAATGCGCGGCGCGCTGTGGGTAGCGCGGCGCGCACCCAAGTGTAAATCCTGGTCAGAAATTAACCAAGAAGGCAGACATCTGGGATTTTTGATTATGCGCGGCGCGCAGGTATGTGCGCGGCGCGCACTACCTGGGAAACATGTTGTTTGCAGAAAATTGGTCTAAGTCACGACCCAAAACACAATTTAACACATTTCATGCACCGAAAACATTTAAAACGCATATCATATATCATTAGAAAGGTAATTTGACAAGGAAGATAACTAAATGCATTTACTCAATCAAAACCAAACAAACTCATATCAAAATCACCATTAATGCTCACATTTATTACTTCCAAGTTCATAAATGCCATATTATGATTCGGTAAATTAATGCACATGTGTAATACGCCGTTTTGAAGATAATCAAGCATACAACACAACTAGACACTTACAAATAACATTGCTAAGCATTTAATGCATCAAATATTCAATTTACTTTTATCAAACCCTAACCCAAAATCATAAAATCAACAATCTTGCTTATGAAACTAATCCATGTCAACCTACATACCAATTTGAAGCTAGTGATGTTAGGAACACAATTAAAACATGAACTTTCATCATCAACCAACATATGTACACCTAAAACTCAAGATTAAACAAGCATTCTTTCAATATGAGCTAGTTACACCAAAATAGCAAGAACAAGCATACAAAACACATAATCATACTAGACTTGAGCCATAGACACTAATTAACAATCTTTTTAACTCAAAAACTCAAGAACACATAAAATTAGTGATTTTAGAAAGTTACCCAAATTTGATGAAGCCGGTATGGAATCGAAGAGGAGATCACGAGGAGTTCAAATATGTAATTTGTTTGGCCCGAAGCTTGATCGATTTAATATGGATGATGAATTCTTGAATTGGATAATTGAAGGAAAATGAGAAAGTAGAGAAAGAAAAGATAAAATGAAAATGAAAATGAGAAGAGGTGGGGTTGACTAGTCACATGCTAGTCACCTCTTTAGTGTATTGGCGAAACTAGTCCCTCAAGTTGCAATCGGGTGCGTTAAATTACCTAAAACAAGATAATTGTAACGCGTATTAACGGGAGATGTTATAAACATATAACGGAACTTAAATAGTTAAACGGAAAAGTAAACGGAAAAAGGCGGGATGTTACAACCAGGCGGTTAGCTGGGAAGGCACTGGGTGGGATGGTGGTTGTCCCCAACTGTATTTCAGTTGGTATCCGATCGGTGGTCTTAGAGAACCAGAAAATTTGCATTAGTGTGTCTTATCGAGTTTGTTAGGATGCATTAGTGAGTCTGGACTTTGACCGTGTTTTCTTTAAAAATGATTGCTTAACATTTTTGTTGGAAACTATATATTATTAACATGTATATATTATGTGATATATTAATCTCTTAACATGTTTGATATTGTGTGATAGATGTCTACCTCTAGCACAAATCCCATTGACTCACCTAATAATAACGAAGAGTCGAATATATATTGGACTGATTCACAAGTTCCCGAAGAAGAACCGGAAGAAGAATCAGAACCGGAAGAAGAATCAGAACCGGAAGAGGAGGAACCGGAGGAGGAAATAGAACCGGTGGGGGAAATAATAAAACGGTTAAGTAAAAGAAAATCCTCACACAACCGACCAAGGTTAATTATGGTCAATGGTGTTTCTGCCAAGGAAGCAAAATATTGGGAGGATTACCAATTCTCCGATGAATCGGATTCCAACGAGAATTCCGATAATGTTATAAAAATTACCCCAACTGAATTTAAAAAGGAAAAAGAAAATAATAAGGGAAAGAGCATAAAAATAGAGAAATCTAATTCCAACCCCGATGAACTTTATATGTATCGTCAACCCCCGAAGCCCTTAAGTTGTAACAATGACCCGGGAACCTCTAAACAACCAGGTTTTTCTAAACCGTTGTGGAAAACGATAGCTCGTATTAGGGGAACATCATACATCCCTAGAAACTTGGCAAAACGAACGAAAACCGAAGGAGAAGAAACGAGCGAGTCGGAATAAGATAGTTGTATTCGTGTAGTGTAATATATGTAATATAGTGTGCTTATGCTTTATGATATATGTAAAAATTTCTTGTATTAATAAGCATTTTTTTTATGAATCTAACTCTTGTCTATTTTACAGTATAAAAACACAAAATGGATAGACAACCCAATATTTTAAGAGACCTATCCGGAGACATGATTGATGAAATCTTGTCTAGAGTCGGTCAGAATTCTTCGGCACAACTATTTACGGCGAAATCAGTTTGTAAGACATTCGAAGAACGTTCCAAGAATGTCTTGGTTTATAAGAGACTTTCGTTTGAAAGATGGGGGATATCACATTGGGAAACCCATAAGTTACGATGTGTTTACTTTGACGCATATATTGCGGGGAACCCAAATGCTATTTTACGCAACGGGTTAAGAAATTATTTTGACTCAATGTATCTGAATATAGGACTTCATGATTTAGAAAAAGCGGCTAACATGCAACATAAAGAAGCATGCTATGCTTACGGGTTAGTAATGTTCGCTTCTCACCAAAGTGAGAAAAAGAACATCGGGCTACAACTATTAAACAAAACGTTCCCACAAGTGACGGAGTCGGTAATTGGGGTAAGAAATGAGGTTTTTAGGTTATTACGAGACTGTTGGTCATTACGTAACCCTCGTCCCTTTGACGAAGTTACAACACGCTGTCTTATCAACGGCCATAACGGTTATGTTCCACAAGACCAAGGATGAGAAGTAGTTCTAGTAAAACCAGAATGCATGACTTGTTTCTGGAAGTATGAATTACGTGTCTTTATTGCCTTTGCTGAACGACTTGTGTACTAGCTAGAATTATCTTCACAACTATCTTGTATCAAAGTTATTGTGTGCTATATTTCATGCTTTATGTAAAATAAGCGGTATTGTAAGTTTGTAAAATATTGTATAAAAGTTTGAACGCGAAATATTATTATAATCAGTTTTTCATATAGAATTGTAGTAGTTGAATTGTATACTAGCTACTAAGTATGAACTTAACGGGTAGGTACTACCCGAATTTAAACTTATAAAACGATAATATGAAGAAAAAGCTTTTATAAATGAGTTCATATTATGCTACGAAATACTATTAACTACTCTTAATATTCTGTATGATTAACTTGTTCCATTTGACTATTTTGAAGGAAATGGCACCGACTACTCGACACACCGTGAATATGAATGAAGAGGAATTCCGTACTTTTCTAGCTTCAAACATAGCCACAGTACAGGCTGCGCTACATACCAACAATAACCTTGGATCTAGCAGTACAGGAAATTGTGTAGGATGCACCTATAAAGAATTCACTGCCTGCAAACCTTTGGAATTTGATGGAACTGAAGGACCGATCGGATTGAAACGGTGGACCGAGAAGGTCGAATCGGTGTTTGCCATAAGTAAGTGTACTGAAGAGGACAAAGTGAAGTACGCTACGCATACCTTCACAGGTTCTGCGTTAACATGGTGGAATACCTATCTAGAGCAAGTGGGACAAGATGATGCGTACGCACTACCGTGGTCATCATTCAAGCACTTGATGAACGAGAAGTACCGTCCCAGAACCGAGGTCAATAAGCTCAAGACAGAACTTAGAGGGTTACGAACCCAAGGATTTGATATTACCACGTACGAAAGACGATTCACAGAATTGTGCCTATTGTGTCCGGGAGCATTCGAAGATGAGGAAGAGAAGATCGACGCGTTTGTGAAAGGATTACAGGAAAGAATCCAAGAAAATATAAGTTCACACGAGCCCGCCTCCATAAAACAGGCATGTAGAATGGCTCACAAACTAGTGAACCATATTGAGGAAAGAATTAAAGAACAGACGGCTGAAGAGGCCAATTTGAAGCAAGTCAAAAGAAAGTGGGAGGAAAACGGTGATAAGAATCACCAATACAACAACAACAGCAATTACAATAATAATCGCAACAATTATCCCAACAATCGCAACATCAATCGCAACTACAACAAATGGCCCAACAACAACAGCAACAACAGTAGCAACTACAACAATCATCCCAACAACAATAACAACCGCAACAATAACAACAATCAGAAGAAGCTATGCTAAAGGTGTGAAAAGTATCACTCGGGGTTCTGCACCAAATTTTGCAACAAGTGTAAAAGAAATGGTCATAGCGCGGTGAAGTGTGAGGTCTACGGACCAGGGGTTAACAGAACGAAAGGAACAAATGGTGTCGGAACGAGTAATGGCGGAGCAAATAGTGTCGGAGCAAGTTATGCCAATGTAGTTTGTTATAAATGTGGAAAACCGGGCCACATTATTAGAAATTGCCCGAACCAGGAGAACACGAATGGACAAGGCCGCGGAAGAGTTTTCAATATTAATGCGGCAGAGGCACAGGAAGACCCGGAGCTTGTTACGGGTACGTTTCTTATTGACAATAAATCTGCTTACGTTTTATTTGATTCGGGTGCGGATAGAAGCTATATGAGTAGAGATTTTTGTGCTAAATTAAGTTTTCCATTGAAGCCATTGGATAGTAAATTTTTACTCGAATTAGCAAACGGTAAATTAATTTCAGCAGATAATATATGCCGGAATCGAGAAATTAAACTGGGTAGCGAAATATTTAAGATTGATTTGATACCAGTAGAGTTAGGGAGTTTTGATGTAATAGTTGGCATGGACTGGCTGGAGAAGGTGAAAGCAGAGATCGTATGTTATAAAAATGCAATTCGCATTGTACGAGAAGAAGGAGAACCCATAATGGTGTACGGAGAAAAGGGCAACATGAAGCTACATCTTATTAGTAATTTGAAGGCACAAAAACTAATAAGAAAAGGTTGCTATGCTGTTCTAGCACACGTCGAGAAAGTACAAACTGAAGAAAAGAGCATCAATGATGTTCCCGTCGCAAAAGAATTTCCCGATGTATTTCTGAAAGAATTACCGGGACTACCTCCACATCGATCTGTTGAATTTCAAATAGATCTTGTACCAGGAGCTGCACCAATAGCTCGTGCTCCTTATAGACTCGCACCCAGTGAGATGAAAGAAATACAAAGCCAACTGCAAGAACTATTAGAACATGGTTTCATTCGACCAAGCACATCACCATGGGGAGCTCCTGTTTTGTTTGTCAAGAAGAAGGATGGTACATTTAGGTTGTGTATTGACTACAGAGAGTTGAACAAACTTACCATCAAAAACCGTTATCCACTACCGAGAATTGACGACTTATTTGATCAACTACAAGGCTCATCAGTTTATTCGAAGATCGATTTACGTTCTGGATATCATCAAATGCGAGTAAAGGAGGATGATATTCCAAAAAATGCTTTTAGGACGCGTTATGGTCATTACGAGTTTATGGTTATGCCGTTTGGATTGACTAACGCACCAGCTGTGTTCATGGACCTTATGAACCGAGTGTGTGGGCCATATCTTGACAAGTTTGTCATTGTTTTCATCGATGACATACTTATTTACTCAAAGAATGATCAAGAGCACGAAGAACATTTGAGAAAAGTGCTAGAAGTATTGAGGAAAGAAAAACTGTACGCTAAATTTTCAAAGTGTGCATTTTGGTTGGAAGAAGTTCAATTCCTCGGTCACATAGTGAATAAAGAAGGTATCCAGGTGGACCTGACAAAGATCGAAACCGTTGAAAAGTGGGAAACCCCAAAAACTCCGAAGCATATACGTCAATTTTTAGGATTGGCTGGTTACTACAGAAGATTCATCCAAGATTTCTCCAAAATAGCAAAACCCTTGACTGCATTAACGCATAAAGGGAAGAAATTTGAATGGAAGGATGAACAAGAGAAGGCGTTTAAATTATTGAAGAAAAAGCTAACTACGGCACCTATATTGTCATTGCCTGAAGGGAATGATGATTTTGTGATTTATTGTGACGCATCAAAGCAAGGTCTCAGTTGTGTATTAATGCAACGGACGAAGGTGATTGCTTATGTGTCTAGACAATTGAAGATTCACGAGCAAAATTATACGACGCATGATTTGGAATTAGGCGCTGTTGTTTTTGAATTAAAGACTTGGAGGCAATACTTATATGGGGTCAAAAGTATTATATACCGACCACAAAAGTCTTCAACACATATTTAATCAGAAACAACTGAATATGAGGCAGCGTAGGTGGATTGAATTGTTGAATGATTACGACTTTGAGATTCGTTACCACCCGGGGAAGGCAAATGTGGTAGCCGACGCCTTGAGCAGAAAGGACAGAGAAGCCATTCGAGTAAAATCTATGAATATAATGATTCACACTAACCTTACTACTCAAATAAAGGAGGCGCAACAAGGAGTTTTAAAAGAGGGAAATTTAAAGGATGAAATACCCAAAGGATCGGAGAAGCATCTTAATATTCGGGAAGACGGAACCCGGTATAGGGCTGAAAAAAATTTGGGTACCAAAATTTGGAGATATGAGAGAAATGGTACTTAGAGAAGCTCATAAAACTAGATACTCAATACATCCTGGAACGGGGAAGATGTACAAGGATCTTAAGAAATATTTTTGGTGGCCAGGTATGAAAGCCGATATTGCTAAATATGTAGGAGAATGTTTGACGTATTCTAAGGTCAAAGCTGAACATCAGAAACCATCAGGTCTACTACAACAACCTGAAATCCTGAAATGGAAATGGGAAAACATTACCATGGATTTCATTACTAAATTGCCAAGGTGTGATGACCCGGAAATTTCTGACCAAATTTAAACTTAATCTTTGTATGATTAACATTTCCGACACGATAAGCAAAGTCTGTAAAACTGAATCTCAAAATTTTTGAACTACTTTTATATATTTAAATATCCTTCGATTGTTTTCGACGATTCGCGAACAATTATATGTAAATAGATACATATATACTATAACTTGAAAAGGTAACAATGTTTTAATTGCATGATACCGTACATTAAACTTATTGGTTTAAATATCTATTTGAATATATATGATAAGTTGAAATATTTATTATTAAAATTTATTTATAAATAACTTCCAATGTGTATTTAAAAACTGATTTATGTATATTAAAAAGATATATACATATATATAATTTCAAGTTATTTAGTAAACGATGGTAACATTCGTTTATTGATTCAATTGATATTCAGATAAGTTAACTAAAGCGTTTAAGATGAACCAATAAAACACTAATTTGCTACAGTATTTTCAAATTACTACAGTATCCAAAATGCTACAGTGTTTTCGAAAATCACTATTTGCTACAGTGAAATTGACTTTGCTACAGTGAATTGCTACATTAAAACACTATTTTAAAATGTATTTTAACAAATAGCGAGATGATGATTTATAGATGTAAATGACCAAAACACTCAAATGTATAAGTTATATTTTGAGTGATATAATTTAGGGATAATTTAAGGCTATATTTTGATTAAGGTACGTGTCCCAAAATGTAATGTACAAGTTTTCTAAATGTACGAAAGGACATTCGAAAAACCGGAACCGGGACATAAGTCAAGTGACGACGTACGACTTATCGGAACGAAAATTACAAGTCAACTATGCATGTGAATTTAATATAATATATAATTAATTATATAAATTAAATATATTATATATATTATATTAATATAAAATCATGTCGACAAGCTAATTGACAAAAGGTTCTGAGCTGGAATTCTTAGCCATGCGATCACATGGCTATCCAGTACAAACCCCATACGATCGCATGGGGTGTAAAAATGGGTCAGGTGCTATAAATTCTCGAGTTTTGGCCAGTTAATCACACACACATACACAAATATACATATTACTCCGTACTTATTTTATTTATTTATTATTATTATTATTAATATTATTATTATTATTATTATTATTATTATTATTATTATTATTAATAAGATTATTATTAATCTTATTATTTTTATTATTAGTATTATTATTTTTGCGATACAAAAATAATAATGTACATAAAATATTACGACGGAGTGCTGTCCAAGTAATTTTCAAAACAAGTTTCCGAGCTAGCTAGAGCTAAGGAAAATATGGGTTATTGCCAAGGAAATTATGGGTAATGTTCGAGGGTATTTTTGTGAATCAAACCTCGTGTTTATCATCTCCAATGCGTCTACGTGCTTTCCTACAATATTGTATATCAATATTAAACAGTGAGTTTCATAAGATCCCTTTTACTCTCTACATTTTTGGGCTGAGAATACATGCAAATGCTTTATTAACCGATATACAATATTTATATGCGTGAGTTTCATTTGCTCCCTTTTTAATTGCTTTTGCAATCTATATTTTTGGGCTGAGAATACATGCACTTTATTTTAAACGCAATGGATACAAGTACATACTAAATTCTACACCGAGTTTGAACCGAAAATCCCTTAGCTTTGGTAACTAGTAACTGCCGGTTATAAGAAATGGTGGGCGCGAGTAGTAGTATATGGATCCATAGGGCTTGATATCCCCGTCCGAGCTAGAGCACTAGCCTTTTAACGGACGTATGCTATTTGAGAAGCGTACACGTTGGTTTGCGTGTATATTAAGATGATTATACAAAGGGTATAAATTATATATACGTTAAGTTTAGTTACCAGGGTGCTCAATTTTGTAGAATATTTTGATAAACGTTTCTGGATGAAACAATTGAAATCTTGTGGTCCACCTTTTAGTTAAAACATATTGATAAACGTTTTGAATGATACAACTGAACTTTTGTAATCCACATTGATATATGGATTATGTGTAATATTAAAACTATGAACTCACCAACCTTTGTGTTGACACTTGAAGCATGTTTATTCTCAGGTTCCCTAGAAGTCTTCCGCTGTTTGCTTATATGTTAGACAAGCTATGTACATGGAGTCATACATGGCATATTTTTTTAAGGAAACGTTGCATTCACCAAATCATCACCATGTATCTTATTTTGACTGCATTGTCAACGGAAGTACTATTGTAAACTATTATTTACAGTGATTGTCTATATGTAGAAATCATCAAATGTCCAAAACCTTTGATTTAAATATTCATTTATGGTGTGCCTTTTCAAAAGAATGCAATGTTTACAAAACGTATCATATAGAGGTCAAATACCTCGCAATGAAATAAATGAATGACGTATTGTCCATATGGATTTGGAGAGATCGTCACACAAGGACTGCAAGTGGTTATGATACTATTTGGGTAATAGTTGATCGTCTCACCAAGTCAGCACACTTCCTGCCAATAAGAGAAGATGACAAGATGGAGAAGTTAGCACGACTGTATTTGAAGGAAGTCGTCTCCAGATATGGAATACCAATCTCTATTATATCTGATAGGGATGGCAGATTTATTTCAAGATTCTGGCTGACATTAAAGCAAGCATTGGGAACTCGTCTAGACATGAGTACTGCCTATCATCCACAAACTGATGGGCAGAGCGAAAGGACAATACAAATGCTTGAAGACATGCTACGAGCTTGTGTTATTGATTTCGGAAACACTTGGGATCGACATCTACCGTTAGCAGAATTTTCCTACAACAACAGCTACCATTCAAGCATTGCGATGGCGCCGTTTGAAGCACTTTATGGTAGAAAGTGTAGGTCTCCGATTTGTTGGAGTGAAGTGGGGGATAGTGTGAAGACCCATCCTAAACCATCTGGACGAAGTCACCAACAACTGGTTCCATTGCGATGATCGACTCCAAATACTGTCTTTAAAATGAGCAAATGCACAGCGGAACGTTTCTTTCATACCTGAGAATAAACATGCTTTCAAGTGTCAACCAAAAGGTTGGTGAGTTCATTAGTTTATCATAAATAATCATTTCATAATTTTAATAGACCACAAGATTTCATATTTCCATTTCTCATAAACATACGTCCCATGCATAGAGACAAAAATATCATTCATATGGATTGAACACCTGGTAACCGACATTAACAATATGCATATAAGAATATCCCCATCATTCCGGGATCCTCCTTCGGACATGATATATATTTCGAAGTACTAAAGCATCCGGTACTTTGGATGGGGCTTGTTGGGCCTGATAGATCTATCTTTAGGATTCGCGTCAATTAGGGTGTCTGTTCCCTAATTCTTAGATTACCAGACTAAAAAGGGGCATATTCGGTTTAATAATCCAGCCATAGAATGTAGTTTTAAGTACTTGTGTCTATCTCGTCAAACATTTATAAAAGCAGCGCATGTATTCTCAGTCCCAAAAATATATATTGCAAAAGTATTTAAAAAGGGAATAATGAAACTCACGCATATAAATATTGTAAAACAGTTAATAAAGCATTTGCATGTATTCTCAGCCCAAAAATGTAAAGAGTAAAAGGGGCAAATGAAACTCACCATATTGTATTTTGTAGTAAAAATACATACGACGTCATTTAACAAGTGTAGGGTTGGCCTTGGATTCACGAACCTATATTATTCATTTTTATATTAAAACATATAATCGTAATCGAATAAATCTATATATATTATCATTAATGATATAATTTTTATATTAATAAATTATATGTTATATATATTTATTTTGTATATATGTTTTAAAATGATTAAATTCTATATAGTTATATTAATGTATCCATATTTATATATATACTTGTTTAGTGTTATATTTAAAAAGCAATAGTTTGTTATATGTAAGTATTTATATAAATAATATTAATAGGTTTTATATACATAGTTATGTAAAATATTAATATAATTAGATTATATGTAATAAGTATATTTTATGCACAGAGTATTTATTTATTTTTTTTATTTTTTTTAGAAAAATAGGTTTGAGAATAGTAATGATTTACTAATAATAATAATAACCCTAATATTTATCTTAATAACTAAAATGATAATAACACTACTAATAATAATGTTAGTCATGATAATACTAAAATTTTTAATTGATAATATTAGTAGTAATAATAATAATAATAATAATAATAATAATAATAATAATAATAATAATAATAATAATAATAATAATAATAATAATAATAATAATAATAATATTAATAAAAATAAAAAAATGAAAGCTAAATGATTATACCCTTTGAAAGTTTCACCAAAAAGAAAATACTCTAGACGGGATTCGAACCCGCGACGTCCCGCTCAACCACAACATTCTAAACCATTCCTCCATCCATTCATTTATGTTATTACTCGAATCCAAAACTAAATAACCTAATTCATATCACGGCCCAACTAACTTGCAAAAGCCCGATATCAACTCTGGCCCAACAGTAACCTTTATCATTCTTTGGCCCGACATAAAATTCGTGGCTTTTATTGAATCTGGAATGCGAAATTCAATTGACTGAAAACATAATTAAATAAAAAAATACGCAGGTCCTTATTATCATCATTCATTATCATCATCATCATCAGATCATCATTATCATCTTAATCTTCATCTTATCGTAATCATCTTCATCATCATATCATACATCATCATGTATCATTCCATCTTGATTGAAACAGTGTCGTAAAGGCTGCAGTAGCAGCATCAAAAGTCGAGTGAAACAACATATTTTACTGTTCATCATCTTCCTAAATGGGTTTTGTTATATATGGGTTTTTACTCCGCGAAAAGTCACAGAATGATAGAAAGGATAAAGTAGTAGCGAGTAGCAACCCTAGACAAACAAAGTGGCAGTCATAGCAGCTGCAACCAAGTAACCAAATCATGGCAAGTTTAAAATGGTTCTCGTGAATTTGCAAAACAGGAAACATATAGCAACAGCGGCGGTTTAAAACAGGAGCAAGTGGATCGTCATTTAACAGCACCCATGCCATCATCTTCTTCATAACCATTTCATTAAACGGGTTTCTTTGATCAACAGGTTAGCATAATCATAATTTGACAACATCCTTCATCATTCGTCGACTTCCTTGCCGTTTTTAACAGAATGGAAAACAAGGCAACGGCTATTAAAGGTAGCATTGTTATCATCTTCATTAATAACCTCATATCATCGAGACATCATATATCTTCTGTATTTCAGTCGGAATAATATTAATAGCAAGTGACGATTTGAGTGGTGGTTAAGGGTATACGATGGTTTCAAAAAAAAATATGAGATGGTGGTGGTGAGAGAGAAAGATGAGAGAGAAGGGTAGAGGTAATAGGGACGGTGGCGGTTTGGAGGTGGTTCTGCAGCTGAGATAATAGCTGAATGATGGCAGTAGTGGCGAAGGTTAAGGGATATGATCATGGTTTTGGTGTTTCTCGATTATAATGGAAATTAGTTTACAGCAGCAACAAAACTCCTTAGCTTCAGTAGCGGTAGCAGCAAAAATAGTAGTAAATATGGTGGTTTGATGGTGGTTATTTTTGGGTTGAAGATGGTGGTGGAACCATGGTGGTTCTCGGTCACAAATAGGAGAGAGAGAGAAGAGAGAGATAAATAAAGTGGTGACGGTTGGTGGTGTTTTCTGGCGGTTCATGGCGGTTGATGGAGGTGAGTGCCGACGGTGGTTGTGATGGAGGAGATGGCCTGTGATTATAAGTGATGGTCGTTGATCTTTTTGATCGAGAACATATATATATGCATATATCACCTATATATGTATATATTTATAAATATTATACTACTAATATTATATTATATTAATTATAATTATAATATAAAGTTAATAGTAAAACATGTGAATGAAATAGTTTAATTCAATGAACAAACAGTGCAGCAGCCATAACATTGTAATTATTCTACCGACGCTTTTCCCCGAATGGCTATATCGTGTCTATTGCTAAACAGTTAACGTATAAAAGTGTCCCTAAAAATCCCAAATTTTTAGATTAAATATATTTAATTATTTCACTCATTAACTGTTTGAAACCTGATCAAAAAGGTTCAATAATTATTTGTTTTCTGTTCCAATTTATATGTACGGAGTGCTAATATTTAATCTTAAAAAGGTAAAAATATTTTTGACAAATCTACAATCTTCGTAAACAATTTACAGTCCAACTTTTATTTCAATCCTTCATGGACATGTACAATATCTATAATAAAACTAACAAAACATCAACCGAGTGTTACTGACTTTTACTAATTAAGCTCGAAATCAATCATTTTCCATTTACTCTCTCTCTAAATATAATCAGTTTTAATTAACAAGTTTTATCACATAAATATATATTATATATTTTTAAACGAATAGATTTAATATTATTTTATATATATACAAGTAGTATTTATATATATATTTATATACATATTTATATATACATTTGTAATAATAGTTTTCATTATATCGCATATTATTTTACAGATTTAATTCCAACAATTGACTCGTATATTATTTCAATTAATATTTCAAATTATTACATATATATATATATATATATATATATATATATATATATATATATATATATATATATATATATATATATATATATATATATATATATATATATATATATATATATATATATATATGTATTTAAATATACATGTATCTATTTACAATTAGTTGTTCGTGAATCGTCGGGAATAGTTACAGGGTATTTTAATATATAAAAGAGTTCAAAATCATGAGACTTTAACAATATAGACTTTGCTTATTGTGTCGGATTTATAATGAGATTAAGTTTAAATTTGGTCGGAAATTTCCGGGTTGTCACAGTACCTACCCGTTAAAGAAATTTCGTCCCGAAATTTGAGCAAGGTGGTCATGGCTAACAATAAAAAATGTTTTCATGACGAATATGAGCTGATAAATAGAGTTTTATCATTATTGATTAATATAGATAAAACGATCCGATTATTGTGAAGCGTACGGAGTGAAGTTATCGCAAAAGAGTGAAATGAGAAAATAAAGTTCGTCATAACTTTCGACGTATACGTGGTTGAATTTAGAAAATAAGGTGCATCTTAACTTTTGACGTAGAGAGCTGAATTCTGGAATTCAAGGAATTTAAAGAAAATCTTCGAAATCTAAAAGATTTGATTCTTCGGCGAATAAGAAAATTAAGATCTCTATAATTAAATACGGTGATCTGTCTCTATTTCTCTGTCTGATATTTTCATTATAAATTAAGCTCTTCCGTTCTATTATTCTCACCATTCCCACCATTCCTATACTTTCTTTCTTAGTTCATACATCCAAAAGATTTGTGAAAATGCTTAATTCAGTTCTGATCCTTGATATTTTCCTGACTATCGTATTTGTCATTCTTCTTTTCCATTTACCACCGGAGGAATCTATTCATTTCTACTATTACCTTGGGGTTATAGTATTTTTCATTCTCCCGTGTCTTTATATTGCTATACATATTGATATACACGGTTTGTAATTCCAGTGTTATTGTTGGGCTTTATATTTTCCCTTATATTTAGAAGTTCCATGCTTTTGTTTTCTCTTCCCGACTCCAAGTCAAGCGAATAATGGTCCAGAATTCATATGGATGAAATTTTGAATGATCATATTATACTAAGCAGAAGAATTGTAATAACACGATTTGATTGGTCAAATTACCAGATTCCCTGAGGATGGAACTATCAAGAATATATTTTCTTGATATGTTCAGAGGTTAAGTAGAATGAAAGAGTTATGTAACATGATTCATGATAAAGGTATGATCTGTGATCCTTTATCACGTTCCATTAGAAACTCAGCATGACTTACTGTAATATAATCACATTGGCCGGACGTCATTATATTATACTAACCCATGCTTCAATTCCCAACACTCCTCCACAATTCATTCCTAATTTATACTTAGATTTCACAGAAGATTCCAATATAATGGAATACATACAACACGAAGAGGTAGATAATTTCAGACAAGAATATTTATGAAAATATCCTCAGAAATATCGAAGATATTTATGATGATATTTTGGAATTTCTAAGTTCGAAGGTTGATGAAGAAAAATTTTCCGCAAGATTTTAACAAGACTTCGGAGCAAGGTATTCTTTAAAGATTTCATCGGATCCAGAATTATCTGGATTCTTTGAATATATTGTTTGGTCCTTGTATTTGTCCTTAGTCTCCTTCATGGTTATCTCAATCCATTTTTCGGTACCAAATTTTTAATCGAGCGTTCCCAACACTCCATATTTTATCATCAACCTTTTGACCATTTAGGCCATCTACAATTTTTCTGTTTCGTCTGAATTTAATGAAGCCATATCTGAATCGTCAGTTATCAATCCGAGGTATTTTCAGGAGATTTGTGTTTTTAGATGATTAAACGCTGATGGTAGTATGGTGGAATATAAAAGGTTCCCGGTAGCAACAAAAGAGCACACGTATATATCAAGGTTATAATAAGGTTGTTTAGAATGAAAAGTCGAAGTTGTCTTGCTGGAGCTGTGACAAAACTGGCTATCTCGAACAGCAGATGCAAAGTTATTTTCGGTAATAATAACGCTAAAGAAATTAGCACAGCTACGTGTTAAACGTTTACTCAGGTTCTGAGTATTTTTAGGTGCATAACTATATGCATCAATCTTTTCTCCCATAAATGAAGTGCGGTTGGTTCATCCTTTCAATTGAGGTGTTTTCAAGAATCATAAAAGATTTGAACGCAGATTGTATTCGTCAAGATACAAATGAAGTTTAGGATGAAATCAAGTGGCAAACTTGAAGAGTTGTTTAGTTTCATATGTTATAATCAATATTTTAATTCATTTTAAATTGTCCAATCTTGATAGTCCACAGTCGATAGTCCATAATTCATATATAGTTTAATATATAATATTCGAGTTAATTAATACGTATCGTGACTCGTATACGTCTCAGACTCGATCACAACTCAAAGTATATATATTATTTGAGAATCAACCTCAACCCTGTATAGAGAACTCGATCATTACTGCATATAGAGTGTCTATGGTGATTCCAAATAATATATAGATGTGTCGATATGATATGTCAAAACCTTGTATACATGTCCCGATATTTAAAGTGCGTAAAATAAATAACAGAAATTAAATAACGATAAATAAAGTGCGTAAAGTAAATAACAGAAATTAAATGACGATAAATAAAATTGCGAGAATGTAAATTGCGATAATTAAATTGCGATAAATAAAATGTACTCAGTTAGCTAGGAACAATTAGCTAGGAACAGTTAGCGTGGATTCTTAACAAAATTTTTCATAGTTAATTTGTTTGTTTCTAACAAATTTTATTTTGTCAAATGTTTTCTTCATTATGCCACTTGTTGTATTCTGATAAATCAAAATACAAATATGAAATTGGATGAATATGGTTATTCTGTGGTGACCGGATACGTATATCTGTGGATGTAAGTAGGATAGTAAATGACTGTTGAATCAGATTTGAAAGAATGTACAGTGTAACTTATTAATGTGAAATCTAAATATTCCTCGGGTATTACCTACCCGTTAAAATATTTTCACCATTAACAGTTTGTACAAGAGAATTTTTAATTACAATCTTTATGAAAACATATATACATATATATTTTCTTCAGATGTATTCATGGATTTAATGAGTTAATATGATATTAAACTCATTTGCTTTTCGGTTGGAACTATAATAAATAATCTCTAAAACTTTAGAGATTACATATTCACCATGTCGAACGAAGATAAATGAGGTAGAACGATACGTAGAACGAAGATCATACTCAAAGCACAGATGATGATATTGAAGCATGGATTGTTTATGGTACTGGTGCTGTTATTGATGGTACTGTTGGTGCCGGTAATGTTGCTGAAGCTGGTACATTTTGCACCATATTCTCCGAATTGATTATTCGAGCGTGAAGTTCGTTGACTTATTACTCCAGGATGATTGTCGGTCAGAACGAGCGGATGAATAAGGTTCATAATTGTGGATAGAATATAATCTTGTCGAGTTACCTTGGAAATGAGACTGAAAATGATGTCTCGAACAGGTTCGCCGGTAAACGCTTCAGGTTCATTGTCAAGAGGTGAATTCGGTTGGTGGAAGGGATTACCTTCTGCGTTTTTCCATTAATTAGGTCAACTACGAACCCATCATATGAATTGATAATGGCTGATTGGTTGATTCATGCTGATGACGCTGTTTTCGGAGCTTAGGTGAACATCTATGTCGGAATAGCTGTCGGAATAACTATTGGAATAGCTATTGGAATCTGAGGGACTCGAACTGGTTGCAGGATTCATCTCGTACGATCAGATGAAGGATTTTCGATAAGAAATAGATTATAGGATGTAGATTAGTACCCTGCAATACATAATTTACATATGCATATATAATACTAAAATCCCATAAGTTACGGAGGAATCTACGGAAATTGTCAGGCAAAGTTACAGTAACAGATACGCTAAGATAAGAAGTAGCAGATACGCAAAGATATGAATTTTTTTGTCTATACACTATTCATGCAGTCAATGCAGTAAAACGTGTCTAGACTAAGAATGATAAGCAAGTGATTCTCTAAGAATGATAAGCAGGTAATTTTTGACACAAAATGATAAGCAAAACTTTTGACATGCAGACACGGTCGAAGTCCAGACTCACTAATGCATCCTAACGACTTATCAGTTAGACACACTAATGCAGACATGGTTCGCTAAGACCACCGCTCTGATACCAACTGTGAAGACCCGTCCTAAACCATCTGGACGAAGTCACCAACAACTGGTTCCATTGCGATGATCGACTCCAAATACTGTCTTTAAAATGAGCAAATGCACAGCGGAACGTTTCTTTCATACCTGAGAATAAACATGCTTTCAAGTGTCAACCAAAAGGTTGGTGAGTTCATTAGTTTATCATAAATAATCATTTCATAATTTTAATAGACCACAAGATTTCATATTTCCATTTCTCATAAACATACGTCCCATGCATAGAGACAAAAATATCATTCATATGGATTGAACACCTGGTAACCGACATTAACAATATGCATATAAGAATATCCCCATCATTCCGGGATCCTCCTTCGGACATGATATATATTTCGAAGTACTAAAGCATCCGGTACTTTGGATGGGGCTTGTTGGGCCCGATAGATCTATCTTTAGGATTCGCGTCAATTAGGGTGTCTGTTCCCTAATTCTTAGATTACCAGACTAAAAAGGGGCATATTCGGTTTAATAATCCAGCCATAGAATGTAGTTTTAAGTACTTGTGTCTATCTCGTCAAACATTTATAAAAGCAGCGCATGTATTCTCAGTCCCAAAAATATATATTGCAAAAGTATTTAAAAAGGGAATAATGAAACTCACGCATATAAATATTGTAAAACAGTTAATAAAGCATTTACATGTATTCTCAGCCCAAAAATGTAAAGAGTAAAAGGGGCAAATGAAACTCACCATATTGTATTTTGTAGTAAAAATACATACGACGTCATTTAACAAGTGTAGGGTTGGCCTTGGATTCACGAACCTATATTATTCATTTTTATATTAAAACATATAATCGTAATCGAATAAATCTATATATATTATCATTAATGATATAATTTTTATATTAATAAATTATATGTTATATATATTTATTTTGTATATATGTTTTAAAATGATTAAATTCTATATAGTTATATTAATGTATCCATATTTATATATATACTTGTTTAGTGTTATATTTAAAAAGCAATAGTTTGTTATATGTAAGTATTTATATAAATAATATTAATAGGTTTTATATACATAGTTATGTAAAATATTAATATAATTAGATTATATGTAATAAGTATACTTTATGCACAGAGTATTTATTTATTTTTTTTATTTTTTTTATTTTTAGAAAAATAGGTTTGAGAATAGTAATGATTTACTAATAATAATAATAACCCTAATATTTATCTTAATAACTAAAATGATAATAACACTACTAATAATAATAATGTTAGTCATGATAATACTAAAATTTTTAATTGATAATATTAGTAATAATAATAATAATAATAATAATAATAATAATAATAATAATAATAATAATAATAATAATAATAATAATAAATAATAAATAATAATAATAATAATAATAATAATATTAATAACAATAAAAAAATGAAAGCTAAATGATTATACCCTTTGAAAGTTTCACCAAAAAGAAATACTCTAGACGGGATTCGAACCCACGACGTCCCGCTCAACCACAACATTCTAAACCATTCCTCCATCCATTCATTTATGTTATTACTCGAATCCAAAACTAAATAACCTAATTCATATCACGGCCCAACTAACTTGCAAAAGCCCGATATCAACTCTGGCCCAACAGTAACCTTTATCATTCTTTGGCCCGACATAAAATTCGTGGCTTTTATTGAATCTGGAATGCGAAATTCAATTGACTGAAAACATAATTAAATAAAAAAATACGCAGGTCCTTATTATCATCATTCATTATCATCATCATCATCAGATCATCATTATCATCTTAATCTTCATCTTATCGTAATCATCTTCATCATCATATCATACATCATCATGTATCATTCCATCTTGATTGAAACAGTGTCGTAAAGGCTGCAGTAGCAGCATCAAAAGTCAAGTGAAATAGCATATTTTAATGTTCATCATCTTCCTAAATGGGTTTTGTTATATATGGGTTTTTACTCCGCGAAAAGTCCCAGAATGATAGAAAGGATAAAGTAGTAGCGAGTAGCAACCCTAGACAAACAAAGTGGCCGTCATAGCAGCTGCAACCAAGTAACCAAATCATGGCAAGTTGAAAATGGTTCTCGTGAATTTGCAAAACAGGAAACATATAGCAACAGCGGCGGTTTAAAACAGGAGCAAGTGGATCGTCATTTAACAGCACCCATGCCATCATCTTCTTCATAACCGTTTCATTAAACGGGTTTCTTTGATCAACAGGTTAGCATAATCATAATTTGACAACATCCTTCATCATTCTTCGACTTCCTTGACGTTTTTAATAGAATGGAAAACAAGGCAACGGCTATTAAAGGTAGCATTGTTATCATCTTCATTAATAACCTCATATCATCGAGACATCATATATCTTCTGTATTTCAGTCGGAATAATATTAATAGCAAGTGACGATTTGAGTGGTGGTTAAGGGTATACGATGGTTTCAAAAAAAAAAATGAGATGGTGGTGGTGAGAGAGAAAGATGAGAGAGAAGGGTAGAGGTAATAGGGACGGTGGCGGTTTGGAGGTGGTTCTACAGCCGAGATAATAGCTGAATGATGGCAGTAGTGGCGAAGGTTAAGGGATATGATCGTGGTTTTGGTGTTTCTCGATTATAATGGAAATTAGTTTGCAGCAGCAGCAAAACTCCTTAGCTTCAGTAGCGGTAGCAGCAAAAATAGTAGTAAATATGGTGGTTTGATGGTGGTTATTTTTGGGTTGAAGATGGTGGTGGAACCATGGTGGTTCTCGGTCACAAATAGGAGAGAGAGAATAGAGAGATAAATAAAGTGGTGACGGTTGGTGGTGTTTTCTGGCGGTTCATGGCGGTTGATGGACGGAGTGCTAATATTTAATCTTAAAAAGGTAAAAATATTTTTGACAAATCTACAATCTTCGTAAACAATTTACAGTCCAACTTTTATTTCAATCCTTCATGGACATGTACAATATCTATAATAAAACTAACAAAACATCAACCGAGTGTTACTGACTTTTACTAATTAAGCTCGAAATCAATCATTTTCCATTTACTCTCTCTCTAAAAATAATCAGTTTTAATTAACAAGTTTTATCACATAAATATATATTATATATTTTTAAACGAATAGATTTAATATTATTTTATATATATACAAGTAGTATTTATATACATATTTTTATACATATTTATATATACATTTGTAATAATAGTTTTCATTATATCGCATATTATTTTACATATTTAATTCCAACAATTGACTCGTATATTATTTCAATTAATATTTCAAATTATTACATATATATATATATATATATATATATATATATATATATATATATATATATATATGTATGTATGTATATATATATATGTATTTAAATATACATGTATCTATTTACAATTAGTTGTTTGTGAATCGTCGGGAATAGTCACAGGGTATTTTAATATATAAAAGAGTTCAAAATCATGAGACTTTAACAATACAGACTTTGCTTATTGTGTCAGATTTATAATGAGATTAAGTTTAAATTTGGTCGGAAATTTCCGGGTTGTCACAGATAGACAGATTACGGGTCCGGAGATAATACAAGAAACTACCGAGAAAATCATCCAAATTCAACAAAGATTGAAAATCGCCCAGAGTCGACAAAAGAGCTACGCGGACAATAAAAGAAAAGATATAGAGTTTGAAATTGGAGAAATGGTCATGCTTAAGGTTTCACCTTGGAAAGGCGTTGTTCGATTTGGTAAACGGGGGAAACTAAATCCAAGGTATATTGGACCATTCAAGATTATAGATCGTGTCGGACCAGTAGCTTACCAACTGGAGCTACCTCAACAACTCGCGGCTGTACATAACACTTTCCACGTCTCAAATTTGAAGAAATGTTTTGCTAAAGAAGATCTCACTATTCCGTTGGACGAAATCCAAATCAATGAAAAACTTCAATTCATTGAAGATCCCGTCGAAATAATGGATCGTGAGGTTAAGAGACTTAAACAAAACAAGATACCGATTGTTAAGGTTCAATGGAATGCTCGTAGAGGACCCGAGTTCACCTGGGAGCGTGAAGATCAGATGAAGAAGAAATACCCGCATCTATTTCCAGAAGATTCGTCAACACCTTCAACAGCTTAAAATTTCGGGACGAAATTTATTTAACGGGTAGGTACTGTAGTGATCCGAACTTTTCCATGTTTATATATATATTAAATGAAATTGTTATTTACATGATTAAGTGTTTCCAACATGTTAAGCAATCAAACTTGTTAAGACTTGATTAATTGAAATAGGTTTCATATAGACAATTGACCACCCAAGTTGACCGGTGATTCACGAACGTTAAAACTTGTAAAAACTATACGATGACATATATATGGTTATATATATAGTTAACATGATTTTATTATAAGTATGTATCTCATTAGGTATTTTAACAATGAGTTATATACATAAAAATGAGACTATTAATTTAAGAAACTCGAAAACGATATATATAACGATTATCGTTATAACAACGTCTTACTAGGTACATATGAGTCATATTAAGATATTGATACACTTGGTTAATTATGTTAAATGATAAGTAAATATATTATTAAGTGTATTAACAATGAAATACATATGTAAAAATAAGACTACTAACTTAATGATTTCGAAACGAGACATATATGTAACGATTATCGTTGTAACGACATTTAACTGTATATATATCATACTAAGATATATTATATATCATAATATCATGATAATATAACAATTTAACATCTCATTTGTTATAATAAACAATGGGTTAACAACATTCAACAAGATCGTTAACCTAAAGGTTTCAAAACAACATTTACATGTAACGACTAACGATAACTTAACGACTCAGTTAAAATGTATATACATGTAGTGTTTTAATATGTATTCATACACTTTTGAAAGACTTCAAGTGTAGTGACCCGAACTTTTCCATGTTTATATATATTAATTGAGATTGATATTTACATGATTAAATGTTTCCAACATGTTAAGCAATCAAACTTGTTAAGACTTGATTAATTGAAATATGTTTCATATAGACAATTGACCACCCAAGTTGACCGGTGATTCACGAACGTTAAAACTTGTAAAAACTATACGATGACATATATATGGATATATATATATATAGTTAACATGATACTATGATAAGTAAACATATCATTAAGTATATTAACAATGAACTACATATGTAAAAACAAGACTACTAACTTAATGATTTTTAAACGAGACATATATGTAACGATTATCGTTGTAAAGACATTTAATGTATATATATCATATTAAGAGATATTCATACATGATAATATCATGATAATATAATAATTTAAAATCTCATTTGATATTATAAACATTGGGTTAACAACATTTAACAAGATCGTTAACCGAAAGGTTTCAAAACAACACTTACATGTAACGACTAACGATGACTTAACGACTCAGTTAAAATGTATATACATGTAGTGTTTTAATATGTATTTATACACTTTTGAAAGACTTCAATACACTTATCAAAATACTTCTACTTAACAAAAATGCTTACAATTACATCCTCGTTCAGTTTCATCAACAATTCTACTCGTATGCACCCGTATTCGTACTTGTACAATACACAGCTTTTAGATGTATGTACTATTGGTATATACACTCCAATTATCAGCTCTTAGTAGCCCATGTGAGTCACCTAACACATGTGGGAACCATCATTTGGCAACTAGCATGAAATATCTCATAAAATTACAAAAATATGAGTAATCATTCATGACTTATTTACATGAAAACAAAATTACATATCCTTTATATCTAATCCATACACCAACGAACAAAAACACCTACAAACACATTCATTCTTCAATTTTCTTCATCTAATTGATCTCTCTCAAGTTCTATCTTCATGTTCTAAGTGTTCTTCATAAATTCTACAAGTTCTAGTTACATAAAATCAAGAATACTTTCAAGTTTGCTAGCTCACTTTCAATCTTGTAAGGTGATCATCCAACCTCAAGAAATCTTTGTTTCTTACTATAGGTTATCATTCTAATACAAGGTAATAATCTTATTTTAAGTGATGATCTTACTTGAACTTGTTTTCGTGTCATGATTCTGCTTCAAGAACTTCGAGCCATCCAAGGATCCGTTGAAGCTAGATCCATTTTTCTCTTTTCCAGTAGGTTTATCCAAGGAACTTAAGGTAGTAATGATGTTCATAACATCATTCGATTCATACATATAAAGCTATCTTATTCGAAGGTTTAAACTTGTAATCACTAGAACATCGTTTAGTTAATTCTAAACTTGTTCGCAAACAAAAGTTAATCCTTCTAACTTGACTTTTAAAATCAACTAAACACATGTTCTATATCTATATGATATGCTAACTTAATGATTTAAAACCTGAAAACACGAAAAACACCGTAAAACCGGATTTACGCCGTCGTAGTAACACCGCGGGCTGTTTTGGGTTAGTTAATTAAAAACTATGATAAACTTTGATTTAAAAGTTGTTATTCTGAGAAAATGATTTTTATTATGAACATGAAACTATATCCAAAAATTATGGTTAAACTCAAAGTGGAAATATGTTTTCTAAAATGGTCATCTAGACGTCGTTCTTTCGACTGAAATGACTACCTTTACAAAAACGACTTGTAACTTATTTTTCCTACTATAAACCTATACTTTTTCTGTTTAGATTCATAAAATAGAGTTCAATATGAAACCATAGCAATTTGATTCACTCAAAACGGATTTAAAATGAAGAAGTTATGGGTAAAACAAGATTGGATAATTTTTCTCATTTTAGCTACGTGAAAATTGTTAACAAATCTATTCCAACCATAACTTAATCAACTTGTATTGTATATTATGTAATCTTGAGATACCATAGACACGTATACAATGTTTTGACCTATCATGTCGACACATCTATATATATTTCGGAACAACCATAGACACTCTATATGTGAATGTTGGAGTTAGCTATACAGGGTTGAGGTTGATTCCAAAATATATATAGTTTAAGTTGTGATCAATACTGAGATACGTATACACTGGGTCGTGAATTGATTCAAGATAATATTTATCGATTTATTTCTGTACATCTAACTGTGGACAACTAGTTGTAGGTTACTAACGAGGACAGCTGACTTAATAAACTTAAAACATCAAAATATATTAAAAGTGTTGTAAATATATTTTGAACATACTTTGATATATATGTATATATTGTTATAGGCTCGTGAATCAACCAGTGGCCAAGTCTTACTTCCCAACGAAGTAAAAATCGACGAAGTAAAAATTTGTGAAAGTGAGTTATAGTCCCACTTTTAAAATCTAATATTTTTGGGATGAGAATACATGCAGGTTTTATAAATGATTTAAAAAAAAAAAAATTAGACACAAGTACGTGAAACTACATTCTATGGTTGAATTATCGAAATCGAATATGCCCCTTTTTATTAAGTCTGGTAATCTAAGAATTAGGGAACAGACAACCTAATTGACGCGAATCCTAAAGATAGATCTATTGGGCCTAACAAACCCCATCCAAAGTACCGGATGCTTTAGTACTTCGAAATTTATATCATATCCGAAGGGTGTCCCGGAATGATGGGGATATTCTTATATATGCATCTTGTTAATGTCGGTTACCAGGTGTTCACCATATGAATGATTTTTATCTCTATGTATGGGATGTGTATTGAAATATGAAATCTTGTGGTCTATTATTATGATTTGATATATATAGGTTAAACCTATAACTCACCAACATTTTTGTTGATGTTTTAAGCATGTTTATTCTCAGGTGATTATTAAGAGCTTCCGCTATCGCATACTTAAATAAGGACGAGATTTGGAGTCCATGCTTGTATGATATTGTGTAAAAACTGCATTCAAGAAACTTATTTTGTTGTAACATATTTGTATTGTAAACCATTATGTAATGGTCGTGTGTAAACAGGATATTTTAGATTATCATTATTTGATAATCTACGTAAAGCTTTTTAAACCTTTATTGATGAAATAAAGGTTATGGTTTGTTTTAAAATGAATGCAGTCTTTGAAAAACGTCTCATATAGAGGTCAAAACCTCGCAACGAAATCAATTAATATGGAACGTTTTTAATCAATAAGAACGGGACATTTCAGTTGGTATCCGAGCGTTGGTCTTAGAGAACCAGAATTTTGCATTAGTGTGTCTTATCGAGTTTGTTAGGATGCATTAGTGAGTCTGGACTTCGACCGTGTTTACTTGAAAAATGATTGCTTAACAAATTTTGTTGGAAACTATATATTTTTAACATGTGAATATTATGTGATATATTAATCTCTTAACGCGTTTAATATTATGTGATAGATGTCTACCTCTAGAACAAGTCCCATTGACTCACCTAATAATAATGAAGGGTCAAATGTAAATTGGAATGATTCGTGGACTGATTCACAAGTTCCCGAAGAGGAACCGGAAGAAGAGTCGGAACCGGAAGAAGAATCGGAACCGAAAGAAGAATCGGAACCGGATGAAGAAATAGAACCGGTGGGGAAAATAATAAAACGGTTAAGTAAAAGAAAATCCTCAACCAACCGACCAAGGTTAATTATGGTCAATGGTGTTTCCGCCAAGGAAGCAAAATATTGGGAGGATTACCAATTCTCCGATGAATCGGATTCTGACGAGAATTCCGATGATGTTATAGAAATTACCCCAACTGAATTTAAAAAGGCCAAAGAAAATAATAAGGGAAAGGGCATAAGAATAGAGAAATCTAATTCCAACCCCGATGAACTTTATATGTATCGTCAACCCCCGAAGTCCTTAAGTTGTAACAATGACCCGGGAACCTCTAAACCACCAGGTTTTTCTAAACCAATGTGGAAAACGACGGCTCGTATTAGGGGAACATCATATATCCCTAGAAACTTGGCAAAACGAACCAAAACCGAAGAAGAAGAAACAAGAGAGTCGGAATAAGATAGTTGTATTCGTGTAGTGTAATATATGTAATATAATGTGCTTATGCTTTATGATATATGTAAAAATTGCTTGTATTAATAAGTATTTTTTTCTTATGAATCTAACTCTTGTCTATTTTACAGTACAAAAACACAAAATAGATAGACAACCCAATATTTTAAGAGACCTACCCGGAGACATGATTGATGAAATCTTGTCTAGAGTCGGTCAGAATTCTTCGGCACAACTATTTAAGGCGAGATCAGTTTGTAAGACATTCGAAGAACGTTCCAAGAATGCCTTGGTTTATAAAAGGCTTTCATTCGAAAGATGGGGGATATCACATTGGGAAATCCATAAGTTACGATGTGTTTACTTTGACGCATATATTGCGGGGAACCCAAATGCTATTTTACGCAATGGGTTAAGAAATTATTTTGACTCAATATATCCGAATATTGGACTTCGTGATTTAGAAAAAGCGGCTAACATGCAACATAAAGAAGCATGTTATGCTTACGGATTAGTAATGTTCGCTTCTCACCAAAGTGAGAACAAGAACATCGGGCTACAACTATTAAACAAAACGTTCCCACAAGTGACGGAGTCGGTAATTGGGGTAAGAAATGAGGTTTTTAGATTGTTACGGGACTGTTGGACATTACGTAACCCTCGTCCCTTTGACGACATTACAACACGATGTCTTATCAACGGCCATAACAGTTATGTTCCACAAGACCAAGGATGGGAAGTAATCCTAGTAAAACCAGAATGCATGACTTGTTTCTGGACGTATGAATTACGTGTCTTTATTGCCTTTGCTGAATGACTTGTGTACTAACTAGAATTATCTTCGCAACCATCTTGTATCAAATTTATTGTGTGCTATATTTCATGCTATATGTAAAATAAGCGGTATTGTAAGGTTGTAAAATATTGTGTAAAAGTTTGAACGCGAAATATTATTATAATCAGTTTTTCATATAGAATTGTAGTAGTTGAATTGTATATTAGCTACTAAGTATGAACTTAACGGGTAGGTACTACCCGAATTTAAACTTATAAAACGCTAATATGAAGAAAAAGCTTTTATAAATGAGTTCATATTATGCTACGAAATACTATTAACTACTCTTAATATTCTGTATGATTAACTTGTTCCATTTGACTATTTTGAAGGAAATGGCACCGACTACTCGACACACCGTGAATATGAATGAAGAGGAATTCCGTACTTTTCTAGCTTCAAACATAGCCGCAGTACAGGCTGCGCTACATACCAACAATAACCTGGGATCTAGCAGTACAGGAAATCGTGTAGGATGCACCTACAAAGAATTCACTGCCTGCAAACCTTTGGAATTTGATGGAACCGAAGGACCGATCGGATTGAAACGGTGGACCGAGAAGGTCCAATCGGTGTTTACCATAAGTAAGTGTACTGAAGAGGACAAAGTGAAGTACGCTACGCATACTTTCACAGGTTCTGCGTTAACATGGTGGAATACCTATCTAGAGCAAGTGGGACAAGACGATGCGTACGCACTACCGTGGTCAGCATTCAAGCACTTGATGAACGAGAAGTACCGTCCCAGAACCGAGGTCAATAAGCTCACGACAGAACTTAGAGGGTTACGAACCCAAGGATTTGATATTACCACGTACGAAAGACGATTCACAGAATTGTGCCTATTGTGTCCGGGAGCATTCGAAGATGAGGAAGAGAAGATCGACGCGTTTGTGAAAGGATTACCGGAAAGAATCCAAGAAGATATAAGTTCACACGAGCCCGCCTCCATACAACAGGCATGTAGAATGGCTCACAAACTAGTGAACCAGATTGAAGAAAGAATTAAAGAACAGACTGCTGAAGAGGCCAATGTGAAGCAAGTCAAAAGAAAGTGGGAGGAAAACGGTGATAAGAATCACCAATACAACAACAACAGCAATTACAACAATAATCGCAACAATTATCCCAACAATCGCAACATCAATCGCAACTACAACAAACGGCCCAACAACAACAACAACAACAACAACAACAACAACAACAACAACAACAACAACAACAACAACAACAACAGCAACTACAACAATAATCCCAACAACAATAATAACCGCAACAACAACAACAACAATCAGAAGCAGCTATGCCAAAGGTGTGAAAAGTATCACTCGGGGTTCTGCACCAAATTTTGCAACAAGTGTAAAAGAAATGGTCATAGCGCGGCGAAGTGTGAGGTCTACGGACCAGGGGTTAATAGAACGAAAGGAACAAATGGTGTCGGAACGAGTAATGGCGGAGCAAGTAGTGTCGGAGCAAGTTATGCCAATGTAGTTTGTTATAAATGTGGAAAACCGGGCCACATTATTAGAAATTGCCCGAATCAGGAGAACACGAATGGACAAGGCCGCGGAAGAGTTTTCAATATTAATGCGGCAGAGGCACAGGAAGACCCGGAGCTTGTTACGGGTACGTTTCTTATTGACAATAAATCTGCTTACGTTTTATTTGATTCGGGTGCGGATAGAAGCTATATGAGTAGAGATTTTTGTGCTAAATTAAGTTGTCCATTGACGCCTTTGGATAGTAAATTTTTACTCGAATTAGCAAATGGTAAATTAATTTCAGCAGATAATATATGTCGAAATAGAGAAATTAAACTGGTTAGCGAAACATTTAAGATTGATTTGATACCAGTAGAGTTAGGGAGTTTTGATGTGATAATCGGTATGGACTGGTTAAAAGAAGTGAAAGCAGAGATCGTTTGTTACAAAAATGCAATTCGCATTATACGAGAAAAATGAAAACCCTTAATGGTGTACGGAGAAAAGGGCAACACGAAGCTACATCTTATTAGTAATTTGAAGGCACAAAAACTAATAAGAAAAGGTTGCTATGCTGTTCTAGCACACGTCGAGAAAGTACAAACTGAAGAAAAGAGCATCAATGATGTTCCCATTGCAAAAGAATTTCCCGATGTATTTCCGAAAGAATTACCGGGATTACCCCCACATCGATCCGTTGAATTTCAAATAGATCTTGTACTAGGAGCTGCACCAATAGCTCGTGCTCCTTATAGACTCGCACCCAGCGAGATGAAAGAACTGCAAAGCCAATTACAAGAACTTTTAGAGCGTGGTTTCATTCGACCAAGCACATCACCGTGGGGAGCTCCTGTTTTGTTTGTCAAGAAGAAAGATGGTACATTCAGGTTGTGTATCGACTACCGAGAGTTGAACAAACTTACCATCAAGAACCGCTACCCACTACCGAGAATCGATGACTTATTTGATCAGCTACAAGGCTCGTCTGTTTATTCAAAGATTGACTTACGTTCCGGGTATCATCAAATGCGGGTGAAAGAAGATGATATTCCAAAGACTGCTTTCAGAACACGTTACGGTCATTACGAGTTTATGGTCATGCCGTTTGGTTTAACTAATGCACCAGCTGTGTTCATGGACCTTATGAACCGAGTGTGTGGACCATACCTTGACAAGTTTGTCATTGTTTTCATTGATGACATACTTATTTACTCAAAGAATGACCAAGAACACGGTGAATATTTGAGAAAGGTGTTAGAAGTATTGAGGAAGGAAGAATTGTACGCTAAGTTTTCAAAGTGTGCATTTTGGTTGGAAGAAGTTCAATTCCTCGGTCACATAGTGAACAAAGAAGGTATTAAGGTGGATCCGGCAAAGATAGAAACTGTTGAAAAGTGGGAAACCCCGAAAACTCCGAAACACATACGCCAGTTTTTAGGACTAGCTGGTTACTACAGAAGGTTCATCCAAGACTTTTCTAGAATAGCAAAACCCTTAACTGCATTAACGCATAAAGGGAAGAAATTTGAATGGAATGATGAACAAGAGAAAGCATTTCAGTTATTGAAGAAAAAGCTAACTACGGCACCTATATTGTCATTGCCTGAAGGGAATGATGATTTTGTGATTTATTGTGACGCATCAAAGCAAGGTCTCGGTTGTGTATTAATGCAACGAACGAAGGTGATTGCTTATGCGTCTAGACAATTGAAGATTCACGAGCAAAATTATACGACGCATGATTTGGAATTAGGCGCGGTTGTTTTTGCATTAAAGACTTGGAGGCACTACTTATATGGGGTCAAAAGTATTATATATACCGACCACAAAAGTCTTCAACACATATTTAATCAGAAACAACTGAATATGAGGCAGCGTAGGTGGATTGAATTATTGAATGATTACGACTTTGAGATTCGTTACCACCCGGGGAAGGCAAATGTGGTAGCCGATGCCTTGAGCAGGAAGGACAGAGAACCCATTCGAGTAAAATCTATGAATATAATGATTCATAATAACCTTACTACTCAAATAAAGGAGGCGCAACAAGCAGTTTTAAAAGAGGGAAATTTAAAGGATGAAATACCCAAAGGATCGGAGAAGCATCTTAATATTCGGGAAGACGGAACCCGGTATAGGGCTGAAAGAATTTGGGTACCAAAATTTGGAGATATGAGAGAAATGGTACTTAGAGAAGCTCATAAAACAAGATACTCAATACATCCTGGAACGGGGAAGATGTACAAGGATCTCAAGAAACATTTTTGGTGGCCGGGTATGAAAGCCGATGTTGCTAAATACGTAGGAGAATGTTTGACGTGTTCTAAGGTCAAAGCTGAGCATCAGAAACCATCAGGTCTACTTCAACAACCCGAAATCCCGGAATGGAAATGGGAAAACATTACCATGGATTTCATCACTAAATTGCCAAGGACTGCAAGTGGTTTTGATACTATTTGGGTAATAGTTGATCGTCTCACCAAATCAGCACACTTCCTGCCAATAAGAGAAGATGACAAGATGGAGAAGTTAGCACGACTGTATTTGAAGGAAGTCGTCTCCAGACATAGAATACCAATCTCTATTATCTCTGATAGGGATGGCAGATTTATTTCAAGATTCTGGCAGACATTACAGCAAGCATTAGGAACTCGTCTAGACATGAGTACGGCCTATCATCCACAAACTGATGGGCAAAGTGAAAGGACGATACAAACGCTTGAAGACATGCTACGAGCATGTGTTATTGATTTCGGAAACAGTTGGGATCGACATCTACCGTTAGCAGAATTTTCCTACAACAACAGCTACCATTCAAGCATTGAGATGGCGCCGTTTGAAGCACTTTATGGTAGAAAGTGCAGGTCTCCGATTTGTTGGAGTGAAGTGGGGGATAGACAGATTACGGGTCCTGAGATTATACAAGAAACTACCGAGAAGATCATCCAAATTCAACAACGGTTGAAAACCGCCCAAAGTCGACAAAAGAGCTACGCTGACATTAAAAGAAAAGATATAGAATTTGAAATTGGAGAGATGGTCATGCTTAAAGTTGCACCTTGGAAAGGCGTTGTTCGATTTGGTAAACGAGGGAAATTAAATCCAAGGTATATTGGACCATTCAAGATTATTGATCGTGTCGGACCAGTAGCTTACCGACTTGAGTTACCTCAACAACTCGCGGCTGTACATAACACTTTCCACGTCTCGAATTTGAAGAAATGTTTTGCTAAAGAAGATCTCACTATTCCATTAGATGAAATCCAAATCAACGAAAAACTTCAATTCATCGAAGAACCCGTCGAAATAATGGATCGTGAGGTTAAAAGACTTAAGCAAAACAAGATACCAATTGTTAAGGTTCGATGGAATGCTCGTAGAGGACCCGAGTTCACCTGGGAGCGTGAAGATCAGATGAAGAAGAAATACCCGCATCTATTTTTAGAAGATTCGTCAACACCTTCAACAGCTTAAAATTTCGGGACGAAATTTATTTAACGGGTAGGTACTGTAGTGACCCGAACTTTTCCATGTTTATATATATTAATTGAGATTGATATTTACATGATTAAATGTTTCCAACATGTTAAGCAATCAAACTTGTTAAGACTTGATTAATTGAAATATGTTTCATATAGACAATTGACCACCCAAGTTGACCGGTGATTCACGAACGTTAAAACTTGTAAAAACTATATGATGACATATATATGGATATATATATAGTTAACATGATACTATGATAAGTAAACATATCATTAAGTATATTAACAATGAACTACATATGTAAAAACAAGACTACTAACTTAATGATTTTTAAACGAGACATATATGTAACGATTATCGTTGTAAAGACATTTAATGTATATATATATATCATATTAAGAGATATTCATACATGATAATATTATGATAATATAATAATTTAAAATCTCATTTGATATTATAAACATTGGGTTAACAACATTTAACAAGATCGTTAACCTAAAGGTTTCAAAACAACACTTACATGTAACGACTAACGATGACTTAACGACTCAGTTAAAATGTATATACATGTAGTGTTTTAATATGTATTTATACACTTTTGAAAGACTTAAATACACTTATCAAAATACTTCTACTTAACAAAAATGCTTACAATTACATCCTCGTTCAGTTTCATCAACAATTCTACTCGTATGCACCCGTATTCGTACTCGTACAATACACAACTTTTAGATGTATGTACTATTGGTATATACACTCTAATGATCAGCTCTTAGCAGCCCATGTGAGTCACCTAACACATGTGGGAACCATCGTTTGGCAACTAGCATGAAATATCTCATAAAATTACAAAAATATGAGTAATCATTCATGACTTATTTACATGAAAACAAAATTACATATCCTTTATATCTAATCCATACACCAACGACCAAAAACACCTACAAACACTTTCATTCTTCAATTTTCTTCATCTAGTTGATCTCTCTCAAGTTCTATCTTCAAGTTCTAAGTGTTCTTCATATATTCTACAAGTTCTAGTTACATAAAATCAAGAATACTTTCAAGTTTGCTAGCTCACTTCCAATCTTGTAAGGTGATCATCCAACCTCAAGAAATCTTTGTTTCTTACAGTAGGTTATCATTCTAATACAAGGTAATAATCATATTCAAACTTTGGTTCAATTTCTATAACTATAACAATCTTATTTCAAGTGATGATCTTACTTGAACTTGTTTTCGTGTCATGATTCTGCTTCAAGAACTTCGAGCCATCCAAGGATCCGTTGAAGCTAGATCCATTTTTCCCTTTTCCAGTAGGTTTATACAAGGAACTTAAGGTAGTAATGATGTTCATAACATCATTCGATTCATATATATAAAGCTATCTTATTCGAAGGTTTAAACTTGTAATCACTAGAACATAGTTTAGTTAATTCTAAACTTGTTCGCAAACAAAAGTTAATCCTTCTAACTTGACTTTTAAAATCAACTAAACACATGTTCTATATCTATATGATATGCTAACTTAATGATTTAAAACCTGGAAACACGAAAAACACTGTAAAACTGGATTTACGCCGTCATAGTAACACAGCGGGCTGTTTTGGGTTAGTTAATTAAAAACTATGATAAACTTTGATTTAAAAGTTGTTATTTTGAGAAAATGATTTTTATTATGAACATGAAACTATATCTAAAAATTATGGTTAAACTCAAAGTGGAAGTATGTTTTCTAAAATGGTCATCTAGACGTCGTTCTTTCGACTGAAATGACTACCTTTACAAAAACGACTTGTAACTTATTTTTCAGACTATAAACATATACTTTTTCTGTTTAGATTCATAAAATAGAGTTCAATATGAAACCATAGCAATTTGATTCACTCAAAACGGATTTAAAATGAAGAAGTTATGGGTAAAACAAGATTGGATAATTTTTCTCATTTTAGCTACGTGAAAATTGGTAACAAATCTATTCCAACCATAACTTAATCAACTTGTATTGTATATTACGTAATCTTGAGATACCATAGACACGTATACAATGTTTCGACCTATCATGTCGACACATCTATATATATTTCGGAACAACCATAGACACTCTATATGTGAATGTTGGAGTTAGCTATACAGGGTTGAGGTTGATTCCAAAATATATATAGTTTGAGTTGTGATCAATACTGAGATACGTATACACTGGGTCGTGGATTGATTCAAGATAATATTTATCGATTTATTTCTGTACATCTAACTGTGGACAACTAGTTGTAGGTTACTAACGAGGACAGCTGACTTAATAAACTTAAAACATCAAAATATATTAAAAGTGTTGTAAATATATTTTGAACATACTTTGATATATATGTATATATTGTTATAGGTTCGTGAATCAACCAGTGGCCAAGTCTTACTTCCCGACGAAGTAAAAATCTGTGAAAGTGAGTTATAGTCCCACTTTTAAAATCTAATATTTTTGGGATGAGAATACATGCAGGTTTTATAAATGATTTACAAAATAGACACAAGTACGTGAAACTACATTCTATGGTTGAATTATCGAAATCGAATATGCCCCTTTTTATTAAGTCTGGTAATCTAAGAATTAGGGAACAGACACCCTAATTGACGCGAATCCTAAAGATAGATCTATTGGGCCTAACAAACCCCATCCAAAGTACCAGATGCTTTAGTACTTCGAAATTTATATCATATCCGAAGGGTGTCCCGGAATGATGGGGATATTCTTATATATGCATCTTGTTAATGTCGGTTATCAGGTGTTCACCATATGAATGATTTTTATCTCTATGTATGGGATGTGTATTGAAATATGAAATCTTGTGGTCTATTATTATGATTTGATATATATAGGTTAAACCTATAACTCACCAACATTTTTGTTGACGTTTTAAGCATGTTTATTCTCAGGTGATTATTAAGAGCTTCCGCTGTCGCATACTTAAATAAGGACAAGATTTGGAGTCCATGCTTGTATGATATTGTGTAAAAACTGCATTAAAGAAACTTATTTTGTTGTAACATATTTGTATTGTAAACCATTATGTAATGGTCGTGTGTAAACAGGATATTTTAGATTATCATTATTTGATAATCTACGTAAAGCTTTTTAAACCTTTATTGATGAAATAAAGGTTATGGTTTGTTTTAAAATGAATGCAGTCTTTGAAAAACGTCTCATATAGAGGTCAAAACCTCGCAACGAAATCAATTAATATGGAACGTTTTTAATCAATAAGAACGGGACATTTCAGAGAAGGTCGAATCGGGGTTTTCCATAAGTAAGTGTACTGAAGAGGATAAAGTGAAGTACGCTACGCATACCTTCACAGGTTCTGCGTTAACATGGTGGAATACCTATCTAAAGCAAGTGGGACAAGACGATGCGTACGCACTACCGTGGTCAGCATTCAAGCACTTGATGAATGAGAAGTACCGTCCCAGAACCGAGGTCAATAAGCTCAAGACAGAACTTAGAGGGTTACGAACCCAAGGATTTGATATTACCACGTACAAAAGACGATTCACAGAATTGTGCCTATTGTGTCCGGGAGCATTCGAAGATGAGGAAGAGAAGATCGACGCGTTTGTGAAAGGATTACCGGAAAGAATCCAAGAAGATATAAGTTCACACGAGCCCGCCTCCATACAACAGGCATGTAGAATGGCTCACAAACTAGTGAACCAGATTGAAGAAAGAATTAAAGAACAGACTGCTGAAGAGGCCAATGTGAAGCAAGTCAAAAGAAAGTGGGAGGAAAACGGTGATAAGAATCACCAATACAACAACAACAGCAATTACAACAATAATCGTAACAATTATCCCAACAATCGCAACATCAATCGCAACTACAACAACAACAACAACAACAACAACAACAACAACAACAACAACAACAACAACAACAACAACAACAACAACAAAAACAACAACAACAACAACAACAAAAACAACAACAACAACAACAACAACAACAACAACAACAACAACAACAACAATAATAACCGTAACAACAACAACAATCAGAAGCAGCTATGCCAAAGGTGTGAAAAGTATCACTCGGGGTTCTGCACCAAATTTTGCAACAAGTGTAAAAGAAATGGTCATAGCGCGGTGAAGTGTGAGGTCTACGGACCAGGGGTTAATAGAACGAAAGGAACAAATGGTGTCGGAACGAGTAATGGCAGAGCAAGTAGTGTCGGAGCAAGTTATGCCAATGTAGTTTGTTATAAATGTGGAAAACCGGGCCACATTATTAGAAATTGCCCGAACCAGGAGAACACGAATGGACAAGGCCGCGGAAGAGTTTTCAATATTAATGCGGCAGAGGCACAAGAAGACCCGGAGCTTGTTACGGGTACGTTTCTTATTGACAATAAATCTGCTTACGTTTTATTTGATTTGGGTGCGGATAGAAGCTATATGAGTAGAGATTTTTGTGCTACATTAAGTTGTCCATTGACGCCTTTGGATAGTAAATTTTTACTCGAATTAGCAAATGGTAAATTAATTTCAGCAGATAATATATGTCGGAATCGAGAAATTAAACTGGTTAGCGAAACATTTAAGATTGATTTGATACCAGTAGAGTTAGGGAGTTTTGATGTGATAATCGGCATGGACTGGTTGAAAGAAGTGAAAGCAGAGATCGTTTGTTACAAAAATGCAATTCGCATTATAGGAGAAAAAGGAAAACCCTTAATGGTGTACGGAGAAAAGGGCAACACGAAGCTACATCTTATTAGTAATTTAAAGGCACAAAAACTAATAAGAAAAGGTTGTTATGCTGTTCTAGCACACGTCGAGAAAGTACAAACTGAAGAAAAGAGCATCAATGATGTTCCCATTGCAAAAGAATTTCCCGATGTATTTCCGAAAGAATTACCGGGATTACCCCCACATCGATCCGTTGAATTTCAAATAGATCTTGTACCAGGAGCTGCACCAATAGCTCGTGCTCCTTACAGACTCGCACCCAGCGAGATGAAAGAACTGCAAAGCCAATTACAAGAACTTTTAGAGCGTGGTTTCATTCGACCAAGCACATCACCGTGGGGAGCTCCTGTTTTGTTTGTCAAGAAGAAAGATGGTACATTCAGGTTGTGTATCGACTACCGAGAGTTGAACAAACTTACCATCAAGAACCGCTACCCACTACCGAGAATCGACGACTTATTTGATCAACTACAAGGCTCGTCTGTTTATTCAAAGATTGACTTACGTTCCGGGTATCATCAAATGCGGGTGAAAGAAGATGATATTCCAAAGACTGCTTTCAGAACACGTTACGGTCATTACGAGTTTATGGTCATGCCGTTTGGTTTAACTAATGCACCAGCTGTGTTCATGGACCTTATGAACCGAGTGTGTGGACCATACCTTGACAAGTTTGTCATTGTTTTCATTGATGACATACTTATTTACTCAAAGAATGACCAAGAACACGGTGAACATTTGAGAAAGGTGTTAGAAGTATTGAGGAAGGAAGAATTGTACGCTAAGTTTTCAAAGTGTGCATTTTGGTTGGAAGAAGTTCAATTCCTCGGTCACATAGTGAACAAAGAAGGTATTAAGGTGGATCCGGCAAAGATAGAAACTGTTGAAAAGTGGGAAACCCCAAAAACTCCGAAACACATACGCCAGTTTTTAGGACTAGCTGGTTACTACAGAAGGTTCATCCAAGACTTTTCCAGAATAGCAAAACCCTTGACTGCATTAACGTATAAAGGGAAGAAATTTGAATGGAATGATGAACAAGAGAAAGCGTTTCAGTTATTGAAGAAAAAGCTAACTACGGCACCTATATTGTCATTGCCTGAAGGGAATGATGATTTTGTGATTTATTGTGACGCATCAAAGCAAGGTCTCGGTTGTGTATTAATGCAACGAACGAAGGTGATTGCTTATGCGTCTAGACAATTGAAGATTCACGAACAAAATTATATGACGCATGATTTGGAATTAGGCGCGGTTGTTTTTGCATTAAAGACTTGGAGGCACTACTTATATGTTGTCAAAAGTATTATATATACCGACCACAAAAGTCTTCAACACATATTTAATCATAAACAACTGAATATGAGGCAGCATAGGTGGATTGAATTATTGAATGATTACGACTTTGAGATTCGTTACCACCCGGGGAAGGCAAATGTGGTAGCCGATGCCTTGAGCAGGAAGGACAGAGAACCCATTCGAGTAAAATATATGAATATAATGATTCATAATAACATTACTACTCAAATAAAGGAGGCGCAACAAGGAGTTTTAAAAGAGGGAAATTTAAAGGATGAAATACCCAAAGGATTGGAGAAGCATCTTAATATTCGGGAAGACGGAACCCGGTATAGGGCTGAAAGGATTTGGGTACCAAAATTTGGAGATATGAGAGAAATGGTACTAAGAGAAGCTCATAAAACAAGATACTCAATACATCCTGGAACGGGGAAGATGTACAAGGATCTTAAGAAACATTTTTGGTGGCCGGGTATAAAAGCCGATGTTGCTAAATACGTAGGAGAATGTTTGACGTGTTCTAAGGTCAAAGCTGAGCATCAGAAACCATCAGGTCTACTTCAACAACCCAAAATCCCGGAATGGAAATGGGAAAACATTACCATGGATTTCATCACTAAATTGCCAAGGACTGTAAGTGGTTTTGATACTATTTGGGTAATAGTTGATCGTCTCACCAAATCAGCACACTTCCTGCCAATAAGAGAAGATGACAAGATGGAGAAGTTAGCACGACTGTATTTGAAGGAAGTCGTCTCCAGACATGGAATACCAATCTCTATTATCTCTGATAGGGATGGCAGATTTATTTCAAGATTCTGGCAGACATTACAGCAAGCATTAGGAACTCGTCTAGACATGAGTACTGCCTATCATCCACAAACTAATGGGCAGAGCGAAAGGACGATACAAACGCTTGAAGACATGCTACGAGCATGTGTTATTGATTTCGGAAATAGTTGGGATCGACATCTACCGTTAGCAGAATTTTCCTACAACAACAGCTACCATTCAAGCATTGAGATGGCGCCGTTTGAAGCACTTTATGGTAGAAAGTGCAGGTCTCCGATTTGTTGGAGTGAAGTGGGGGATAGACAGATTACGGGTCCGGAGATTATACAAGAAACTACCGAGAAGATCATCCAAATTCAACAACGGTTGAAAACCGCCCAAAGTCGACAAAAGAGCTACGCTGACATTAAAAGAAAAGATATAGAATTTGAAATTGGAGAGATGGTCATGCTTAAAGTTGCACCTTGGAAAGGCGTTGTTCGATTTGGTAAACGAGGGAAATTAAATCCAAGGTATATTGGACCATTCAAGATTATTGATCGTGTCGGACCAGTAGCTTACCGACTTGAGTTACCTCAACAACTCGCGGCTGTACATAACACTTTCCACGTCTCGAATTTGAAGAAATGTTTTGCTAAAGAAGATCTCACTATTCCGTTAGATGAAATCCAAATCAACGAAAAACTTCAATTCAACGAAAGAACCCGTCGAAATAATGGATCGTGAGGTTAAAAGACTTAAGCAAAACAAGATACCAATTGTTAAGGTTCGATGGAATGCTCGTAGAGGAACCGAGTTCACCTGGGAGCATGAAGATCAGATGAAGAAGAAATACCCGCATCTATTTCCAGAAGATTCGTCAACACTTTCAACAGCTTAAAATTTCGGGACAAAATTTATTTAACGGGTAAGTACTGTAGTGACCCGAACTTTTCCATGTTTATATATATTAATTGAGATTGATATTTACTTGATTAAATGTTTCCAACATGTTAAGCAATCAAACTTATTAAGACTTGATTAATTGAAATATGTTTCATATAGACAATTGACCACCCAAGTTGACCGGTGATTCACGAACGTTAAAACTTGTAAAAACTATACGATGACATATATATGGATATATATATATAGTTAACATGATACTATGATCAGTAAACATATCATTAAGTATATTAACAATGAACTACATATGTAAAAACAAGACTACTAACTTAATGATTTTTAAACGAGACATATATGTAACGATTATCGTTGTAAAGACATTTAATGTATATATATCATATTAAGAGATATTCATACATGATAATATCATGATAATATAATAATTTAAAATCTCATTTGATATTATAAACATTGGGTTAACAACATTTAACAAGATCGTTAACCGAAAGGTTTCAAAACAACACTTACATGTAACGACTAACGAGGACTTAACGACTCAGTTAAAATGTATATACATGTAGTGTTTTAATATGTATTTATAAACTTTTGAAAGACTTCAATACACTTATCAAAATACTTCTACTTAACAAAAATGCTTACAATTACATCCTCGTTCAGTTTCATCAACAATTCTACTCGTATGCACCCGTATTCATACTCGTACAATACACAGCTTTTAGATGTATGTACTATTAGTATATACACTCCAATGATCAGCTCTTAGCAGACCATGTGAGTCACCTAACACATGTGGGAACCATCATTTGGCAACTAGCATGAAATATCTCATAAAATTACAAAAATATGAGTAATCATTCATGACTTATTTACATGAAAACAAAATTACATATCCTTTATATCTAATCCATACATCAACGACCAAAAACACCTACAAACACATTCATTCTTTAATTTTCTTCATCTAATTGATCTCTCTCAAGTTCTATCTTCAAGTTCTAAGTGTTCTTCATAAATTCTACAAGTTCTAGTTACATAAAATCAAGAATACTTTCAAGTTTGCTAGCTCACTTTCAATCTTGTAAGGTGATCATCCAACCTCAAGAAATCTTTGTTTCTTACAGTAGGTTATCATTCTAATATAAGGTAATAATCATATTCAAACTTTGGTTCAATTTCTATAACTATAACAATCTTATTTCAAGTGATGATCTTACTTGAACTTGTTTTCGTGTCATGATTCTGCTTCAAGAACTTCGAGCATCCAAGGATCCGTTGAAGCTAGATCCATTTTTCTCTTTTCCAGTAGGTTTATCCAAGGAACTTAAGGTAGTAATGATGTTCATAACATCATTCGATTCATACATATAAAGCTATCTTATTCGAAGGTTTAAACTTGTAATCACTAGAACATAGTTTAGTTAATTCTAAACTTGTTCGCAAACAAAAGTTAATCCTTCTAACTTGACTTTTAAAATCAACTAAACACATGTTCTATATCTATATGATATGCTAACTTAATGATTTAAAACCTGGAAACACGAAAAACACCGTAAAATCGGATTTACGCCGTCGTAGTAACACCGCGGGCTGTTTTGGGTTAGTTAATTAAAAACTATGATAAACTTTGATTTAAAAGTTGTTATTCTGAGAAAATGATTTTTATTATGAACATGAAACTATATCCAAAAATTATGGTTAAACTCAAAGTGGAAATATGTTTTCTAAAATGGTCATCTAGACGTCGTTCTTTCGACTGAAATGACTTTACAAAAATGACTTGTAACTTATTTTTCCGACTATAAACCTATAATTTTTATGTTTAGATTCATAAAATAAAGTTCAATATGAAACCATAGCAATTTGATTCACTCAAAACGGATTTAAAATGAAGAAGTTATGGGTAAAACAAGATTGGATAATTTTTCTCATTTTAGCTACGTGAAAATTGGTAACAAATCTATTCCAACCATAACTTAATCAACTTGTATTGTATATTATGTAATCTTGAGATACCATAGACACGTATACAATGTTTCGACCTATCATGTCGACACATCTATATATATTTCGGAACAACCATAGACACTCTATATGTGAATGTTGGAGTTAGCTATACAGGGTTGAGGTTGATTCCAAAATATATATAGTTTGAGTTGTGATCAATACTGAGATACGTATACACTGGGTCGTGGATTAATTCAAGATAATATTTATCGATTTATTTCTGTACATCTAACTGTGGACAACTAGTTGTAGGTTACTAACGAGGACAGCTGACTTAATAAACTTAAAACATCAAAATATATTAAAAGTGTTGTAAATATATTTTGAACATACTTTGATATATATGTATATATTGTTATAGGTTCGTGAATCAACCAGTGGCCAAGTCTTACTTCCCAACGAAGTAAAAATCTGTGAAAGTGAGTTATAGTCCCACTTTTAAAATCTAATATTTTTGGGATGAGAATACATGCAGGTTTTATAAATGATTTAAAAAAAAAATAAAAATAGACACAAGTACGTGAAACTACATTCTATGGTTGAATTATCGAAATCGAATATGCCCATTTTTATTAAGTCTGGTAATCTAAGAATTAGGGAACAGACACCCTAATTGACGCGAATCCTAAAGATAGATCTATTGGGCCTAACAAACCCCATCCAAAGTACCGGATGCTTTAGTACTTCGAAATTTATATCATATTCGAAGGGTGTCCCGGAATGATGGGGATATTCTTATACACGCATCTTGTTAATGTTGGTTACCAGGTGTTCACCATATGAATAATTTTTATCTCTATGTATGGGATGTGTATTGAAATATGAAATCTTGTGGTCTATTATTATGATTTGATATATATAGGTTAAACCTATAACTCACCAACATTTTTGTTGACGTTTTAAGCATGTTTATTCTCAGGTGATTATTAAGAGCTTCCGCTGTCGCATACTTAAATAAGGACGAGATTTGGAGTCCATGCTTGTATGATATTGTGTAAAAACTGCATTCAAGAAACTTATTTTGTTGTAACATATTTGTATTGTAAACCATTATGTAATGGTCGTGTGTAAACAGGATATTTTAGATTATCATTATTTGATAATCTACGTAAAGATTTTTAAACCTTTATTGATGAAATAAAGGTTATGGTTTGTTTTAAAATGAATGCAGTCTTTGAAAAACGTCTCATATAGAGGTCAAAACCTCGCAACGAAATCAATTAATATGGAACGTTTTTAATCAATAAGAACGGGACATTTCATCAAGACACTTATCAAAATACTTCTACTTAATAAAAATGCTTACAATTACATCCTCGTTCAGTTTCATCAACAATTCTACTCGTATGTACCCGTATTCGTACTCGTACAATACACAGCTTTTAGATGTATGTACTATTGGTATATACACTCCAATGATCAGCTCTTAGCAGCCCATGTGAGTCACCTAACACATGTGGGAACCATCATTTGGCAACTAGCATGAAATATCTCATAAAATTACAAAAATATGAGTAATCATTCATGACTTATTTACATGAAAACAAAATTACATATCCTTTATATCTAATCCATACACCAACGACCAAAAACACCTACAAACACTTTCATTCTTCAATTTTCTTCATCTAATTAATCTCTCTCAAGTTCTATCTTCAAGTTCTAAGTGTTCTTCATAAATTCCAAAAGTTCTAGTTTCATAAAATCAAGAATACTTCCAAGATTGCAAGTTTACTTTCAAGTTTTCTAAATCCATTCCAAGTAATCATCCAAGATCAAGAAACCTTTGTTACTTACAGTAGGTTATCTTTTTAATACAAGGTAATAATCATATTCAAACTTTAATTCAATTTCTATAACTATAACAATCTTATTTCGAGTGGAAATCTTACTTGAAATTGTTTTCGTGTCATGATTCTGCTTCAAGAACTTTCAAGCCATCCAAGGATCCTTTGAAGCTAGATCTATTTTTCTCATTTCCAGAAGGTTTATCCAAGGAACTTGAGGTAGTAATGATGTTCATAACATCATTCGATTCATACATATAAAGCTATCTTATTCGAAGGTTTAAACTTGTAATCACTAGAACATAGTTTAGTTAATTCTAAACTTGTTCGCAAATAAAAGTTAATCCTTCTAACTTGACTTTTAAAATCAACTAAACACATGTTCTATATCTATATGATATGCTAACTTAATGATTTAAAACCTGGAAACACGAAAAACACCGTAAAACCGGATTTACGCCGTCGTAGTAACACCGCGGGCTGTTTTGGGTTAGTTAATTAAAAGCTATGATAAACTTTGATTTAAAAGTTGTTATTCTGAGAAAATGATTTTTATTATGAACATGAAACTATATCCAAAAATTATGGTTAAACTCAAAGTGGAAGTATGTTTTCTAAAATGGTCATCTAGACGTCGTTCTTTCGACTGAAATGACTACCTTTACAAAAACGACTTGTAACTTATTTTTCCGACTATAAACCTATACTTTTTCTGTTTAGATTCATAAAACAGAGTTCAATATAAAACCATAGCAATTTGATTCACTCAAAACGGATTTAAAATGAAGAAGTTATGGGTAAAACAAGATTGGATAATTTTTCTCATTTTAGCTACGTGAAAATTGGTAACAAATCTATTCCAACCATAACTTAATCAACTTGTTTTGTATATTATGTAATCTTGAGTTACCATAGACACGTATACAATGTTTCGACCTATCATGTCGACACATCTATATATATTTCGGAACAACCATAGACACTATATATGTGAATGTTGGAGTTAGCTATACAGGGTTGAGGTTGATTCCAAAATATATATAGTTTGAGTTGTGATCAATACTGAGATACGTATACACTGGGTCGTGGATTGATTCAAGATAATATTTATCGATTTATTTCTGCACATCTAACTGTGGACAACTAGTTGTAGGTTACTAACGAGGACAGCTGACTTAATAAACTTAAAACATCAAAATGTATTAAAAGTGTTGTAAATATATTTTGAACATACTTTGATATATATGTATATATTGTTATAGGTTCGTGAATCAACCAGTGGCCAAGTCTTACTTCCCGACGAAGTAAAAATCTGTGAAAGTGAGTTATAGTCCCACTTTTAAAATCTAATATTTTTGGGATGAGAATACATGCAGGTTTTATAAATGATTTACAAAATAGACACAAGTACGTGAAACTACATTCTATGGTTGAATTATCAAAATCGAATATGCCCCTTTTTATTAAGTCTGGTAATCTAAGAATTAGGGAACAGACACCCTAATTTGAAATGTCCCGTTCTTATTGATTAAAAACGTTCCATATTAATTGATTTCGTTGCGAGGTTTTGACCTCTATATGAGACGTTTTTCAAAGACTGCATTCATTTTAAAACAAACCATAACCTTTATTTCATCAATAAAGGTTTAAAAAGCTTTACGTAGATTATCAAATAATGATAATCTAAAATATCCTTTTTACACACGACCATTACATAATGGTTTACAATACAAATATGTTACAATAAAATAAGTTTCTTGAATGCAGTTTTTACACAATATCATACAAACATGGATTCCAAATCTTGTCCTTATTTAAGTATGCGACAGCGGAAGCTCTTAATAATCACCTGAGAATAAACATGCTTAAAACGTCAACAAAAATGTTGGTGAGTTATAGGTTTAACCTATATATATCAAATCATGATAATAGACCACAAGATTTCATATTTCAATACACATCCCATACATAGAGATAAAAATCATTCATATGGTGAACACCTGGTAACCGACATTAACAAGATGCATATATAAGAATATCCCCATCATTCCGGGACACCCTTCGGATATGATATAAATTTCGAAGTACTAAAGCATCCGGTACTTTGGATGGGGTTTGTTAAGACCAATAGATCTATCTTTAGGATTCGCGTCAATTAGGGTGTCTGTTCCCTAATTCTTAGATTACCAGACTTAATAAAAAGGGGCATATTCGATTTCGATAATTCAACCATAGAATGTAGTTTCACGTACTTGTGTCTATTTTGTAAATCATTTATAAAACCTGCATGTATTCTCATCCCAAAAATATTAGATTTTAAAAGTGGGACTATAACTCACTTTCACAGATTTTTACTTCGTCGGGAAGTAAGACTTGGCCACTGGTTGATTCACGAACCTATAACAATATATACATATATATCAAAGTATGTTCAAAATATATTTACAACACTTTTAATATATTTTGATGTTTTAAGTTTATTAAGTCAGCTGTCCTCGTTAGTAACCTACAACTAGTTGTCCACAGTTAGATGTACAGAAATAAATCGATAAATATTATCTTGAATCAATCCACGACCCAGTGTATACGTATCTCAGTATTGATCACAACTCAAACTATATATATTTTGGAATCAACCTCAACCCTGTATAGCTAACTCCAACATTCACATATAGAGTGTCTATGGTTGTTCCGAAATATATATAGATGTGTCGACATGATAGGTCGAAACATTGCTTACGTGTCTATGGTATCTCAAGATTACATAATATACAATACAAGTTGATTAAGTTATGGTTGGAATAGATTTGTTACAAATTTTCACGTAGCTAAAATGAGAAAAATTATCCAATCTTGTTTTACCCATAACTTCTTCATTTTAAATCCGTTTTGAGTGAATCAAATTGCTATGGTTTCATATTGAACTCTATTTTATGAATCTAAACAGAAAAAGTTTAGGTTTATTGTCGGAAAAATAAGTTACAAGTCGTTTTTTTAAAGGTAGTCATTTCAGTCGAAAGAACGACGTCTAGATGACCATTTTAGAAAACATACTTCCACTTTGAGTTTAACCATAATTTTTGGATATAGTTTCATGTTCATAATAAAAATCATTTTCTCAGAATAACAACTTTTAAATCAAAGTTTATCATAGTTTTTAATTAACTAACCCAAAACAGCCCGCGGTGTTACTACGACGGCGTAAATCCGGTTTTACGGTGTGTTTCGTGTCTCCAGGTTTTAAATCATTAAGTTAGCATATCATATAGATATAGAACATGTGTTTAGTTGATTTTAAAAGTCAAGTTAGAAGGATTAACTTTTGTTTGCGAACAAGTTTAGAATTAACTAAACTATGTTCTAGTGATTACAAGTTTAAACCTTCGAATAAGATAGCTTTATATGTATGAATTAAATGATGTTATGAACATCATTACTACCTTAAGTTACTTGGATAAACCTACTGGAAAAGTGAAAAATGGATCTAGCTTCAACGGATCCTTGGATGGCGCGAAGTTCTTGAAGCAGAATCATGACACGAAAACAAGTTCAAGTAAGATCATCACTTGAAATAAGATTGTTATAGTTATAGAAATTGAACCAAAGTTTGAATATGATTATTACCTTGTATTAGAATGATAACCTACTGTAAGAAACAAAGATTTCTTGAGGTTAGATGATCACCTTACAAGATTGGAAGTGAGCTAGCAAACTTGAAAGTATTCTTGATTTTATGTAACTAGAACTTGTAGAATATATGAAGAACACTTAGAACTTGAAGATAGAACATGAGAGAGATCAATTAGATGAAGAAAATTGAAGAATGAAAGTGTTTGTAGGTGTTTTTGGTCGTTGGTGTATGGATTAGATATAAAGGATATGTAATTTTGTTTTCATGTAAATAAGTCATGAATGATTACTCATATTTTTGTAATTTTATGAGATATTTCATGCAAGTTGCCAAATTATGGTTCCCACATGTGTTAGGTGACTCACATGGGCTGCTAAGAGCTGATCATTGGAGTGTATATACCAATAGGACATACATCTAAAAGCTGTGTATTGTACGAGTACGAATACGGGTGCATACGAGTAGAATTGTTGATGAAACTGAACGAGGATGTAATTGTAAGCATTTTTGTTAAGTAGAAGTATTTTGATAAGTGTATTGAAGTCTTTTAAAAGTGTATAAATACATATTAAAACACTACATGTATATACATTTTAACTGAGTTGTTAAGTCATCATTAGTCGTTACATGTAAGTGTTGTTTTGAAACCTTTATGTTAACGATCTTGTTAAATGTTGTTAACCCAATGTTTATAATATCAAATGAGATTTTAAATTATTATATTATCATGATATTATCATGTATGAATATCTCTTAATATGATATATATACGTTAAATGTCTTTACAACGATAATCGTTACATATATGTCTCGTTTAAAAATCATTAAGTTAGTAGTCTTGTTTTTACATATGTAGTTCATTGTTAATATACTTAATGATATGTTTACTTATCATAGTATCATGTTAACTATATATATATCCATATATATGTCATCATATAGTTTTTACAAGTTTTAACGTTCGTGAATCACCGGTCAACTTGGGTGGTCAATTGTCTATATGAAACATATTTCAATTAATCAAGTCTTAACAAGTTTGATTGCTTAACATGTTGGAAACATTTAATCATGTAAATATCAATCTCAATTAATATATATAAACATGGAAAAGTTCGGGTCACTACATAATTGACGCGAATCCTAAAGATAGATCTATTGGGCCTAACAAACCCCATCCAAAGTACTGGATGCTTTAGTACTTCGAAATTTATATCATATCCGAAGGGTGTCCCGGAATGATGGGGATATTCTTATATATGCATCTTGTTAATGTCGGTTACCAGGTGTTCACCATATGAATAATTTTTATCTCTATGTATGGGATGTGTATTGAAATATGAAATCTTGTGGTCTATTGTTACGATTTGATATATATAGGTTAAACCTATAACTCACCAACATTTTTGTTGACGTTTAAAGCATGTTTATTCTCAGGTGAATACTAAGAGCTTCGCTGTTGCATACTAAAATAAGGACAAGATTTGGAGTCCATGTTTGTATGATATTGTGTAAAAACTGCATTCAAGAAACTGATTTCGATGTAACATATTTGTATTGTAAACCATTATGTAATGGTCGTGTGTAAACAGGATATTTTAGATTATCATTATTTGATAATCTACGTAAAGCTTTTTAACCTTTATTTATGAAATAAAGGTTATGGTTTGTTTTAAAAATGAATGCAGTCTTTGAAAAACGTCTCATATAGAGGTCAAAACCTCGCAACGAAATCAATTAATATGGAACGTTTTTAATCAATAAGAACGGGACGTTACAATTAGAGCCTTAGAGGCAATCTATATCATCCAATTTTTATCCAAGGGTCCACTTTGGTTAGTTTAATGAGTCTCAATTTTCGAAGGGTATAAAATGAAATCACCTTATGTATAAATCTACATTAAAAACTTATTAGGGATGCAATTCCGAATTAGGAAAGTTGTATGTAGGGTTTGTGGGAGTCTGCTCTTAAAAAACTGTTAGTGTACATAGCAACAATGTGTTTTTCTCTTTTTCCTATTTTTCTTTAGCATGCATCAATATTTGATGAGATTAAGTATATTATTTCTGTTTTATTGGTTCACTGATACATAAATTTAACTTCAGGCACCTTGGATTACGCAACAATGTTAAAGTAAATTATGAGCTTTCTTAAACCAACATTGAAGGGTTTTATGGACTATACACGTTAAGTTTATAGAAATCTGGATTAAGAGAACACGTATGATGGCAGAAGAAAATAGAATAAGCAACTTTCCAGATGATATTATTCATCACATTTTCTCTTTTCCTGACTTGAAGATTGCTATGCAAACTAGTGTATTGTCAAAAAAATGGAAACTTATTTGGACTCTATTACCACAACTTAACTTAAATAGTTACATGTTTTCTAAAACGTCTCATTTTAATAAATTTGTGAAGCATGCTTTATTACATCGCAACCATCATAGAGAAGTTTCAGTATTGAAGCTAAGATGCAGGGGAGCAGAATCTATAAGAAGTATTGTGAACTATGCTAGCTTGCATAATGTTAGGCGACTCACTATATCGTGGGCCAATACAAAATTTCATGAATTCCCACAGTTTCTTTTCAGTTCTTTTCAGTTGTCGGGCTCTCGAGGATCTCACCCTTGATGTCGACTATCATAACTCATTTTCTGCAACATGCTACATATCAGAATCAGGTTGGGACTTTCCATCTTTGGAAAAGTTGAATTTGAGAAATTTTAAATTATATGGTGGTGAAAATAAGCGCATCAACCTTTTTTCCAAGTGTGTGAACCTAAAGGACCTCACCTCACATGAAATTGACGCATGTGGCTTGGAAGAATTAAATCTTTGTGTCCCACAACTTTCTAATCTTTCAGTCACATTTTGTCACCGTTACAGTCACCCAATGGCTCTCAACCTAAAGGCTCCCAACCCAAAGGTTCTGAACGTGGTTGCTCCCCAACTTCAGAATCTGACCGCATCTGTTGACTTAATTGATGTACTTCATTGCCATGATTGTTAATCTCAATTTAGCTTCGAATTCGTGTTTGATTTGGTTGAATGTATGTATATCGTATGTATATATGTGTATGTATAGCAATGGTGATGAAGGTGCTAAGATGAATATGAACAACAGATGCAGTATTCAATCAATATCATGAATATTGATTGAATACTGCTACTGCATCTGTTGTTCATATTCATCTTAGCACCTTCATCACCATTGCTATACATACACATATATACATACGATATACATACATTCAACCAAATCAAACACGAATTCGAAGCTAAATTGAGACTAACAATTGATTTCAGAGCCTAACCTTCAACGAAATGAAGGAGATCCCTTTGAATATCATGAATGTTTTCCCTCCACCTTCAAACCTTCAAACACCAAACACATATACCTTCAACCAAAACCTTCAAATCTTCATCATCTTCATCATCTTCATCATGAAGATATGAAGATCTTCAAATTTTTTCGAAAAAAATTTTCAACTCACTTACCAAGTTTAAACCGAACCTTATCCAAATCTAAATCCAAAACACAAATTACCGAATCTCACATTCGGTTACTCAAATCAAATTCACAAATCTCATAACACCTATCCATATCACAATTCAACAACAACAAATTTTCACTGTCACTTCTTCAAATCACTTTACACCTAACACATATATATTTCTGAGATCTTATACGATTCATATCAGTTTCATTCATTCATCTACAACAAAAATAAAGTTGATACAGTTCACGTATATTCTCATCTTCATCTTTCATCAATGTCAAAAACTCAAGTTATATACATTGAAGATTCAAACAACAAATCAAGCTTAGAAAAGTGATCTATAAAAGAAACTAAATACTCGTGATCTTCCAGATTCGATCAACAACAACAAATCAATGGAGAATTAGATCGTGTTCTTCGTTGTGTGAAACCGTGACTGATTTGGTCTCCAGATATTTCAGAAACAATTTGAGCAAATCTAAAAATATAAAGATATTCATAATCATCTCGTGCAACTATATGCAAAATCTCAGATCTTAATCTTCAATTTCGAGTTTCAATTTGAAGGTCAAAGTTCATGAGAAAAAGCCAACAGAAATTTCTTTGATCGAATTCAGATGATATATCTCGATTTAGGTTTTGATGATTATCTTCGAGCATTCTAATGATGATTTGGAACATATTTCGTGTTTGATTCATCTCCTAAATCGCAACGAAAATCGATTTCAATTTTGGAGTTCATGAAGACCACGAAGCTACTGTTATCAATGATTTTCGGATTTTGAAGATATCTTGGTTCGAATTCTTCACAATTATTGCTTATTCGCTGCATATGGATCATGATTCAATCGTGTGTGGCTCTCAATTTAACTATATACTAATTCCCGTAATCAATCTAACAACCCCATTGGCTACCACCTACAGCATCACAGTACCAGCCTTTATCACTTTTCACTGTTACACCCCTCATTCGATAAGCTCATACTTCTGTGTTCATCTTCATCATGAAGAACGCATTCGGTATTAGATTCATATATCTGATTCTGTTACAACTTCTCTACATCACTTAAAGCATGTGATTACCCTACTAATTACATAGCCACGTGTCCTACTTATCTATTTAATCAAAATTAATGTTAATTAATCTGACAACGTGTCCATCCCAATTGAATAACTGTTGCCTTATTTTTCTCTACCTCACCACCGGTTACTGAAATGTCCCGTTCTTATTGATTAAAAACGTTCCATATTAATTGATTTCGTTGCGAGGTTTTGACCTCTATATGAGACGTTTTTCAAAGACTGCATTCATTTTTAAAACAAACCATAACCTTTATTTCATAGATAAAGGTTTTAAAAAGCTTTACGTAGATCATCAAATAATGATAATCTAAAATATCCTGTTTACACACGACCATTACATAATGGTTTACAATACAAATATGTTACAACAAAATAAGTTTCTTGAATGCAGTTTTTACACAATATCATACAAGCATGGACTCCAAATCTCGTCCTTATTTAAGTATGCGACAGTGGAAGCTCTTAATAATCACCTGAGAATAAACATGCTTAAAACGTCAACAAAAATGTTGGTGAGTTATAGGTTTAACCTATATATATCAAATCATAATAATAGACCACAAGATTTCATATTTCAATACACATCCCATACATAGAGATAAAAATCATTCATATGGTGAACACCTGGTAACCGACATTAACAAGATGCATATATAAGAATATCCCCATCATTCCGGGACACCCTTCGGATATGATATAAATTTCGAAGTACTAAAGCATCCGGTACTTTGGATGGGGCTTGTTGGGCCCAATAGATCTATCTTTAGGATTCGCGTCAATTAGGGTGTCTGTTCCCTAATTCTTAGATTACCAGACTTAATAAAAAGGGGCATATTCGATTTCGATAATTCAACCATAGAATGTAGTTTCACGTACTTGTGTCTATTTTGTAAATCATTTATAAAACCTGCATGTATTCTCATCCCAAAAATATTAGATTTTAAAAGTGGGACTATAACTCACTTTCACAGATTTTTACTTCGTCGGGAAGTAAGACTTGGCCACTGGTTGATTCACGAACCTATAACAATATATACATATATATCAAAGTATGTTCAGAATATATTTACAACACTTTTAATATATTTTGATGTTTTAAGTTTATTAAGTCAGCTGTCCTCGTTAGTAGCCTACAACTAGTTGTCCACAGTTAGATGTACAGAAATAAATCGATAAATATTATCTTGAATCAATCCACGACCCAGTGTATACGTATCTCAGTATTGATCACAACTCAAACTATATATATTTTGGAATCAACCTCAACCCTGTATAGCTAACTCCAACATTCACATATAGAGTGTCTATGGTTGTTCCGAAATATATATAGATGTGTCGACATGATAGGTCGAAACATTGTATACGTGTCTATGGTATCTCAAAATTACATAATATACAATACAAGTTGATTAAGTTATGGTTGGAATAGATTTGTTACCAATTTTCACGTAGCTAAAATGAGAAAAATTATCCAATCTTGTTTTACCCATAACTTCTTCATTTTAAATCCGTTTTGAGTGAATCAAATTGCTATGGTTTCATATTGAACCCTATTTTATGAATCTAAACTGAAAAAGTATAGGTTTATAGTCGGAAAAATAAGTTACAAGTCGTTTTTGTAAAGGTAGTCATTTCAGTCGAAAGAACGACGTCTAGATGACCATTTTAGAAAACATACTTTCACTTTGAGTTTAACCATAATTTTTGGATATAGTTTCATGTTCATAATAAAAATTATTTTCTCATAATAACAACTTTTAAATCAAAGTTTATCATAGTTTTTAATTAACTAACCCAAAACAGCCCGCGGTGTTACTACGACGGCGTAAATCCGGTTTTACGGTGTTTTTCGTGTTTCCAGGTTTTAAATCATTAAGTTAGCATATCATATAGATATAGAACATGTGTTTAGTTGATTTTAAAAGTCAAGTTAGAAGGATTAACTTTTGTTTGCGAACAAGTTTAGAATTAACTAAACTATGTTCTAGTGATTACAAGTTTAAACCTTCGAATAAGATAGCTTTATATGTATGAATCGAATGATGTTATGAACATCATTACTACCTTAAGTTCCTTGGATAAACCTACTGGAAAAGAGAAAAATGGATCTAGCTTCAATGGATCCTTGGATGGCTCAAAGTTCTTGAAGCAGAATCATGACACGAAAACAAGTTCAAGTAAGATCATCACTTGAAATAAGATTGTTATAGTTATAGAAATTGAACCAAAGTTTGAATATGATTATTACCTTGTATTAGAATGATAACCTACTGTAAGAAACAAAGATTTCTTGAGGTTGGATGATCACCTTACAAGATTGGAAGTGAGCTAGCAAACTTGAAAGTATTCTTGATTTTATGAAACTAGAACTTTTGGAATTTATGAAGAACACTTAGAACTTGAAGATAGAACTTGAGAGAGATCAATTAGATGGAGAAAATTGAAGAATGAAAGTGTTTGTAGGTGTTTTTGGTCGTTGGTGTATGGATTAGATATAAAGGATATGTTATTTTGTTTTCATGTAAATAAGTCATGAATGATTACTCATATTTTTGTAATTTTATGAGATATTTCATGCTAGTTGCCAAATGATGGTTCCCACATGTGTTAGGTGACTCACATGGGCTGCTAAGAGCTGATCATTGGAGTGTATATACCAATAGTACATACATCTAAAAGCTGTGTATTGTACGAGTACGAATACGGGTGCATACGAGTAGAATTGTTGATGAAACTAAACGAGGATGTAATTGTAAGCATTTTTGTTAAGTAGAAGTATTTTGATAAGTGTCTTGAAGTCTTTCAAAAGTGTATGAATACATATTAAAACACTACATGTATATACATTTTAACTGAGTCGTTAAGTCATCGTTAGTCGTTACATGTAAATGTTGTTTTGAATCCTTTAGGTTAACGAGCTTATTAAATGTTGTTAACCCAATGTTTATAATATCAAAAGAGATTTTAAATTATTATATTATCATGATATTATGATGTACGAATATCTCTTAATATGATATATATACATTAAATGTCGTTACAACGATAATCGTTACATATATGTCTCGTTTCAAAATCATTAACTTAGTAGTCTTGTTTTTACATATGTAGTTCATTTTTAATATAATTAATGATATGTTTACTTATAATAATATCATGTTAACTATATATATAACCATATATATGTCATCATATAGTTTTTACAAGTTTTAACGTTCGTGAATCACCGGTCAACTTGGGTGGTCAATTGTCTATATGAAACCTATTTCAATTAATCAAGTCTTAACAAGTTTGATTGCTTAACATGTTGGAAACATTTAATCATGTAAATATCAATCTCAATTAATATATATAAACATGGAAAAGTTCGGGTCACTACAGTACCTACCCGTTAAATAAATTTCGTCCCGAAATTTTAAGCTGTTGAAGGTGTTGACAAATCTTCTGGAAATAGATGCGGGTATTTCTTCTTCATCTGATCTTCACGCTCCCAGGTGAACTCGGGTCCTCTACGAGCATTCCATCGAACCTTAACAATTGGTATCTTGTTTTGCTTAAGTCTTTTAACCTCACGATCCATTATTTCGACGGGTTCTTCAATGAATTGAAGTTTTTCGTTGATTTGGATTTCATCTAATGGAATAGTGAGATCTACTTTAGCAAAACATTTCTTCAAATTCGAGACGTGGAAAGTGTTATGTACAGCCACGAGTTGTTGAGGTAACTCAAGTCGGTAAGCTACTGGTCCGACACGATCAATAATCTTGAATGGTCCAATATACCTTGGATTTAATTTCCCTCGTTTACCAAATCGAACAACGCCTTTCCAAGGTGCAACTTTAAGCATGACCATCTCTCCAATTTCAAATTCTATATCTTTTCTTTTAATGTCAGCGTAGCTCTTTTGTCGACTTTGGGCGGTTTTCAACCGTTGTTGAATTTGGATGATCTTCTCGGTAGTTTCTTGTATAATCTCCGGACCTATAATCTGTCTATCCCCCACTTCACTCCAACAAATAGGAGACCTGCACTTTCTACCATAAAGTGCTTCAAACGGCGCCATCTCAATGCTTGAATGGTAGCTGTTGTTGTAGGAAAATTCTGTTAACGGTAGATGTCGATCCCAACTGTGTCCGAAATCAATAACACATGCTCGTAGCATGTCTTCAAGCGTTTGTATCGTCCTTTCGCTCTGCCCATCAGTTTTTGTATGATAGGAAGTACTCATGTCTAGACGAGTTCCTAATGCTTGCTGTAATGTCTGCCAGAATCTTGAAATAAATCTGCCATCCCTATCAGAGATAATAGAGATTGGTATTCCATGTCTGGAGACGACTTCCTTCAAATACAGTCGTGCTAACTTCTCCATCTTGTCATCTTCTCTTATTGGCAGGAAGTGTGCTGATTTGGTGAGACGATCAACTATTACCCAAATAGTATCAAAACCACTTGCAGTCCTTGGCAATTTAGTGATGAAATCCATGGTAATGTTTTCCCATTTCCATTCCGGGATTTCGGGTTGTTGAAGTAGACCTGATGGTTTCTGATGCTCAGCTTTGACCTTAGAACATGTCAAACATTCTCCTACGTATTTAGCAACATCGGCTTTCATACCCGGCCACCAAAAATGTTTCTTGAGATCCTTGTACATCTTCCCCGTTCCAGGATGTATTGAGTATCTGGTTTTATGAGCTTCTCTAAGTACCATTTCTCTCATATCTCCAAATTTTGGTACCCAAATCCTTTCAGCCCTATACCGGGTTCTGTCTTCCCGAATATTAAGATGCTTCTCCGATCCTTTGGGTATTTCATCCTTTAAATTTCCCTCTTTTAAAACTCCTTGTTGCGCCTCCTTTATTTGAGTAGTAAGGTTATTATGAATCATTATATTCATAGATTTTACTCGAATGGGTTCTCTGTCCTTCCTGCTCAAGGCATCGGCTACCACATTTGCCTTCCCCGGGTGGTAACGAATCTCAAAGTCGTAATCATTCAATAATTCAATCCACCTACGCTGCCTCATATTCAGTTGTTTCTGATTAAATATGTGTTGAAGACTTTTGTGGTCGGTATATATAATACTTTTGACCCCATATAAGTAGTGCCTCCAAGTCTTTAATGCAAAAACAACCGCGCCTAATTCCAAATCATGCGTCGTATAATTTTGTTCGTGAATCTTCAATTGTCTAGACGCATAAGCAATCACCTTCGTTCGTTGCATTAATACACAACCGAGACCTTGCTTTGATGCATCACAATAAATCACAAAATCATCATTCCCTTCAGGCAATGACAATATAGGTGCCGTAGTTAGCTTTTTCTTCAATAACTGAAACGCTTTCTCTTGTTCATCATTCCATTCAAATTTATTCCCTTTATGCGTTAATGCAGTCAAGGGTTTTGCTATTCTGGAAAAGTCTTGGATGAACCTTCTGTAGTAACCAGCTAGTCCTAAAAACTGGCGTATGTGTTTCGGAGTTTTCAGGGTTTCCCACTTTTCAATAGTTTCTATCTTTGCCGGATCCACCTTAATACCTTCTTTGTTCACTATGTGACCGAGGAATTGAACTTCTTCCAACCAAAATGCACACTTTGAAAACTTAGCGTACAATTCTTCCTTCCTCAATACTTCTAACACCTTTCTCAAATGTTCACCGTGTTCTTGGTCATTCTTTGAGTAAATAAGTATGTCATCAATGAAAACAATGACAAACTTGTCAAGGTATGGTCCACACACTCGGTTCATAAGGTCCATGAACACAGCTGGTGCATTAGTTAAACCAAACGGCATGACCATAAACTCGTAATGACCGTAACGTGTTCTGAAAGCAGTCTTTGGAATATCATCTTCTTTCACCCGCATTTGATGATACCCGGAACGTAAGTCAATCTTTGAATAAACAGATGAGCCTTGTAGTTGATCAAATAAGTCATCGATTCTCGGTAGTGGGTAGCGGTTCTTGATGGTAAGTTTGTTCAACTCTCGGTAGTCGATACACAACCTGAATGTACCATCTTTCTTCTTGACAAACAAAACAGGAGCTCCCCACGATGATGTGCTTGGTCGAATGAAACCACGCTCTAAAAGTTCTTGTAATTGGCTTTGTAGTTCTTTCATCTCGCTGGGTGCGAGTCTGTAAGGAGCACGAGCTATTGGTGCAGCTCCTGGTACAAGATCTATTTGAAATTCAACGGATCGATGTGGGGGTAATCCCGGTAATTCTTTCGGAAATACATCAGGAAATTCTTTTGCGACGGGAACATCATTGATGCTCTTTTCTTCAGTTTGTACTTTCTCGACGTGTGCTAGAACAGCATAGCAACCATTTCTTATTAGTTTTTGTGCCTTCAAATTACTAATAAGATGTAGCTTCGTGTTGCCCTTTTCTCCGTACACCATTAAGGGTTTTCCTTTTTCTCGTATAATGCGAATTGCATTTTTGTAACAAACGATCTCCGCTTTCACTTCTTTCAACCAGTCCATACCGATTATCACATCAAAACTCCCTAACTCTACTGGTATCAAATCAATCTTAAATGTTTCGCTAACCAGTTTAATTTCTCGATTCCGACATATATTATCTGCTGAAATTAATTTACCATTTGCTAAATCGAGTAAAAATTTACTATCCAAAGGCGTCAATGGACAACTTAATTTAGCACAAAAATCTCTACTCATATAGCTTCTATCCGCACCCGAATCAAATAAAACGTAAGCAGATTTATTGTCAATAAGAAACGTACCCGTAACAAGCTCCGGGTCTTCCTGTGCCTCTGCCGCATTAATATTGAAAACTCTTCCACGGCCTTGTCCATTCGTGTTCTCCTGGTTCGGGCAATTTCTAATAATGTGGCCCGGTTTTCCACATTTATAACAAACTACATTGGCATAACTTGCTCCGACACTACTTGCTCCGCCATTACTCATTCCGACACCATTTGTTCCTTTCGTTCTATTAACCCCTGGTCCGTAGACCTCACACTTCGCAACGCTATGACCATTTCTTTTACACTTGTTGCAAAATTTGGTGCAGAACCCCGAGTGATTCTTTTCACACCTTTGGCATAGCTGCTTCTGATTGTTGTTGTTGTTGCGGTTATTATTGTTGTTGGGATGATTGTTGTAGTTGCTGTTGTTGTTGTTGTTGGGCCGTTTGTTGTAGTTGCGATTGATGTTACGATTGTTGGGATAATTGTTGCGATTATTGTTGTAATTGCTGTTGTTGTTGTATTGGTGATTCTTATCACCGTTTTCCTCCCACTTTCTTTTGACTTGCTTCACATTGGCCTCTTCAGCAGTCTGTTCTTTAATTCTTTCTTCAATCTGGTTCACGAGTTTGTGAGCCATTCTACATGCCTGTTGTATGGAGGCGGGCTCGTGTGAACTTATATCTTCTTGGATTCTTTCCGGTAATCCTTTCACAAACGCGTCGATCTTCTCTTCCTCATCTTCGAATGCTCCCGGACACAATAGGCACAATTCTGTGAATCGTCTTTCGTACGTGGTAATATCAAATCCTTGGGTTCGTAACCCTCTAAGTTCTGTCTTGAGCTTATTGACCTCGGTTCTGGGACGGTACTTCTCGTTCATCAAGTGCTTGAATGCTGACCACGGTAGTGCGTACGCATCGTCTTGTCCCACTTGCTCTAGATAGGTATTCCACCATGTTAACGCAGAACCTGTGAAGGTATGCGTAGCGTACTTTACTTTGTCCTCTTCAGTACACTTACTTATGGAAAACACCGATTCGACCTTCTCGGTCCACCGTTTCAATCCGATCGGTCCTTCGGTTCCATCAAATTCCAAAGGTTTGCAGGCAGTGAATTCTTTGTAGGTGCATCCTACACGATTTCCTGTACTGCTAGATCCAAGGTTATTGTTGGTATGTAGCGCCGCCTGTACTGCGGCTATGTTTGAAGCTAGAAAAGTACGGAATTCCTCTTCATTCATATTCACGGTGTGTCGAGTAGTCGGTGCCATTTCCTTCAAAATAGTTAAATGGAACAAGTTAATCATACAGAATATTAAGAGTAGTTAATAGTATTTCGTAGCATAATATGAACTCATTTATAAAAGCTTTTTCTTCATATTAGCGTTTTATAAGTTTAAATTCGGGTAGTACCTACCCGTTAAGTTCATACTTAGTAGCTAATATACAATTCAACTACTACAATTCTATATGAAAAACTGATTATAATAATATTTCGCGTTCAAACTTTTACACAATATTTTACAAACTTACAATACCGCTTATTTTACATATAGCATGAAATATAGCACACAATAAATTTGATACAAGATGGTTGTGAAGATAATTCTAGCTAGTACACAAGTCGTTCAGCAAAGGCAATAAAGACACGTAATTCATACGTCCAGAAACAAGTCATGCATTCTGGTTTTACTAGGACTACTTCCCATCCTTGGTCTTGTGAAACATAACCGTTATGGCCGTAGATAAGACAGCGTGTTGTAACATCGTCAAAGGGACGAGGGTTACGTAATGTCCAACAGTCCCGTAACAATCTAAAAACCTCATTTCTTACCCCAATTACCGACTCCGTCACTTGTGGGAACGTTTTGTTTAATAGTTGTAGCCCGATGTTCTTGTTCTCACTTTGGTGAGAAGCGAACATTACTAATCCGTAAGCATAACATGCTTCTTTATGTTGCATGTTAGCCGCTTTTTCTAAATCACGAAGTCCAATATTCGGATATATTGAGTCAAAATAATTTCTTAACCCATTGCGTAAAATAGCATTTGGGTTCCCCGCAATATATGCGTCAAAGTAAACACATCGTAATTTATGGATTTCCCAATGTGATATCCCCCATCTTCCGAACGAAAGCCTTTTATAAACCAAGGCATTCTTGGAACGTTCTTCGAATGTCTTACAAACTGATCTCGCCTTAAATAGTTGTGCCGAAGAATTCTGACCGACTCTAGACAAGATTTCATCAATCATGTCTCCGGGTAGGTCTCTTAAAATATTGGGTTGTCTATCCATTTTGTGTTTTTATACTGTAAAATAGACAAGAGTTAGATTCATAAAAAAAATACTTATTAATACAAGCAATTTTTACATATATCATAAAGCATAAGCACACTATATTACATATATTACACCACACGAATACAACTATCTTATTCCGACTCGCTTGTTTCTTCTTCTTCGGTTTTGGTTCGTTTTGCCAAGTTTCTAGGGATATATGATGTTCCCCTAATACGAGCCGTTATTTTCCACATTGGTTTAGAAAAACCTGGTGGTTTAGAGGTTCCCGGGTCATTGTTACAACTTAAGGACTTCGGGGGTTGACGATACATATAAAGTTCATCGGGGTTGGAATTAGATTTCTCTATTTTTATGCCCTTTCCCTTATTATTTTCTTTTGCCTTTTTAAATTCAGTTGGGGTAATTTCTATAACATCATCGGAATTCTCGTCGGAATCCGATTCATCGGAGAATTGGTAATCCTCCCAATATTTTGCTTCCTTGGCGGAAACACCATTGACCATAATTAACCTTGGTCGGTTGGTTGAGGATTTTCTTTTATTTAACCGTTTTATTATTTCCCCCACCGGTTCTATTTCTTCATCCGGTTCCGATTCTTCTCCCGGTTCCGATTCTTCTTCCGGTTCTGACTCTTCTTCCGGTTCCTCTTCGAGAACTTGTGAATCAGTCCACGAATCATTCCAATTTACATTTGACTCTTCACTATTATTAGGTGAGTCAATGGGACTTGTTCTAGAGGTAGACATCTATCACATAATATCAAACGCATTAAGAGATTAATATATCACATAATATTCACATGTTAAAAATATATAGTTTCCAACAAAATTTGTTAAGCAATCATTTTTCAAGTAAACACGGTCGAAGTCCAGACTCACTAATGCATCCTAACAAACTCGATAAGACACACTAATGCAAAATTCTGGTTCTCTAAGACCAACGCTCGGATACCAACTGAAATGTCCCGTTCTTATTGATTAAAAACGTTCCATATTAATTGATTTCGTTGCGAGGTTTTGACCTCTATATGAGACGTTTTTCAAAGACTGCATTCATTTTTAAAACAAACCATAACCTTTATTTCATAGATAAAGGTTTTAAAAAGCTTTACGTAGATTATCAAATAATGATAATCTAAAATATCCTGTTTACACACGACCATTACATAATGGTTTACAATACAAATATGTTACAACAAAATAAGTTTCTTGAATGCAGTTTTTACACAATATCATACAAGCATGGACTCCAAATCTCGTCCTTATTTAAGTATGCGACAGTGGAAGCTCTTAATAATCACCTGAGAATAAACATGCTTAAAACGTCAACAAAAATGTTGGTGAGTTATAGGTTTAACCTATATATATCAAATCATAATAATAGACCACAAGATTTCATATTTCAATACACATCCCATACATAGAGATAAAAATCATTCATATGGTGAACACCTGGTAACCGACATTAACAAGATGCATATATAAGAATATCCCCATCATTCCGGGACACCCTTCGGATATGATATAAATTTCGAAGTACTAAAGCATCCGGTACTTTGGATGGGGCTTGTTGGGCCCAATAGATCTATCTTTAGGATTCGCGTCAATTAGGGTGTCTATTCCCTAATTCTTAGATTACCAGACTTAATAAAAAGGGGCATATTCGATTTCGATAATTCAACCATAGAATGTAGTTTCACGTACTTGTGTCTATTTTGTAAATCATTTATAAAACCTGCATGTATTCTCATCCCAAAAATATTAGATTTTAAAAGTGGGACTATAACTCACTTTCACAGATTTTTACTTCGTCGGGAAGTAAGACTTGGCCACTGGTTGATTCACGAACCTATAACAATATATACATATATATCAAAGTATGTTCAAAATATATTTACAACACTTTTAATATATTTTGATGTTTTAAGTTTATTAAGTCAGCTGTCCTCGTTAGTAGCCTACAACTAGTTGTCCACAGTTAGATGTACAGAAATAAATAGATAAATATTATCTTGAATCAATCCACGACCCAGTGTATACGTATCTCAGTATTGATCACAACTCAAACTATATATATTTTGGAATCAACCTCAACCCTGTATAGCTAACTCCAACATTCACATATAGAGTGTCTATGGTTGTTCCGAAATATATATAGATGTGTCGACATGATAGGTCGAAACATTGTATACGTGTCTATGGTATCTCAAAATTACATAATATACAATACAAGTTGATTAAGTTATGGTTGGAATAGATTTGTTACCAATTTTCACGTAGCTAAAATGAGAAAAATTATCCAATCTTGTTTTACCCATAACTTCTTCATTTTAAATCCGTTTTGAGTGAATCAAATTGCTATGGTTTCATATTGAACCCTATTTTATGAATCTAAACTGAAAAAGTATAGGTTTATAGTCGGAAAAATAAGTTACAAGTTGTTTTTGTAAAGGTAGTCATTTCAGTCGAAAGAACGACGTCTAGATGACCATTTTAGAAAACATACTTCCACTTTGAGTTTAACCATAATTTTTGGATATAGTTTCATGTTCATAATAAAAATCATTTTCTCATAATAACAACTTTTAAATCAAAGTTTATCATAGTTTTTAATTAACTAACCCAAAACAGCCCGCGGTGTTACTACGACGGCGTAAATCCGGTTTTACGGTGTTTTTCGTGTTTCCAGGTTTTAAATCATTAAGTTAGCATATCATATAGATATAGAACATGTGTTTAGTTGATTTTAAAAGTCAAGTTAGAAGGATTAACTTTTGTTTGCGAACAAGTTTAGAATTAACTAAACTATGTTCTAGTGATTACAAGTTTAAACCTTCGAATAAGATAGCTTTATATGTATGAATCGAATGATGTTATGAACATCATTACTACCTTAAGTTCCTTGGATAAACCTACTGGAAAAGAGAAAAATGGATCTAGCTTCAATGGATCCTTGGATGGCTCGAAGTTCTTGAAGCAGAATCATGACACGAAAACAAGTTCAAGTAAGATCATCACTTGAAATAAGATTGTTATAGTTATAGAAATTGAACCAAAGTTTGAATATGATTATTACCTTGTATTAGAATGATAACCTACTGTAAGAAACAAAGATTTCTTGAGGTTGGATGATCACCTTACAAGATTGGAAGTGAGCTAGCAAACTTGAAAGTATTCTTGATTTTATGAAACTAGAACTTTTGGAATTTATGAAGAACACTTAGAACTTGAAGATAGAACTTGAGAGAGATCAATTATATGGAGAAAATTGAAGAATGAAAGTGTTTGTAGGTGTTTTTGGTCGTTGGTGTATGGATTAGATATAAAGGATATGTTATTTTGTTTTCATGTAAATAAGTCATGAATGATTACTCATATTTTTGTAATTTTATGAGATATTTCATGCTAGTTGCCAAATGATGGTTCCCACATGTGTTAGGTGACTCACATGGGCTGCTAAGAGCTGATCATTGGAGTGTATATACCAATAGTACATACATCTAAAAGCTGTGTATTGTACGAGTACGAATACGGGTGCATACGAGTAGAATTGTTGATGAAACTGAACGAGGATGTAATTGTAAGCATTTTTGTTAAGTAGAAGTATTTTGATAAGTGTCTTGAAGTCTTTCAAAAGTGTATGAATACATATTAAAACACTACATGTATATACATTTTAACTGAGTCGTTAAGTCATCGTTAGTCGTTACATGTAAATGTTGTTTTGAATCCTTTAGGTTAACGATCTTATTAAATGTTGTTAACCCAATATTTATAATATCAAAAGAGATTTTAAATTATTATATTATCATGATATTATGATGTACGAATATCTCTTAATATGATATATATACATTAAATGTCGTTACAACGATAATCGTTACATATATGTCTCGTTTCAAAATCATTAACTTAGTAGTCTTGTTTTTACATATGTAGTTCATTGTTAATATAATTAATGATATGTTTACTTATAATAATATCATGTTAACTATATATATAACCATATATATGTCATCATATAGTTTTTACAAGTTTTAACGTTCGTGAATCACCGGTCAACTTGGGTGGTCAATTGTCTATATGAAACCTATTTCAATTAATCAAGTCTTAACAAGTTTGATTGCTTAACATGTTGGAAACATTTAATCATGTAAATATCAATCTCAATTAATATATATAAACATGGAAAAGTTCGGGTCACTACAGTTACATTGGACTGATTGTTTTTATTTTCAGATTCAAGATTATTTCTTCCTCTATTCTCTTGAATCGGAACAATCGTGAGATGTAATCGATTGTTGGTGGAGCATTGTCGCACATTTGATTTGTGAAACCCTTCATGACAAATCTTCGAAGGTAACGAATTCGTGAGAGGTAATCGTTTCATTTTGTTGGAAATTTAGTGTAATTGAGGGATTTAATCTACACTTGTAAATGGGTTAGGAGGTACGGAGTGTACACCCATTAAGTGATAGATTACCCGGACCCGAAAGTGGTTTTCCATTATCACAAATTTGAGTGATTACGGAAGTATTATTCATGAACCCACTTTTGCTGTTAAAAAGTTGGTGAAACATCTCCATTGCGGAGTAGGTGAAACATCTCCATCGTGGAGTTAGTGAAGCATCTCCATCGTGGAGTTAGTGAAATATCTCCATCGTGGAGTTAGTGAAGCATCTCCATCGTGGAGTTAGTGAAGCATCTCCATCGTGAAGTTAGTGAAGCATCTCCATCGTGGAGTTAGTGAAACATCTCTATCGTGGAGTTAGTGAAACATATCTATCGTGGAGTAGGTGAAACATCTCCATCGTGGAATAATACTTGTTTTTGGGTGCCTATAAATATGGACTATTATTCATGAGAATAAACACACACAAAAAACACCTTAATACTCTTATGCAAAAGAGTTCTTGTTTATTGCCAATAACAAGAACTAATCTCTGTCTTATCCCAAAGTGATATTCGTGTAACCCAGGCAATAAGGGTCGAATAATTACTTTCAGAAAGTGATACCACGATTCAGTGATTTATCCGGCTATCGATTATTTTACCCTACACGAAATTTCAATAAAACCTCCAACAATCGAAAGTAATTATCTGTTATAATCGATGGCGGCTACGATGAAACACATGACGGCGAATTTCTCCAAACTTGATAAGTTTGAGGGAAATGATTTTAGGAGATGGCAAAAGAAGATGCACTTCTTTCTGAGCAGCATGAGTGTGGTGTACGTACTCAGCACACCAATTCCTGAAGATCATGGTGATGATGCCACTGTTGAACAAATTCGGAAAAGGTGCAAGTGGGAGAACGATGACTACATCGCTAGAGGTTTAATCCTCAATGGTATGGCTGATTCCCTTTTTGATATTTACTAAAATGTTGAATCTGCTAAAGAATTATGGGACTGTTTAGAAACCAAGTATATGTCTGAGGATGCTTCTAGTAAAAAGTTCCTTGTGAGTAATTTTAATAATTACAAGATGGTCGATTCTAGAGCGGTCTTGGAACAATACAATGAGCTCATTCGTATACTTGGTCAATTCGCACAACATAAAATGAATATGGATGAGTCTATTAAAGTCTCAAGCATAATTAATAAAGTACCTCCATCTTGGAAAGAATTTAAACATTCTTTGAAACATAAGAAGGAGGAGTTAACTCTTGTTGAGTTAGGTAGTCATCTGCGTATTGAGGAATCCCTCAGGTTGCAGGATAATGACAAGCCAAATAGCAACGAAGTTGATGATACATAAAAATGACAAAAATGGCAAACGTAAACATCAAGGTTATAACAAGGCTAATCCGAATAAGAAGTCTAAATTGACTTGTTGGAAGTGTGGTAAAACTGGACACATGAAAAGGGATTGCAAGGTTATTTTTGGTAATAATAATGCCAAAGGATCTAGCACAAGCGGTTCGGGAAATGGTTTAAACAACCACAACTCAAAATGAAACGACCCGTCCATATTACTATAAACGCAGTACGTTATTCATTGGTCCCATAGCGAGGTATTTGACCTCTATATGATACGTTTTAGAAAAATATTGCATTCGTTTCATAAAAAGCACACCATTATTATACATAATGCATGTTTTAAACAAGTAGGCGATTATTTAAGAAATAATCCCCATGATACATCGGTTACCAAATACTACACACATGACATAACTGTCGAATATAATATATGACAAAGGTTTTATTGAATGCAACACTTCATTTAAACAAAATCATGAGACTCCATGCATAGCTTGCTCAGATAATGCAACATCGGAAGACTTTCTTAAGGACCTGAGAATAAACATGCTTAAACAGTCAACACAAAGGTTGTTGAGATATATAGGTTTAGCATCGATATAAATATAGACCATAAGATTTCATAGTTATAAATATATGTACACTCGCAAGTGTAATAAAAGTAGTATATAAGTTGTTGAGCGCTTCGGTAATCATACTTAACCATTAATGTGGCATATTCCCTTTATTATGAAATCTCCCTACACTATATCAAGTGTAGTAAAAACGAAGTACTATACAACCGTTTACGATACTAGAGCGACTATCCCGGTTGAGGTTGTCAAACCCGATAGATCTATCAATAGGATTCACGCTTACATGTTCTTACAACATGTAAATATTAGTTACCAAGCTATTAGGGAAAAATATGCAAAGTGGTACAACTCAACGTAGAACATGTTTTTAGTACTTGTGTCCATTTCGTAAAACAGTTATAAAACAGCGCATGTATTCTCAGCCCAAAAATATTTGTAGAGTTCAAAAATGGGACTATATACTCACGGTAGTAAAAGTATATTAATAATAAGTTTTCAACTTATTAAAAATATGGCCGTCGTCCTTGGATTCACGAACCTATAACAATAATAACGATTCAGATAATAATACGACATATGAATAAAATAAAGCAAGTTCATAGAATACTTATATAATAATGTTTAACATTTTATGTTAGTAGTCCATTGTTAGTAGTCCTTTGTTAGTAGTCCAAAATAGTCCGAAAAGTCCAACAGTCCAATAATCGGTATATATATATTTATATAATCTTAGAATTACGCCACGACGTATTGTATACGTATTGTCTTTGCATCAACCCAGAGACGTATTGTATATGTATTGTCTTAGAATTAACTAAGACGTATTGTGTACGTATTGTCTTAGGATTTATCAAAACGTATTGTATACTTATTGTGTTAGGACGTACCAAGAATATTATTATACATATATACAATCACAGAATTAACCAAGATTATAATATTTTGTTATACTACTGATAACATGTCTAAATATATATAGGATATAGGAAAAGTTAACAAGGATATGGTTAATATAGTTTTTATAATATAAATTTCGTCCATACAACGTTAATTTTAGCAGATTTTGTTTTGCTCGCCAAATATTCATTACAACTCCGTTTAAAGTGAATCTAATTGCTATGGACTCCTTAAGAAGTAAATTTTACAAAAACAATTCAAAAATTTCATCCCAAGTAGTAATTTTTAGAGCTTCACCCTCTTTTTGTGTCGGTGGACAGATTTGAAAAAATCCCGGCATCCACCCAATATATGATTTTTGATAAAATACTTCCACTTTGTCTAAAATCATGAAAAAAAATATTGGAAGTCTTATTTACATATATTAACATATTTACAAAGTCTTAGCATCGAACTCAAAGTCTAAGATAGGTTTTTAATTCCCAACCCAAAACAGCCCACTTTTTACCAAATGGAGATTAAAGGATATATGTTAAGTTTCAAGGTGTTCTTCATATGTACAAGTTATAAGTTCTTATATTAACTTAATATAACATCATAATACATATAAATAAGTGTTATTAGATTTAAGTTAGAAATATTAGATTAGTTTTTCAAACAAGCTTGGTGTTTACCAAAACAAGTTCTAGTTTTTTACAAGTTTTATATGTATAATAAGATAGCAACTATATAAGGAATTGAACAAGGATTTTGAGAAGTATTTTACCTTGATTATGAAGAGGAAAGTTGCTGAGATTAAAGTATGATATGAGAGCATTCAAGTGTATATTTTTAGTTTAAGAAAATGTGGAGTAAAAATGAGTTAAAATGGTCCTTATTTATAAGCTTATAATTTTGGCTTTTAGTGAAAATATCTAAGATAAGTTAAATTGTATTAAGTCATGCATGACATATTAAATTGATTAGGTCATGGATGCCATATTACACAAATAATTGCAGATTTCTATTGGTATATACCAATAGTAAATACTTCTAGAAGCTGTGTATAATACGGGTAAAAATGCCGTATGAATACGAGTAGAATTCTTGAGAAAATTGAACGGAAATACGAGTATAGCTATCCTTTATATGTATTGGTATATTATAAATTGTATTCAATACTTGTAAGGATGTATTTACACTCGTAATACATTATATGTAAATACATTTTAACATAAGTTAATTACGTCGTTTAAATAGTAACATATATATTGTTTGAAAACTCTTTAAATTAGTAGTATGAAAATATATATATATATATATATATAATATTTTGTTAATATACTTAATGAGATATTTAATTATCATATTTTCAATTTAAATATATATAAATCCATATATATACACAATAATTAAACAATTAAACAATTAAATCAAGTTATGACGTTTGTGAATCGTCAGAATAAAAGGGTGACCAAAAGCTTGTGTAAAACTCTTTCCGGAGGTTCAAGATTTATTAAAATTCATTGCTTATCAAGTCGGAATTATATAAAGATTAAGTTTAAATTTGGTCAGAAATTTCCGGGTCGTCACAGTACCTACCCGTTAAAGAAATTTCGTCCCGAAATTTGATCGAGGTCGTCATGGCTAACAATAAGAATGTAATTATGACGAATATAAGTTGATTCATAGGGTTTTATCATGATTGAGAAATATGGATAAAATAATTCGATTACTCGAAACGTATGAGTGAAGCTATCGTAAAAGAGTGAAATGAGAAAATAGGGATTCGTCTTATCTTTTGACGTCATCACGGTTGATCTCCGGATTAAAGAAAATCTTTGTAATCTATATAAGATTTGATTCTTCGGTGATTAAGAAAATTATGATCCTCTTCGATTTAATGCAATAATCTGTCTCGATTTCTCTGTCGGATATTTTACTATAAATCAACCTCCTACGTTTCCTTATTTCCACATCTCCCATCTTTTATACTTTCTTCCTTTCTTCATACTTACAAAACATTCGTCAATATGCTCCATCCAGTTTTAATTCTTGATATATTCTTGACTATCACATCTGTCATTCTTCTTTTTCATCTTCCACCGGAGGAATCCGTTAATTTCTACTATGCTCTTGGGTTTATAGTGTTCTTAGTTTTCCCGTATCTTTATATTGCTATACGCATCGATATACACGGTTTGTAATTTCTGCGTTGTCTTCGTGCTTATATTTTTCCTTATATTTTGGAGTTTCATGCTTCCGTCTTCTTTTTCCAACTTCAAGTCAAGCGAATAATGGTCTAGAATTCATAGATATGAAATTTGGAATGAACATAGCTAATGCTCTAAGAGAGAAATTGTAATAGCATAATTTGACTTGTGAAATTACCAGAATCCAAAGGAAAAGATAGAACTATCAATAGAATATGTTCTTGATATGTTTAGAGATTAGATTGAATGTAAGAGTCATGTAACATGGCACATGATGACGTTATGCTCTGTGAATCATTGCATTCCATTTAGAAACTCAGCATGACTTACTGTAATATAATCACGTTGATCAAGTGTCATTATATTATACTAACTCATGCTTCAGTTTCCAACATTACTTCAAAAACATTCATACTTTACACTCAGAGGTTTCAGATGTTTAGAAACTAAAACAGTTTTCTTTATGATGTGATACAGATAACGCGAAGGAATAAATGATTTCAGATAAGAATGGTTATGAAAATATCTTCAGAAATATGAAGGATATTTATAATGGAAGATACGATGATATCTTAGAATATTTAAGATAAGAGTAAGGATCAAGGTATTTGCTAAGGATTTTAGCAGACACCGAATCATTTGGATTCTTTGAAGGTAGATTTCGTTCTTGTGATTTGTCCACAACCTCCTTCAGGGTTTACTCAATCCGTTTTCCAGTTCCAAACCTTCTCTTTTTCTGTGCTTTCTTAACACAATATTCTTTATCATCAACTTTTGACTGTTACGGTTGTCTACAGTTTCTGCTGCTTCATCCAGCTTTTTCAAAACTTCATAGTACTGATTCGTAGGCTAAAGTGCTATTCCGGATTTCAGAATTATAATTCCAGGAAATAACGTTATATGTATATACAGAAATGATGTGAGATTCAAGAATAATTATTGATGCTTCCTGGGGTTTGGTATGACAATTATTGTTACAAGATGTAGATGTGCACATGACAAGGTTTTATAGTGATCTTTCAGAGAGATTTAAGTCAAAGAGTAATAAAGTTGCTGGTAAGCTTACTACTAATGTGGTGGAATATAAAAGGTTCCCCAGTAACAATGGCGAAAAGACAATGTATATATCAAGGTTATAATAAGGCTACTCCGGATGAAAAGTTGAAGTTGTCTTTTTGGAGCTGTGACAAAATTCGCTATTTTGAAAAGGGATTGTAAAGTTATTTTGGGTAATAATAATGCTAAAGGATCTGACACGGATACATGTTGAACCTTTGCTTAGGTTCAAGTATCCTCCGAATGCATATCTATATGCATATATTCTTCGTATGTATCGTGTGATTGGTTCATTCTCTCGATTGTTCCTTAGTTGAGATGTTTTCAAGAATTTTGAATGGTTTAGACGCAAGTTGTCATCGTCAATATTCGTATAATGAATTCGTCGTGAATCTTGAATGATACGAATATCTTTATGAGTTCTGTGAATGAAAGTGATGTTCTAGTATAGTTTGAATTTAAAATATGATTTTGAAGGATGTAGGAATTTAAGATTGATGGCACTTCTTAAATCTTGACTTGGATTTTGATCTGTCAAAATCAGAATATGTAATTGAATTGGTATGGAAAATGGTTGTCTTGAATTTTGTAAAATGATGTATATTGCTATGAAAGGAGAGAGTATAATTAACGATGGTCAAAACATCATTGAAAATGTACAGTTTAACATATTAATGTGAACTTAAGTATTTCTCGGGTATTACCTACCCGTTAAAATAAAATTTCACAAGTAATATTTTGTACAAAAGAATTTTTATTACAGTCTTTATGCAAATATATGTATGTATATTTTCTTCAGATGTAATATGGATTTAATGAGTTAATATTATATTAATCTCATTTGTTTTACGGTTGGAACTAGAAATGAATAATCCCTAAAACTATGGAGATTACATAATCGCCGCGGAATATTTCTTCAACGTAAATGAAATAATGAATTAATACTTCATCACTCATTATTGTTGGTATCCCTCAGTGCCTGCGGTGCGTATGATGTTGATGCTCGTAATGCGGCTTGCGATGTTGAGGCTTGTGATGTTGCTGGTACTGCTGGAGCCGGTGCTGGTAGTGGTTTGATGTGAGTATAGATGATGAGAATTTGTTTTATTTTGTATTGTGAAATAAGATGTTTAAAGTTTCTTGAATAAAAAGAGAGGTCAAGAGCTTTATAAAGGGAATGAAATGATGTAGGATGCACTTGCTAATGAAGTTTTGCTTTTCATGACAGTAAAATTTTTTTTTTTTTTTACTAAATAATTCACCATACAAGATACGGAGTAAAGGTCGGATAGCCTCAATAATATTAGTAATATTATACTCGTTGCGGCATATCCTGGAAAGGAAAGAGAAAATGGTGTTATGAACGGGTTCGCCGGTAAGTGCCTCATGTTCTTCACCAAGAGGGCAATGTGGTGGATGAAAGGGATCACCTTCTTCTTGTCTCTAATGTTAAGTAGACTACAAACCCATCCCCAATTCATCCAAAATAGATGATGGCTAATTGGTTGACCCATTCCGGTCACACTGCTTTCGGAGCTCGAGTGAAACTCCATATCGGAATTCGAGGGACTTGAACTAGTGGAGAGTTCCATTTCGTACGATTGAATAAAGGATTTTTCGATATGAAATGATTTCCGGCTATCGGATGGTATTCTAATTACATAGAATATCTATATCTATATATATAGAGCAAAATATTTCATAGATTACGGAGGAATTTACGGAATATGTTAGGCAAAGTTTACAGTAATAGATACGCTAAGATATGGATTAGCAGATACGCTAAGATATGAATTTTGTCTATACACTATTCATGTAATCAATGCAGTAAGATGTGTCTAGACTAAGAATGATAAGCAGGTAATTTTCTAAGGGTGATAAGCAGATGATTTCCGACTAGAAATGATAAGCAAAACTTTTGACATGTAGTTAAGGTCGAAGTCCAGACTCACTAATGCATCTTAATAACTATCCGTTAGACACACTAATGCAAGACATGATTCGCTAAGACCACCGCTCTGATATAAACTGAAAAGACCCGTCCATATTACTATAAACGCAGTACGTTATTCATTCGTCCCATAGCGAGGTATTTGACCTCTATATGATATGTTTTAGAAAAATATTGCATTCGTTTCATAAAAAGCACACCATTATTATACACAATGCATGTTTTAAACAAGTGGGCTATTATTTAAGAAATAATCCCCATGATACATCGGTTACCAAATACTACACACATGACATAACTGTCGAATATAATACATGACAAAGGTTTTATTGAATGCAACACTTCATTTAAACAAAAGCATGAGACTCCATGCATAGCTTGCTCAGATAATGCAATATCGGAAGACTTTCTTAAGGACCTGAGAATAAACATGCTTAAACAGTCAACACAAAGGTTGGTGAGATATATAGGTTTAGCATCAATATAAATATAGACCACAAGATTTCATAGTTATAAATATATGTACACTCGCAAGTGTAATAAAAGTAGTCTATAAGTTGTTGAGCGCTTCAGTAACCATACTTAACCATTAATGTGACATATTCCCTTTATTATGAAATCTCCCTACACGGTACCAAGTGTAGTAAAAACGAAGTACTATGCAACCGTTTACGATACTAGAGCGACTAGCCCGGTTGGGGTTGTCAAACCCGATAGATCTATGAATAGGATTCACGCTTACATGTTCTAAATATTAGTTACCAAGCTATTAGGGAAAAATATGCAAAGTGGTACAACTCAACGTAGAACATGTTTTTAGTACTTGTGTCTATTTCGTAAAACAGTTATAAAACAGCGCATGTATTCTCAGCCCAAAAATATTTGTAGAGTTCAAAAATGGGACTATATACTCACGGTAGTAAAAGTATATTAATAATAAGTTTTCAACTTATTAAAAATATGGTTGTCGTCCTTGGATTCACGAACCTATAACAATAATAACGATTCAGATAATAATACGACATATGAATAAAATAAAGCAAGTTCATAGAATACTTATATAATAATTTTTTAACATTTTATGTTAGTAGTCCATTGTTAGTAGTCCTTTGTTAGTAGTCCAAAATAGTCCGAAAAGTCCAACAGTCCAATAATCGGTATATATATATTTATATAATCTTAGAATTACGCCACGACGTATTGTATATGTATTGTATTTGCATCAACCCAGAGATGTATTGTATACGTATTGTCTTAGAATTAACTAAGGCGTATTGTGTACGTATTGTCTTAGGATTTATCAAAACGTATTGTATATTTATTGTGTTAGGACGTACCAAGAATTTTATTATACATATATATACAATCACAGAATTAACCAAGATTATAATATTTTGTTATACTACTGATAACATGTCTAAATATATATAGGATATAGGAAAAGTTAACAAGGATATGGTTAATATAGTTTTTATAATATAAATTTCGTCCATACAACGTTAATTCTAGCAGATTTTGTTTTGCTCGCCAAATATTCATTACAACTCCGTTTAAAGTGAATCAAATTGCTATGGACTCCTTAAGAAGTAAATTTTACAAAACCAATACGAAAAGTTCATCCCAAATAGTAATTTTTAGAGCTTTACCCTCTTTTTGTGTCAGTGGACAGATTTGGAAAAATCCCGGCATCCACCCAATATATGATTTTTGATAAAATACTTTCACTTTGTCTAAAATCATGAAAAAAATACTGGAAGTCTTATTTACATATATTAACATATTTACAAAGTCTTAGCATCGAACTCAAAGGGTAAGATAGGTTTTTAATTCCCAACCCAAAACAGCCCGCTTTTTACCGAATGGAGATTAAAGGATATATGTTAAGTTTCAAGGTGTTCTTCATATGTACAAGTTATAAGTTCTTATATTAACTTAATATAACATCATAATACATATAAATAAGTGTTATTAGAGTTAAGTTAGAAATATTAGATTAGTTTTTCAAACAAGCTTGGTGTTTACCAAAACAAGTTCTAGTTTTTTACAAGTTTTATATGTATAATAAGATAGCAACTATATAAGGAATTGAACAAGGATTTTGAGAAGTATTTTACCTTGATTATGAAGAGGAAACTTGCTGAGATTAAAGTATGATATGAGAGCATTCAAGTGTGTGTTTTTAGTTTAAGAAAATGTGGAGTAAAAATGAGTTAAAATGGTCCTTATTTATAAGCTTATAATTTTGGCTTTTAGTGAAAATATCTAAGATAAGTTAAATTGTATTAAGTCATGCATGACATATTAAATTGATTAGGTCATGGATGACATATTACACAAATAATTGCAGATTTCTATTGGTATATACCAATAGTAAATACTTCTAGAAGCTGTGTATAATACTGGTAAAAATGCCGTATGAATACGAGTAGAATTCTTGAGGAAATTGAACGGAAATATGAGTATAGCTATCCTTTATATGTATTGGTATATTATAAAGTGTATTCAATACTTGTAAGGATGTATTTACACTCGTAATACATTATATGTAAATACATTTTAACATAATTTAATTACGTCGTTTAAATAGTAACATATATATTGTTTGAAAACTCTTTAAATTAGTAGTATGAAAATATATATATATATAATACTTTGTTAATATACTTAATGAGATATTTAATTATCATATTTTCAAGTTAAATATATATAAATCCATATATATACACAATAATTAAACAATTAAACAATTAAATCAAGTTATGACGTTTGTAAATCCTCAGAATAAAAGGGTGACCAAAAGCTTGTGTAAAATTCTTTCCGGAGGTTCAAGATTTATTAAAATTCATTGCTTATCAAGTCGGAATTATATAAAGATTAAGTTTAAATTTGGTCGGAAATTTCCGGGTCGTCACACAAAAGGTCAGAATATATTTAATAATTCAAATAAGAATTATTATGTTTCATATATATCTGAGGCTTATTTTGTGCAGGATGATGATGTCGCGTGGTGGGTTGACTCGGGAGCTACCACCCACGTATGCAAGGATAGATTTTGGTTCAAGACTTACGAGTCCGTGACTGATGGATCAATTCTTCATATGGGAAATGAGTCAACAGCCTCTGTTCATGGACGTGGAAGTGTGGATTTGTGTTTTAGTTCTGGAAAAACTGTTTTATTGTATGATATTTTGCATGTACCACAAATAAGGAAAAATTTGGTTTCCAGTAGTGTGTTAAATTATTGTGGTTATAAACAAGTGATTGAATCTGATAAGTTTGTTTTGTCAAAACATGATATGTTTGTTGGTTTTGGTTATTTATGCAATAGAATATTTAGACTTAACATTAATCACTTGAATGTTAATTTTGCTTTTATATCTACTTCTAGCATAAATAATTCTACACTTTGGCATGCTAGACTAGGACATGTACACTTTAAAAGAATGCAAGATATGTTTAAAGATGGATTAATACCGGCCTTTGACATGAACAATGAAAAGTGTAAAACGTGTATGTTAACAAAGATCACTAAGAAACCATTTCAAAATGTACATCGTGATACTGAAATTTTGAAATTAATACATAGTGATTTATGTGATTTGCATGCTACTCCTACTTTAGGGAACAAGAAATATTTTGTGACTTTTATTGATGATGCTTCTAGGTTTTGCTATGTTTATTTGTTACATACTAAGGATGAAGCATTAGATAAATTTAAAATATTTAAAACTGAAGTAGAATTACAACAAAAGGCTTTGATTAAAAGACTTAGAACGGATAGGGGAGGTGAATACATTGACCAATCGTATTTTCAATGCGTTGGTATTATCCATGAGACCACAACTCCTTATACTCCACAACAAAATGGTATATCTGAAAGGAAGAATAGGGTCCTCAAGGAAATGGTTAATTCTATGTTATCCTATTCGGGTTTAAGTGAAGGATTTTGGGGGGAAGCTATGTTAACAGCTTGTTATTTGCTTAATAGAGTTCCTAGAAACAGGATTACACCTTATGAACTTTGGAATAAAAGGAAACCTAACTTGAATTATCTTCGAGTATGGGGTTGTAGGGCGGTCGTAAGACTGCCTGATCCCAAGAAGAAAAGTTTAGGTGAAAGAGGTATAGATTGCATATTTGTTGGATATGTTGAACATTCCAAGGCATATAGGTTCTATGTAAAAGAGCCTAATGAGTTTGTCTCAATCAATTCTGTGATTGATTCAAGGGATGTAATCTTTGATGAAAATCGATTTTCATCTATACATAGACCAAAGAATATGATTCCATGTAACAACGGAATCAACAAGGATTGTAATGATGAAGTCTCTGAAAAGGCTGTTGATCAGTCACTTGAGCTTCAGAAAAGCAAAAGCGAAAGGAAACCTAAATCATTTGGACCAGATTTTCAACTATACTTAGTTGAAGGTTCCAGGGATGATGTTTCTACCCAATATTTGTATTGTTTCAATGTTGATGATGATCCCAAAACATATGATGAAGCAATGAGGTCTCAGGATGTTGCATTCTGGAAAGAGGCAATTAATGATGAGATGGATTCCATCATGGGTAATAACACTTGGGTGTTAGCCGATCTACCTCCTGGTTGCAAACCTTTGGGTTGCAAATGGATCTTCAAAAAGAAGATGAAGGTGGATGGAACTATTGAAAAGTTCAAGGCAAGGTTAGTCATTTAAGGCTTTAGACAAAAGTCTGGAATTGACTATTTTGATACTTATGCTCCTATGGCACATATCACTACCATTAGACTACTGATTGCTTTGGCTACAATTCACAATCTGGTTATTCACCAGATGGATGTGAAGACAGCATTCTTGAATGGTGATTTGGATGAGGAGGTTTATATGAACCAACCTCAGGGCTTTGTCATGCCAGGAAATGAAGGCAAGGTGTGCAAACTTGTGAAGTCCTTATATAGTTTGAAACAAGCACCTAAGCAATGGCATCAGAAGTTTGATGAAGTGGTTTTATCTAGTGGTTTTAAATTAAACCAAGCAGATAAATGTGTATATAGTAAATTTGATGATTCTGGTAAAGGAGTTATAATTTGTCTATATGTTGATGACATGTTAATCTTTGGGACTGACCAAAGTCAGGTTGATTTAACAGAAGAATTTTTGTCATCAAAATTCTCCATGAAAGATATGGGGGAGGCTGCCGTTATCCTTGGCATTAGGATCAAACATGAAAGCAAAGGAATTTTGATTTGTCAATTTCATTATATTGAGAAGGTGTTGAAAAAGTTCAATTGTTTTGAATGTACTCCTGTGAGTACCCCTGTGGATCCAAGTGAGAAGTTTATGCCTAATCAAGGTGAAGCTGTATCACAACTTGAGTATTCTCAGATGATTGGCTGTTTGATGTATGCCATGAATTGTACAAGGCCGGATATTGCTTTTACAGTGGGAAAACTGAGTAGATATACTAGTAATCCTAGTACTCATCACTGGCAAGCAATTAGGCGGGTACTGAAGTATTTGAAGAAAACTATAGACTATAGTTTATCTTACAATGGGTTTCCTTCGGTAATAGAAGGATATTCTGATGCGAGTTGGATAACCAATATTGAAGATCATTCTTCAACGAGTGGTTGGGTGTTCTTGCTTGGGGGAGGTTGTATTTCATGGGCTTCTAAGAAGCAGACATGTATTACCAACTCAACGACGGAATCTGAGTTTGTTGCTTTAGCTGCTGCTGGTAAAGAAGCAGAATGGCTTAGAAACTTGATCTATGAGATACCATTATGGCCTAAACCTATAGCACCCATGTCTATTCATTGTGATAGTACTGCGACATTGGGAAAGGCTTATAGCCAGATGTACAATGGAAAGTCTAGACACTTAGGTGTCAGACATAGCATGATTCGTGAACTTATCATGAATGGGGTGATTTCTATAGTGTTCGTGAGGTCACAACAGAATTTAGCTGATCACTTGACGAAGGGATTGGCAAGACACTTGGTTGATAAGTCTGCTATGGGGATGGGTTTAAAGTCCATATAAATTTCTAATTATAAGATACCCAATTCCCTTCTGATGAAAATCAGAAGCTGAATTCAATGTGGAAGGCTTATACTTAGAAATTTGGAGTACATAAATTTTATATCATCCCAAGGTAAGGTATGTACTCGTACCTGCTGAATGTGAGGTTGAAGTCTAGCTTCTTAATAGTTCATTTGAAAAAGTGCATGAGCAGGTGCATGACTGAAATGAAGTACCTATGTGAATGTGAAGTTTTGCCGCTTTAACAAAGCTTGGACTTTTACTTTAGATACATTCATGAAAGGATATGGACACATGGCTTATAAAGTATCAGGATAGCTTTAGAGTATTTGATAACTTATGTGTATATTATTTTTAGTTATTCAAATGGGTTGAAGGGTTCAATTCTTAGAACACCCCGATTCTCGAATATTTGGAATGTGTAATGTACTAAGGTGAAAATTCAATCTTCAAGATATTTTCATTTATGCATGAGTTTTTGTTTTAATTTGTTTAATTCTCATGAAACGAATTGCACTAAATTGGGGAGGATTGTTGGAAATTTAGTGTAATTGAGGGATTTAATCTACACTTGTAAATGGGTTAGGAGGTACGGAGTGTACACCCATTAAGTGATAGATTACCCGGACCCGAAAGTGGTTTTCCATTATCACAAATTTGAGTGATTACGGAAGTATTATTCATTCACCCACTTTTGCTGTTAAAAAGTTGGTGAAACATCTCCATCGCGGAGTAGGTGAAACATCTCCATCGGGGAGTTAGTGAAGCATCTCCATCAGGGAGTTAGTGAAGCATCTCCATCGTGGAGTTAGTGAAACATCTCCATCGTGGAGTTAGTGAAACATCTCCATCGTGGAGTTAGTGAAGCATCTCCATCGTGGAGTTAGTGAAGCATCTCCATCGTGGAGTTAGTGAAACATCTCCATCGTGGAGTTAGTGAAACATCTCTATCGTGGAGTTAGTGAAACATCTCTATCGTGAAGTAGGTGAAACATCTCCATCGTGGAATAATACTTGTTTTTTGGTGCCTATAAATATGGACTATTATTCATGAGAATAAACACACACAAAAACACCTTAATACTCTTATGCAAAAGAGTTCTTGTTTATTGCCAATAACAAGAACTAATCTCTGTCTTATCCCAAAGTGATATTCGTGTAACCCAGGCAATAAGGGTCGAATAATTACTTTCAAAAAGTGATACCACGATTCAGTGATTTATCCGGCTATCGATTATTTTACCCTACACGAAATTTCAATAAAACCTCCAACACGTTTTTAATATTTAATTTTTATAGCCCATCTGAATCAGGAAAACGGTAGATGAACAGCCGCTACATCTGGCCGTAAAATACTCCGTTGAGTATTTTAGGTTCATTATTGCATATTGTGTGATTGTTGTTTACTCTATGTTGATTATTGTTTACATTATTGGAGCTTTGCGTCTGTAATCGGTGTTAGTGCTTGAATCAGCCCCTACATCTAGCTATCGATGATTTAGGGTAGAAATTAGGGTTTCATTCAATTCAACTCAAATATCACTGATGTTCAGGAATAGTTTATCAATCAATCGATTGGTCTGATTTTCACTTCGTAATTGCTTTTCGCTTCACCATTGTGCTATCGTCTTCTTCATCTGGCTTTAAACGAAGAGAAGTTATCTAATGCTTTTTGCTTGCAATGTGTTGAATCAGGTATGTTTCATTGTAGTTGAACATGATATTTATTACAGTTTGTTAATTTCAGATTGTTGATTTCAAAATTTGAATTGATTGTGTATGCTCCAATGTCAAACTGATCTCGAATAGGTAAGTGTTTATTCTAATTTCAGTTTGTTAATTTCAACCTGATTGTGTGTACTGCTATTAGTTGAACATGTTATTAATTTATATGTTTATATTTATACTTGTGTAGGTTGCTATTGATTAAACATGGTTTAATTGTGTTGATAAGGGTTGTCATTAGTTGAACATTTGTTTAATTAACTGATCTCGAACCCTTTCTACAACCAACAAAGTTCATTTTAATTAAATGGGCATGATGGAACCAGGAGCTTGGCAACCTCAACGGGGCGCTTGCTGATTGGTACCTAATTTATGCTCAGAATGGTTATTAATGACAAGCGTTTAATGTGATTTTAATGGTCGAAACGAAGTGTATTTGTGGGTTTTCATGTATATCGAGTATTGAAGAAGAATGCGCAAAAAGAGTATAAAAGATGCTGAAAAAAAATCGTCTCTTGCGAGCTGTCATCGTTTTAGCCATAACTCGGTCATACAACCTCCGTTTGAGGTGAATCAATTTGCCAGACGTCCGTGATTCAGAGAGCTACAACTTTCTCTTTTATTATTTCTTCTAATTCTAGACGAGCTGTAAATGGCAGAAGTAAAATTCTAACAGCAATATAAATTGGCTGAATTTAATTTAATGGGCTAATTGGCCCAGTTCTAATTATGATGGTGGCTGTTTTGTGCAAGAAGGAAAAAAGGCTACAGTTTATTATAGGTTTTAAATCAGTGGCCCACCATAAATGATACAAGATTATTAGTGGATCAGGGGATTAAACGAATAATCTAAACTTGGGCAAGAGGTTTTGAGTACTTATAAATAATGCTTGTAACTGATTTGGAAGGGGGCCGTAGGTGATCAACCCTTCTGGGGGCTTTGGCGACAAACAACAAGAGAGAAAAGAAAAAACAAAAGAAAGGGGAATTGGTGGTGACGGCTGCAGGTTAGAATGCTGAAGTCACAAGCCTTCTTAATTTGGAGATCAGAACGTATCATGGAAGGCTAAACTTCTTGTAATCACTTCGGTAAAACTAGAGTTTATGATTTAATATTTTCTTTAATTGACTTTTCTTGTTTGGTGGAACTTTGAATTATGAGTTTATATTTCATATGAATTGAATTTATGATTCACGTTCTTATTATTAATCATTAATTAACTTGATCATTGTAAGACAAGTTATAGTGGATTCAATCATTCATGCCAAGTCCAACTATTTTAAGGATTAAGATGGTGATGCGAAAAACATAACTTGTACCAAAGTGTGCAAGATTAATTTGGTTTTAATGCAAAGTTGTTAAATCAATTAAAGGATACATCTTTGGTTTAAAAACTCTATGAACCGGAAGTGATTGCTCGTCTCTTAATATATTTTCTGTTTACAACTCAATTGTCAATTGTATTCTTAATGATTGCATTATTTTTAGTTTTCTTATTAATGATTTTACTTTTATTTAATTCAACTCAATTCAACTTTCGAATTTACTTTTCCTGAAATTGCTTGCTTTTAACCACAATCTCTTGTGGAACGAACTTTACTTGCCCTAACTAATTTAAGGTAATTAAGTTATTTTTTACGGGCTCTTCGACACCGATCAAATTTTAGCGTCGCTGCCGGGGAGGTGTGCGCTTGATTGCAAGCTCTTATTTGTAATTTGTTTTTTTTTTTAAATTTTGAAAAAGCCATAAAAATTATAAAACCTAAAAAATCCAAAAATATTTTCTCATTTTATTAGTTTTGTTCGGTTTTACGCGTTGTGTTTTCTTGTTTGTGTTTCTTTTCATGTAGGCGGAAATCCTATTTGCAACAATGGCAGAGAGAGACACACGAGGTGTGGATTCGTATTACCAACCGGGTGATTACGAAGATCACTCACTAATTGTTTATCCCGCTCCGAATGCGGATAACAACAGAAGATTTGAGGTTCGCCCTCAATTGATTTCTATTTTGCCAAACTACCGAGGTATGGCAACGGAAGAACCTTATGAGCATATCACCGAGTTCAATGAGATTTGTGCTACAAATCAGGTAAACGGGTTCACGGATGAAGAGGTACGCCTTCGCCTATTTCCTTATTCTTTAAAAGATAAAGCAAAGCGTTGGATTTTGTCCTTACCCGCCCAGAGTATCACTACTTGGGCGGTGATGAAAAAGAAATTCCTTGAGGAATTCTACCCGATAAGTAAAACTTCGGATATGCGTATGCAAATAAAATCTTTTAGGCAATTGCCAGGTGAATTTTTTCATGAAGCATACGAACGTCTGAAGGAATTACTTAGATCTTGTCCCCACCACGAAATACCGAAATGGGAACTTGTCAAAGTTTTTTATGATGGTCTTGACTCGCAAAATAGACAATTCCTATTAGCGGCTAGTGGTGGCGTGTTTATGACTCGAAGTAGTGTGGATGAGTGGGCGTTTTTTGAGCAATTGAGCAAGGGTTCAAAAATTCAAGCTTCGGTTGAACGGAAAACTCACAATTCTTCCCAAGTTAACCAAGTGTCCACTTCGAGAGGGTCGTCTAGAAATTTAGAAAAGGAATTAGATGAGATAAAGATGTCAATTGCAATGTTTAAGAACCCGAAGCAGGGTGGTAGTTTTAATTATGTGCAGGTTCAGGAAGTGTGCTCACTATGCGGGGATGCTTCACATTATGCAAATGGATGTAAGCAATAGGACCCATCAATAATGGAAGAGCAAGCTAACGAGGTTCAAGGGAGGAAATATGATCCATATTCTAACACCTACAACCTAGGGTGGAGGAATCATCCAAACTTCAGTTGGAACAACAACAACAACACATTGAATACACCAAACCAACACCAAAACCATTACCAAAACCAAATCAGTGCTCCACCAAATCAACCATCGAGCTTGGATGCAAAGATGGATACGTTTATTTTAGAGATGCGAAAGATAGTGGAGGTTCAAAATAAATCTATTGGTGCGTTGGCTAAAGAAATTGGTAATGTGGCTGAATGCAAGGACAAGGGAACCGGGTACCATTCCAAGTTACACGGTTTTAAATCCAAATCACAAAGAAAATGGTAAAGGTCATGGTGTAAACATGGTAGGAACTTTGCGAAGTGAAAAGACTTATAACAACAGATTCGAGGCAACTGAGAAATTAAAGACTAAGCGTGGTTCAGGTAAGTCTTCTATTGTTTTTGATGTAGATGAGGACATTGTTGAAAACGAGGAAAGTGATGTTACAGATAGTAATGAGGTTGGGTTAGATGTTGAAAAACCGGTAGTTGAAAAGTTTGGGAAAACAGATATGGAGAATAATGCCATTCCATTCCTCAAGGCTTTGGAGTCCCCGAACCAATTTCCTTATGGGAAAAAGGGACCAAAAACTGATGATATGTGAGAGACCTTTAAACAAGTAAAAATCAATATCCCACTTATTGATGCAATCAAACAAATTCCAGCATATGCTAAATTTTTAAAGGATTTGTGCGTTCAAAAACATAAACTCAAAGCATCATTGCCCAAAAAGGGGAAATTAACAGAGAAAATGAGTGCAGTCATTTCTGGTTCACTTCCACTTAAGTTTAAGGACCCAGGGACACCATTAATTTCGGTTATGGTGGGTAATGTTAATGTTAAAAAGGCTTTATTGGATTTGGGGGCTAGTATTAACATACTTCCATCAAGTTTTATTGATCGGTGTGAGTTGGGAACTTTAAAACAAACTGATATTCTTATCCAACTTGCGGACCGATCAATGAGAACTCCAAGAGGTATGTTAGAAAATGTGATTGTGAAAGTCGAATATTTTTATTACCCTGTTGATTTTATAGTTATGGACATTGAGACTAACTTTAGGGAGACCCAGCTGACGATCATTCTTGGTCGTCCATTTTTGAACACAGTTGATGCTCTTATCAATTGTAGAACCGGGGTTATGGACATTTCATTTGGTAATAAGAGATCACAGATTAATATTTTTAATTCTTTACATATACCGGATCTCCAGGATTGTTTTTTGTTGGATACTAACCATGAACAAGTTCAAAAGTATGCACCGAATGTGAAAGAGAAAGATGAGGTAAGGATATCTGGTGAAGAGGGTATGACGAGTGAATTCATGGAATCTCAAATAAGAACTAATGCGGAAATTTTGATGAGCCAACAAGAGTCGATACAAAATCTTGAGCGGAAATTGAAAAATCTGAGTCAAGTTCTTGAAACAAAGTTGAGTTCATCATTTAGCACCACTTGTTCATTACCGATTAAAGAAACCATGATGGCAGTATCCACATTTGTTGGGGTAGATGAAAAAGTTTCTAAATGTGAAGAGGATGAACATTTGGTAACCCCGAAAATGATTAGGCCCTACCAACCACCATCAATGAGAAAATCAAATGAACATATATCTAGTGATAACAAAATGGAGAATATGTGTGTTGGGAATGTATCTGTTGATACACTTAAAAAGTCTGAAGAATCCGATGGGAATGTAGTCAAAGTAAATGGGGGAATCGTAGAAAAACTTGTTGAAAGGTTTGGAGGTCACAAGATCAAAGTGAATAAGAATGTGAAGGTGAATTCTCAAGTTAATTATGAGGTGTCTTCAATTTTAGAGGATCTTGAAGGGCCTAAGTGTGGGGGAGACGAGGAAAATCCACCACGAATTTTTGTGAGATCGCATGATAAGGTAGAGAAAGATAAGGATGACCCGGTTCTTGATCGTTCCATGAGGAAATTACATAGACGGGTCCACAATGCTAGAAGTAGAAGAGATGAAAGTTTGAGCAACCGTCTTGTGTATAACTTGTCTCCTAAAGAAAAAGATAAATTGTTTGAGTTAATGCATGTGGCTAAGGAGAATGATGTGTGGTTGGATTCTAAGTTGAGGAAAGTTAGAGATAGTGAAAGTTCTTAGAAAGTGAGGGAAGGAGGAACCTTCTACAGTCCTGGAATTAGCTGAAGTGGCGAAAGAGTCGTGTGCACGACTCGGAAATAAAAACTGCACAAACTTGTGTAGAGTTTGTAAGTCTTCTTTATTTTATTTTTAGTTTATTTCTATTTTATTTTATTTTTATATAAATGAACTTTGTGGGTATGTTCACTGCAAGCCCGCACGAGACAAAACTCTTCCACCCGAGGGAATCGGGTGGTTTAAAGGCTTGTTACACATGCTAAGTGCAATCGTGAGCCCTACGAAAGTGGCTACTTAGGATTTTACGCTTTTTTCTTTGTTTTTCTTTTTATAAGTTGTAATGGAAGGATAAATGTAATCAAATGGAACGTGTGATGATGAATCAAAATGGTGTGCAATGCTTTCTAGTGAATGGTGAACGTGCGAGTATATCGGTAATATCTTAAATTTTTCCTTTTCTTTTCACATAATTATTGTAATACTCTTAAACATGCGTACGATGGCGTAGCATGATGTAAGTGTGGGGAGAGGGGAAATTTAATTTTTTGGGATACATTACTTTGGTTTGAAGCTTAAAGTGTGTAAAACATTATGATTATTAAAATTGAACAAAATTTTTATCATAATTTTATAACAAACCAAGTGTGATTTTTGTGAAAATAAGTGAAAGAATAAGTGAAGTGGCATGGTATTAATGGGTATTAAGAAAAGTTGGTTGTTAGCACCTAAATTAAACAAGAATTTTTAAAGCGGTCAAGTTAAGAAGTAAAGTCTTCTTAGTTGTGTTTATCAAGGTGTTTTTCAAAAAAGGAAGTAAAGTCTTCCAATTTATGTTTCAAAAGCACTTTTAGTGCAACTTTTTACCCATGAATTGACGAAATTGAAAAGTACAAAATGTCATTTCCTGTTCATTCACATCTTGTTTCGATGCCGGGAACAAACGCTAGTGCTTGAACTTGTTCTGTGTCGCTATCCAAAACCAGGATTAGCTGTGGATGACACTAGCTTTACCCGCAGTTTACTGCAAAACAGCCAGTTTAGGGGCTGGATAAATATTCCTAAACGAGAGCCATGCTTGGGGCTAAAACCACAAAACGAAAGCTCGATGGGGCCAAATCCATAAAATAGCCAGTATAAGGGATGGATAAATATTCCTACACGCGAGCCTTGTTGGGGCGTATAATACCGCTAAAAATAGAGCTAGATGGGCTAAATCCACAAAACTATACCTCATTATAAGTCACGTGGGACTTAAATTTCACGACCCTTCGTCGATTGTCCACCCTGCTCCAAGAGTCACCGGAGGAGTCGTTGGGGCATAAGATGAGTGCCGTGATCCTAAAACACCGGGAGAACCAAAAAGAGTGTCTTCGGACACTCTGGCACACCAACCTTTAAAACAATGGAATTGACGGTATATGGTTCTTTTATCTAGTTTATATGGCGGATGGCTCCCACTTGACTCATGGTTTATTTGAAAGTTCGAGGTTCTTTTATAATTTTTTTTTTCATTATGAAGCATTTGTTCAAGAAGAGATGTTATTATAATCATGATTCAATGTGGGAATTTAAAGTTGGTTAAATTCAAGTGGGAGCCATGTTGGTGGAATTTATGTTTCATATTGAGTTCAAGGTTTCGCAGTTTTATGCATGCTTTTGAAGATTTACCATTTGCTAGATATTTGAGTTGAAGATTGTTTGAGGACAAACAATGATAAGTGTGGGAGATTTGATTGGTCCATAATTTATGCTCAGAATGGTTATTAATAACAAGTGTTTAATGTGATTTTAATGGTCGAAACGAAGTGTATTTGTGGGTTTTCGTGTATATCGAGTATTGAAGAAGAATGCGCAAAAAGAGTATAAAAGATGCTGAAAAAAGCGAGCTGTCACCGTTTTGGCCATAACTCGGTCATACGACCTCCGTTTGAGGTGAATCAAATTTCCAGACGTCCGTGATTCAGAGAGCTACAACTTTCTCTTTTATTATTTCTTCTAATTCTGGACGAGCTGTAAATGGCAGAAGTAGAATTCTAACAGCAATATAAATTGGCTGAATTTAATTTAATGGGCTAATTGGCCCAGTTCTAATTATGATGGTGGCTGTTTTGTGCAAGAAGGGAAAAAGGCTACAGTTTATTATAGGTTTTAAATCAGTGGCCCACCATAAATGATACAAGATTATTAGTGGATCAGGGGATTAAACGAATAATCTAAACTTGGGCAAGAGGTTTTGAGTACTTATAAATAATGCTTGTAACTAATTTGGAAGGGGGCCGTAGGTGATCAATCCTTCTGGGGGCTTTGGCGACAAACAACAAGAAAGAAAAGAAAAAACAAAAGAAAGGGGAATTGGTGGTGACGGCTGCAGGTTAGAATGCTGAAGTCACAAGCCTTCTTAATTTGTTGATCAGAACGTATCATGGAAGGCTAAACTTCTTGTAATCACTTCGGTAAAACTAGAGTTTATGATTTAATATTTTCTTTAATTGACTTTTCTTGTTTGGTGGAACTTTGAATTATGAGTTTGGTAAAACTAGAGTTTATGAATTGAATTTATGATTCACGTTCTTATTATTAATCATTAATTAACTTGATCATTGTAAGACAAGTTATAGTGGATTCAATCATTCATGCCAAGTCCAGCTATTTTAAGGATTAAGATGGTGATGCAAAAAACATAACTTGTACCAAAGTGTGCAAGATTAATTTGGTTTTAATGCAAACTTGTTAAATCAATTAAAGGATACATCTTTGGTTTAAAAACTCTATGAACCGGAAGTGATTGCTCGTCTCTTAATATATTTTCTGTTTACAACTCAATTGTCAATTGTATTCTTAACGATTGCATTATTTTTAGTTGTCTTATTAATGATTTTACTTTTATTTAATTCAACTCAATTCAACTTTCGAACTTACTTTTCTTGAAAATTGCTTGATTTTAACCACAATCTCTCGTGGAACGAACCTTACTTGCCCTAACTAATTTAAGGTAATTAAGTTATTTTTGACGGGCCCTTCGACACCGATCACTTGCCTGAATGATCGGTTAATATTTTGAGAGTGTGGCTTTTCGAACACTTTTTACACTCCACGTCTCTCTTTTATTCCGTTTCTAATAGATTGTGCATTTTAAACAGAATATTAGTTATCAAGATTTAAGCTTCATGAATCTTTATTATACACTTCCTTTCATACTTTTTAAAGCACTGTTCCAAACTGAAGGTAAACAACACTGATGTGCGTAGAGGTGTATACGAAATAGTTATATTTTTACAACAAAATACTATTAAATACGATACAATTTTACACAAGTTATTTATTTATTTATAGAGTGGATATACCTAAACCTTGATACAACACTTATAGGCAGTGTACCTAATCGTACAGTAGTGTAATTTTTAGTAAGTCCGGTTCGTCCACAGGGAACTCGCCAAGTTTAACGCTATATTTTTAAAACTATATTTGTAAATATATAAATATATATATAAGTAGTATTATTATTATAAAAGGGGGTTTTTACCGTTTAATGACCGGTTTTTCGATTTTAAAACTTTAGTTGCAGTTAAAACCTAATGTAAAATATTAAAAATATAAAAGACTTAATTTAAAGCGTAAAGTAAATGACAATAATTAAAATGCGATAAATTAAAATGCGATAAATAAAATGACAAAAAATAAAATTGCGATAATTAAAAGTGCAATTAAATATGAAATAAAGGAATTATGCTTATTTAAACTTCTGTAATCATGATGTTTGACGTGTTGATTTTAGTTTGTTACCATGGGTTAATTGTCCTTTATCCTGGATCATTCAATATGTCCATCTGGTTTTTGTCCATAACAGTCCACATGTAGTGACCCGAACTTTTTCATGTTTATATATATTAATTGAGATTGATATTTACATGATTAAATGTTTCCAACATGTTAAGCAATCAAACTTGTTAAGACTTGATTAATTGAAATATGTTTCATATAGACAATTGACCACCCAAGTTGACCGGTGATTCACGAACGTTAAAACTTGTAAAAACTATATGATGACATATATATGGATATATATATAGTTAACATGATACTATGATAAGTAAACATATCATTAAGTATATTAACAATGAACTACATATGTAAAAACAAGACTACTAACTTAATAATTTTTAAACGAGACATATATGTAACGATTATCGTTGTAAAGATATTTAATGTATATATATCATATTAAGAGATATTCATACATGATAATATCATGATAATATAATAATTTAAAATCTCATTTGATATTATAAACATTGGGTTAACAACATTTAACAAGATCGTTAACCTAAAGGTTTCAAAACAACACTTACATGTAACGACTAACGATGACTTAACGACTCAGTTAAAATGTATATACATGTAGTGTCTTAATATGTATTTATACACTTTTGAAAGACTTTAATACACTTATCAAAATACTTCTACTTAACAAAAATGCTTACAATTACATCCTCGTTCAGTTTCATCAACAATTCTACTCGTATGCACCCGTATTCGTACTCGTACAATACACAGCTTTTAGATGTATGTACTATTGGTATATACACTCCAATGATCAGCTCTTAGCAGCCCATATGAGTCACCTAACACATGTGGAAACCATCATTTGGCAACTAGCATGAAATATCTCATAAAATTACAAAAATATGAGTAATCATTCATGACTTATTTACATGAAAACAAAATTACATATCCTTTATATCTAATCCATACACCAACGACCAAAAACACCTACAAACACTTTCATTCTTCAATTTTCTTCATCTAATTGATCTCTCTCAAGTTCTATCTTCAAGTTCTAAGTGTTCTTCATAAATTCTACAAGTTCTAGTTACATAAAATCAAGAATACTTTCAAGTTTGCTAGCTCACTTCCAATCTTGTAAGGTGATCATCCAACCTCAAGAAATCTTTGTTTCTTACAGTAGGTTATCATTCTAATACAAGGTAATAATCATATTCAAACTTTGGTTCAATTTCTATAACAATAACAATCTTATTTCAAGTGATGATCTTACTTGAACTTGTTTCGTGTCATGATTCTGCTTCAAGAACTTCGAGCCATCCAAGGATCCGTTGAAGCTAGATCCATTTTTATCTTTTCCAGTAGGTTTATCTAAGGAACTTAAGGTAGTAATGATGTTCATAACATCATTCAATTCATACATATAAAGCTATCTTATTCGAAGGTTTAAACTTGTAACTAGAACATAGTTTAGTTAATTCTAAACTTGTTCGCAAACAAAAGTTAATCCTTCTAACTTGACTTTTAAAATCAACTAAACATATGTTCTATATCTATATGATATGCTAACTTAATGATTTAAAACCTGGAAACACGAAAAACACCGTAAAACCGGATTTACGCTGTCATAGTAACACCGCGGGCTGTTTTGGGTTAGTTAATTAAAAACTATGATAAACTTTGATTTAAAATTTGTTATTCTGAGAAAATGATTTTTATTATGAACATGAAACTATATTCAAAAATTATGGTTAAACTCAAAGTGGAAGTATGTTTTCTAAAATGGTCATCTAGACGTCGTTCTTTCGACTGAAATGACTACCTTTACAAAAATGACTTGTAACTTATTTTTCTGACTATAAACCTATACTTTTTCTGTTTAGATTCATAAAATATAGTTCAATATGAAACCATAGCAATTTGATTCACTCAAAACGGATTTAAAATGAAGAAGTTATGGGTAAAACAAGATTGGATAATTTTTCTCATTTTAGCTACGTGAAAATTGGTAACAAATCTATTCCAACCATAACTTAATCAACTTGTATTGTATATTATGTAATCTTGAGATACCATAGATATGTATACAATGTTTCAACCTATCATGTCGACACATCTATATATATTTCGGAACAACCATAGACACTCTATATGTGAATGTTGGAGTTAGCTATACAGGGTTGAGGTTGATTCCAAAATATATATAGTTTGAGTTGTGATCAATACTGAGATATGTATACACTGGGTCGTGGATTGATTCAAGATAATATTTATCGATTTATTTCTGTACATCTAACTGTGGACAACTAGTTGTAGGTTACTAACGAGGACAGCTGACTTAATAAACTTAAAACATCAAAATATATTAAAAGTGTTGTAAATATATTTTGAACATACTTTGATATATATGTATATATTGTTATAGGTTCGTGAATCAACCAGTGGCCAAGTCTTACTTCCCGACGAAGTAAAAATCTGTGAAAGTGAGTTATAGTCCCACTTTTAAAATCTAATACTTTTGGGATGAGAATACATGCAGTTTTATAAATGATTTACAAAATAGACACAAGTACGTGAAACTACATTCTATGGTTGAATTATCAACATCGAATATGCCCCTTTTTATTAAGTCTGGTAATCTAAGAATTAGGGAACAGACACCCTAATTAACGCGAATCCTAAAGATAGATCTATTGGGCCTAACAAACCCCATCCAAAGTACCGGATGCTTTAGAACTTCGAAATTTATATCATATCCGAAGGGTGTCCCGGAATGATGGGGATATTCTTATATATGCATCTTGTTAATGTCGGTTACCAGGTGTTCACCATATGAATGATTTTTATCTCTATGTATGGGATGTGTATTGAAATATGAAATCTTGTGGTCTATTATTATGATTTGATATATATAGGTTAAACCTATAACTCACCAACATTTTTGTTGACGTTTTAAGCATGTTTATTCTCAGGTGATTATTAAGAGCTTCCGCTGTCGCATACTTAAATAAGAACGAGATTTGGAGTCCATGCTTGTATGATATTGTGTAAAAACTGCATTCAAGAAACTTATTTTGTTGTAACATATTTGTATTGTAAACCATTATGTAATGGTCGTGTGTAAACAGGATATTTTAGATTATCATTATTTGATAATCTACGTACAGCTTTTTAAACCTTTATTGATGAAATAAAGGTTATGGTTTGTTTTAAAATGAATGCAGTCTTTGAAAAACGTCTCATATAGAGGTCAAAACCTCGCAACGAAATCAATTAATATGGAACGTTTTTAATCAATAAGAACGGGACATTTCATATACAGGGTTGAGGTTGATTCCAAAATATATATAGTTTGAGTTGTGATCAATACTGAGATACGTATACACTGGGTCTTTGATTGATTCAAGATAATATTTATCGATTTATTTCTGTACATCTAACTGTGGACAACTAGTTGTAGGTTACTAACGAGGACAGCTGACTTAATAAACTTAAAACATCAAAATATATTAAAAGTGTTGTAAATATATTTTGAACATACTTTGATATATATGTATATATTGTTATAGGTTCGTGAATCAACCAGTGGCCAAGTCTTACTTCCCGACGAAGTAAAAATCTGTGAAAGTGAGTTATAGTCCCACTTTTAAAATCTAATATTTTTGGGATGAGAATACATGCAGGTTTTATAAATGATTTACAAAATAGACACAAGTACGTGAAACTACATTCTATGGTTGAATTATCGAAATCGAATATGCCCCTTTTTATTAAGTCTGGTAATCTAAGAATTAGGGAACAGACACCCTAATTGACGCGAATCCTAAAGATAGATCTATTGAGCCTAACAAACCCCATCCAAAGTACCGGATGCTTTAGTACTTCGAAATTTATATCATATCCGAAGGGTGTCCCGGAATGATGGGGATATTCTTATATATGCATCTTGTTAATGTCGGTTACCAGGTGTTCACCATATGAATGATTTTTATCTCTATGTATGGGATGTGTATTGAAATATGAAATCTTGTGGTCTATTATTATGATTTGATATATATAGGTTAAACCTATAACTCACCAACATTTTTGTTGACGTTTTAAGCATGTTTATTCTCAGGTGATTATTAAGAGCTTCCGCTGTCGCATACTTAAATAAGGACGAGATTTGGAGTCCATGCTTGTATGATATTGTGTAAAAACTGCATTCAAGAAACTTATTTTGTTGTAACATATTTGTATTGTAAACCATTATGTAATGGTCGTGTGTAAACAGGATATTTTAGATTATCATTATTTGATAATCTACGTAAAGCTTTTTAAACCTTTATTGATGAAATAAAGGTTATGGTTTGTTTTAAAATGAATGCAGTCTTTGAAAAACGTCTCATATAGAGGTCAAAACCTCGCAACGAAATCAATTAATATGGAACGTTTTTAATCAATAAGAACGGGATATTTCAGTTGGTATCAGAGCGTTGGTCTTAGAGAACCAGAATTTTGCATTAGTGTGTCTTATCGAGTTTGTTAGGATGCATTAGTGAGTCTGGACTTCGATCGTGTTTACTTGAAAAATGATTGCTTAACAAATTTTGTTGGAAACTATATATTTTTAACATGTGAATATTATGTGATATATTAATCTCTTAACGCGTTTGATATTATGTGATAGATGTCTACCTCTAGAACAAGTCCCATTGACTCACCTAATAATAATGAAGAGTCAAATGTAAATTGGAATGATTCGTGGACTGATTCACAAGTTCCCGAAGAGGAACCGGAAGAAGAGTCGGAACCGGAAGAAGAATCGGAACCGGAAGAAGAATCGGAACTGGATGAAGAAATAGAACCGGTGGGGGAAATAATAAAACGGTTAAGTAAAAGGAAATCCTCAACCAACCGACCAAGGTTAATTATGGTCAATGGTGTTTCCGCCAAGGAAGCAAAATATTGGGAGGATTACCAATTCTCCGATGAATCGGATTCCGACGAGAATTCCGATGATGTTATAGAAATTACCCCAACTGAATTTAAAAAGGCAAAAGAAAATAATAAGGGAAAGGGCATAAAAATAGAGAAATCTAATTCCAACCCCGATGAACTTTATATGTATCGTCAACCCCCGAAGTCCTTAAGTTGTAACAATGACCCGGGAACCTCTAAACCACCAGATTTTTCTAAACCAATGTGGAAAACGACGGCTCGTATTAGGGGAACATCATATATCCCGAGAAACTTGGCAAAACGAACCAAAACCGAAGAAGAAGAAACGAGCGAGTCGGAATAAGATAGTTGTATTTGTGTGGTGTAATATATGTAATATAGTGTGCTTATGCTTTATGATATATGTAAAAATTGCTTGTATTAATAAGTATTTTTTTTATGAATCTAACTCTTGTCTATTTTACAGTATAAAAACACAAAATGGATAGACAACCCAATATTTTAAGAGACCTACCCGGAGACATGATTGATGAAATCTTGTCTAGAGTCGGTCAGAATTCTTCGGCACAACTATTTAAGGCGAGATCAGTTTGTAAGACATTGGAAGAACGTTTCAAGAATGCCTTGGTTTATAAAAGGCTTTCGTTCGAAAGATGGGGGATATCACATTGGGAAATTCATAAGTTACGATGTGTTTACTTTGACGCATATATTGCGGGGAACCCAAATGCTATTTTACGCAATGGGTTAAGAAATTATTTTGACTCAATATATCCGAATATTGGACTTCGTGATTTAGAAAAAGCGGCTAACATGCAACATAAAGAAGCATGTTATGCTTACGGATTAGTAATGTTCGCTTCTCACCAAAGTGAGAACAAGAACATCGGGCTACAACTATTAAACAAAACGTTCCCACAAGTGACAGAGTCGGTAATTGGGGTAAGAAATAAGGTTTTTAGATTGTTACGGGACTGTTGGACATTACGTAACCCTCGTCCCTTTGACGACGTTACAACACGCTGTCTTATCAACGGCCATAACGGTTATGTTCCACAAGACCAAGGATGGGAAGTAATCCTAGTAAAACCAGAATGCATGACTTGTTTCTGGACATATGAATTACGTGTCTTTATTGCCTTTGCTGAATGACTTGTGTACTAGCTAGAATTATCTTCACAACCATCTTGTATCAAATTTATTGTGTGCTATATTTCATGCTATATGTAAAATAAGCGGTATTGTAAGTTTGTAAAATATTGTGTAAAAGTTTGAACGCGAAATATTATTATAATCAGTTTTTCATATAGAATTGTAGTAGTTGAATTGTATATTAGCTACTAAGTATGAACTTAACGGGTAGGTACTACCCGAATTTAAACTTATAAAACGCTAATATGAAGAAAAAGCTTTTATAAATGAGTTCATATTATGCTACGAAATACTATTAACTACTCTTAATATTCTGTATGATTAACTTGTTCCATTTGACTATTTTGAAGGAAATGGCACCGACTACTCGACACACCGTGAATATGAATGAAGAGGAATTCCGTACTTTTCTAGCTTCAAACATAGCCGCAGTACAGGCTGCGCTACATACCAACAATAACCTTGGATCAAGCAGTACAGGAAATCGTGTAGGATGCACCTACAAAGAATTCACTGCCTGCAAACCTTTGGAATTTGATGGAACCGAAGGACCGATCGGATTGAAACGGTGGACCGAGAAGGTTGAATCGGTGTTTGTCATAAGTAAGTGTACTGAAGAGGACAAAGTGAAGTACGCTACGCATACCTTCACAGGTTCTGCGTTAACATGGTGGAATACCTATCTAGAGCAAGTGGGACAAGACGATGCGTACGCACTACCGTGGTCAGCATTCAAGCACTTGATGAACGAGAAGTACCGCCCCAGAACCGAGGTCAATAAGCTCAAGACAGAACTTAGAGGGTTACGAACCCAAGGATTTGATATTACCACGTACGAAAGACGATTCACAGAATTGTGCCTATTGTGTCCGGGAGCATTCGAAGATGAGGAAGAGAAGATCGACGCGTTTGTGAAAGGATTACCGGAAAGAATCCAAGAAGATATAAGTTCACACGAGCCCGCCTCCATACAACAGGCATGTAGAATGGCTCACAAACTAGTGAACCAGATTGAAGAAAGAATTAAAGAACAGACTGCTGAAGAGGCCAATGTGAAGCAAGTCAAAAGAAAGTGGGAGGAAAACGGTGATAAGAATCACCAATACAACAACAACAGCAATTACAACAATAATCGCAACAATTATCCCAACAATTGCAACATCAATCGCAACTACAACAAACGGCCCAACAACAACAACAATAGCAACTACAACAATCATCCCAACAACAATAATAACCGCAACAACAACAACAATCAGAAGCAGCTATGCCAAAGGTGTGAAAAGTATCACTCGGGGTTCTGCACCAAATTTTGCAACAAGTGTAAAAGAAATGGTCATAGCGCGGTGAAGTGTGAGGTCTACGGACCAGGGGTTAATAGAACGAAAGGAACAAATGGTGTCGGAACGAGTAATGGCGGAGCAAGTAGTGTCGGAGCAAGTTATGCCAATGTAGCTTGTTATAAATGTGGAAAACCGGGCCACATTATTAGAAATTGCCCGAACCAGGAGAACACGAATGGACAAGGCCGCGGAAGAGTTTTCAATATTAATGCGGCAGACGCACAGGAAGACCCGAAGCTTGTTACGGGTACGTTTCTTATTGACAATAAATCTGCTTACGTTTTATTCGATTCGGGTGCGGATAGAAGCTATATGAGTAGAGATTTTTGTGCTAAATTAAGTTGTCCATTGACGCCTTTGGATAGTAAATTTTTACTCGAATTAGCAAATGGTAAATTAATTTCAGCAGATAATATATGTCGGAATCGAGAAATTAAACTGGTTAGCGAAACATTTAAGATTGATTTGATACCAGTAGAGTTAGGGAGTTTTGATGTGATAATCGGTATGGACTGGTTGAAAGAAGTGAAAGCAGAGATCGTTTGTTACAAAAATGCAATTCGCATTATACGAGAAAAAGGAAAACCCTTAATGGTGTACGGAGAAAAGGGCAACACGAAGCTACATCTTATTAGTAATTTGAAGGCACAAAAACTAATAAGAAAAGGTTGCTATGCTGTTCTAGCACACGTCGAGAAAGTACAAACTGAAGAAAAGAGCATCAATGATGTTCCCATTGTAAAAGAATTTCCCGATGTATTTCCGAAAGAATTACTGGGATTACCCCCACATCGATCCGTTGAATTTCAAATAGATCTCGTACCAGGAGCTGCACCAATAGCTCGTGCTCCTTACAGACTCGCACCCAGCGAGATGAAAGAACTGCAAAGCCAATTACAAGAACTTTTAGAGCGTGGTTTCATTCGACCAAGCACATCACCGTGGGGAGCTCCTATTTTGTTTGTCAAGAAGAAAGATGGTACATTCAGGTTGTGTATCGACTACCGAGAGTTGAACAAACTTACCATCAAGAACCGCTACCCACTACCGAGAATCGACGACTTATTTGATCAACTACAAGGCTCGTCTATTTATTCAAAGATTGACTTACGTTCCGGGTATCATCAAATGCGGGTGAAAGAAGATGATATTCCAAAGACTGCTTTCAGAACATGTTACGGTCATTACGAGTTTATGGTCATGCCATTTGGTTTAACTAATGCACCAGCTGTGTTCATGGACCTTATGAACCGAGTGTGTGGACCATACCTTGACAAGTTTGTCATTGTTTTCATTGATGACATACTTATTTACTCAAGGAATGACCAAGAACACGGTGAACATTTGAGAAAGGTGTTAGAAGTATTGAGGAAGGAAGAATTGTACGCTAAGTTTTCAAAGTGTGCATTTTGGTTGGAAGAAGTTCAATTCCTCGGTCACATAGTGAACAAAGAAGGTATTATGGTGGATCCGGCAAAGATAGAAACTGTTGAAAAGTGGGAAACCCCGAAAACTCCGAAACACATACGCCAGTTTTTAGGACTAGCTGGTTACTACAGAAGGTTCATCCAAGACTTTTCCAGAATAGCAAAACCCTTGACTGCATTAACGCATAAAGGGAAGAAATTTGAATGGAAGGATGAACAAGAGAAAGCGTTTCAGTTATTGAAGAAAAAGCTAACTACGACACCTATATTGTCATTGCCTGAAGGGAATGATGATTTTGTGATTTATTGTGACGCATCAAAGCAAGGTCTCGGTTGTGTATTAATGCAACGAACGAAGGTGATTGCTTATGCTTCTAGACAATTGAAGATTCACGAACAAAATTATACGACGCATGATTTGGAATTAGGCGCGGTTGTTTTTGCATTAAAGACTTGGAGGCACTACTTATATGGGGTCAAAAGTATTATATATACCGACCACAAAAGTTTTCAACACATATTTAATCAGAAACAACTGAATATGAGGCAGCGTAGGTGGATTGAATTATTGAATGATTACGACTTTAAGATTCGTTACCACCCGGGGAAGGCAAATGTGGTAGCCGATGCCTTGAGCAGGAAGGACAGAGAACCCATTCGAGTAAAATCTATGAATATAATGATTCATAATAACCTTACTACTCAAATAAAGGAGGCGCAACAAGGAGTTTTAAAAGAGGGAAATTTAAAGGATGAAATACCCAAAGGATCGGAGAAGCATCTTAATATTCGAGAAGACGGAACCCGGTATAGGGCTGAAAGGATTTGGGTACCAAAATTTGGAGATATGAGAGAAATGGTACTTAGAGAAACTCATAAAACCAGATACTCAATACATCCTGGAACGGGGAAGATGTACAAGGATCTCAAGAAATATTTTTGGTGGCTGGGTATGAAAGCCGATGTTGCTAAATACGTAGGAGAATGTTTGACGTGTTCTAAGGTCAAAGCAGAGCATCAGAAACCATCAGGTCTACTTAAACAACCCGAAATTCCGGAATGGAAATGGGAAAACATTACCATGGATTTCATCACTAAATTGCCAAGGACTGCAAGTGGTTTTGATACTATTTGGGTAATAGTTGATCGTCTCACCAAATCAGCACACTTCCTGCCAATAAGAGAAGATGACAAGATGGAGAAGTTAGCACGACTGTATTCGAAGGAAGTCATCTCCAGACATGGAATACCAATCTCTATTATCTCTGATAGGGATGGCAGATTTATTTTAAGATTCTGGCAGACATTACAGCAAGCATTAAGAACTCGTCTAGACATGAGTACTTCCTATCATCCACAAACTGATGGGCAGAGCGAAAGGACGATACAAATGCTTGAAGACATGCTACGAGCATGTGTTATTGATTTCGGAAACAGTTGGGATCGACATCTACCGTTAGCAGAATTTTCCTACAACAACAGCTACCATTCAAGCATTGAGATGGCGCCTTTTGAAGCACTTTATGGTAGAAAGTGCAGGTCTCCGATTTGTTGGAGTGAAGTGGGGGATAGACAGATTACGGGTCCGGAGATTATACAAGAAACTACCGAGAAGATCATCCAAATTCAACAACGGTTGAAAACCGCCCAAAGTCGACAAAAGAGCTACGCTGACATTAAAAGAAAAGATATAGAATTTGAAATTGGAGAGATGGTCATGCTTAAAGTTGCACCTTGGAAAGGCGTTGTTCGATTTGGTAAACGAGGGAAATTAAATCCAAGGTATATTGGACCATTCAAGATTATTGATCGTGTCGGACCAGTAGCTTACCGACTTGAGTTACCTCAACAACTCGCGGCTGTACATAAGACTTTCCACGTCTCGAATTTGAAGAAATGTTTTGCTAAAGAAGATCTCACTATTTCGTTAGATGAAATCCAAATCAACGAAAAACTTCAATTCATCGAAGAACCCGTCGAAATAATGGATCGTGAGGTTAAAAGACTTAAGCAAAACAAGATACCAATTGTTAAGGTTCGATGGAATGCTCGTAGAGGACCCGAGTTCACCTGGGATCGTGAAGATCAGATGAAGAAGAAATACCCGCATCTATTTCCAGAAGATTCGTCAACACCTTCAACAGCTTAAAATTTCGGGACGAAATTTATTTAACGGGTAGGTACTGTAGTGACCCGAACTTTTCCATGTTTATATATATTAATTGAGATTGATATTTACATGATTAAATGTTTCCAACATGTTAAGCAATCAAACTTGTTAAGACTTGATTAATTGAAATATGTTTCATATAGACAATTGACCACCCAAGTTGACCGGTGATTCACGAACGTTAAAACTTGTAAAAACTATATGATGACATATATATGGATATATATATAGTTAACATGATACTATGATAAGTAAACATATCATTAAGTATATTAACAATGAACTACATATGTAAAAACAAGACTACTAACTTAATAATTTTTAAACGAGACATATATGTAACGATTATCATTGTAAAGACATTTAATGTATATATATCATATTAAGAGATATTCATACATGATAATATCATGATAATATAATAATTTAAAATCTCATTTGATATTATAAACATTGGGTTAACAACATTTAACAAGATCGTTAACCTAAAGGTTTCAAAACAACACTTACATGTAACGACTAACGATGACTTAACGACTCAGTTAAAATGTATATACATGTAGTGTTTTAATATGTATTTATACACTTTTGGAAGACTTTAATACACTTATCAAAATACTTCTACTTAACAAAAATGCTTACAATTACATCCTCGTTCAGTTTCATCAACAATTCTACTCGTATGCACCCGTATTCGTACTCGTACAATACACAGCTTTTAGATGTATGTACTATTGGTATATACACTCCAATGATCAGCTCTTAGCAGCCCATGTGAGTCATCTAACACATGTGGAAACCATCATTTGGCAACTAGCATGAAATATCTCATAAAATTACAAAAATATGAGTAATCATTCATGACTTATTTACATGAAAACAAAATTACATATCCTTTATATCTAATCCATACACCAACGACCAAAAACACCTACAAACACTTTCATTCTTCAATTTTCTTCATCTAATTGATCTCTCTCAAGTTCTATCTTCAAGTTCTAAGTGTTCTTCATAAATTCTACAAGTTCTAGTTACATAAAATCAAGAATACTTTCAAGTTTGCTAGCTCACTTCCAATCTTGTAAGGTGATCATCCAACCTCAAGAAATCTTTGTTTCTTACAGTAGGTTATCATTCTAATACAAGGTAATAATCATATTCAAACTTTAGTTCAATTTCTATAACAATAACAATCTTATTTCAAGTGATGATCTTACTTGAACTTGTTTCGTGTCATGATTCTGCTTCAAGAACTTCGAGCCATCCAAGGATCCGTTGAAGCTAGATCCATTTTTATCTTTTCCAGTAGGTTTATCCAAGGAACTTAAGGTAGTAATGATGTTCATAACATCATTCGCTTCATACATATAAAGCTATCTTATTCGAAGGTTTAAACTTGTAATCACTAGAACATAGTTTAGTTAATTCTAAACTTGTTCGCAAATAAAAGTTAATCCTTCTAACTTGACTTTTAAAATCAACTAAACACATGTTCTATATCTATATGATATGCTAACTTAATGATTTAAAACCTGGAAACACGAAAAACACCGTAAAACCGGATTTACGCCGTCGTAGTAACACCGCGGGCTGTTTTGGGTTAGTTAATTAAAAACTATGATAAACTTTGATTTAAAAGTTGTTATTCTGAGAAAATGATTTTTATTATGAACATGAAACTATATCCAAAAATTATGGTTAAACTCAAAGTGGAAGTATGTTTTCTAAAATGGTCATCTAGACGTCGTTAATGTCGGTTAATGTCGGTTACCAGGTGTTCACCATATGAATGATTTTTATCTCTATGTATGGGATGTGTATTGAAATATGAAATCTTGTGGTCTATTATTATGATTTGATATATATAGGTTAAACCTATAACTCACCAACATTTTTGTTGACGTTTTAAGCATGTTTATTCTCAGGTGATTATTAAGAGCTTCCGCTGTCGCATACTTAAATAAGGACGAGATTTGGAGTCCATGCTTGTATGATATTGTGTAAAAACTGCATTCAAGAAACTTATTTTGTTGTAACATATTTGTATTGTAAACCATTATGTAATGGTTGTGTGTAAACAGGATATTTTAGATTATCATTATTTGATAATCTACGTAAAGCTTTTTAAACCTTTATTGATGAAATAAAGGTTATGGTTTGTTTTAAAATGAATGCAGTCTTTGAAAAACGTCTCATATAGAGGTCAAAACCTCGCAACGAAATCAATTAATATGGAACGTTTTTAATCAATAAGAACGGGACATTTCATATACAGGGTTGAGGTTGATTCCAAAATATATATAGTTTGAGTTGTGATCAATACTGAGATACGTATACACTGGGTCGTGGATTGTTTCAAGATAATATATATCGATTTATTTCTGTACATCTAACTGTGGACAACTAGTTGTAGGTTACTAACGAGGACAGCTGACTTAATAAACTTAAAACATCAAAATATATTAAAAGTGTTGTAAATATATTTTGAACATACTTTGATATATATGTATATATTGTTATAGGTTCGTGAATCAACCAGTGGCCAAGTCTTACTTCCCGACGAAGTAAAAATCTGTGAAAGTGAGTTATAGTCCCACTTTTAAAATCTAATATTTTGGGATGAGAATACATGCAGGTTTTATAAATGATTTACAAAATGGACACAAGTACGTGAAACTACATTCTATGGTTGAATTATCGAAATCGAATATGCCCCTTTTTATTAAGTCTGGTAATCTAAGAATTAGGGAACAGACACCCTAATTGACGCGAATCCTAAATATAGATCTATTGGGCCTAACAAACCCCATCCAAAGTACAGGATGCTTTAGTACTTCGAAATTTATATCATATCCGAAGGGTGTCCCGGAATGATGGGGATATTCTTATATATGCATCTTGTTAATGTCGGTTACCAGGTGTTCACCATATGAATGATTTTTATCTCTATGTATGGGATGTGTATTGAAATATGAAATCTTGTGGTCTATTATTATGATTTGATATATATAGGTTAAACCTATAACTCACCAACATTTTTGTTGACGTTTTAAGCATGTTTATTCTCAGGTGATTATTAAGAGCTTCCGTTGTCGCATACTTAAATAAGGACGAGATTTGGAGTCAATGCTTGTATGATATTGTGTAAAAACTGCATTCAAGAAACTTATTTTGTTGTAACATATTTGTATTGTAAACCATTATGTAATGGTCGTGTGTAAACAGGATATTTTAGATTATCATTATTTGATAATCTACGTAAAGCTTTTTAAACCTTTATTGATGAAATAAAGGTTATGGTTTGTTTTAAAATGAATGCAGTCTTTGAAAAACGTCTCATATAGAGGTCAAAACCTCGCAACGAAATCAATTAATATGGAACGTTTTTAATCAATAAGAACGGGACATTTCACCACAAGTGTCTAAACGATGTTGCGGACATCCTTTTAATAACTTTCCAAATCTGGTCCACGCCTCATATAGAGTTTCATTTGGCTTTTGCGTGAACGTAACAATTTCTCCTTGAAGTCTCACGGCTTTAGATGCGGGAAAGAATTGTTTAAGAAATTTTTCAACTAAAACGTCCCATGTATCAATCGCCCCTTCAGGTAACGATTCTAACCAATCTTTGGCTTCTCCCTTTAAAGTCCAGGGAAATAACATGAGATATATCTATTCATCCTCCACTTCTCTTATTTTAAATAGTGTACAGATCCTATTAAAGGTACGAAGATGTTCATTTGGATCTTCCTTCGGTGCAACACTAAATTGGTATTGATTAGTTACCATGTGTAGGATTTGTCCTTTGATTTCATAGTCTGGCGCATTAATGTCTGGTTGAGTAATTGCGTGACCTTGGCCAGTGCGTTTAGCTCGCATTCGGTCTTCCATACTTAGAGGTTCCAGATTTTCCATGATTGAATCTGTTGAATCTGAATCACTAGAGGATTCTGATTTAATGGGTTGTTCCTCGACAATCTCCATTTGAATGATTGGTGGTTCCGGAGGAAAGATTAATGGTTCAGGATCTCTGAATTGTCCCTGAATATCCTCCGGATTCTCAATTGTGAGGTCGGGTTCAAAAAATGGATTATCGGAAATTTGAATTGGAGTACTTGGTTGACTGGATGACGATTCTAAAGAAAAATCAACGGCGACAATATTTGCTAGATGTCTTGATCGAGTTACAGGTGGTGAACGTATAAAAGGCGGTGAATGTTTTGCTCGGTGCATTCACTGAATATCCTATTAGTTATAAAAGATAAAAATTATATAAGTTATCAAATTAATAGACTTTTCTGCTTTTGTCCACGTTTCGAATAGCCAATAGATGCAGCAGGGAGCCAGAACCCTTTAAATCGGAAGCTCACAACTCAGCCACTAACAAATCCAACTATTACTACGAAACAGAAAATTTGGATGTCTGTCAATTTAACCACTTAAAATAATTTTTCGTTGAAATTTAAAGAAATATTAGAGAAGAAATAGAAAAAAAAAATTTTAAGTCCTAAAAACTAGAGCGGCGAAAAATAAGAAAGAAAAAGAGTGCGTCGGAAAAACGTTGAAAAATAAAAGGTCGAAAAAAAATAGGCGTCGAAAAATAAAAATAAGAAAGTGGCGCGTCGAAACTTAAAAAGGAACTAAAAACTAAAAATTAAAAGTTGCGTCTAAAAATATTAAAGCTTACAAGAAATTCTATATCCAAAACTGCAAAAACTTAAAAAGGTACTAAAATATAAAAACGGCGTCGCAAAATTCTAAAGCACCTAAATCTTAGTCTAAAGAAAAAGTACTTAAGGGATTTTATGGCAAAGCCTAAGAATCTAGAAATAAAAATAACTATGGCAAAAACTATGACTTAAAACTAAATACGAGCGAAAAATATAAATATTATGCTAAAACAAATAAAAAGAAACAAAATATAAAAATAAACTTAAAGTTGTAAAAGTACAATTTTAATAAAAATATTATTTTATATTATTTATTTATAAAAGTATTAGTTTTATATATTTATAAAAACTAATTAAACTTAATAATACAAATTAAATAATAAAACTAAACTAAATAATTAAAAACTAAACCCTAATTAGGGTTTTAATAATAATAATAATAATATACTCCGTAATTAATGCTGTAATCAGGTCAAACCTGTCGTGTCAGGGCTGATCATGCGGTCGCATGAGTTTTGTTCATACAAGCCATGCGATCGCATGAATCTTGGATCTGGGCCACAATTCTGGGCTGCTACAGTTCTCGGGCCGAGTGATTTTTTACATATATTTTTTTTTTCTGTTTTTCTGTTTTTATAAAATATAAATAAAACTTAAATAAAAATTTAATTTTAAAAACAAAAATAAAAATACTTTTTAACTTTATATATTTTTAACAACTCTTAAAAACAAATATATATATATATATATATATATATATATATATATATATATATATATATATATATATTATATTTTCTTTTTATATTTTTGTATTTTTTTTAATAATTAAAACGTATTTTTACAAAAGAAAACTAAAAATCTTTTTTTTTATAGATAGCGTTTCGCTTCCGGCGTTTAAGCAGTTCCCCGGCAGCGGCACCAAAAATACTTGATGTGCGTAGAGGTGTATACGAAATAGTTATATTTTTACAACAAAATAGTATTAAATACGATACAATTTTACACAAGTTATTTATTTATTTATAGAGTGGATATACCTAAACCTTGCTACAACACTTATAGGCAGTGTACCTAATCATACAGTAGTCCGGTTCGTTCACAGGGAACTCGCCAAGTTTAACGCTATATTTTTAAAACTATATTTGTAAATATATAAAAATATATATAAGTAGTATTATTATTATAAAAGGGGGTTTTTACCGTTTAATGACCGGTTTGTCGATTTTAAAACTTTAGTTGCAGTTAAAACCTAATGTAAAATATTAAAAATATAAAAGACTTAATTTAAAGCGTAAAGTAAATGACAATAATTAAAATGCAATAAATTAAAATGCGATAAATAAAATGACAATAAATAAAATTGCGATAATTAAAAGTGCAATTAAATATGAAATAAAGGAATTATGCTAATTTAAACTTCCGTAATCATGATGTTTGACGTGTTGATTTTAGTTTATTACTGATGTCGTGCGAGGTGTATATAAAATAGCTTTATATTTTACAAGGAAATACTATTAAATACGATACAATTTTACACAAGATATTTATTTATTTATAGAATGGATATACTTAAACCTTGCTACAACACTTATACGCAGTGTACCTAATCGTACAGTAGTGTAGTTTTTTGTAAGTCCGGTTCGTTCCACAGGGAAAATATTTAAACAAAGTTTAACGCTATATTAGTTTACTTTTATAAAAATACAAATATATATATAAGTAATATTATTATTATAAAGGGGGTTTTTACCGTTTAATGACCGGTTTGTCGATTTTAAAACTTTAGTCGCAGTTAAAACCAAATGTAAAATATTAAATAAATAAAAGACTTAATTTAAAGCGTAAAGTAAATAACGATAATGAAATTGCGAATAATAAAAGTGCGATAAAATAAACTTGCGATTAAAAAGTACGATAATTAAAAGTGCAATTAAATACAATAACAATAAATAAAAGTGTTATAATTAGAAGTGCAATTAAATATAAAATAAAAGGAATTAAATATGAAATAAAAGAATTATGCTTATTTAAACTTCCGTAATCATGATGTTTGACGTGTTGATTTTAGTTTTATGCCCATGGGTTAATTGTCCTTTGTCCTGGATTATTTAATATGTCCGTCTGGTTTTTGTCCATAACAGTCCATCAGTCATAAATATAAAGTGCGAGTGTCCTCGTCAAATTATCCTTATACCCGAAGTCAAATATTTCAACTAATTGGGGACTTAAACTGTAACAAGGTTTTATTACTTTGTTTAATAATTACACCAGGATATCGACTTAGTGTAACCCAAGGTTTTAATACTTTGTTAACAATTATGTCAAGTGTCCTTGTACATAATTTCACCCCTGTTTTAATAATTCTAGTGGCTATTAATCCATTCCCGTGTCCGGTTAAATGAACGATTATTCGTACATATAAATATCCCACCCATCGTGTCCGATCGAGTGTATATGGTTATTTATAGGGACGTCCAATTGTAAATCTTTATATTAAAATTAACAAACTATCATTTAGTTAAACAAATATAAAGCCCATTAATAGCCCATAGTCTAATTTCCACAAGTGTTGTTCTTTTGTCCAAACCCCAATTATGGTACAAAGCCCAATTACCCAATTATAGTAATTAGCCCAACATCATGATTACTTCGTTTTAAATAAGCATAATAATAACTTAGCTACGAGACATTAAATTAAAAAGGTTGAACATAACTTACAATGATTAAAAATAGCGTAGCGTTACACGGACAGAATTTTGACTTACACCCTTACAACATTCGCTAGCATACCCTTATTATTAGGATTTAAAATTAAAATTAAAATTAAAATTAAAATATAAATATAAATATTACGTATAGATATAGAGAGATTGATATATTGGATGATAAAAATGATCAGAATTCGTTGGGTTTTATAGGGATTTTCGTATTTGGCTGCTCCGCGAGTCGCGGCATTTTTGGCCTCCATACTCCGCAACTCGCGGAGTTCGTAATTCCAGCTCACAAAGGTTTGTCTTTTAATTTGCCGACGTTTTATAAATATATTATAATATATATATTAATTTTAAGAATTAATTATATATTATATTATATTTATATACATAGTTAACTTGTAATTTTTAGTCCGTTGCGTCGAGCGTTGAGAGTTGACTCTGGTCCCGGTTCCGGATTTTCGAACGTCCTTGCGTACAATTTAATATCTTGTACTTTGCGTTTTGAATCTTGTACTCTTGTAATTTCGAGACGTTTCTTATCAATAATTGGAACCTCTTTGATTGTATTTTGTACTTTTGAGCTTTTTGGTCGTTTGCGTCTTCAATTCGTCGAATCTGTCTTTTGTCTTCACCTTTTATTATTTAAACGAATATCACTTGTAAATAGAACAATTGCAACTAAAAGCTTGTCTTTCTTGAGGAATAATGCTATGAAATATATGTTCGTTTTTAGCATTATCAAATATTCTCACACTTGAGCGTTGCTTGTCCTCAAGCAATATAGTCTTGAAATACTAGAATCACTTCTTTATTCTTCACACTTTGTACATCAGTGATTTCTATACGGCGGTATAAACAATGGTAGTAACGATATGGTTTACAGTCCCACATGACTATAAAAATTTAGATCCTTTAAGGAAATTGGATCTTTATGAAAACATTTGATCTTTTGAAAATTAAATCTAGCTTTTACCCTAGATAAGTTTCCCGGAATAACCCTTCACCGGTGTTTGCAAATTATTTTTGTGGGTTTGGTGGGTTTCATATTTGAAAATTTTAGCTCAAAACTTATGGTTTTGTGTCACCCACTTGCTACCCTTGTATTAGGAAATCAACACGTCCAGTTTACTTGTCCCGTATATTACCTTTCGGTAAACTACCGTCCGGTTGTAAAGGAAAGCGTTGAACAAGCAACTGTTAAGGCAATGTCCCCTGACATGCTTTTAATTATGGTCTATAACGTGTCGGACGCAATTACTATCCTTGGTAGGAGCAATAGTAAAGCTCACCCTTATGATTTTTCGGTCTGGCACAAGGTCCTGTCTTTGACCATGCTATGCAACCACCGTTCTTACGGTTGACACCCGATTTGGTTCAGGTGACCTAATGAATTCCAGGTAAATTCCTAGGATTTTACGTTCAATGGTAATGAACGCATTGAAAATGGGTTTTTAAAAAACAAATCGGTTTGTAATTTTGATCTAAATATTTTCTCGTTCAAGCTCGAGTTTAGATATCATCGAATTTCATGAGTTTGTAATTCTCAATCTTTAAGGTCAATCTCTAGGATTGAGTAATATCAGTCTTAAAAGCTGATTTTTGATCTTTAAGGAGATTATCCTTTCTGGGGATCTGATTCATTAGTCTTATCAAGCTAATTTGCACGGTGCCCCCCCCCCCATTTTACGAGATAAATTCTTCTCATGGTTAGGATAAATCTGACCACTTGGCGACCCTGTTTAATGCTGAGGTCCGTGGATTTCCTGCTGATTTTAGTGATGACTTTTCTAGATTTTTCGTCAACCTACAGCTGGTCTGGACGACAACTTCCTGACCTAAATCAAGAAGCGCGTTTCTTTTTCGGAAGACTTTACTTCCTTTTAATGATGGAATTGATTCATCGTGTAGATCCATCTCTTCTTTTCTTTCATCGGGTAAAACGGTTAATTATGGTTCAAAACAAAAGTATTTTCAATTATTTGTTACAGAAATATGTGACATATGTTTAAAATATCTTGGTAAATTTTCCCACACTTGGCTTTTATTTTCCTTTTTATTGTCCTCTATTCCATTTTAAATGAATTTTAACATTTTGGTTTGTTTCTTAATTTATGTCCTTTCCGAGGTAACAATAATTTCGGTGTTAAAACCTAGTTTTATCGTTCATAAATATGTATAAACATGATTTTGAGTTCATTTAATTGAAAATTTTGAAAAATTTTACTAGAATTGGGTAGTCAGCATATAAGACTAGGGATGTTCTTTATTATCAGAGAGCACTAGATTCTAATACAACTACTACTTTACTAGTATTTCTAAAGGTAACCAAGTGTATAAAGTAAAAATTTTAAAATCCGAAAGAATTTAACCCCTTCCCACACTTAAGATCTTGCAATGCCCTCATTTGCAAGAAATCAGTAACAATTTAAATTATTGAGGGTGATTAGCGTAGAAATGATTAAATTTTACCAAAGTTTCCAAACATATTTGTGTTTGTGTTGAATGATAAATGGTGCACATCATTTGTTCATTCCGTCTTGTTGTTATTTCACATATATTTTGCATCTTGTCGTCAAAATTAGTTGCTTTTGCTGAATTTAATGCCAGTCTTTGAAAATGCGTTGTTTTACCCTGTTGTGTACATAAGATAAACTGCAAACATATATACATATTTTTGAAGTTTGGTATATTACCCCACATTCAAAAATTATTAAAATCTAATAATAAAAGTTAGAAAATTATAAAAACTATTACAATATTAATATAAGTATTAAATGTATCAACATTACAAATTATAAAATAAATAAAACTAAGTAGACTAGGGATGATACTGATATCAGTAGGGGTTCCATGCATAACCATATGTGTTATAAAATGCTTCGGCTGGGTTATACGTAGGATACGGTGGTTGGATCTCTATAGACCAGGGAGGGAATATGGGCGATGGAGTAGGAATATAGTTTCTACCTATATGTTGGCAATAAGCTATGATTTGGTTTTGATGAACTTGCCAATCTTCAAATGCTCTATGTCTAGCATTTTCATACTCTTGTGAAGCTATAAACCATTGCATTTCTGCCATTTCATTTCCCCCTCCTACATTACCTTGCTGTTGGTTTCTCTCAACCTGTGGATGTCTACCATTATATCGTGTTGCGGCGTTATTTCGCCTCTTCAAAACTTTTGCACCATGGTATACATTTAAACCTATTGTATCTCGGGGTTCTGGTTCTTCGACTAATAATCCCCCCCGACTTATATCCACACCGAGATATTCAGCAATCAAAGTAATAAATATACCACCTCCTATTATGCTATGCAGTCTCATCCCCCTAACCATAGCTAATAAATAACAACCCACACAATAAGGTATACTTACAGCGCTTTGTGGGTCTCGAATACACATATGGTAAAACAAATCCTGTTCATTTACCTTTTCCTTATTCTTACCTCTTTGTGTAATCGAATTAGCTAAAAACCTATGAATTACTCTTAACTCTGCTCTATCTATATCCAAATAAGAGTAATTTCCCCCTTTAAATCAGTGATGGCTAGTCATTTGACTCCATACACCATGCGTATCAAAATTTTCGTCTATCTTTCTACCATTTAGTATCAACCCTCTACAATCGGCATATGCTAAATCTTCAGGCGTATATATACATAAATCCTGAGCCATGTCTAGTAAAGATATGTGGCGCATCGAACCTCCTAACAAAAATCTAATAAAAGATCGATCGGTTAAACTAGCTACCCGATCATTTAATTCTATACTACACAACAATTCTTCACACCATACTTTATATACAGGTCTACGCATGTTGAATAACCGTACCCAATCGTTAAAAGTAGAATTACCATACCTCTGTGCAAGTAATTCCCTAATTGGCCCGGCCAATTCTACAGCTTCTAATGGTCCCCATTCTATGACCCTAGGTACTTCAACAGCTTTAGAATGAAGAGTATGCAAACCCCTTTGGTATTTTGGATAATCTATCCAAAGTCTGTCAAATCTCAGGTTCGGGTGCAAATCTTCCAAGTGCATATCAGAAAATGTCATGACTGGATGAGGTATATCTTGTTTGTAGTAGTTATCCACCTCCTGTTGTTCCGCATTCTCAGCAGGAGCATTGTGAGCTTGGGATGAAGGTTCACCCCTTTCAGTCTGCAAAATACATCAAACACAATTTTTGTGCATCCAAATATGCATTAGTGTCAGCAAAATCATCAATCAAAATAATTACAATGACATGATCAATTTATATCAAACTTAAGCTCATTTTCATATTTTCATCAAATCTACACTTTTTCAAATAAGCATATACGAAAATGTTCGCCAAGTTCATAAGCATTCAACTCAAATAACATGTCAAAATAATCATTACTAGCAATTAAACAAGTCTCAATTGGCATTATCTCTCAAAAATCAAGTTCATGAATTTTAGACTTGAAAAAGTCCACTTTAATTCTCAAAATCATGTTTAGGCTCAAAGTTTGGATCATTTAACTACCTAAACATGTTACACTACTTAATTTAGCAACAATTCATGACAAAAATCGGCCATAACCTGTTTATATCAAAAAGCCCCAAATTTGCTCAAGAACACAAACCCTAGATTACTCAAAATTTGAAGTTTAAGGCATCTAATCATGTTAAATAGCATCAATCTAGGTTATACAAGCATAATACATAAGCAATTTAAACATAATTACACTAAAAAGCATCAAAATCAAATTGGGTATAAAATTGCTCAAGAACACTAATTTTCGAATTAAATGGTGTTTAGGTGTAGAAATTTACCGTTTTTCTTGAGTAATTCCTTGATAGCATCCTTCTCAACATGATTTTAGTAAAAGATTTGAAGATTAACGGTCAAAAATTGCGAATTTGGTGTGTGTTTTTCGGGTTTTTTTGGGTTATTTTCGCAGTTTTTGTGGTGTGGGGATGTTCAACTGATCAGTTTTGGCGTTTTATTTTTTTCTGTATTTTGGTCCCTCCGCGAGTCGCGGTGTTTGACCCTTCAAACTCCGCGAGTCGCGGAGTTTGTATATATTTTTTTTATATATATCTTATACTAATTAAAACAATTAAGTAATTAATTTTAAAATTTTGTTTCCCTTGTTATTTAGGGCGAGGTCGTTTCGGATCGATGTCCTAGTCCGTCCTTCAACAAAATTTTAAAATTTGTCTTTTTCAAGCGATTGTTTTAAAAGCTTAGATTTTTGGTTTTTTTATGTTTTTGGCATACTTTAATTCAATAAGATTAAAAATAATGATAATAAAAGTTCTCGTCCCTCCCTTGGGTAAAGCAATTTCGGTTCAATGACCTAGTCTTCAACTTACGACGAATTTTAAAAATCATATTTTTAACTTAGCGAAATAAAGTAAATTTTTGTTTTTTAAATTCACACAACTTAAATATAAAATTCAAAATTAATATTAAAAATTCACACCAAACTTACAATTTAAAATGCATAAAAATAAAATTCATATTTTAAAAATTAAAAATTCACACCAAACTTAATTTAAAAATTCATATTATAAATTCACACCAAACTTATATTAATTTTTCAAATATTTACAATTTTAAATATATTGATTTTACAAAGTTTACAATATTAATTTAAGATTTATATATTAATCTTAAAAACATGGTAAAAATAAAATTAAAAATCTTTTTGGCTTTTTATCCCACTTTAATCAATCAAATATTATCAAAAATATGCGCCACTCTTTTCGGTAAAGTAATTTCGGTTCCAAGACCTAATTTAACTCATGACGAATTTTTGAAATATTTTGGGTTGATTGATTAAAGATATTTATACCTTAAGAATAAACGTTAAATTTCGCAGTGATGTAATAAATTTTTGAATGATATCCATAATTTCGGTCGCCAAACCTAATTTTATTCAATACCAATTTAATACTTTATAGCGAACAAATTAGCGTTTATTATCAAAAGGTTAAAAATAAAAATAAAAACAAAAAACTGTACAGACTTGCCTGTGAGATAGTATTCTTAGTTATACGATCTATCCCATTCATAAGATAGTCGGTTTAATTGGTTTTCCATGGCTACATAGGCGTAACCTCGAGCATTCAGTGTTTTTTCTTCTAAACATATGAACGGTCCGTCTCTGCATAAAGTAACAAATTCGGTATTTGAATAGGTTTGATTATTTGAACATTTACCTCCATGTGACCATTTTCCGCATTTGTGACATCTTTCAAGGTGTCGTGCTCTTCTTTTCGCTGTGGATTTTGATTTTCCTTTACCAAATTGTAACTTATTATCTTCGCATCTGGATTCTTTTCTTACTCCGTCCAATCTTTCTCTGATTACTGACACTATTTCACTCGGAAGTGTGTCATTATTACATTTAGTGATCAAAGCGTATAGCATTAGACCATGGTTTAGTTCACAGGCAGTCTTCATTTCCTAAAAAAAAATAAAAATTCAGAATGGGGGGAGAAGACTAGTTCTTTAGGGTCTGCTAGGAAAAGACCATTCGGGTTCCATTTTCGAGAACTACACGAAAACAGACAATCTAACTCTAACAGAAATACATATTATCCTTTAAAGACTTGATTCTCCCTACACTTAGTTAGCTGTGGTATCGAAATTGTGATTAATTTCGTTGTCAACTTCCATTGGACTATCTATGTAGTGTTTAACTCTGTGACCATTAACTTTAAATTCAATCCCATTTGAATTTATTAATTCTACTGTTCCGTATGGGAAAACTCTTTTGACTATGAATGGTCCAGACCATCTTGATTTTAATTTTCCAGGAAATAGCTTGAATCGTGAATTGAAAAGAAGAACTCTGTCTCCTTCTTTAAATTCTTTTAAACTTCTGATTCTTTTATCGTGCCATTTCTTCGTTCTTTCTTTATAGATTAACGAATTTTCGTATGCTTCATGTCTTAATTCTTCTAATTCGTTTAGTTGACTTAATCGTAGACGTCCAGCTTCATGTATATCAAGATTACATGTCTTCAAAGCCCAAAATGCTTTGTGTTCAATTTCTACTGGAAGATGACATGCTTTTCCATAAACAAGTCTAAAAGGTGTGGTTCCAATTGGAGTTTTGTAGGCTGTTCTAAAAGCCCAGAGTGCATCCTCCAATTTAATGGACCATTCCTTCGGATTTGATCCTACGGTTTTCTCTAGAATACGTTTTAAAGCTCGGTTAGTATTTTCAACTTGTCCACTTGTTTGCGGATGATATGTGGTGGAGATTTTATGAGTTACTCCATATCTTTTAAGAACTTTCTCAAGTTGATTATTACAGAAATGAGTACCCCGATCACTTATTAAAGCTTTCGGTGTTCCAAACCTTGCAAAAAGACATTTTAAAAAGTTGACTACAACTCGTGCATCATTAGTTGGGAGAGCTTGTGCTTTCGCCCATTTAGATACATAATCAATGGATACGAGAATATAGAGATTATTATGAGATTTTGGAAATGGACCCATAAAGTCAATACCCCAAATGTCAAATACTTCACATATTTGGATAACATTTTGTGGCATTTCATCACGTTGACTTATTTTTTCGGCCCTTTGACAAGCATCACAGGATTTGCAAAGAAGGTGTGCGTCTTTGTAAATTGTAGGCCAATGGAATCGAGCATCGTAAACTTTTCTTGCTGTTAGTTGAGGCCCATAATGCCCTCCTGTTGGTCCTGTGTGACAATGGTTTAAAATTTTACTAGCTTCATCTCCGAATACACATCGGCGTATTATTCCATCTGGACAACTTTTAAAAAGATGTGGATCTTCCCAGAAATAGTGTTTTATATCACTAAAGAATTTCTTTCGTTTTTGGTACGACAATCCTTTTTCAAGGAATCCACAAACTAAGTAATTTGCATAGTTTGCAAACCATGGAATTTCATTATAATCTATCTTCAATAGATATTCATCAGAAAAGTTGTCTTGTATGGCCGATTCATTTAGAATTTCTAATTCGGGATTTTCAAGACGAGAAAGATGATCAGCGGCGAGATTTTCTGCTCCTCTTTTATCTCGGATTTCAATATCAAACTCTTGTAAGAGTAAGATCCAACGGATTAATCTTGGTTTAGCATCTTGTTTCGAAAATAGGTATCTAAGAGCAGAATGGTCGGTATAGACCACCGTTTTTGCTAGAACGAGATATGAACGAAATTTGTCAAAAGCAAAGACAATAGCAAGGAGTTCTTTTTCAGTAGTTGTGTAATTTGTTTGTGCTCCTTGTAACGTCTTACTAGCATAATATATAGGTTGAAATCGTTTTTCAATCCTTTGTCCTAAAACGGCTCCCATTGCAAAATCACTTGCATCGCACATTAGTTCAAATGGTAGATTCCAATTTGGTGTTATCATGATCGGCACATTAGTGAGTTTCTCTTTAAGAATATTAAAAGATTTGATACATTCATCTGAAAAGATGAATAGAGCATCCTTTTCTAGGAGTTTATTCATAGGAGTGGCAATTTTAGAAAAATCTTTTATGAAACGTCGGTAAAAACCTGCATGCCCTAGAAAACTCCTAACTCCTCTAACATTGGTGGGATGTGGAAGTTTAGCAATTACATCTACTTTAGCTATATCCACTTCAATTCCTTCCTTTGAGATTTTATGTCCAAGAACGATGCCTTCTTTAACCATGAAATGGCATTTCTCCCAATTAAGTACTAGATTTGATTGTTCGTATCTAATAAGCATTCGTTTCAGATTAACTAGACATGATTCAAATGTATCACCGAAGACTGAAAAATCATCCATGAAAACTTCCATGCATTCTTCTATCATGTCGTGAAAAATCGCCATCATACACCTTTGAAAGGTTGAAGGGGCGTTGCAAAGTCCAAATGGCATGCGTTTGTAAGCAAAAGTACCATAAGGGCACGTGAATGTGGTTTTCTCTTGATCTTCGGGTGCTATTGGAATTTGAAAATATCCGAAAAATCCATCTAGAAAACAATAGTAACTATTTCCGGCTAATCTTTCCAACATTTGATCAATGAAAGGTAAGGGAAAGTGATCTTTTCTGGTGGCGTCATTTAATTTTCTATAATCAATACACACACGCCATCCTGTTACAGTCCTAGTAGGAATAAGCTCATATTTCTCATTTGTAATGACAGTCATGCCACCCTTCTTAGGCACGCATTGAACTGGGCTTACCCATGGACTATCAGAAATTGGATATATCAAACCTGCATCTAGCAGTTTAATAATCTCTTTCTTAACTACATCTTGCATATTAAGATTTAGTCTTCGTTGGCGTTGCACATACGTTTTATGACCTTCTTCCATAAGGATTTTATGTGTGCAATACGAAGGACTTATTCCTTTAATATCATGAATCTTCCATGCAATGGCTGGTTTATGAGCTTTCAACACAGAAATGAGTTGTGATTTCTCATTTTCAGTAAGAGAAGACGATATTATTACAGGTAATTCAGATTCACCATGTAAATAAGCGTATTCCAAATGGTTTGGAAGTGGCTTTAACTCTAATTTCGGAGGTTCTTCTATCGATGATTTATATCAATATATGTCTTCTTCTTTTAGCATTTGAATTTCTTCTGTTGTTGGTTCATATCCATTAGCTATAAGTGTAGCTAACATTTCAGCTTCATCAATTTGTTCAGTTCCTTCTCCTAAAGAACATTCTTCTGTTCCTTGTAATTCTGGAAATTCTTCTAATAATTCTGCATGTGCATCTATAGTTTGAATATAATAACATGTATCATCTGCAGATTGTGGTTGTTGCATTGCTCTATCAACTGAAAAGGTAACACTCTCGTCCTCTATACTTAGGGTCAATTTCTTACCGAACACGTCTATCATTGCTTTAGCCGTGTTTAAGAATGGTCTTCCTAATATGAGAGGAACTTGTCTTCTTCCATGTCCAGAACAATAAAATCTACTGGAAATACTAAAGTACCAACTTTAACTAGCATGTTCTCCATTATCCCTCTAGGATATTTTATTGGTCTATCAGCTAGTTGTATACTTATTCTGGTTGGTTTCAATTCTCCAAGGTCTAGTTTAGCGTATAGTGAATACGTCATTAGATTTATACTAGCACCTAAGTCTGCTAATGCTTCTATTGAACTAAGACTACCCAGAAAACATGGAATTGTGAAACTTCCTGGATCAGATAGTTTTTCTGGTATCTTATTCAACAGCACTGCTGAACAATTAGCATTCATAGTAACAGCCGAGAGTTCTTCCATTTTCTTTCTATTTGAGATTAGATCTTTCAAGAATTTAGCATATCTAGGCATTCCTGAAATCACATCAATGAAAGGAAGATTTACATTTATCTGTTTAAACATATCCAAGAATTTGGATTGCTCGGCTTCAAGTTTCTCTTTCTTCATTTTACTCGGGTAAGGAAGTGGTGGTTGGTATGGTTTAACATAAGGTTTAGCCTTAACTGTGTTATCTTCATTAACCTTCTCAACTACCGGTTCTTTTTCCTTATCCTGATCAGGTTGTGGTTCTTGTGGAGTAGGAATAGCTTCATCAGAAGTTACAGGTATTTCAGGTGGTTTAAGTGTTGTACCACTTCTTGTGGTAATGGCTTTAGCTGTTTCATTCCGGGGGTTAGCATTTGTATCACTAGGTAGACTTCCCGGTTTTCTTTCACCTATTAACCTTGCTAGGTTACTTACTTCTTGTTCCAAGTTTTGAATAGAAGCTTGTTAATTTCTAAATGCTTGAGCATTTTGTTCATTGGTTTGTTTTTGAGATGTGAAAAACTGCGTTTGAGTTTCAACTAGCTTCGTCATCATATCTTCTAAATTCGGCTTTTTATCATCGGGTTGTGGTGGTTTGTTTTGAAAATTAGGTCTTTGCTGATTGTAATTATTGTTGGACACTTGTTGATTGCTAGGACCTTGTTGGTTGTTGTATGGAATATTTCTGTTATAATTCTGGTTTTGATTGTAGATCGGTCTTGGCGGTTGATAATTATTCTGATAATTATTTCCAGGCCTTTGGTTTATGTATGAAATATTCTCTCTTTGTTCCATTGTTAATTCAATACTGAGACAATCTTTTGTCAAATGTGGTCCTCCACACTTCTCACAACTAATTCGTATTGAGTGAATATCCTTAGTCATCTTTTCCATTCGTCTCTCGACAGCATCTATCTTTGCGGAAATGGAATCTAAGTCATGGCTAGAATCGGCTCTAGCTGCTTTAGATGATCTAACGATATCTTTTTCTTGGTGCCACTCATGTGAGTGGGAAGCAGTGTTATCAATAATTTTGTAAGCATCAGTTTCGGTTTTCTTCATAATGGAACCACCAGCTGCTATATCTATGTCTTTCCTTGTGGTGATGTCGCATCCTTGGTAGAATATTTGTACTATTTAACAGGTGTCTAAACCATGTTGCGGACATCCTCTTAATAACTTTCCAAATCTTGTCCACGCCTCATATAGAGTTTCATTTGGCTTCTGTGTGAACGTAACAATTTCTCCTTGAAGTCTTACGGCTTTAGATGCCGGAAAGAATTGTTTAAGAAATTTTTCAACTAAAACGTCTCATGTATCAATCGCCCCTTCAGGTAACGATTCCAACCAATCTTTGGATTCTCCCTTTAAAGTCCAGGGAAATAACATGAGATATATATGTTCATCCTCAACTTCTCTTATTTTAAATAGAGTGCAGATCCTATTAAAGGTACGAAGATGTTCATTTGGATCTTCCTTCGGCGCACCACTAAATTGGTATTGATTAGTCACCATGTGTAGAATTTGTCCTTTGATTTCATAATCTGGCACATTAATGTCTGGATGAGTAATTGCGTGACCTTAGCCAGTGCGTTTAGCTCTCATTCGGTCTTCCATACTTAAAGGTTCCAGATTCTCCATAATTGAATTTGTTGAATCGGAATCACTAGAGGATTCTGATTTAATGGTTCGTTCCTCAACTGTAACATCCCGCCTTTTTCCGTTAAATTTATTTTTAACACCGTCTTTTTTTTTTAATAATACCTTTCGTTATTTAAATTCGTAGTTTCCGTCGACTAACGTTCATAATAATTCCGTCATTTAATTATAACATCTCTCGTTAACTTGCGTTTTAAAAATATTCGATCGGTTAAATCCCGCACCCGCTTCTAAACTCGAGGGACTAAAATTGACACGGGGCAAACTAGTTGACTAGGTCAACTAGTCCACCCCAATCACCACCATTCAATCACCTCCCTCTCTCCCTCTTTCTTTCTTTTTTCTCTCAAGAACACAAACATAATTCATCATCTAAATTCGGATCGGGAAGCAAACTTCAAAACAAATTACATATTCGTGATCCTCTCATCATCCTCTTCGATTTGGTACCAATTTCATCCATTTTGGGTAACATTTCTAAAACTCTAGATTTCTCTAAATTCGTGTTTTTGACTTGAAATTGTGTTAGTTAGTGTCTATGGCTCGTGTATAATATGAATATATGTTTTGTTTGCTCGATTTGTTGATTTGGAGTAACTAGTATGAACTTTGAAATGAGTGTGCTTAATCTTTGATTTTGGATGATTAAATGTTGTTTAATTGTTAAAGTTCATGTATTAAATGTGTTACTAGCATCATTAGCTTCATTTGATGTGTAGGTTGATTAAGAAAACTTCAAAAGCATGATTATTGATTTTGAGATGTTTGACTAGGGTTTGATAGTTCTTGACATGAATTTTTGGATGCTTGAATGCCATGGAATGTTAATTGTTAGTGTTTAGTTGTAATGTATGCCTCATTACCTTCAAAACGGTATATCATATGTGAGAATTGGATTCCCGAAACTCAAAATGCATTTGATGAACTTGAAAATTTGAAAATAGACTTTTATTGATTACTTGACGAGAAATCGGTTGTTGAAAATGATGTTTTTGATTGATGATACATGTTTAGTTGTGTTCCTTGTCAAAAGAGCTTTCCAACGGTACAAGATACGCCTTCTAGTTGTTTACGGTTTGCGTTTTATGGTTGTTTGAAGTTTTGACCAAGACTTGAACATTTGAAACTGACCAGGTACCAGGCCACGCCTAATGTCGCGGCGCGACACCTCTGGCCGCGGCGCAGCATATGCCGTGGTCAGATTCTGACCTACTTTGTCAAATTTCGAAAAATGTTTGCTATGCTACGCACCTCCGATTAACATGTAACTTGGCCAACATGCTCATATATGACTTCTAAGCTTAGAAAAATAGTTCGGAACCCGACCCGAACGTGTTGACTTTTTCGTTGACTTTGACCAAGTTTGACTTTTAGTCAAACTTAACCAAACTTTTATACAATCGTTCTAACATGCTTTTATACTTGATTCTTGCATGAAACTTGACAACGTGATTCACATGCTATACTTAATCGAGTCGTAACGAGCCATAGGACTAATTGAACACATTTCACCCGACCTTGTGTCGTAACCGGTTAATTGATATAACTTACTTGTTTAGGTCAAGGCTAAGCAACTTTCATGCACACGTTTACTTTGTGAAGTACATTTATACTCGTGCACTCGAGGTGAGATCATAGTCCCACCTTTTCAACAACTTTTTATACCTTTAAATTGTGGGCTGAGAAACATATACTTTGTTACATTTTGTACTACTTACTTTTATACTTTGAACACAAGTACAAGGAAAACAAACATTCCACAGCGAGTTAGAACAAAAATCCTCAATTCGATTATCATTAGTTACACTTGCAGGGTGTAAGCGAGAACTTATATTGTGTGGCCATACGGGTTTGACAAACCCTCATTTCGGACGGTTCGCTACCGTCTACGGATGAAATATATTTTTGAGAATCAGTGTTTGTTCTAGCACTATGGATGGGGTATACAATGGAGGAAACGTTAAGTCTTGATAATTGGGTGCTCGCGAACAATACTTTTGGAATGCAAACGATTTTGATAATCAACTATGGGAATACTAAATCTTGTGGTTCAAAAACAACGTTTACAAACACCTATGATTTCACCAACGTTTTTCGTTGACAGTTTTCTATATGTTTCTCAGGTTCATACGTGGCTATTTGATACATGCTTCCGCGTACACTCATACTTGCTTGGGGTCAAGCATACATGCATACACTTTGATTACTTGCTTGGAGTCAAGCATACTTACATACGCTAGTGATAGCACCGTTGGATTCAAACATTTTTTTTTTACATACTTACGCTATTTATAGCAACCGTGACTTTCAACTTATATTATGTCGCAAGTTTATTTCATTTATACATTATACTTTTGTAAACTTAAACTTGTTGTCGATCCGTTTGGTAAACTAAACTTTGTAAGTCTTGTACTTTTCAAATGAATGCGACATAATTTTGGTCAAACGAGTCTCATATAGGGACTACGACCACGTAACGGGACCTAAGTAGTCGGCGCCGTCAATGACGATTTGGACGGGTCGTTACAGATGGTATCAGAGCGTTGGTTGTAGGGAACTAGGACGTGCATTAGTGTGTCTAACAGAGTCGTTAGGACGCATTAGTGAGTCTAGACTACAACCGGATAGTTAGCCATTGCATTCTGACATACATTTGCTATAGATAGCACTTACTTGACTACTTGTGCATTATACTTGAATCATTCTTAGGCAAACTTTTTAATGGTACCCAACCTTCATCATACGAACTCGTATTCCGCCACTTTTTGGTAACACACGTAAATTCATGATTCATACACGTATGGATGACGACGACTTCATTAGTCACACTTGTTCGGGAACTCTGTCTCCCGGATTGTTATTTGCCACCGTTTCAACTTACTATCGGTTTCCCACTGGTGTTTCTTACTATCTACTTTTTGGTGTTACTACCATCACTACTCTAGGTGAGTATCGTCATCAACATTTATCACTACGGTTGCGTGCTACTCGTTATCATGACTCGTTACTCTTTTCATACCTAAATACATTATTGTTTGAATCGAACCGATTTGACGTTAACAATCATTTATACATTTCTCGCGGGGAAACGCTTCTTTAGAGTTGTAGAAACTATTTCGATTTAATACGAGTCACGTTTGAGACGTCGTTACATTTTGTTCATTTTAGATTTTCGCGATGACACGAACTTGAATCTATAGAGTGATGTGGGAATGGAGGTATGAGTTAGCGTAATATAACGACACTCGATCAACGTGGTTATATTACGGTAAGACATACCAAAGTTCTAGTGACACGTGATGGTGGTTAGACTCGATCAACCTAAACACCACCATGTGCCATGTACATGACTTCATCTTTTCATGGTTGGACATCCGAAAACTCCGAGAATATTTATAACAACCATACCGGGGACACACCTTCAATTATTGTCAAATTATATTTATGCTTCCGAATGAATTACCGATTCCATTCGACTTCAACCGTATGTCACACGGGTATACTAGCTCGTTCTCGCTCAGTCTTATTGACTAACTACAATTTACTCGTTATGCTCACATCGGGGCGGAAACTTCTCTTGCATCACCCTCGTAATTCCGGTTCAGGAAATCTTTATTTTAAACTTTCAATGGAGGGAGGGACTCTCCACGTAATACTAGTATTCACCTCGAGGGTGAATAGTTCCGACGAACGTTTTTGGAAACCGATGAATCTTCCGCGACGCGAATTTTCTTGAGAAACTTTTCCTAGCTAACGTTTTCAATTCCTAGCAAACTTGTTCAATATGCCTTAGGGAAATGTACCCCGTTTCGGATCGAGATCCTCGTTTCACTTCTAGATTTTGGAGTACCTTACAAAAAGCCTCGGGACCCCGTTTAGACATGAGTACCGCGTACCATCCACAACCCGACGGACCGAACAAACATACGATTCAAACCTTGGAAACCATAAAACGAATTTGCGTTATCAACTTCAATTTACTTGAGAAAAGTAGTTTCCTTTAGCCGAATTCTCTTACTACAATAATTTTCATTCGAGTATTAACGTCACACTTTTCGAGGACCCGTATAGCCGCTATCATCGTTTTCTTAATCGTTGAACCAAAGTAGGTGACAAGCGAACCACCGGACCCGAAATCATTCATGAAACAACCGGAAAATTTTTCAATTCCAAGAAAGACCCAACACGACTCGTTGTCGCCAAATGAGCTACGCCGATTTAGACGTAAACATTTCAAATTCCACGTGGGAAACCGCGTCACGTTAAGAGTCGCACCTTGGAAAGGTGCAATCCGTTTCGGGAAAACGTAGGAAGCTAAATCCGCGATATTTTGATCCTTTAAATTCTTGGGGTGTTTTGGACCCGTCGCTAGCCGTTTAGACTTTTCCGACTCATTTTGGGTCTCCGTTTATCCTACATTCGATGTATCAACTCAAAGACGTGTTTTGCGAAACGAGAACTTGTTATCTCCTTTGATGAACTCACTATCGACGATAACCCTCACTTCCTAGGAGGACCGGTTGAAACCATGAATCATGGAAGCCAAACCTTAAAACAACATATGATCCCGACCGTCAAAATTCGTGGAAATACTAGAACGTACTTCTCCCTCATTCGTAGAATTGGCAACACAAGATCTCGAGGAAGATTCAACAACTACTACTTCCAACTAAATTTCGGGACGAAATTTCTTTTAAGGTGTAGGTAATGTAACATCCCGCCTTTTTCCGTTAAATTTATTTTTAACACCGTCTTTTTTTTTTAATAATACCTTTCGTTATTTAAATTCGTAGTTTCCGTCGACTAACGTTCATAATAATTCCGTCATTTAATTATAACATCTCTCGTTAACTTGCGTTTTAAAAATATTCGATCGGTTAAATCCCGCACCCGCTTCTAAACTCGAGGGACTAAAATTGACACGGGGCAAACTAGTTGACTAGGTCAACTAGTCCACCCCAATCACCACCATTCAATCACCTCCCTCTCTCCCTCTTTCTTTCTTTTTTCTCTCAAGAACACAAACATAATTCATCATCTAAATTCGGATCGGGAAGCAAACTTCAAAACAAATTACATATTCGTGATCCTCTCATCATCCTCTTCGATTTGGTACCAATTTCATCCATTTTGGGTAACATTTCTAAAACTCTAGATTTCTCTAAATTCGTGTTTTTGACTTGAAATTGTGTTAGTTAGTGTCTATGGCTCGTGTATAATATGAATATATGTTTTGTTTACTCGATTTGTTAATTTGGAGTAACTAGTATGAACTTTGAAATGGGTGTGCTTAATCTTTGATTTTGGATGATTAAATGTTGTTTAATTGTTAAAGTTCATGTATTAAATGTGTTACTAGCATCATTAGCTTCATTTGATGTGTAGGTTGATTAAGAAAACTTCAAAAGCATGATTATTGATTTTGAGATGTTTGACTAGGGTTTGATAGTTCTTGACATGAATTTTTGGATGCTTGAATGCCATGGAATGTTAATTGTTAGTGTTTAGTTGTAATGTATGCCTCATTACCTTCAAAACGGTATATCATATGTGAGAATTGGATTCCCGAAACTCAAAATGCATTTGATGAACTTGAAAATTTGAAAATAGACTTTTATTGATTACTTGACGAGAAATCGGTTGTTGAAAATGATGTTTTTGATTGATGATACATGTTTAGTTGTGTTCCTTGTCAAAAGAGCTTTCCAACGGTACAAGATACGCCTTCTAGTTGTTTACGGTTTGCGTTTTATGGTTGTTTGAAGTTTTGACCAAGACTTGAACATTTGAAACTGACCAGGTACCAGGCCACGCCTAATGTCGCGGCGCGACACCTCTGGCCGCGGCGCGGCATATGCCGTGGTCAGATTCTGACCTACTTTGTCAAATTTCGAAAAATGTTTGCTATGCTACGCACCTCCGATTAACATGTAACTTGGCCAACATGCTCATATATGACTTCTAAGCTTAGAAAAATAGTTCGGGACCCGACCCGAACGTGTTGACTTTTTCGTTGACTTTGACCAAGTTTGACTTTTAGTCAAACTTAACCAAACTTTTATACAATCGTTCTAACATGCTTTTATACTTGATTCTTGCATGAAACTTGACAACGTGATTCACATGCTATACTTAATCGAGTCGTAACGAGCCATAGGACTAATTGAACACATTTCACCCGACCTTGTGTCGTAACCGGTTAATTGATATAACTTACTTGTTTAGGTCAAGGCTAAGCAACTTTCATGCACACGTTTACTTTGTGAAGTACATTTATACTCGTGCACTCGAGGTGAGATCATAGTCCCACCTTTTCAACAACTTTTTATACCTTTAAATTGTGGGCTGAGAAACATATACTTTGTTACATTTTGTACTACTTACTTTTATACTTTGAACACAAGTACAAGGAAAACAAACATTCCACAGCGAGTTAGAACAAAAATCCTCAATTCGATTATCATTAGTTACACTTGCAGGGTGTAAGCGAGAACTTATATTGTGTGGCCATACGGGTTTGACAAACCCTCATTTCGGACGGTTCGCTACCGTCTACGGATGAAATATATTTTTGAGAATCAGTGTTTGTTCTAGCACTATGGATGGGGTATACAATGGAGGAAACGTTAAGTCTTGATAATTGGGTGCTCGCGAACAATACTTTTGGAATGCAAACGATTTTGATAATCAACTATGGGAATACTAAATCTTGTGGTTCAAAAACAACGTTTACAAACACCTATGATTTCACCAACGTTTTTCGTTGACAGTTTTCTATATGTTTCTCAGGTTCATACGTGGCTATTTGATACATGCTTCCACGTACACTCATACTTGCTTGGGGTCAAGCATACATGCATACACTTTGATTACTTGCTTGGAGTCAAGCATACTTACATACGCTAGTGATAGCACCGTTGGATTCAAACATTTTTTTTTTACATACTTACGCTATTTATAGCAACCGTGACTTTCAACTTATATTATGTCGCAAGTTTATTTCATTTATACATTATACTTTTGTAAACTTAAACTTGTTGTCGATCCGTTTGGTAAACTAAACTTTGTAAGTCTTGTACTTTTCAAATGAATGCGACATAATTTTGGTCAAACGAGTCTCATATAGGGACTACGACCACGTAACGGGACCTAAATAGTCGGCGCCGTCAATGACGATTTGGACGGGTCGTTACATCAACAATCTCTGTTTGAATGATTGGTGGTTCCGGAGGAAAATTTAATGGTTCAGGATCTATGAATCGTCCCTGAATATTCTCCGGATTCTCAATTGTGAGGTCGGGTTCAAAAAATGGATTATCGGAAATTTGAACTGGAGTACTTGGTCGACTGGATGACGATTCTAAAGAAAAATCAACGGCGGTAATATTTGCTAAATGTCTTGATCTAGTTACAGGTGGTGAACGTACAAAAGGTGGTGAACGTCTTGCTCGGTGCATTCACTGAATATCCTATTAGTTTTTAAAAAGAAAGAAAAATTATATAAGTTATCCAATTAATAGACTTTTCTGATTTTGCCCACGTTTCGAATAGCCAAAAGATGCAGCAGAGGGACAGGATTCGTTTGGTCTCAATATAATTGAGGACTGTTTGGCTCCAATAACCCGGTCCACGTACAAATCCAACTATTACTACGAACCAGAAAATTTTGATGTCTATCAATTTAACCACTTAAAATAAATTTTCGTAATTTTAAGAAATTTAGATAAGAAGTAGAATAAAAATCTATGTCCTAAAACTAGAATAACGAGAAATAAGAAAGAAAAAGAGTGCGTCGGAAAAAGATCGAAAAATAAAAATAAGAAAGAAAAAGAGTGACTTATAGAACTTAAAAACACTCGACTAACCCAACCTTATTACTATCACTAACTTAAAATTATAATCGCAAATTGAGATTACTAATTGGAATGATAATTGATACATAGGTAAAAGGTGTCTAAAAATATTAAAGCTTACAAGAAAAATTATATCTCAAATGGCAATAACTTAAAAAGAAACTAAAACTTAAAAAGGCGTCGCAAAATTCTAAAGCACCTAAATCTTAGTCTAAAGAAAAAGCACTTAAGGAATTTTACGGCAAAGCCTAAAAATCTAGAAGTAAAAAAAAAATAACTATGGCAAAAACTATATCTAAATACGAGCGAAAAATACAAATATTACGCTAAAATAATTAAAAAGGGAGAAAATATAAAAATATACAAAAAGTTGTAAAAAGTACAATTTTTATAAAAATATTATTTTTATATTATTTATTTATTAAAACTAGTAATTTTACATTTATTAAACTAATTTAACTAAATATATAAATTAAATAAAAAGAAACTTAAAACTAATTATAATAATAATAAGTAATTAGGGTTAATAATAATAATAATTAATAATTACCCCGTATTTAATGCCTGATTAGGGTTTCTGTCGGCGTGTCAGAGTGTCTTCGCGAGTCGCGGTATTCGAAGCTGCAAACTCCGCGAGTCGCGGGGTTCCAATTTTCAGATGACAGGTTGATTAAAATTCGACGAGTTTTTTTTATATTCTGTTTTATATTTTCTGTTTAAATGGAAATATTTATATAATAAAAACTTATATTTAAAAACTAAAATAAAAATAGAACTACTTTATAATTTTAAAAATATCTTAAAAATAGATTTATATATATATTAAATTTTTTTCAGTTTTTTTTATAAAAATATTTAAATAAAATTATATTTTTATAAAATAAAAATAAAGAAACTTTATAAACTTAAATATTTAACAAAATCTTAAAAAAATATATATAAATTTTTGTTTTCTTTTTATATTTTCGAATAATTAAAAACGTATTTTTACAAAAGTGAATTTTAATAAAAGTAAACTAAAAATAAAAATCTTTTTTTTGTTTTTAAAAAAAAATTTAGCGTTACGCTTCCGGCTTTTAAGCTAGATTGTTCCCCGGCAGCGGCGCCAAAAATAACTTGATGTCGTGCGAGGTGTATATAAAATAGCTTTATATTTTACAAGGAAATACTATTAAATACGATACAATTTTACACAAGATATTTATTTATTTATAGAATGGATATACTTAAACCTTGCTACAACACTTATAGGCAGTGTACCTAATCGTACAGTAGTGTAGTTTTTAGTAAGTCCGGTTCGTTCCACAGGGAAAATCTTTAAACAAAGCTTAACGCTATATTAGTTTACTTTTATAAAAATACAAATATATATATATAAGTAATATTATTATTATAAAGGGGGTTTTTACCGTTTAATGACCGGTTTGTCGATTTTAAAACTTTAGTCGCAGTTAAAACCAAATGTAAAATATTAAATAAATAAAAGACTTAATTTAAAGCGTAAAGTAAATAACGATAATGAAATTGCGAATAATAAAAGTGCGATAAAATAAACTTGCGATTAAAAAGTACGATAATTAAAAGTGCAATTAAATACAATAACAATAAATAAAAGTGTTATAATTAGAAGTGCAATTAAATATAAAATAAAAGGAATTAAATATGAAATAAAAGAATTATGCTTATTTAAACTTCCATAATCATGATGTTTGACGTGTTGATTTTAGTTTTATGCCCATGGGTTAATTGTCCTTTGTCCTGGATTATTTAATATGTCCGTCTGGTTTTTGTCCATAACAGTCCATCAGTCATAAATATAAAGTGCGAGTGTCCTCGTCAAATTATCCTTATACCCGAAGTCAAATATTCCAACTAATTGGGGACTTAAACTGTAACAAGGTTTTATTACTTTGTTTAATAATTACACCAGGATGTCGACTTAGTGTAACCCAAGGTTTTAATACTTTGTTAACAATTATGTCAAGTGTCCTTGTACATAATTTCACCCCTGTTTTAATAATTCTAGTGGCTATTAATCCATTCCCGTGTCCGGTTAAATGAACGATTATTCGTACATATAAATATCCCACCCATCGTGTCCGATCGAGTGTATATGGTTATTTATAGGGACGTCCAATTGTAAATCTTTATATTAAAATTAACAAACTATCATTTAGTTAAACAAATATAAAGCCCATTAATAGCCCATAGTCTAATTTCCACAAGTGTTGTTCTTTTGTCCAAACCCCAATTATGGTACAAAGCCCAATTACCCAATTATAGTAATTAGCCCAACATCATGATTACTTCGTTTTAAATAAGCATAATAATAACTTAGCTACGAGACATTAAATTAAAAAGGTTGAACATAACTTACAATGATTAAAAATAGCGTAGCGTTACACGGACAGAATTTTGACTTACACCCTTACAACATTCGCTAGCATACCCTTATTATTAGGATTTAAAATTAAAATTAAAATTAAAATTAAAATATAAATATAAATATTACGTATAGATATAGAGAGATTGATATATTGGATGATAAAAATGATCAGAATTCGTTGGGTTTTATAGGGATTTTCGTATTTGGCTGCTCCGCGAGTCGCGACATTTTTGGCCTCCATACTCCGCAACTCGCGGAGTTCGTAATTCCAGCTCACAAAGGTTTGTCTTTTAATTTGCCGACGTTTTATAAATATATTATAATATATATATTAATTTTAAGAATTAATTATATATTATATTATATTTATATACATAGTTAACTTGTAATTTTTAGTCCGTTGCGTCGAGCGTTGAGAGTTGACTCTGGTCCCGGTTCCGGATTTTCGAACGTCCTTGCGTACAATTTAATATCTTGTACTTTGCGTTTTGAATCTTGTACTCTTGTAATTTCGAGACGTTTCTTATCAATAATTGGAACCTCTTTGATTGTATTTTGTACTTTTGAGCTTTTTGGTCGTTTGCGTCTTCAATTCGTCGAATCTGTCTTTTGTCTTCACCTTTTATTATTTAAACGAATATCACTTGTAAATAGAACAATTGCAACTAAAAGCTTGTCTTTCTTGAGGAATAATGCTATGAAATATATGTTCGTTTTTAGCATTATCAAATATTCTCACACTTGAGCGTTGCTTGTCCTCAAGCAATATAGTCTTGAAATACTAGAATCACTTCTTTATTCTTCACACTTTGTACATCAGTGATTTCTATACGGCGGTATAAACAATGGTAGTAACGATATGGTTTACAGTCCCACATGACTATAAAAATTTAGATCCTTTAAGGAAATTGGATCTTTATGAAAACATTTGATCTTTTGAAAATTAAATCTAGCTTTTACCCTAGATAAGTTTTCCGGAATAACCCTTCACCGGTGTTTGCAAATTATTTTTGTGGGGTTGGTGGGTTTCATATTTGAAAATTTTAGCTCAAAACTTATGGTTTTGTGTCACCCACTTGCTAACCTTGTATTAGGAAATCAACACATCCAGTTTACTTGTCCCGTATATTACCTTTCGGTAAACTACCGTCTGGTTGTAAAGGAAAGCGTTGAACAAGCAACTGTTAAGGCAATGTCCCCTGACATGCTTTTAATTATGGTCTATAACGTGTCGGACGCAATTACTATCCTTGGTAGGAGCAATAGTAAAGCTCACCCTTATGATTTTTCGGTCTGGCACAAGGTCCTGTCTTTGACCATGCTATGCAACCACCGTTCTTACGGTTGACACCCGATTTGGTTCAGGTGACCTAATGAATTCCAGGTAAATTCCTAGGATTTTACGTTCAATGGTAATGAACGCATTGAAAATGGGTTTTTAGAAAACAAATCGGTTTGTAATTTTGATCTAAATATTTTCTCGTTCAAGCTCGAGTTTAGATATCATCGAATTCCATGAGTTTGTAATTCTCAATCTTTAAGGTCAATCTCTAGGATTGAGTAATATCAGTCTTAAAAGCTGATTTTTGATCTTTAAGGAGATTATCCTTTCTGGGGATCTGATTCATTAGTCTTATCAAGCTAATTTGCACGGTGCCCCCCCCCCCCCATTTTACGAGATAAATTCTTCTCATGGTTAGGATAAATCTGACCACTTGGCGACCCTGTTTAATGCTGAGGTCCGTGGATTTCCTGCTGATTTTAGTGATGACTTTTCTAGATTTTTCGTCAACCTACAGCTGGTCTGGACGACAACTTCCTGACCTAAATCAAGAAGCGCGTTTCTTTTTCGGAAGACTTTACTTCCTTTTAATGATGGAATTGATTCATCGTGTAGATCCATCTCTTCTTTTCTTTCATCGGGTAAAACGGTTAATTATGGTTCAAAACAAAAGTATTTTCAATTATTTGTTACAGAAATATGTGACATATGTTTCAAAGTCATGCGATCGCATGGCCAGCTGGGACAGCTCAACTTTGGTTGTTTTCTTCTTGCCGACGGTTTTATATAATAATATAATATGTATATAATTTTAAGAATTAATTATATATTATATTATATTCATGTGCATTGTTGACTTGTAATTTTTAGTCCGTTGCGTCGAGCGTTGAGAGTTGACTCTGGTCCCGATTCCGGATTTTCGAACGTCCTTGTGTACAATTTAATATCTTGTATTTTGCATTTTGCGACTTGTACTCTTGTAATTTTGAGACGTTTCTCATCAATAATTGAAACCACTTTGATTGTACTTTTGTACTTTTGAGCTTTTTGGTCGTTTGCGTCTTCAATTCGTCGAATCTATCTTTTGTCTTCACCTTTTATTATTTAAACGAATATTACTTATAAATAGAACAATTGCACCTAAAAGCTTGTCTTTCTTGAGGGATAATGCTATGAAATATATGTTCGTTTTTAGCATTATCAAATATTCCCATACTTGAGCGTTGCTTGTCCTCAAGCAATATAGTCTTGAAATAAAAATACTAGAATCACTTCTTTTATTCTTCACACTTTGTACATCAGTGATTTCTATACGGCGGTATGAACAATGGTAGTAACGATGTGGTTTACAGTCCCACATGACTATAAAAATTTAGATCCTTTAGGAAATTGGATCTTTTATGAAAACATTTGATCTTTTGAAAATTAAATCTAGCTTTTACCCTAGATAAGTTTTCTGGAATAACCCTTCACCGGTGTTTGCAAAATGTTTTTGTGGGTTTCAGATTTGAAAATTTTAGCTCAAAACTTGCGGTTTTGTGTCACCCACTTGCTAACCTTGTATTGGGAAAGCAACACGTCCAGTATACTTGCTCCGTATATTACCTTTCGGTAAACTACCGTCCGGTTGTAAAGGAAAACGTTGAACAAGCAACTGTTAAGGCAATGTCCCCTGACATGCTTTTAATTATGGTCTATAACGTGTCGGATGCAATTACTATCCTTTGTAGGAGCAATAGTAAAGCTCACTCTTATGGTTTTTCAGTCTGGCACAGGGTCCTGTCTTCGACCATGCTATGCAACCACCGTTCTTACGGTTGACACCCGATTTGGTTCAGGTGACCTAATTAATTCCAGGTGAATTCCTAGGATTTTACGTTCAATGGTAATGAACGCATTGAAAATAGGGTTTTCAGAAAACAAATCAGTTTGTAATTTTGATCAAAATATTTTCTCGTTCAAGCTCGAGTTTAGATATCATCGAATTCCATGAGTTTGAATTCTCAATCTTTAAAATTCAATCTCTAGGATTGAGTAATATCAGTCTTAAAAGCTGATTTTTGATCTTTAAGGAGATTATCCTTTCTGGGAGTCTGATTCATTAGTCTTATCAAGCTAATTTGCACGGCGCCCTCCCCATTTTACGAGATAGATCCTCTCATGGTTAGGATAAGTCTGACCACTTGGCGACCCTGTTTGATGCTGAGGTCCGTGGATTTTCAGCTGATTTTCGAGAAAACTTTTCAAGGTTTTTCGTAGACTCTACAACTGGTCTGGACGACAACTTCCTGACCTAAATCAAGAAGCGCGTTTTTTTTTCGAAAGACTTTACTTCCTTTTAATGATGGAATTGATTCATCGTGTAGACTCATCTTTCTTTCAAATATATTACAGTTTTCCGGGTAAAACAGTTAATTTTGTCCAAAACAAAAGTATCTTCAATTATTTGTACACAAATATGTGATATATGTTCAAAATAACTTGGTAAATTTTTTCCACACTTGGCTTTTATTTTCCTTTTTATTGTCCTCTATTCCATTTTAAATGAATTCTAACATTTTGGTTTGTTTTTCAATTTATGTCCTTTCCGAGGTAACAATAATTCCGGTATTAACACCTAGTTTTATCGTTCATAAATATGTATAAACATGATTTTGAATTCATTTATTTGAAAAATTTTGAAAAATTTTACTAGAATTGGGTAGTCAGTATATAAGACTAGGGTTGTTCTTTATTATCAGAGAGCACTAGATTCTAATACAACTACTGCGTTACTAGTATTTTTAATGGTAACCAAGTGTATAAGTTAAAAATTTTAAAAATCCGAAATAATTTAATCCCTTCCCACACTTAAGATCTTGCAATGCCCTCATTTGCAAGAAATCAGTAACAATTTTAAATTATTGAGGGTGATTAGCGTAGAAAAATGATTAAATTTTACCAAAGTTTCCAAACATATTGGCGTTTGTTTGCTGAATGAAAAATGGTGCACATCATTTGTTCATTCCGTCTTGTTGTTACATCACATTTGTTTTTCGTTTTGTCGTCAAAATTAGTAGCTTTTGCTGAACTTAATGCCAGTCTTTGAAAATGCGTTGTTTTACTCTTTGGATCAGATGCTCCCTAACTGAGTTAACTAGTTGGACCCTTTCTAAAGGCTCCCAATCGATTACCCTTGGCACTTCTACATTTTTCGGTATCAGTTTGAATTTGTTACTTTGATATGTTGGGTAATCTCTTCAGCTTCTATCAAATCTCAGATTAGGATGCAACGTGTGTTCAGGAATCGTTGGGTATTCTACTGGCGGATGCATCAGAAATACTATAAAGGCATCAACAAATTGTAGCGGATCATAATAAGGTACGTGTTGATCAGGTTGCTGTTGTTGTTCCTGTTGTGGTTCTTGTTCGGATTCTGGCTCGTATTGCATTTCTGGTTCAGTTTCTGGAGCAGGTTGTCTAGATGATGATGATGCACCATCAGTATTAGTAAATCTCTGCAAAACACATTAAACACAAAATTTGTGCATCCAAATATGCATTAGTGTTAGCAAAATAATAACTTAAAATAATTATAATAACATGTTCAATCAAAATTAAACTTATACACATTTTCACAATTTTAACAATTCTACACTTTTTCAAATAAGCATATATGAAAATGTTTACAAAGTTCATAAGCATTCAACTCAAATAACATGTTAAAATAACCATTACTAGCAATTAAACAAGTTTCAAATGGCATTTATATCAATTTAATCAAGTTCATGAATTTTATACCTAAAAAGTCTACTTTAATTCTCAAAAATCATGTTGGATCAAAGTTTGGATCATTTAGCTACCTAAACATGTTACACTACTTAATTTAGCAATAATTCATGACAAAAATCGGCCATAACCTGTTTATATCAAAAAGCCCCAAATTGCTCAAGAACACAAACCCTAGATTCCTAAAAATTTTGAAGTTTTTAGCTTCAAATCATGTTAAATAGCATCAATCTAGGTTATACATGCATAAAATACTAACAATTTAACTCTAATTACACTAGAAATTAACAAAATCAAATTAGGTAAAATATAGCTCAAGAACACTAAAAATCAAATTTAAAGAGGTTTAGGGGTGAAATTGTTACCCTTCTTGATAGACTTCTTATCAAATTCATGATTAGAGCGGATTATAGCGAGAAATTTGGTTGGTTTTGGTGAAAAATTGGTGATTTTAGGGTGAGATGTGTGTGTTTTTTCGTATGTGTGTGTGAGTATGGAATGGGAGAGAAAGCAGCTCGCTGGAGCTTTTGTTTCTGGCCTGATTTCGACCTCCATGCGATCGCATGGCTTACAAGGGTAAATCCCATGCGATCGCATGGGTCCCTGTACTTTTTTTTATATATAAAAACCTTATACTAATAAAACATATAATTAATTAAAAATTAAAATTTTTGTTTCTTTTTAGGATGAGGGCGTTTCGGATCGTTGTCCTAGTCCGTCCCTCGACAAAATTTTAAAATTTGTCAATTCAAAGCTCAGTTTTAAAAGCAAAGATTTTTGGGTTTTTTTTAGATGTTTTTGGCATACTTTAATTCAATAAGATTAAAAATAATGATAATAAAAGTTCTCATCCCTCCCTTAGGTAGAGCAATTTCGGTTCAACGACCTAGTTTTCAACTCGCGACGAATTTTAAAAATCAATTTTTTAACTTAGTGAAAATAAAGTAAATTTTTATTTTTAAATTCACACCAAACTTAAATTTAAAATGCATAAAATTAAAAATTCATATTATAATCAATTTTATACATACAAACTTATATTAAAAATATTAATTTTTCAAATAGGTACAAACTTAAATATATTGATTTTTAAAAAAAAAATTACAATATTAATTTAATATTTATATATTAATTTTAAAAACATAGTAAAAATTAAAAATTAAAATCTTTTTGGTCTTTTATCCCACTTTAATCAATCAAATATTATCAAAAATATACGCCCCTCTTTTCGGTAAAGTAATTTCGGCTATATTACCTAGTTTTACTCCTGATGAATTTCTGAAATATTTTGGGTTGATTGATTAAAGAAATTTATACCTTAAGAATAAACGGTAAATTTCGCAGTGATGTAATAAATTTTTGTATGATATCAATAATTTCGGTTACGCATACCTAATTTTATTGAATACCAATTTAATACTTTATAGCGAACGATTCAGCGTTTATTATCAAAAGGTTAAAAGCAATAAAAATAAAAATAAAAACTGTACATACTTACCTGTGAGAAAGAATTCTCAGAGACCTGCTTTAGCCCACTCATAAGATAGTCGGACTAATTGGTTTTCCATAGCTACATAGGCATAACCTCGAGCATTCAACGATTTTTCTTCGAAACATATGAACGGTCCTTCTCTACATAAAGTAACGAACTCGGTATTGGAATGTGTCTGATTCGTCGAGCATTTTCCTTCGTGTGACCATTTTCCGCATTTGTGACATCTTTCAAGGTGTCGTGCTCTTCTTTTCGCTGCGGATAATGATTTTCCTTTACCAAAATGTAACTTATTATGATCGTTTCTGAGTTCTTTTCTTACTCCGTCCAATTTGGCTCTTATTACTGATACAAAGTCACTCGGGAGTGTGTCATTATTACGTTTAGTGATCAAAGCGTGTAGCATTAGACCGTGGTTTAGTTCACAGGAAGTCTTCATATCGTAAAACCTAAAAAAAATAAAAATTCAGAATGGGGGAGAAGACTAGTTCTTTAGGGTCTGCTAGGGAAAGACCATTCGGATTCCATTCTCGGAAACTACACGAAAACAGAAAATCTAACTCTAACAGAAATACATATAACCCTAAAAAGATTCTCCCCACACTTAGTTAGCCGTGGTGTCGAAATTGTGATTAACTTCGTTGTCAACTTCCATCGGACTATCTATGTAATGTTTAACTCTGTGACCATTAACCTTAAATTCAATTCCATTTGAATTTATTAACTCTATTGTTCCGTACGGGAAAACTCTTTTGACTATGAATGGTCCAGACCATCTTGATTTTAATTTTCCAGGAAATAGCTTGAATCGTAAATTGAAAAGAAGAACTCTGTCTCCTTCTTTAAATTCTTTTGAACTTCCGATTCTTTTATCATGCCATTTCTTCGTTCTTTCCTTATAGATTAAGGAATTTTCATATGCCTCAAGTCTTAATTCTTCTAATTCGTTTAGTTGACTTAATCGTAGACGTCCGGCTTCATGTAAATCAAGATTACATGTCTTCAAAGCCCAAAATGCTTTGTGTTCAATTTCTACTGGAAGATGACATGCTTTTCCGTAAACGAGTTTAAAAGGTGTGGTTTCAATTTGAGTTTTGTAGGCTGTTCTAAAAGCCCAGAGTGCATCCTCCAATTTCATGGACCATTCCTTCGGATTTGATCCTACGGTTTTCTCTAGAATACGTTTTAAAGCTCGGTTGGTATTTTCAACTTATCTACTTGTTTGTGGATGATAAGCGGTGGAGATTTTATGAGTTACTCCATATCTTTTGAGAACTTTCTCAAGTTGATTGTTACAAAAATGAGTACCCCGATCACTTATTAAAGCTTTCGGTGTTCCAAACCTTGCAAAAAGACGTTTTAAAAAGTTGACTACAACTCGTGCATCGTTAGTTGGGAGAGCTTGTGCTTCCGCCCATTTAGATACATAATCAATGGCAACGAGAATATAGAGATTATTATGAGATTTTGGAAATGGACCCATAAAGTCAATACCCCAAATGTCAAATACATCACATACTTGAATGACATTTTGTGGCATTTCATCTCGTTGACTTATTTTTTCGGCCCTTTGACAAGCATCACAGGATTTGCAAAGAAGGTGTGCGTCTTTGAAAATTGTAGGCCAATAGAATCCAGCATCGTAAACTTTTCTTGCTATAAGTTGAGGCCCATAATGCCCTCCTGTTGGTCCTGTGTGACAATGATTTAAGATTTGACTAGCTTCATCTCCGAATACACATCGGCGTATTATTCCATCGGGATAACTTTTAAACAAATGTGGATCTTCCCAGAAATAGTGTTTTATATCACTAAAGAATTTCTTTCGTTTTTGGTATGACAACCCTTTTTCAAGGAATCTACATACTAAGTAGTTTGCATAGTTTGCAAACTATGGAATTTCATTATAATCTATCTTCAATAGATATTCATCAGGAAAGTTGTCTTGTATGGCCGATTCATTTAGAACTTCTAATTCGGGATTTTCAAAACGAGAAAGATGATCAGCGGCGAGATTTTCTGCTCCCTTTTTATCTCGGATTTCAATATCGAAATCTTGTAGGAGTAAAATCCAACGGATTAATCTTGGTTTAGCATCTTGTTTCGAAAATAGGTATCTAAGAGTAGAATGGTCGGTATAGACCACTGTTTTTACTAGAACGAGATATGAACAAAATTTGTCAAAAGCAAAGACAATAGCAAGGAGTTCTTTTTCAGTAGTTATATAATTCGTTTGTGCTCCTTGTAACGTCTTACTAGCATAATATATAGGTTGAAACCGTTTTTCAATCCTTTGTCCTAAAACGGCTCCCATTGTAAAATCACTTGCATCGCACATAAGTTCAAACGGTAGATTCCAATTTGGAGTTATCATGATCGGTGCATTAGTGAGTTTTGCTTTAAGAATATTAAAAGATTTGATACATTCATCTGAAAAGATGAATGGTGCATCCTTTTCTAGGAGTTTATTCATAGGAGTGGCAATTTTAGAAAAATCTTTTAAGAAACGTCGATAAAAACCGGCATGCCCTAGAAAACTCCTAACTCCTCTAACATTTGTGGGATGTGGAAGTTTAGCAATCACATCTACTTTAGCTCTATCCACTCCAATTCCTTCTTTTGAAATTTTATGTCCAAGAACGATGCCTTCTTTAACCATGAAATGGCATTTCTCCCAATTAAGTACTAGATTTGATTGTTCACATCTAATAAGCATTCGTTCAAGATTAACTAGACATGATTCAAATGTATCACCGAAGACTGAAAAGTCATCCATGAAAACTTCCATGCATTCTTCTATCATGTCGTGAAAAATCGCCAGCATTCACCTTTGAAAGGTTGCAAGGGTGTTGCAAAGTCCAAATGGCATGCGTTTATAAGCAAAAGTACCATAAGGGCACGTGAACGTGGTTTTTTCTTGGTCCTCAGGTGCTATTGGAATTTGAAAGTATCCGGAAAAACCATCAAGAAAACAATAGTAACTGTTTCCGGCTAATCTTTCCAACATTTGATCAATGAAAGGTAAGGGAAAGTGATCTTTTCTGGTGGCGTCATTTAATTTTCTATAATCAATACAAACACGCCATCCTATTATAGTCCTAGTAGGAATAAGCTCATTTTTCTCATTTGTGATGACAGTCATGCCACTCTTCTTAGGTACGCATTGAACTGGGCTTACCCATGGACTATCAGAGATTGGATAAATTAAACCGGTATCAAGCAGTTTAATAATTTCTTTCTTAACAACATCTTGCATATTAGGATTTAGTCTTCGTTGGCGTTGCACATACGTTTTATGACCTTCTTCCATAAGGATTTTATGTGTGCAATACGAAGGACTTATTCCTTTAATGTCATGAATCTTCCATGCAATAGCTGGTTTATGAGCTTTTAGCACAGAAATGAGTTGTGATTTTTCATTTTCAGTAAGAGAATACGATATTATTACAGGTAATTCAGATTCACCATGTAAATAAGCATATTCCAAATGGTTTGGAAGTGGCTTTAACTCTAATGTCGGTGGTTCTTCTATCGATGATTTATATCGATATCTGTCTTCTTCTTTTAGCATTTGAATTTCTTCTGTTGTTGGTTCATATCCATTAGCCATAAGTGTAGCTAACATTTCAGTTTCATCAATTGGTTCAGTTCCTTCTCCTAAAGAACATTCTCATGTTCCTTGTAATTCTGAAAATTCTTCTAATAATTCTGCATGTGAATCTATAGTTTGAATATAATAACATGTATCATCTGCAGATTGCGGTTGTTGCATTGCTCTATCAACTGAAAAGGTAACACTCTCGTCCTCTATACTTAGGGTCAGTTTCTTACCAAACACGTCTATTATTGCTTTGGCCGTGTTTAAGAATGGTCTTCCTAATATGAGAGGAACTCGAGAATCTTCTTCCATGGCCAAAATAACAAAATCTACTGAAAATACTAAAGTACCAACTTTAACTAGCATGTTCTCCATTATCCCTCTAGGATATTTTACTGATCGATCAGCTAGTTGTATGCTTATTCGTGTTGGTTTCAATTCTCCAAGGTCTAGTTTAGCGTATAGTGAATATGGCATTAAATTTATACTAGCACCTAAGTCTGCCAATGCTTCTATTGAACTAAGACTACCCAGAAAATATGAAATTGTGAAACTTCCTGGATCTGATAATTGTTCTGGTATTTTATTCAACAGCACTGCAGAACAATTTGCATTCATAGTAACAGCCGAGAGTTCTTCCATTTTCTTTCTATTTGTGATTAGATCTTTCAAGAATTTGGCATATCTAGGCATTCCTGAAATCACATCAATGAAAGGAAGATTTACATTTATCTGTTTAAACATATCCAAAAATTTGGATTTCTCGGCTTCAAGTCTCTCTTTTCTCATTTTACTAGGGTAAGGAAGTGGTGGTTGGTATGGTTTAACATAAGGTTTAGCCTTAACTGTGTTATCTTCATTAACCTTTTCAACTACCGGTTCTGTTTCCTTATCTTGCTCAGGTTGTGGTTCTTGTGTAGTAGGAATAGCTTCATCAGAAATTACAGGTATTTCAGGTGGTTTAAGTGTAATACCACTTCTTGTGGAAATGGTTTTAGCTGTTTCATTCCGGGGGTTAGCATTTGTATCACTAGGTAAACTTCCTGGTTTTCTTTCACCTATCAACCTTGCTAGGTTGCTCACTTCTTGTTCCAGATTTTGAATAGAAGCTTGTTGATTTCTAAATGCTTGAGCATTTTGTTCATTGGTTTGTTTCTGAGATGTGAAAAATTGAGTTTGAGATTCAACTAGCTTCGACATCATATCTTCTAAATTTGGCTTTTTATCATCGGTTTGTGGTGGTTTATTTTGAAAAATAGGTCTTTGCTGATTATAAGTATTATTGGATACTTGTTGATTACTAGGACCTTGTTGGTTGTTGTATGGATCATTTCGGTTATAATTCTGATTTTGATTGTAGATTGGTCTTGGCGGTTGATAATTATTCTGATAATTATTTCCATGCCTTTGGTTCATGTATGAAACATTCTCTCTTTGTTCCATTGTTAGTTCAATACTGAGACAATCTTTTGTCAAATGTGGTCCTCCACACTGCTCGTAACTAATTCGTATTGAGTGAATATCTTTAGTCATCTTTTCCATTCGTCTCTCGACAGCATCTATCTTTGCGGAAATGGAATCAAAGTCATGGCTAGAATCGGCTCTAGCTGCTTTAGATGATCTAACGATATCTTTTTCTTGGTGCCACTCTTGTAAGTGAAAAAGTAGTGTTATCAATAATTTTGTAAGCGTTAGTTGCTGTTTTCTTCATAATGGAACCACCAACTGCTATATCGATGTCTTTCCTTGTAGTGATGTCGCATCCTTGGTAGAATATTTGTACTATTTGACAAGTGTCTAAACCATATTACGGACATCCTTTTAATAACTTTCCAAATCTGGTCCACGCCTCATATAGAGTTTCATTTGGCTTTTGCATGAACGTAACAATTTCTCCTTGAAGTCTCACGTCTTTAGATGCGGGAAAGAATTGTTTAAGAAATTTTTCAACTAAAACGTCCCATGTATCAATCGCCCCTTCAGGTAACGATTCTAACCAATCTTTGGCTTCTCCCTTTAAAGTCCAGGGAAATAATATGAGATATATCTGTTTATCCTCCACTTCTCTTATTTTAAATAGTGTACAGATCCTATTAAAGGTACGAAGATGTTCATTTGGATCTTCCTTCGGTGCACCACTAAATTTGCATTGATTAGTTACCATGTGTAGGATTTGTCCTTTGATTTCATAGTCTGGCACATTAATGTCTGGTTGAGTAATTGCGTGACCTTGGCCAGTGCGTTTAGCTCGCATTCGGTCTTCCATACTTAGAGGTTCCAGATTTTCCATGATTGAATCTGTTGAATCTGAATCAATAGAGGATTCTGATTTAATGGGTTGTTCCTCGACAATCTCCGTTTGAATGATTGGTGGTTCTGGAGGAAAGATTAATGGTTCAGGATCTCTGAATTGTCCCTGAATATCCTCCGGATTCTCAATTGTGAGGTCGGGTTCAAAAAATGGATTATCGAAAATTTGAATTAGATTACTTGATTGACTGGATGACGATTCTAAAGAAAAATCAACGGCGATAATATTTGCTAGATGTCTTGATCGAGTTACAGGTGGTGAACGTATAAAAGGCGGTGAACGTTTTGCTCGGTGCATTCACTGAATATCCTATTAGTTATAAAAGATAAAAATTATATAAGTTATCAAATTAATAGACTTTTCTGCTTTTGCCCACGTTTTGAATAACCAATAGATGCAGCAGGGAGCCAGAACCCTTTAAATCGGAAGCTCACAACTCAGCCACTAACAAATCCAACTATTGCTACGAAACAGAAAATTTGGATGTCTATCAATTTAACCACTTAAAATAATTTTTCGTTGAAATTTAAAAAAAATTTAGAGAAGAAATAGAAAAAAAAATTTAAGTCCTAAAAACTAGAGCGGCGAAAAATAAGAAAGAAAAAGAGCGCGTCGGAAAAACGTCGAAAAATAAAAGGTCGAAAAAATAGGCGTCGAAAAATAAAAATAAGAATGTAGCGCGTCAAAACTTAAAAAGGAACTAAAAACTAAGAATTAAAAGTTGCGTCTAAAAATATTAAAGCTTACAAGAAATTCTATATCCAAAACGGCAAAAACTTAAAAAGGTACTAAAATATAAAAACGGCGTCGCAAAATTCTAAAGCACCTAAATCTTAGTCTAAAGAAAAAGTACTTAAGAGATTTTACGGCAAAGCCTATGAATCTAGAAATAAAAATAACTATGGCAACAACTATGACTTAAAACTAAATACGAGCAAAAAATACAAATATTACGCTAAAACAAATAAAAATAAACAAAATATAAAAATAAACTTAAAGTTGTAAAAAGTACAATTTTTATATAAATATTATTTTATATTATTTATTTATAAAAGTATTAGTTTTATATATTTATAAAAACTAATTAAACTTAATAATACAAATTAAATAATAAAACTAAACTAAATAATTAAAAACTAAACCCTAATTAGGATTTTAATAATAATAATAATAATATACTCCGTAATTAATGCTGTAATCAGGTCAAACCTGGCGTGTCAGGGCTGATAATGCGGTTGCAAGAGTTTTGTTCATACAAGCCATGCGATCACATGAATCTTGGATCTGGGCTACAATTCTGGGCTGCTACAGTTCTCGGGCCGAGTGATTTTTTACAAATATTTTTTTTTCTGTTTTTCTGTTTTTATAAAATATAAATATAACTTAAATAAAAATTTAATTTTAAAAACTAAAATAAAAATACTTTTTAACTTTATATATTTTTAACAACTCTTAAAAACAAATATATATATTTTTTATATTTTATTTTTATATTTTTGTATTTTTTTTTAATAATTAAAACGTATTTTTACAAAAGAAAACTAAAAATCTTTTTTTTTATAGATAGCGTTTCGCTTCCGGCGTTTAAGCAGTTCCCCGGCAGCGGCGCCAAAAATACTTGATGTGCGTAGAGGTGTATACGAAATAGTTATATTTTTACAACAAAATACTATTAAATACGATACAATTTTACACAAGTTATTTATTTATTTATAGAGTGGATATACCTAAACCTTGCTACAACACTTATAGGCAGTGTACCTAATCGTACAGTAGTGTAGTTTTTAGTAAGTCCGGTTCGTCTACAGGGAACTCGCCAAGTTTAACGCTATATTTTTAAAACAATATTTGTAAATACATAAATATATATATATAAGTAGTATTATTATTATGAAAGGATGTTTTTACCGTTTAATGACCGGTTTGTTGATTTTAAAACTTTAGTTGCAGTTAAAACCTAATGTAAAATATTAAAAATATAAAAGACTTAATTTAAAGCGTAAAGTAAATGACAATAATTAAAATGCGATAAATTAAAATGCGATAAATAAAATGACAATAAATAAAATTATGATACTTAAAAATGCAATTAAATATGAAATAAAGGAATTATGCTTATTTAAACTTCCGTAATCATGATGTTTGACGTGTTGATTTTAGTTTATTACCATGGGTTAATTGTCCTTTGTCCTGGATTATTCAATATGTCCATCTGGTTTTTGTCCATAACAGTCCATCAGTCATAAATATAAAGTGCGAGTGTCCTCGTCAAATTATCCTTATATCCGAAGTCAAATATTCCAACTAATTGGGGACTTAAACTATAATTACACCAATTTTCCTTGTATATAATTCACCCTGTTTTAATAAGTCCATAGACTATTAATCCATTCCCGTGTCCGGTTAAATGAACGATTATTAGTACTTATAAATATCCCGCCCATCGTGTCCGATCGAGTGTATATGGTTATTTATAGGTACGTCCAATTGTAAATCTTTATATTAAATTAATAAACTATCATTTAATTAAACAAATATAAAGCCCGTTAATAGCTCATAGTCTAATTTCCACAAGTGTCGTTCTTTTGTCCAAACCCCAATTATGGTACAAAGCCCAATTACCCAATTTTAATATTTAAGCCCAACATCATGATTACTTCGATTTAAATAAACATAATAATAACTTAGCTACGAGACATTAATTTAAAAAGGTTGAACATAACTTACAATGATTAATAATAGCGTAGCGTTACACGAAAAGAATTTTGACTTACACCCTTACAACATTTGCTAACATACCCTTATTATTAGAATTTAAAATTAAAATTATATATATATATAGGGTTGCATTCCCCTAAGAACATTCTTAGATGTTAACTTCCGTGAGAACATGGGTAAAAAGGGAATAAATCTTGTTTGTCTGATAAATTAGACAATTCTGAATTTAAAATCTCATCCAACATTATCAAAGAAACTTAGCTTTTTAAAATTGTCCACAATACGTAAATGATGGCTGACTGCACCATTACTTTTTATTTTAATGCCGACACAGAATTCATAGGTCACAATATAAAAGAGAGTGGATATACATAAAAAAGCTAAGATAACATCCCTCAACATGACAAAGGATGCATTAATTTGAAGACAACTTGAATTTATTTCTTTTAGTTACAAACAGAGATCATAGGCCTAAAAAAATAAGAAACAGACCCTAGAATTTAAAAAAAAAAAAAAAAAAAATTCTTTCGTGAGTGTGGTTGGATGCTCCAACGATTTTATGGATGCACAGGTGAGTTTGGCACTTTGGCGGTGAGTCGACGGTGAGTTTAGATGCGTCGGTGAATTTTCCGTTGAGTTAACGGTGAGTTTAACGGAGTATGTATGCACCAATGAGTTTAGTGGTGAATTTGGATGCTCCGATGAGTTTGACACGATGAGCTGGATGCCTTGGCATGTTTAGAGGTGTACGTGTAAGATTGACGGTGACTCTTGATGCATTGGGGATGACGGATGACATGATATTAATCATCGGAGTATCCAAATTCACCACTCAACTCATCGGTGCATACATACCATGATATTAATATCCTTACAATTAACTGGAAGAGAAATATCATGTCATCCAAATATCATGTCATCCGAATTTTAACGGTAAGGATATTAATATGGAGGAAAAGTGTTAAGGTTGTATTTCGTATCACTTTAAGAGAGAGAGAGTCTGTGATTGCAGTAAAAAATGGAGAGATAAACGTGGAAGAGAAATTAAAGGATAGTAATTTCCATCTTTGTCCTTATTGATTAAGTTTAGTTCGATTGAGATACACAAAATTCCAGCCGTTGATCATTATAATGGATGGCTTAGATGTGTTCTCACCAATAATTATAATGAGAATGTTCTCACATGATCACTTTTCTATATATATATATATATATATATATATATATATATATATATATATATATATATATATATATATATATATATATATATATATATATATACGTTTGAGTAAGAAGAAGAAAAAGATGGATGTTTAATCGATCACCAAAAATTTATAGGGGTGTGGCCTGACTTTTTTTGTCATGCGACCGCATGGAAATCCTTCTTCAAAGCCATGCGATCGCATGGCCAGCTGGGACAGCTCAACTTTGGTTGTTTTCTTCTTGCCGACGGTTTTATATAATAATATAATATATATATATATAATTTTAAGAATTAATTATATATTATATTATATTCATGTGCATAGTTGACTTGTAATTTTTAGTCCGTTGCGTCGAGCGTTGAGAGTTGACTCTTGTCCCGGTTTCGGATTATCGAACGTCCTTGCGTACAATTTAATATCTTGTATTTTGCGTTTTGCGACTTGTACTCTTGTAATTTTGAGACGTTTCTCATCAATAATTGGAACCACTTTGATTGTACTTTTGTACTTTTGAGCTTTTTGGTCGTTTGCGTCTTCAATTCGTCGAATCTGTCTTTTGTCTTCACCTTTTATTATTTAAACGAATATTACTTGTAAATAGAACAATTGCAACTAAAAGGTTGTCTTTCTTGAGGGATAATGCTATGAAATATATGTTCGTTTTTAGCATTATCAAACACTAATCAAAAATACAGAAGAATCTCAACCAATTCAAACCATAACAACTCTTTGTTAAAAACAAATGTGCAGGAAACCGAAGTGAAGAAAAAACGCGATTAAGGCAGCAGAAGCATCTACATCACTCTTTTGAACAACTTTTTGCAACCACAAGATGATTGAGCCAACAATCTTTTGCTACTACTGTATCCTCCTCGATAAATATGTATTTTCACATAATTAATGAAGTTTTACATTTTTATTATACACTTCCTTTCATACTTTGTCACATATTATCATATTAAAGAACCTATTACTAATCGAAGTAAGCAGCTTCAATTAGATAGACACCAAATTAACAACCTGACACTATTACGAGAATTTGGGTCATGTTTACTACTGCTGTCGGGCTTTTGGTAACTTTAAACATGTAAAATCACTACTGCTGTTGGGTTTTGGGTCATGTTTACTACTTCGATGCCGAGTAAAAGTGAACATAATAACCTGATACTATCTTTCTTTCTTCTTTTTTGGTATTGATAGTGTAATATTGCATATACTACTTTTGCGACAATTATTTTGTGATTATGGAATCAAGATTGAAAGACATTTCGGCACGTGAAATTTGGGTAATCAACTTCAAAATTATGTTGTATTTCTCTTATGTTCTTTTCCTTGTATCACTAGATAACCAAATATAGAATGGCAAAATGCGGGCAGGTCACGTCATGGGACAAAACAAGCAATTTTAAAACTAATTAAAATCGTATAGGTTGGGTTAGCAGGTAAAACTGACCTGTGTAAAACCAGGTCATTCGCCTTCCATCGGATCATACTATCTTACATCGTTTTTTATTTTTTTTATTTTTAGCATGGTTACATGACTCAAAGTTGGTTCAAGTGTTCAACAAAGAGTAGAAGTTTTGAGTTGGTGATTATTGGGTAGAAGAATATCAGTTAAGTGATTTTGTATAGTTTCAGTTGGTGCTTTGACTTTTTAATCTTGACTTTTGTGTATGATAAAGAGTAGAAGTTTTGAGTTAGTGATTATTGGTTAGAAGTTTTCAGTTGGTCCTTTACTTCCTAATTCAATGTACAATGAAGATTTCATATTCCCTCTGATCAATATGCAACTTGATGTTATGGAAAACAACTTATTTCACCTGTTTGGTCTGCTTATACTTCCATTATAAGTAATTTATTATTTATGGTAAAGTTATATTCTGATGTAGATTTGAGTTCAGAATCAGGTAATTTTTCAATGGAACGGTATCACCAGCAAGAAGGGGGGTCAAAAGTGGGGTATAGAAAAGTTCTCAACTTTTCAAAGGAATGACTTTCAAAAAGCAGACGATGAACCGTCTACAATGTCGACTGCAGATGCACAACCACCTCGATTGAACACAATAAGTTTGATCAGTTACCTTTGTGCAGCTCACCTAAGGTCTTTCTTTCTCTTGTCACACACTCTCAGCATACATAATACATAAATCTGCTCGTGTTATTTTTATTATCAGGAAGCTGATGTCATTACATACCGTCTTATCGAGTTATCTTCTTCTTGGACTCCCGAGCTCTCTTCATTTCAGGTTGGAAAAGTGTCACATTGTGATAACAATAGCACTGTTCTGATGCCGGTACCGTATTATCCCAATGTATTTGATAAGATGGATGAAGATGGTCAATACAACTCTCATTATAAAGAATATAGAAGTTTAGAGGTATTTTATTTCTTTTGGCCACTTTGAACTGTTTGACCCATTTGTTTATTTTTTTTTTTAAATTCTATTTATACCCATTTGACTAACAAGAGGTAAACATAAGTCAAACTGGTTCACCTTGAGGTGAACGGGTTGAAATTATGACCTTGGTATTGTGTCTCTATATTGTCTCTCACTTTCTAAGTGGTTTATCTGCAGATTAATTTAGAAGCGCTTCTGGACGTCCGTAGTGTTAAAAAAGGCAACTCACATACGACAAAAGCAGTTAGTAATGTTGTCGTTCAAGCTCCTGATGGTGAAATTAAAGATGATGCGTTGAAGCAATTGTCTATCAGTAATGACCCCAATCTGTCTAAACGTCCAGGTATTACTTTTTCTCTAACAGTCGAATGGGTAAAGCTTTAAGAAGTGGCTAAATTGAAAACAGCTAGAATGACCCAAATGGGTTGGAACTTGGAAGTTGCTTAAAGCATACACAAAATTTATCAAACCTCTTAATGAACTCAAAAAAAAAAAAAAAAAAAAAAAAAAAAAAAAAGGTTGTTATTATAATATTATAAGCTTTTATCATTAACATATTTGAATTGTGAAAAATTAATTATGTTAAGAAGTAATCCATCTTTATAAACCGTTACTCAACCTTGTGTGTATACTCGGGGTATTTATTCATAGATTTTCTTATGTTTTCTCGACCAGTCGTCACGAACAAACATGGTAATGCATGGGATGAACTGAGTGAGGCATTAAGGGAAAAGAAATTAGAGTTATTGGAAATAAATGAAGAGATGAAGAAAGATTCAGCGAGGAACAAATGATCATATAGATCTTTAGAGGTAGTGCACTTGGTCCAACAATGGCTATGTTAAGATATACTAATAACATATAATCTCGGCGCACTCTGTTTCACATAATCTGATTTATCATACTGTTAATTTATATAACATAACGTTTCCAGTTTGTTTGATTAAGACTTGCCGTGCAACGCACCGGCTCTTAAAGGCTAGTTCGTGTAACACCCCAGCTTAACATGACCACAATATTGTTCGCTTTGCCCGCAGGCGCACGGCTTTTTCTTGGCGACCACACACGAGAATCACTTTCCCAGGAGGTCACCCATCCTGGTAGTGCTCTCGCCCGAGCACGATTAACCACAACGTACTCGCACTTCTACTCAGCCTGTGATCCCAAAACGCGTTGTGTCATTTAAGCGTGAGTATTACCTTATAATCCCATGATCACTCATGTTGGTGGGCGATGTGGGATTTGCCTAGGGTGTTACATTCACCCCCCTTAGGGACTCATCGTCCTCGATGAGGTTTGCCCTACCACCCCCAACGGCACATGAGTGGCTCTGATACCATTCTGTAACACCCCAGCTTAACATGACCACAATATTGTCCGCTTTGCCCGCAAGCGCACGGCTTTTTCTTGGCGACCACACACGAGAAGCACTTTCCCAGGAGGTCACCCATCCTGGTAGTGCTCTCGCCCGAGCACGATTAACCACAACGTACTCGCACTTCTACTCAGCCTGTGATCCCAAAACGCGTTGTGTCATTTAAGCGTGAGTATTACCTTATAATCCCATGATCACTCATGTTGGTGGGCGATGTGGGATTTGCCTAGGGTGTTACAGTTCGGTATATGTGTTGATTCACATTCGGTATGGCAACTCTCGGTATTGCATTCGGTATGGACCTGATAATTCTCATTCGATTATTATACAGATCTGATTCGATATGGTATGAACAACAACAATCTGATTCGGTATTGGTTGCTGTTTGGATATTCATTCGGTACTGTTGTCATTAGTCTACTAAATTGGGCCTGAAAGTTCTACCGAATCTTGGATATGTTTATTGGAATAGCAAAGTTAACACAAGCCCAATGCACTAATTGTAGTCCAAGTACCGAATCTGGTGATTTTTACAAGATTAGCCCCTTCAAGTTTCAGATATTTGCCAGACCACTCCAAATATCAAATCTGGCCACAAAATTGACACTTTTGGCCCCTTACAGAATGTCCGATTGTCAGGGATGGTCCTTTACCGATTCTAGCCTTCCAAAGCTTATTTACCGAATCTAGGCTTTTCTCATACGCGTTATTTTCAATATTTTGGGGATTTGCCGAGCATGTCAACCATTTTAAACAATGAAGCTCTTATTTCATGCGAGCATCATTGTGGGGGAGATATGTATATAGTTGATGTGCGTGTGACTTCAATACATGTACGGTATTGGACTCGGACTTCAAAGACACAAAGTCAAAGCATTACTTGTTTGACGAGTGAGCAAAGGAAAACCAAAGAGGCTTCCATATCCTTGGGGGAGTATTGGAGACGTTAGGAACTTCGAAGGAGCCAACGATCAAAGCCAACTATATTGATATCGGCAATATATGAATAATTGAGGCTATCAAAGATGTGATGAGTACACAATTGATTAGCCGTATGCCCCATACATTCCGGGGGGAGTTTCTCAAGTTTTTCGAACTTACTAATCAAGTCAAGTGTGGGGGGGGGGGGGGGGGGGGGAGCTAAGTGATTTCAAAGAAGATCTTTCTCCATTGGGGTTTAGTCAAAAGCCGGGACTTTAGCAATTTTCCGATAATCGTGCTAAGTTAGAAGATGCTTGTTTCAAGATCGTTCTTTGTTCACGTAGGAAAGCCCAAGTACTTTGAAGGGGGAGATTCTAAGATTTCGAGGTATTCTTCATCAACATGAAGTGATGCAATGATGAATGTCTACCTTGCGCATTCCGCTGTGCAAACTCAAAGACCGTTGAAAGAACAATGATATCAAGATTTGAAGATTCAAGATCTTCATCAACGGCCGTACATCATTTGGGGGGGGGGGGGAGTTAGTTAGCAATAGTTAATTCTTTCCTTGTAATGTTGAATGTTTACTAGGGAGTTAGTTTTTGGAAACCCGTCTCACTCCTGAGAGGAGATTGTTAGGTACCCGAGAAGGAGTAAAACGTGTTTCCCTAGCCTTATGGAGGATCCTTTATATGAGGCTATATAAAGGATCCAAAGCTCCCTAGATTAGCTAAGCTTAATTAGCCACTGTTATGTAGAGATTTTCAAGAGAGGTGTGAAAAGTCAATCTTGACTGATTGACTTTCTCTCTCAATTTTAATGGTTAATCTTCACATTCATTGATATTCATGTGTCATGGGTCCTATCAATGATCTCTTGCAGAAGTCTGTCAAGGGCTTTAGTTCTCTTAAGAAAGTGAATCTTTTATGGACTGAGATTAAATATGTATTGGTAATGAAAACACAGCTTTCCCAATTACTTGGTGTATTCCAGAAACTCTACAGTGCCAAATTTCTTGTTCTTGATGTGTACTTCATTATGGTATGCCAATATGTCATAAGTAATTTCTTTTACATGTTATTAAGAGCATCTCCAAAGTGAAAGGCTTTCTAAAGTTTTTTTACTAATACATACTCTTAAGATAATCACTCACTCTTATAACTTTTGTACCATCATTGCATACATTTTATTGTATGGGTTAGTTAAAATGTGTTATGGTGGCATATGATAAAAGCATTAATTAATCATAAAATTTACTTTAAAAAATAATATATTATATTATAATTATATCATTTGAAATTAAACTTTTACCACAATTTTTTATTACCTAAAGAGTATTTTCATTTTTTACACGATCGGTTACGCTAAAATGTGTTATAGTGACACATGATAAAAGCATTAATTAATCATAAAAATTACTTCTAAAAAAATATTACTCTGTGTATTCTAGAAACTCTACAGTGCCAAATTTCTTATCCTAGATGAGCACATCTTTAAGGTAAACAAATATGTCATAAGGAATTTGTTATACATGTTACTATGAGCATCTCCAATATCTCATGATAACTATCCTGCTAATCTAATATATAACCACCTCATCCACTATAATGTATTACTCATCCATCAAATAATTTTTTTAAGGATAACCCTTAGGGTTACAATTAGAAAACTCCTTAATATTGTTTATACATAATTCAATGAACCTTGGATCATGTTAATGCTGATGTTTTATGTTATAACGATCTTTTATATTTGTAGGTGCCACAGAAGATGCAGATACTTTTGCAGAAGATACATGATGATGATGTAATGGCTAATAAGTTAGCCAAGTCGGGAGCAGAAATTAAACAACCACCTGATACTTTATCTAAAGATAAGACAATGTTGGAGGCAAAAACACTAATGCAAGATCAAGTTACTACGAACCAGGAGGAGATGATTGAGGCCGAAGTAGAAATGCAAGATAAAGTAATTGCAAATCGATTACTTTAAGTTTGTTTGTTATTTTTGTACGCATCTACTGGTGGGAACGATTCTATTACTTGTATAAATAGTGTTACAAAATTTGGGAGTACTCGGCAAATAAACTCGGGTACATTACTCAGGATTACTCTGAAAAAATCAGTCAAAGTCAAACTTGGTCAACATCCTGGTACACCCTTAGTATTTCCCGAGATGCTCTAGTAGCGAATTTTGCAACCTTGTGTACACATTTTGGAGAATATGTTGTATCGTTTACTCACTTACAGTAACTTTGAGCTAATATAGTTAGTAGTGATTTTGGAGAATATGTTCCCATTGTAGGTGCCACAGAAGAGGTCTAGCCAGCAGGTATATGATGATGATGATGATGATGATGCAGGGGCTAAAAAGATGGCCAAGTTGGATTTACAAAAACAACAACAACCAGCAGCTGATACAAATCCGAGATGAAGTTATTAGTAATCAAGAGGCTATGTTGGAGGCTAAAATACAGATGCAAGAACAAGCTATTACAAAGCAAAAGGCAATGTTTGAGGCTCATATATAGATGCTAGATCAAGTTATCTTAAAGCATAAGGCAATGTTTGAGGCTAAAATACATATGCAAGATGAAGTTATTACAAAGCAGAAGGCGATGTATGAGCATACGATACAGATGCAAGATCAAGTTAATACAAAGCAGAAGACGATTTTTGAGGATGAAAGACAGATGCAAGATCAAGTTATCACGAAACAGAAGATGATATTTGAGGCTAAAATGCAGATGCAAGATGAAGTATCTACAAATCAGAAAGCTATGTTAGAGGCCAAAATACAATTTCAAGATAATGTAATTGCAGAGCTGAAGTCAAAAATACAGATGAAGGATAATGTGATTGCAGAGCAGAAGGAAAGAATACAAATGGTAGAGATTGCAAACTTGAATCACGAGAAATTGATTTCATATGTCATTAAGTCCAAAATAGCTGAACTGAAAGTCCAAGTTTAGAGCGGGAATCCAGATTTTGAAGTGATTCACTCAATAGGTTCTGAGATCAAATCAGTTATGGAATTGATACCGGAGAGCTTAAGGGCAGTCGTGAATGCACAGTATTCTTTTGAGTATGTACAGTTGAAGAGTTTGTTCCTTACCCACATTGATGCGAGCCAATGGTCAAAGATTGAAACCAAGATGGGGATTATTAATGGATTATGAGATTTACCTTTTCTATTAACATTTACTGTAAGTCGGATGTTACATCTACTAAAATTCCTGGGCAACGATACCGTCTTTCATCTTATGTGCATGTCTTAATTTATGTTTGCTTTAAGTTTGTGGAACTCAAAGTAGTGTTGGTTGGCCAAAGGAAAGCTTATTTGACATTTCTCACTGCTTTTTTGTTTTTATCCAACTATCCTGAAAATTCTTTTCTCCCTAATACTCTTAAAATAGAAGTGCGGGCCTAAAATGGGCACAAATGGTTTATTTTTTCTTTGACAATGGAACTTAGAGCAACATTTTGTATATGAGTAATCATTTATCAACATATCAATCTAACATACTCAATAACATAATGGCATATATAAGATCTAAGATTCATGGGTTGAATAGAGAATTAGTGAAAGACACGTGTCATGATCGTAAAATGATAAAGGATTAGTAGGTTGAAAAGGTAGGAGGAAAAAATCATTTTTCTTTGTATATTTATTTATGTACGCTAAATGTCTTCAACTAGGACGAGCATTTAGCAACACAACGCTCAAAAATATGAACAAAACATCAACTATCATGATAGCTAAAATCTGACTTGGACTCTTATGAAATCTATATTTTCTATTAAAATTCTATAATGATGATGTCATTATTAGGTCAATTACTTTGTTAAAAAAATCAAAAAATAAAAGAAAAAAATCTAAGCATGGTGTCATTAATCTAAACAAATTTGAATTAGAATTTAATCTTATTAATTAATTATTATTACTAAATCTAATTAAAACTTATTTTAATTATTAAAATTAAATAATTTTTGAATTATTTTAATTAATTATTTTGAATTGAGTACAAGAAGGTATAAAAAATAGGTAGAAGGAAACCAATTCTAAATATATATTTTAATTTACACTTTTAAAATAAAATGACAACTAATATTATCTCTTATGATTGGATATGGATTGTTTAATATGTATTTTAGCTGTTTGATGAAATGTTCAACTGGTGAGTTTCTTAGTGGGATACAGTGGGTCCACGGGTCATTAAACTAAATGACTTTAACATTTACGTTCACTTAATACCTAAAACATATCATTAAACTGTTTCGTTTAAACAAACCCGTAATTTCAAGGGTCATTTCACTAGTTTTTATTCTAATAAACAACTATATATACACACGTTGATATATGCAAACACATAGCGAGAGCTAATATTAGTAACAAAATCAATTTTGCACTCTATAGTTTTCCCCATTTTTCTAAAACTCAGAATTTTTAATTTAACATGATAATAATTAGTTATAGTTATATTATGACAGTTATAAATTTGCTTGCTATACTAAATTATCAAATTAATTACTAAAAATCTACTATATAATTAAATTTATATTATTGACAGTTACCTTTTTTATTATTAAGATTTTTGACTTACGATTACTCATTCTATATATTTAAAATTTCAAACTAAAATACATCAACATTTAAATAAACAACTAAATATACCGAAATTTTAGCACCTCAACTTAAGGGTATGTGTCGATGCGAGTTTTTTGGAGCTTATAGTTTCTAGCTTTTATGAAAAAAAAAAAACCTTGCATCTAACAAAAAGGTTTCGTTTTAAAAAAGAGCTTATATCGGTTGTAATTGTTTGGTTTTCAGATCCGTAAAATTTTATGTGTTTTAGCGGAAAAAAAGGAAAAGAAAATAATATACCCCGTAGTAAATAAATCAGCTACCTTTGCATTATAAAGGGTAACTAAAAGTAAATAAATCTCTTATTAATCATCCCTTTATCTAAAAGATAAAGCGATGAACAGTAACTCACTTTGTGCATACAAACTTTGTATGACATGCTTATAAATTTGTACCATCAATCATCCCTTTATCTAAAACATAAAGTGATGAATACTAATTCAAATTGTGCATAGAAAATTTGTATGACATGCTTATAAATTTGTACCATCAAGACTAAGTATTAAAAATTCCCACTCGGGTAATTTAAGGGACAAAAAGGTAAATTTCTAGGGGTAAAAAGGTAACTTCCTAGAAGTATGGGGAAAGGGTAACTTTTTTATTTAATAAAAAACTTACTAACTAAACTGACCTAAATTTTTGACGAAATTTATCATTTTACGTTTCACCGCTATAACCGTTAAATTCGAAATAATTTTACATGAATTATATTCGAAACTCGAAATAATTTCACCGCTAAACCGTTAAACGCAACAATTTATATTCGAAACGGAGCTTCCATGCATTACCCACAGTGCTTTGTTTTTTAGTAATAAACATGAAAGTGAATTACATTTAAAAATTAGGTCCCTACATTATTTATGAACATAAATATATAGTTACTATAGTATTAAATATACATGATCACCTCCTGAAGTATCCTTATCTTGCTGAGAGTAGTGATGGCAATGGATCGGATATGAATCAGGTGATGCCGTATCCATATCCATATCCATTTAGTTTTTGCTCATCTATATCCATATCCATATCCATTTAGTTTTAGATCATCCGTCCATATCCATATCCAATGGATTAATCGGGTTAATGGATATCCAGTGAATTTAAAAAAAAAATGTTATAGTATTTTTTAATATGCGATTAAAATGTAAACGCAGTATAGCAAAAATAAAAATTTGTAATTTTTGTCGAAGATATAACAAAATTTGCTAAACTTATTATAAAACACTGATTATAAAAAATTAAATATGAAATTTGTAAGTTTATTTTGTTATATATACATGTTTTATTGTAATATAGTTATTTCATTATAGGGTTGAAAGCAAAATGTAAATCTAACGGTAAATGAGCTTGTAGTAGTAAATATATAAGAATATATCTATATTTATGTAATTGTATACGTATTTCGGGTGGTAATGGATATATTCAAGGATGAAACTTTGCATCCATGTCCATATCCATATACATTTAGGTTCATCCGTATCCGTATCCATATCCATTTAGATTCATCCATATTCATCACGAAGCGGGTGGATCGGGTGGATATCTGCCGGATCGGGTGGCCATTGCCATCCTAGCTGAGAGACTAATAATTCATTTGAAGTTAAACTTAGGGACCGAACCGAGAAACCAAACTATAGACTGCTCACAAATCTAGCGCATAGGGAGGGCCAGTTTCTACAGTAAAAAAAACAGGCAGCCCTACTTCGCCATTTCCTCCACACCCTAAAAGACAGTGAATTGCACTCGCTTCGTTCTGTACAATAACCGAGTTGTAATCAGTAAGTTCCTTCTTCACCTTCTCTTTCTTCTGATTAAAATCTCAAACTTTCTAAACTTTAATATCGTTAGGTTTCACAGCAATTTTATTCACATACAAACATGTAATTATCATATTGTCGATATTATTTTTCTATTAGAGATACAATTTGGATATTTCCTTGCAAAAAAATTGAGTCTGTGCTCTTTAATCTGTTTGTCATGAACGTTATAATCTTTATTTCGACATCGATTATCTTTTAGATATGAGGAAACAAGTTGTTCTGCGATTGAATCAGGTACTAGTAAGGTATTAAGAACAGAAATATGAAATTGACTAGCCTTAGATGTTCTTTGTAAGATTATTGTTATGATGTTGTATAAAATGATTTGCTATGCAGTATGCACATTGAAGATATGAGCAGTTGAAAGTATGCTACTAGAATTCAGTAGTGGATTTTTAGGGCTAATAATGACTGGTGCCTATATTGACGCTAGTGACATGTGATTTGTGATTACTTATTAAAGAACGTGTGATTATGTATATGAAATTTACACAAATACTCGCACATACTTAGAGCCTTAGAGACAATACTATACCATCCATTTATTCTATCTCATTAGTTTAATGAGTCTCAAGTTTGAAGGATATATAATGAACTAAACCTATGTATAAATATACACTGAAAACTTATTAGGGTTGCAAGTCCCACTTAGGAAAGTTGTATGTAGGATGTGTTATGTGTGTATGAGTCTGCTCTTAAAAAACTGTGAGTGTGAAGTTCATAGCAACACTTTGTTTTTCTCTTTTATTGAGTTTTTCTGTATATTATACGGTTTTATCAGTTTACTGATGGACATGAATATAACTTCAGGCACCTTGGATTTAAGCATAAACAACAACGTTCGAGTAAATTACGAGCTTTCTGAAACCAGCATTGAAGGGTTTTTTTTTTACTATATAGGTTACGTTTGTAAAATTGGGGCTTAAGAGAACAAGTATGATGATGTCAGAAGAAGATAGAATAAGCAATTTGCCAGATGATATTATTCATCGCATTCTCTCTTTTCTTGATTTGAAGTATGTTATTCAAACTAGTGCATTGTCCAAAAAATGGAAGCTTGTTTGGACTTTATTACCCCAACTTAACTTAGATAGTTGCAAGTTTTCCTATATGCCTCAATTTAATAACTTTGTGCATCATGCTCTATTACATCGCAACAATCTTAGTGAAGTTTCTGTATTGGAGCTAAGATACAGGGGAGCAGCTGCAGATTCTACTGTTAGAAGGATTATGGACTATGCCGGTTCGCATAATGTTAAGCGACTGACTTTATTATGGTCCGGTTCAAAACTTCAGCAATGTCCATGGTTTCTTTTCCGTTGTCGGGCTCTCAAGGATCTCACCCTTGCAATCGAGGATCGTACTCCAAGATGCAACATATCAGAATCAGGTTGGGACTTTCCAGCTTTGGAGAAGCTGAATTTGAGTAATTTCGAATTAGATGGTGATAAAAATAAGCGCATCAACCTTTTTTCCAAATGCACGAACCTAAAAGACCTCACCTTACATAGGATTGACATGAACTACTTGGAGGAAATCAATCTTTGTGTCCCACAACTTTATAATCTTTCAGTCACATCTTGTTACCATCACCCAAAGGTTGTCAACGTGGTTGCTCCTCAGCTTCAAAATCTGACAGCATCTGTTGACATTGTTGATGTATTTTATTGCCGTGATGTATTGCAGAAGCCTGTCAACGGCTTTAGCTCTCTTGAGAAAGTGAATCTCTCATGGACTAAAATTCATCATGTATCGGAAAAGAAGACATGTCTTTCCCAACTACTCAGTGTTTTCCAGAAACTCTACAGCGCCAAATTTCTTATCCTTGATGCGTGGATCATTATGGTATACAATTATGTCACAAGTAAACATGTTATTAATAGCATTTTCAATGTGAAAAGATTTCTAAAGGTGTTTTACTATGCCATTTAGCTTTTATAACAAAAACTTTTCAATGGAGATGCCTTTAGAGTTTATTAGTTTAGTAATTTTTTTGGAATATAACTGTTTTTCAAAGGATAAAATACAATATAAATGCCTTTAGAGTTAGGTGTATACGATATAAATATTGTACCATATTTTGGTCTTTTGGTGCAAGACGCCAAGCGTAACCTGTCTACATCATTTTGTATTTTATCCTTCTGGGCATGTTGTTTGAACACAGTGCTGAACGTTTTATTTTTATTTTTTAATTTTTTTAATTTGGTATTTAATAACACAGGTTCTTTCAGCATGCCTGGATCAATTGTTGCTTGAACCTTGTCCATTCAATTACTTAAGTTGTTTGAAGATGAATACAATGTTGGAGAAAAGATATAGGTACGGAACAACAACACATAGTCGTGTAGTTGTCCCCGTTCAACTGAAAAACTACTTTCTTGACAAGTCTTCAACTGCCACTTTCATTACAGATTATCCTCAGGTTGAGAGAACAAGTATGATGATGGCAGAAGAAGAAGAAGATAGAATAAGCAACTTGCCAGATGATATTATTCACCACATTCTCTCTTTTCTTGACTTGAAATATGCTATGCTAACTAGTGCATTGTCTAAAAAGTGGAAGCTTGTTTGGACTTTATTACCCCAACTTAACTTAGATAGTTACGAGTTTCCCGATATGAATAGTTTTAATAAGTTTGCGAAGCATGCTTTATTACATCGTAACCATCATAGAGAAGTTTCTGTATTGGAGCTAAGATGTCGGGGCATAGTTAATCAATTTACTGGCAGAAGTATTGTGAACTATGCTGGCTTGCATAACGTTAGGCGGTTGAATTTAGTATGGTCCGGTACAAAAGTTGTTGAATTCCCACAATTTCTTTTCAATTGTCGGGCTCTCGTGGATCTCACCCTTGCAGTCGAGAGTTATCGTGGCTCGGGTCTTTCAAGATGTAACATATCAGAATTAGGTTGGGACTTTCCACTTTTGGAAAAGTTGATTTTGAGAAATTTCCATTTAGATGGTGGTGAAAATAAACACATCAACCTTTTTTCCAAGTGTGTGAACCTAAAGGACCTCACCTTATGCCGGATCAACATGAACGGATTGGAGGAATTAAATCTTTGTGCCCCACAATTGTCTAATCTTTCAGTCACATTTGGTAAGCGTTACCCAAAGGTTCTTAACGTGGTTGGTCATCAGCTTCAGAATCTGACTGCATCTGTTGACTCTATTCATGTACTTGAGTCACACGTTGATTTTCTTGAGAAAGTTAATATCTCATGGCCTGAGGTTAATTTTTATTTTCCGGAGAAGAAACGTCTTTCCCTTTCCCAATTAGTCGGTGTATTCCAGAAAGTCCACTGTGCCAAATCTCTTATCTTAGATCCGTACATCCTTAAGGTATACAACTACGTCATTAGTAATCTCTTATACATGTTACTATGAGCATCTCCAATGTAAAAAACTTTTTTTACAATGCCATTTACAGTAGTTTTTATCATGTCATTAGTAATCTCTTATACATGTTAGTATGAGCATCTCCAATGTAAAAAACTTTTTTTACAATGCCATTTACAGTAGTTTTTATCACACCAAACATGCTTTCACCTTAATGTATGAACAAGTTTTTACACAAATGTCTATAACCACTAATTTTACATTGGTGTTATATATAACTTCATTTTAATATAGTTATAAATTATAAACAAGATTTATGTTAATTTTACATTAGAGGCCTACTCAGATCTCCCCAACCGACTCAGTCAGTTTAACCAAGAGAACTAACTAATAGATTAGGTTGCTCCTTGATGCCAGCGGGGAATGAAATAAAAATGTTTTGTTGTAGTAGTTATATTTCATTTTATCCTTTTTTGCACATGTGAACACAATGCTGAAAGTTTCTGTTTCTTTGTATATAATATTACGTATGTATTAAGGCTCTTTCATCATGTGTGGATCAATTGCTGCTTGAACCTTGTCCATTCAATAACTTAAAATGTTTGAAGATGAATACGTTTCTGGAGATAAGGTATGGTTGGCTCCCAGCAAAACGGGAACATGTAATTGTACCTGTTCAACTCAAAAACTACTTTCTTGACAAGTCTCCAGCTGCCACTTTCATTATTGATTATCCTCAGGTGAACACACACAACTGCTCTGATTTAATTTCTCGTGAAAATTAAACGTTGAAAAACATGTCCAACTATACAGTGATGTACTTTAACTTTTAAAATGATGTAATTATTTCCAGATGTTGCATGAAACCTTTCTTTATGTGGACAAGAATATTATGATTTTGTTAAGCAAAGTTTTAAGATCCATTTGCAAGTTTCTGTACACATTTACAAGTGTGAACAATTCAGTAACCTAAACACATTTAGCAGTGTGAACTTATTATTATTATTATTATTATTATTATTATTATTATTATTATTATTATTATTATTATTATTATTATTAGTGTTACTTTAATGTTATATATATATATATATATATATATATATATATATATATATATATATATATATATATATATATATAATTGAATGAACCTTGGACAATTATAAGTATTGTGTTGATTTTTATGTCATAGCAATCTATTTTGTTTGCAGAACATACATGATGATGCAATGTTGGTAGCAGAAACAAAAGTACCAGATACTATAAATGAGAACATAATGTTGGAGGCAAAAGTACAGACGCAAGATCAAGTTACTACAATGCAGGAGGAGAAGTTTGATGCTGAAATAGAAATAGAAATGCAAGATAAGGTAATTGCAAATTGATACTAGTAACTTATAATCTCCTTTTTTTTTCTTTTTTTTTTACGTTTATACACATATACTAGTTGGAAATAGAAATGCAAGATAAGGTAATTGAATTGTTTACTCACTTTTAGTAAGAATAAACTATCTATCTATATGTACGTATCATTTCTTATACACATTCAGCAGTTTGAAGTTGTATCGTTTACCCACTTATAGTAAGTTTACACAATCTATATGCACTTATAAATGTAACATTATTTTTTTTGTAATAGAATTTTTCTTCTCATTTTAGGTGCGACAAAAGAGGTGTAGCCAGCAGGTACATGAGGATGATGATGCAGGGGCTAAAAAGATGGCTAAGTTGGATTTGCAAAAACAACAACCTGCAGCTGATACTACTACTATAATAACCACCCAAGACAAGGAAAGGTTTGAAGCAAATATACAGATGCAAGATCAAGTTATTACTGATCATGAGGCTATGTTCGAGGCGAATATACAGATAAATGAAGTTATTAGCCAGCAGGTACATGATGATGATGGTGATGATGGTGATGGTGATGGTGATGATGATGATGATGATGATGATGATGATGATGATGCAGGGGATACAAAGATGGCCAAGTTGGATTTACAAAAGCAACAACCAGCAGCTGATACTACTATAATAACCACCCAAGACAAAGAAATTTTGGATTTAGAAAAACAACAACCAGCTGATACAATAACCGAAGCGAAGGAAATGTTAGATGAAAATATACAGATGCAAGATGAAGCTATTGCAAAGCAAAAGGCAATGTTTGAGGCTAAAATGCAGATGCAAGATGAAGCTAGTGCAAAGCAAAAGGCAATGTTTGAGGCTCGTATAAAGATGCTAGATCAAGTTATCATAAAGCAGAAAGCTAAAATACAGATGCAAGATGAAGTTATTACAGGGCAGAAGGCGATGTTTGAGGATCAAAGAAAGATGCAAGATCAAGTTATCAAAAAGCAGAAAGTGATGTTTGAGGCTAAAATAGAGATGCTAGATCAAGTATCTACCAATCAGAAGGCCAAAATACAGATGCAAGATAATGTGATTGCAGAGCAGAAGACAAAGATACAAATGCTAGAGGTAGCAAATTTGGATCAAGAGAAATTGATTTCATATGTCATTAAGTCCAAAATAGCAGAACTGAAAGTCCAAGTTGAGAGTGGGAATCCAGATTTTGAATTGATTCGCTCAATTGGGTCTGAGATCAAATCAGTTATCGAATTGATACCTGAGAGCTTAAGGGCAGTCATGAAAGCACAATATTCTTTTGAGTATGTACAGTTGAAGAGTTTATTCCTTACCCACATTGATGCTAGCCATTGGTCAAAGATTGAAACCGAGCTGGGGTTTATTAATGGGTTATGAAATTTTCCTTTAATATTAGCATTTACAGTCTGTCAAATGTCCAACTAACGGAAGGCCCAAAAAAAGGTGAGAAGAAAGGATATGGATGAGAAGAATAGTATCAAACCAAGGTGGTAAAATTGTCAAGAAAGGGGAAGTCAACAAATTGTGATAAGTGTGGAGATTATGGATACAACAAAAGAACATGTTCAGATGATACAACTTTGAAGAAAGAAAAGAAAAGGAAGATGAAGCAAGTGGAAGTCATTAAATTAATGTTTCTTGTATTGTTTTTTTTTGTTGGATGTTGACTTTGGATATTTTGTTTATGTTGGATGTTGACTTTGAATATTTTGTTAGTGTTTGATGTTGAATCTTGGTTTTGTTTTTGGATGTTTGTGTTGGATGTGGAAACTTGGGTTTCATTTGAATTTAGCTATTCTGTAATTAATAGCACTATTGTTCAACTCTTCTTGTAATCATTTTTATTATAGGTCAACTGCAGAAGTGGAAGTCAATTGTAGTTATGTCAGTTTCCTTGTGTGGTTAAGTACAGTTCGTCATGATGAGCCTTTGTTTAATTGGATGTGTGGTTAATTACAGTTTGTGTCAACTGCATAAGTCAACTGTAGTTTGTGTTTTTTGTTCAATTAGATTTGTGTCAACTGCAGAAGTCAATTACAGTTTGTGTCAATTGCGTTTTGTGGTCAAATGCAGTTTGTGTCATGATCAAACATAAAACCACCTATAATCGTTTAAGTGCGAATTTGAGGGGAAAAGAGGTTTGATCCATTGTTTAAACTTCGACATTTGTGCAAACCCGATCAGAATCTCGAGGGCGTTAAACAATGGATGGATTAATATACTCAGTTATATTGAGTAGTTAGTAACTAAGAAGGTAGATAGAGAAAGTAAATCTCTCATTCATTGACGAAGATGATGATGAGAGATAAAGTTGATTTCTCATAGCCTCATTTGAGTGTGAGTGAAGGGATTGAGAGAGCCATTTTTTTGAATTGTGGATGGCTAATATATTTATAGGAAAACGCGTACTACAATGTGTACTACATTTGTAGTACATGTGTAGTACAAATGAGTGGCTAACATGGCACATGCTCAAGTTAAATGGCTTACGTATAACACAACCTTGATATCGTCCAAGTGTTTCTATCCAGCGCGAGGTCTGTCCGGACCGAATCCGTACCGGCCCAATCCTTGCTGGCCAAATCCTTCCCGACCTAGTCATTGCCGGCCCAAATCCGTGCATGCCTAATCATTGTCGGCCCAACTCTTGCATGCCCAAGTCCTTACTGGCCCAATCCTTGTCGGCCCAATCTTGCGTCAATTATGCGAACTTTCGATACTTAATAAGTTAATAGATTATAATTGATTTAAGGTATTTATGAGTTTTTGATGACTTTTGAAACTAAAATAGAGAATCGCGTTATAAAGTCGAGATATTTGGATGCTGAAATGAAGCTAAGTTGCTTAATGCATACGGAAGGCGCCACTTGAATGGTTGGAAGCGCCTCTTTGACGACTGGACAGGAAATTGATTTAATGGGCTTGTTCCTATAAGATGTGGGCTTGTTGTTAATGGGCTGAATCTGCATTTTATTAAAGTCCATCTACATAAATTTTATAGAGCCCGTTTAATTAATTAAGTGGTACCCTAAATCTTGTGCACCAAGTTAGTTAATCACTTAATCTATAGTTTCTATTAAAATTCTAAAATAATGATGTCATTATTAGACTAATTCCTTTGTTAGGAGAAAATTAAAAATAAAAAGAAAAAAATCTAAACATGGTGGGTGATGTCATTAATTTAAATAATTTTGAATTAAAATTAAATCTTATTAATTAATTATTATTATTAAATCTTATTAATAATTATTTTAATTATTAAATCTTTTAATTATTAAAATTAAATAATTTTGAATTATTTTAATTAATTATTTTGAATTAAGTACGAGAAGGTATAAAAGCTAAGCACAATGAAACAAATTCTAAATTTATATTTTAATTTACACTTTTAAAATAAAATGACAATCAATATTATCTCTTATGATTGGATATGGATTGTTTGATATCATTTTAGGTGTTTGATGAAATGTTCAGCTGACGAATTTCTTAGTCGGACTCTGTAGTTCCACGGGTCATTAAACTAAATAACTTTAGCTTTTACGTTTACTTAATACCTAAAACATATTATTAAACTATTTCGTTTAAACAAACTCGTGGTTCCACGGGTCATTTCACTAGTTATCTATCTATATCTATATCTATCTATATTCTATATCTATATTATATATCTATATTCTATATCTATCTATCTATATTCTATATTCTATATCTATATCTATATTTATATATAATAACAAAGTTGATTTTACCTAATCAATCTTTCAAATAGCTGAAATGGCAAAGTGCTAACCTTTAGATACAAATTAAACTTTTAATCTCAACCCTTAATTCACTTGATTAGTCAACAATTGTATCTCTCCTCCTTTTTTACAACTTAGTCCCAAAATACCCTTATCATCAATCGCAAAAGAAAGTACACTACGGCCTCAGTTTAGTTTCTCATCATTCCTCATTTAGGCTTTGTTCCACAGATTCTTTTTTAAAGGAAATGAGAAGAAGAGAAGGGAGTGAAAGGAGTGAAAGGAGAGTAAGTTGAATCCTTCCAAATTGTAAGGAAAGTTTGGAAGGAAATGAAAGGAAAATCGGTGCAAATTCATCTTCAAATTCATCTTCAGCTTCCCTTTCTTTTAATGAAAAACTCAGCGAACACCCAATCTCATTTCACTTCCTTCTAATTCCTTCCCTTCTCTCCAAAATCAAACCGGTGAACACAGCCTTAGGGTAAAAAAAAAAAAAAAACGAAAAATAGATTGAACTAATCAAGCAGATGCAATTAGGGTTCGAAAAAAACTATACTGACGCGTCGACATTTTTTCCCAATATCTAAATTCGCAAATCCTTCGTTTTGTGAAGTTTTTTTTGGTCAAATCTCATCATCGATCGGATTCTCGTCGCTGATTAAGTTCAATTCGGATCTAAACATAATCAGATTATCAAAATCGCAGGTGTGTAATCAATTTCAATTAGTACCAATTTATACATATGTTTCTTGTCCGGAATCCAATTGCAGGTGTAAAAACATTTCTGTAGGGACATCAATGGCTGGATGAGCATGCTTATTCTCTTTTTAATTTGAGCATTTGTTCTTGTGATTTGATTTTGAAATTTGGTAATTTCATTGTTGCAGTGTCTTTTCATTTTTCAGATTGTAGTTTCTGAATTCAATTAAAACACAGGTTACGTGTTATTACATCTGATTAGGGCTCCCAAAAAACCTGAAATCAACTATTTGGCAAAGAAAAACTATAATATTTGCTTTTTAACGCATTAGATCTGTATGAAATTGTCAAAAACTTTTTCTTACAAAACAAATTTGTTCCATAACCATAGCTTGGATATTTATGAATGTTTTTTAGATGTTAACATGTTTGATGGTGTTGCTATTGTTTACAGATTTGGGTATAGGTTACACGCTGTGTCCTTTTGCCGAACTTTAAATGATAATGGCACATTTTTTGTCAACAATTGGTACTACTACCTACTGATTTCACTGTCTCTCAGGGATTAGAGGCGACTGTTGCAGCTAGAGTAAAGGAAGTGGCTGTGTTTGGAGTTTATTTTACGGTCAAACAACGACTGCAGTGTTGATGAAAGTCTTACTTCTGCTGGTAAGGAACACTCCATCCCTGTTCCTATGTATTTATTATATTATATACATGGGCTGTTTCAGCTTATATGTATTATATAATGGATAAAATAATTTAACTAATCTAAATGTTTTAATAGTTTAAAAGTTACCTGGTGCATCGTTTTATAATGATTAGTACATTTATAATGATTAATTTTAAAGATTTATAATGCTGGGAAACTTATAATAATGGGTGTGATAAATTTATGTTGGTGATACTATAGGTGTTGGTACTCCGGGTAAGCTCTTTCTGGCTTCAACTACTTGATAATATTCTAAGTGATCTACTCCAGTATTAATTATTACATAGTCATAGAAGCTTGCAGTACATTTTCATGATAGATATGGCGGCGCTCTTTCAAATATCCTTTTCTTACTCCAAGTACAATTCTTTGAGCTTAAATTTCTAACTGCGTGACTGTATCTTGAATTTCTTATTGACTTATGTAAATTCGAACCAGATGGCGATAAGTGTGGTAGATTCATATGTGTCGGGTCTTGGGATGCAAGAGGTAATACGGGTAATGTCATGTGAAGTGATGTTGTTTAACGAGCTTGATGCAAAGACCAACGTGGACCTTAGAAAGCTCATGTTGGCGGAGATTTTACCAGGAAACATTTGGGTCGACCCTCTGAGTCTAAAACTGCAGTCGTAGGGTAATGGAGTTTCTTTGAGTCTCACTAGCTAGCTACTGACACATAAATTGGTGTTGTAAAGGTAACTTGGTATTGATTATATATAAATTAATCACGATTAGATTCGGAACAAATTAGGTTTAGTATATGTATTTCATTTTGGTAAGTACCAGCTACCCACATGAAGTATGTTGCTGCCAAATGTGTTTTTCATGTATATGCTTTAAATACCCATCATCACTTTCATTGGTAGTATAACTCACTTTAACTTCTTCATAAATGATACTAATTATTACATTATTTTTGATAATTTCTAGCTATGGCTCCAATGTATCTTAATGCACTAACCATTGGCATAATGTTGATTTCCATTTTCTAAGCTTTATTGATCTCTGCAGATCCTCACTCGCTTCTTTCATAAGGTACGTACTTGCTTACTTTATATTTTTACACCATCACCCGCTATATGGAGGGTGACATCATTAACAATAAATGTATATATGTTACTTATATTGTACAATATAAGCATCAACAATAATGCACTAATAAAACTAATGATGTTCAAAGTGCTCAAGTACATAAATAAATGAGTAATGGATGATAGGTTACACATATAGATCTTCACAGCATGATGTGGATCAGTTATGTGGACAAATATGAGTTTGACTGAAAATAATAAAGTTAATATATTGTATGAGATATTGTAGGTTTTTCTCTCAACTGATGACGCAGAACCCAGAAAACTACAAAGGTTAGACACAAGTTGCCTGGCGCTACACTAACGCCCAACTGTTTTATTAGGAGCTGACAAAATTGAGAGCACAAAAGGAGAAAAAACGTGGCAGCACCCGCTCAAATAACATAGGCACCTGCCCTCTTTGCAATCTTCTCTGTAAAATACGAGTTCAGTATGCTAGCGTCTGCCTATGATGGATCATTATTGTCAATTAGGATCACTAAACTATTTTTGGCAATCGGCTCCTCAAACATGAAATGTCCATTATTGTTTCTCTTTTATTCACTTTATTTTCATACTTGCTATGGATGGATTCATTATATCATTGAATTATACTGTGTATTAATTAATTTTATTGTTATGTACAAGTGTTTTTATAATATTACCTGCAGAAAGCATAATTCTTACTGATCGATTTGTAATGGATCGTAATGAAACGATATAGGGTTTGATAATGTTGAATCAACGGCGAGATGTTGACGATTTGATTCAATATTGTTTGTATCTTATCATTGGAGGATTTGGGAAAAATTCTAGGGTTGTGAAAACACTAATACTTCATCAATCATAAAACCCCTATTTTTCATAAGATGTCACGGTATTGGGTATAAGAGGGTATTTTAGGTAGTTGAAAGAAGTAAAATTGATTTATTACGTAATAATGATAAAAGATGAATATGGACCATTAGATTAAGGGGTATTGTAATGTAATTTTTCAATCTAACGGTAATTAAAGGCGTTTTAAAAACATTTATTACCGAATAATGACTCTTTAAGGTATAGAGTGATAAAGAAGAAAAAACAATATTTGTTCATAACATAACCTGTACATTTATTAATATCCATATTTATATCCTTACTAGGTTTTGAGCCCGTGCGTTGCACGACTACTCATAATCCTTTTTAAATAATTCATTATTTTAATTTTAGAACGCTTGATCTACATTTTCAAACAATAATTGTGGTTGCGTCTAAGGGTGATATTTTAAATGTGTGTCTTTCAAATAACATTAGAAACAAAACCGCCCATGTGTCACCGTTTTCAATGTGCTCCGACGATCGTTGAAAGCTCTTAAAAAAAGGACGCATTTCTAGTATGTTAGTATGTTTCGTTGACAGAACGGGACTATAAAATACATATATATTTCATATTGCGTGTAGTTGCAACAATAAAAAATTGCTCGAGTTCTATCAGATTTAAGAAATCAGTTGAATCTAATTATGTAAAGGTATAATTTTATTAATACAGAGTAATACGTTACCATTCCCTCAAAATTAGTATTAAAAATTGTTCGGTAGTTTTTCCTATAATTTTATATGATCAAATGTGTGTATGAATATACTATAATAATAGGACATGTGTGTATGGACAAATGTATGTAGTTTTTCTGATGATCGTAGTAATATATCGGAGTAGGGATCAAATAGGAATGAAATTGTGTAAAATTTGGGTTTAGTGAATTTTTTAAATTAAATGGGTACATATGATAGTTTCAGTATTTAAATTGGGTATATATTACATTATATGATTCACTCAGGTAAATATGTGATTTTAAAAGTTGATAAGGGTATATTTGAATATTTGTGACATGTGGAAATTACACTTGGCTTAATATGCAATATTTAAGGAGCTAATGACATGTAACTAAATCAAATCTCTTTATATATATATATATATATATATATATATATATATATATATATATATATATATATATATATATATATATATATATATATAAGTGACTTAATGAAAAACATAAAACTTTAATAAATTTAGCCTTAAGGGCTACAATTAACCTTTACAATTTTACATATATTATTCCTTCATACGTTAACATATATATATATATATATATATATATATATATATATATATATATATATATATATATATATATATATATATATATTACCATATATATATATATATATATATATATATATATATATATATATATATATATATATATATATATATATATATTACCATAATAAACTAGGACTTTTAATCCTCTTGAATTGGAAACTTCAATTATAACATTCAGATATTAATCAAAGTTTGAATTATAGATTAGATATGATTCAAATATGCACTTAGCTTAATTGCTATTCATGATGGATTGCCAAGAAAGAAAGACTTGTTCAAAGTGTTTGTGACAAGTCACTTTCATAAAGCTAAGTTCAAGATAATTCAAACACTTTAAGTCTAAAGCGTTTGTCTAGGCTATGTCACACTTTCTGCAGGTAACACAAATTTAGCAACAGTCCAACATTTTTAAAGAAAAAGAACTATTGCATAAACGGCTACTTTATTTGAAATATTGCAAACGGTCATTGCCACAGTCGACCGTGGACCTGAACGTTCGCGTCAGTAAAGCTCATATCTTCACCTATAAAAGGAAGACATATTCAAAGCTTGAAAGACAACTGATCCCTCTCGTTCAGGACTTCATTCAGATTCAGCCAAGATCACATTGTGCTTCATTTCACATCCAAAGATATGTGATTAGCTATAGGATATTCTATCTTGTACCCAAGATAGAATCGATGTAAACTAAGCATTCAATTTCTTATCATTAGCTAGTTTACATTGTAAGCTACTTCTTTGAATTAGTCAATGAAGTAGCATGTATCATTGCTTATAACTTTGTTGCGTGAGTGTGAGCTTCTAACTTGAGGTGATCAAGTTAGTGGCTTTGTTCTTGTAATAAGAACACCATCTTATTTAGCTAACTAATTTTCTTAAAGGGACTTAAGAAATTGATTGTTCTTTTAGGGGAACAATCCGTATTTCATTGGAGATATGAGTTATCCAAGTAAACTTTAATCTTTCAATTAGACTGAAAGATTGTTGGTGTGACTTTATTAAAGGACAAGGATGTAATTGGATCTCCACCGGATTTGTAGAAAAGCTTAGTGAAGCTAAACTCTCGATATGATGTGTCAGAGAGTAGATTAAGGAGGATTAGTTTTCATCCTCCCTAACCACTATAAATCCTTGTGTTTGTTTCACTTTACATTCTTTACATGTTGTATTAACAAACACAAACGCTTTCACACTTAAAACTTATGCTTTGAATGTTAAGAACATCAAAAAAGTATTAAGACACCACTAAGTACTGTTCACTGTGACAACCCAGAAATTTCCGACCAAATTTAAACTTTATCTTTATATTATTCCGACACGATAAGCAAAGTCTGTTAAGTCGAATCTCAAGGATTTTAAACTGTGTTCATACATTCATTTAACCTCGACCAAAATTCGACGATTCACGAACCATTATATAAATGAATATGATTATATATGTATATATGTATATATTTATAACTTGAAAACGTTAATAAAATATTAGGTATATTATTTTACATGAACGTATTTGTTTCAGTATGTTTATCGATAGAATTAGAAGATAATATCAAATGATTGATTTATCCGATACATTGTATGATTACGAGTCTCTATTGAGAGGTCCACTTTGATTTAGGAAACCTTTTCTTTTTAACGGTATTCGGAATAATTGGTAAGGTAAATTATAGGTAAGAACAAAAATGTCAATTAACGGGAACTAGACAAGAGTTAGTGGAGATTCCTATTTGTTTTTTAATTCATACTTTACAACATTTTCCTCGTGATTTTTATTTTAACTTTCATCTTAAAGTTGGAACGTAGAATGTAAATAACTTAGACATAGGATATCAACATTTTACATTAAGATGATTTCATACGTTTATCTAACCTTTAGACTTTATATCACGTTTCACCAACAAACGTTAATTTAAAAACTTGAAACCTATTACGTGTATATTTAATTTTACTTTTCTAAAATGTTTTACGATATAACAACTTCTACTATTATAACCTTTTAGTAAAATGATTCTTAAATATATTTAGTTTTGGAAAACAAAGTTTTCATATTTATTTAATATTGTTTCAAATGTACAAAGATATTTTTGGTTTAAAAAGAACTTTATTATTAAAATTTTTTATAAGATAACTTGTTCATAATTTTTAAAGAATTTAATTAAAGCTTTGTATTATAAATTACACACACACACACACACACACACACATATATATAGTTTCAAAAACGAAAACGTGATACGACATAATATTTTCTATTACTTAAACGATTTTAAAATGAACTTTGAAATATATTTTGTTTTGAAAAACTAAAAATTGTTAAATAGGTATTTCAATTATATATATAAGATATACAAAATTATATATTTAAAATATATATATGTATATATATTTTTTACAATGCGTTAATGTATAATTTAAATATAAAATGTTTCGATATTAATAAACGTGTTTTAATAAACAACGAGACATTGATTTATAGAAGCAAATGACCACAACACTCAAATAAAGAGATTATACTTTGGGTAATATAAATTATAGAAGATTAAGTTTAATTATTGATAATAGGTACAAGTCGCGTAACATAAAGAGCTAGTTTTCTAAGCGTACGAAAATGCGTTAGAGAAACCGGAACCGAGACATAAGTCGAGTGACAACGTACGAGTCATTGGAACTAAAATTACAATTTAACTATGCACGTAAATATAATATAATATATAATTAATTAATTATATAAATTAAATATATTATATATTAAATATAATTAAAAACCGTCGGTAGCCTCGAATCATTGAGCAACGATTTGGAAAAAGAGAGTGCCGCGATTGCGGTCCTTTTGTGCTTGGAACCCTCCGCAGTCGCGGAGTAATGGGGTCCAGAAATGAAATGTCCCGTTCATATTGATTATAAACGTTCCATATTAATTGATTTCGTTGCGAGGTTTTGACCTCTATATGAGACGTTTTTCAAAGACTGCATTCATTTTTAAAACAAACCATAACCTTTATTTTATCAACAAGGTTAACAAGACACCACTTAGATTATCCAGAAATGATAATCTAACAAATATCACACTTACACACTACCAATACATATTGGTTTACAAATATTAATATGTTACAACAAAATAAATCTCGAATGCAGTTTTAAACAATATTATACAAGCATGCTGACACCAAATCTTGTCCATATAATATCATGCAATAGCGGAAGCTCTTAATAATCACCTGAGAATAAACATGCTTTAAACGTCAACAAAAATGTTGTCGAGTTATAGGTTTAACCTATATTTATCAAATCGTAATAATAGACCACAAGATTTCATATTTCAATATACATCCCATACATAGAGATAAAAATTCATTCATATGGTGAATGCCTGGTAACCGACATTAACAAGATGCATATAAGAATATCCCCTATCATTCCGGGAAATCCTTCGGACATGATAAAAACGAATTCGAAGTACTAAAGCATCCGGTACTTTGGATGGGGTTCGTTAGGCCCAATAGATCTATCTTTAGGATTCGCGTCAATAAGTAGATCGGTATACTAATTCTTAGGTTACCAAGCAAAAGGGGCATATTCGGCTTCGATCATTCACCCATATAATGTAGTTTCAATTACTTGTGTCTATTTCGTAAAATATTTATAAAACTGCATGTATTCTCATCCCAAAATATTAGATTTTAAAAGTGGGACTATAACTCACTTTCACAGATTTTTACTTCGTCGGGAAGTAAGACTTGGCCACTAGTCGATTCACGAACCTATAACAAATATGTACATATATATCAAAGTATGTTCAAAATATATTTACAACACTTTTAATACATTCTGATGTTTTAAGTTTATTAAGTCAGCTGTCCTCGTTAGTAACCTACAACTAGTTGTCCATAGTTAGATGTACAGAAATAAATTGATATATATTATCTTGAATCAATCCACGACCCAGTTTATATACGTCTCAGGCTAGATCACAACTCAAAGTATATATATTTTTGGAATCAACCTCAACCCTGTATAGCTAACTCCAACATTACTGCATATAGAGTGTCTATGGTTGTTCCAAATAATATATATAGATGGGTCGATATGATATGTCAAAACATTTGCATACGTGTCTATGGTATCCCAAGATTACATAATATATTAGAATACATGTATAATACAATATAAGTTAGCTAGGATATGATTAATATAAATTTGTTACCAATTTTCACGTAGCTACAACAAGCAAAAATATCCAATCTTGTTTTACCCATAACTTCTTCGTTTTAAATCCGTTTTGAGTGTTTCAAGTTGCTATGGTTTCATATTGAACTTAAGTTTATGAATCTAAACAGAAAAAGTATAAGTTTATAGTCGGAAATACAGGTTACAAGTCATTTTTGTAAAGGTAGTCATTTCAGTCGAAAGAACGTCTAGATGACCATTTTGAAAAACATACTTCCACTTTGAGTTTAACCATGATTTTTGGATATAGTTTCATGTTCATAAGAAAAATCATTTTCCCAGAAGAACAACTTTTAAATCAAAGTTTATCATAGTTTTTTAATTAACTAACTCAAAACAGCCCGCGGTGTTACTACGACGGCGTATATCCGGTTTTACGGTGTTTTTCGTGTTTTCAGGTTTTAAATCATTAAGTTAGCATATCATATAGATATAGAACATGTGTTTAGTTGATTTTAAAATTCAAGTTAGAAGGATTAACTTTATTTGCGAACAAGTTTAGAATTAACTAAACTATATTCTAGTGATTACAAGTTTAAATCTTCGAATAAGATACTTTTATATGTATGAATCGAATGATGTTATGAACATCGTTACTACCTTAATTTTAGTAGGTAAACCTACTGTAAATGAGAAAAATAGATCTAGCTTCAAAGGATCCTTGAATGGCTTGAAAGTTCTTGAAGCAGAATCATGACACGAAAACAAATTCAAGTAAGATTTCCACTCGAAATAAGATTGTTATAGTTATAGAAATTGAATCAAAGTTTGAATATGAGTATTACCTTGTATTAGAAAGATATATTACTGTAAATAAGAAAGATTTCTTGAGGTTGTATGATCACTTTACAAGATTGGAAATAAGCTAGCAAACTTGGAAGTATTCTTGATTTTATGAAACTAGAACTTATAGAATTTATAAAGAACACTTAGAACTTGAAGATAGAACTTGAGAGAGATCAATTAGATGAAGAAAATTGAAGAATGAAAGTATTTGTAGGTGTTTTTGGTCGTTGGTATATGGATTAGATATAAAGGATGTGTAATTTTGTTTACTTGTAAATAAGTCATGAACGATCACTAATATTTTTGTAATTTTATGAGATATTTCATGCTAGTTGCCAAATGATGGTTCCCACATGTGTTAGGTGACTCACAAGGGCTGCTAAAAGCTGATCATTGGAGTGTATATACCAATAGTAAATACATTTAGAAGCGGGGTATTGTACGAGTACGAATACGAGTGCATACGAGTAGAATTGTTGATGAAAATGAATGAGGATGTAATTGTAAGCATTTTTGTTAAGTAGAAGTACTTTGATAAGTGTATTGAAGTCTTTCAAAAGTGTATGAATACATATTAAAACACTACATGTATATACATTTTAACTGAGTCGTTAAGTCATCGTTAGTCGTTACATGTAAGTGTTTTTTGAAACCTTTAGGTTAACGATCTTGTTAAATGTTGTTAACCCATTGTTTATTATATCTAAAGATATGTTAAATTATTACATTATCATGATATTATGATGTATTAATATATCTTAATATGATATATATACAATTAAATGTCGTTACAACGATAATCGTTACATATATGCCTCGTTTCGAAATCCTTAAGTTAGTAGTCTTGTTTTTACATATGTAGTTCATTGTTAATATACTTAATGATATATTTACTTATCATAATACCATGTTAACTATATATATATCCATATATATGACATCATATAGTTTTTACAAATTTTAACGTTCGTGAATCACCGGTCAACTTGGGTGGTCAATTGTCTATATGAAACCTATTTTAATTAATCAAGTCTTAACAAGTTTGATTTCTTAACATGTTAAAAACACTTAATCATGTAAATAACAATTTCATTTAATATATATAAACATGAAAAAGTTCGGGTCACTACAAGAAAGGGCTTATAAGTTCGATCAGTTTTGGTCGAATTGATTCATCAATCTATCCCTCAATCTCTCGTATCCTCTCTATACATATATATATATAAATTATAAATATAATAATAATAATTATTATTATTAATATTAATATTATTATTAATCGCATTATTATTGTTAGTAGTAATATTATTAGTAATATTATACATAAAATATTACGACGAGGTCATGAGCGAATTATTTCAAGACGGGTTTTTCGAGTAGGATATGGCTAAGGAAATTATGGGTTATAGCTATGGAGGTGATGGGTATGGTTCATGGGTATGCTCATGAAGTCAATTTGGTGTTAATCATCTCCGTTGCGTCTACGTACCTTTCCTGCAATATTGAATCTCAATATTGATACGTGAGCACTCATAACTTAACTTTTATATATTAATAGTGTATCCCTGACTAGTGCTCAAGTATATAGGATTATGCATGCTTGTATATTTAATATTGTCGTTAAATAGTTGACGATAGATTATGAACTAGTTATATATGCGGTTGAGATAAGGTATAAGATATGCATGTTGATATGATGTGTTGGAGAGTAGATTGGATCTCAAGTATATAGGATTATGCCTTATTTACTTATGTGGTGTTTTGTAATTCGAGGATGTAATTGGATCTCCACCGGATTTGTAGAAAAGCTTAGTGAAGCTAAACTCTCGATATGATGTGTCGGAGAGTAGATTAAGGAGGATTAGTTTTCATCCTCCCTAACCACTATAAATCCTTGTGTTTGTTTCACTTTACATTCTTTACATGTTGTATTAATAAACACAAACGCTTCCGCACTTAAAACTTATGCTTTGAATATTAAGCACATCAAAAAAGTATTAAGACACCACTAAGTACTGTTCACTGTGACAACCCAGAAATTTTCGACCAAATTTAAACTTTATCTTTATATTATTCCGACACGATAAGCAAAGTTTGTTAAGTTGAATCTCAAGGATTTTAAACTGTGTTCATACATTTATTTAACCTCGACCAAAATTCGACGATTCATGAACCATTATATAAATGAATATGATTATATATGTATATATGTATATATTTATAACTTAAAAACGTTAATAAAATATTAGGTACATTACTTTACATGAACGTATTTGTTTCAGTATGTTTATCGATAGAATTAGAAGATAATATCAAATGATTGATTTATCAGATACATTGTATGATTACGAGTCTCTATTGAGAGGTCCACTTTGATTTAGGAAACCTTTTCTTTTTAACGGTATTCGGAATAATTGGTAAGGTAAATTACAAGTAAGAACAAAAGTTTCAATTAACGAGAACTAGACAAGAGTTAGTGGAGATTCCTATTTGATTTTTAATTCATACTTTACAACATTTTCCTTGTGATTTTTATTTTAACTTTCATCTTAAAGTTGGAACGTAGAATGTAAATAACTTAGACATTGGATATTGATATTTTACATTAAGATGATTTCATACGTTTATCTAACCTTTAGACTTTATATCATGTTTCACCAACAAACGTTAATTTAAAAACTTGAAACCTATTACGTGTATATTTAATTTTACTTTTCTAAAATGTTTTACGATATAACAACTTATACTATTATAACCTTTTAGTAAAATGATTCTTAAATATATTTAGTTTTGGAAAACAAAGTTTTCATATTTATTTAATATTGTTTCAAATGTACAAAGATATTTTTGGTTTAAAAAGAACTTTATTATTAAAACTTTTTATAAGATAACTTGTTCATAATTTTTAAAGAATTTAATTAAAGCTTTGTATTATAAATTACACACACACACACATACACACACACATACATATATATATATATATATATATATATATATATATATATATATATATATATATATACATTGTTTCAAAAACATAAACGTGATACGACATAATATTTTCTATTACTTAAACGATTTTAAAATGAACTTTGAAATATATTTTGTTTTGAAAAACTAAACATTATTAAATAGGTATTTCAATTATATATATAAGATATACAAAATTATATTTTTAAAATATATATATGTATATATATTTTACAATGCGTAAATGTATAATTTAAATATAAAACGTTTCGATATTATTAAACGTGTTTTAATAAACAACGAGACATTGATTTATAGAAGCAAATGACCACAACACTCAAATAAAGAGATTATACTTTGGGTAATATAAATTATAGATGATTAAGTCTAATTATTGATAATAGGTACACGTCGCGTAACATAAAGAGCTAGTTTTCTAAGCGTACGAAAATGCGTTAGAGAAACCGGAACTAAGACATAAGTCGAGTGACAACGTACGAGTCATTGGAACTAAAATTACAATTTAACTATGCACGTAAATATAATATAATATATAATTATTTAATTATATAAATTGAATATATTATATATTAAATATAATTAAAAACCGTCGGCAGCCTCGAATCATTGAGCAATGATTTGGAAAAAGAGAGTGCCGCGATCGCGGTCCTTTTGTGCTTGGAACCCTCCGCAGTCGCGGAGTAATGGGGTCCAGAAAGGGCTTATAAGTTCGATCAGTTTTGGTCGAATTGATTCATCAATCTATCCCTCAATCTCTCGTATCCTCTCTATACACACACACACACACACACACACACACACATATATATATATATATATATATATATATATATATATATATATATATATATATTTATATATATAAATTATAAATATAATAATAATAATTATTATTATTAATATTAATATTATTATTATTATTAATCGCATTAGTATTGTTAGTAGTACTATTATTAGTAATATTATACATAAAATATTACGACGAGGTCATGAGCGAATTATTTCAAGACGGGTTTTTCGAGTATGATAGGGCTAAGGAAATTATGGGTTATAGCTATGGAGGTGATGGGTATGGTTCATGGGTATGCTCGTGAGGTCAATTTAGTGTTAATCATCTCCGTTGCATCTACGTACCTTTCCCGCAATATTGAATCTCAATATTGATACGTGAGCACTCATAACTTAACTTTTATATATTAATAGTGTATGTCTTACTAGTGCTCGAGTATATAGGATTATGCATGCTTGTACATTTAATATTGTCGTTAAATAGTTGACGATAGATTATGAACTAGTTACATATGCGGTTGAGAAAAGGTATAAGATATGCATGTCGATATGATGTGTCGGAGAGTAGATTGGATCTCAAGTATATAGGATTATGCCTTATTTACTTATGTGGTGTTTTGTAATTCAAGGATGTAATTGGATCTCCATCGGATTTGTAGAAAAGCTTAGTGAAGCTAAACTCTCGATATGATGTGTCGGAGAGTAGATTAAGGAGGATTAGTTTTCATCTTCCCTAACCACTATAAATCCTTGTGTTTGTTTCACTTTACGTTCTTTACATGTTGTATTAACAAACACAAACGCTTCTGCACTTAAAACTTATGCTTTGAATGTTAAGCACATCAAAAAAGTATTAAGACACCACTAAAAACTGTTCACTGTGACAACCCGGAAATTTCCGACCAAATTTAAGCTTTATCTTTATATTATTCCGACACGATAAGCAAAGTTTGTTAAGTCGAATCTCAAGGATTTTAAACTGTGTTCATACATTTATTTAACCTCGACCAAAATTCGACGATTCACGAACCATTATATAAATGAATATGATTATATATGTATATATGTATATTTTTATAACTTGAAATTGCTAATAAAATATTAGGTATATTACTTTACATGAACGTATTTGTTTCAGTATGTTTATCGATAGAATTAGAAGATAATATCAAATGATTGATTTATCAGATACATTGTATGATTACAAGTCTCTATTGAGAGGTCCACTTTGATTTAGGAAACCTTTTATTTTTAACGGTATTCGGAATAATTGATAAGGTAAATTACAAGTAAGAACAAAAGTGTCAATTAACGGGAACTAGACAAGAGTTAGTGGAGATTCCTATTTGATTTTTAATTCATACTTTACAACATTTTCCTCGTGATTTTTTTGTAACAACCCAAACCAAACCACCATCGAACCCGCGGAAATTACCAAAAAAAAAAAAATATTTGTTTGTTTAGCAACTGGCGCGGTGCGCCAGAACCCCGCGCGGCGCGCCGATCTGGTCTGTCTAAAAAGTCTTGAAACGTGAAAAAGATTGGCCACTTCCCGACATAATTAGACAAAACGCTTTTAATAACATATTCAAATATGTACAACTAACACTTTTCAAACATAAAATAAGTTTTACAAAGCGGGGCCCACATCGGCCGTTTTACGAGTTTAATACATAACGAGAGTATCGACTGCAAAAGTTTAAATACCAAACGACCCTACGAGCATGGTGTTTGGGGTTAAACTACCCAAGTCTCGGTCAAACCCCAAAAGCTAATATCTCCAAAAGCGTCACCTAACACGACGGGATCTCTACTCCAAACGTACGCCCTTACCTTTGTCCATACCTGAGCCTATAAAAACGTAAACAACGAGAGGGTAAGCAAAGCTTAGTGAATGCAATAATTACACATACATATATATAACTCATCTATTTGCAATCACATTCACCAAATACCTCATACGAACTTGTAACTCAATTAGCATGTCATCGTACCCAAAACACTTAACAAGTCGTACATTAACACAAAACCGCATTAGCATATACTTAACACAATGTATATATATATATATATATATATATATATATATATATATATATATATATATATATATATATATATATATATATAACAATATGCTAAATAATCGACAATCTCAATATGGTTAACCATAAATGCTATGGTGCTACTGGCTCGTGGTTCACACCATACGCAATTGAGTCATACTTTTTTATAGTGCTACCGGCTCGTGGTTCACACTCGATGCTACCAGCTCGTGGTTCACATCTTATTTTATAGTGCTACCGGCTCGTGGTTCACACTCGATGCTACCGGCTCGTGGTTCACATCTAGTTTATAGTGCTACCGGCTCGTGGTTCACACTCGATGCTACCGGCTTGTGGTTCACATCTTATTGCACACATGTTATGGCACTACCGGCTCGATGGTTCATACCATAACACCCACAAATAAACGCGTCATATACACATACGTATAATTACTCCACTCACCTCAAAATCTCTTGTGAAAGATAATCAAGCTCGGAAATCTTCAATGTAACGTATGTAGTGACCCGAACTTTTCCATGTTTATATATATTAACTGAGATTGATATTTACATGATTAAATGTTTCCAACATGTTAAGCAATCAAACTTGTTAAGACTTGATTAATTGAAATATGTTTCATATAGACAATTGACCACCCAAGTTGACCGGTGATTCACGAACGTTAAAACTTGTAAAAACTATATGATGACATATATATATGGATATATATATAGTTAACATGATACTATGATAAGTAAACATATCATTAAGTATATTAACAATGAACTACATATGTAAAAACAAGACTACTAACTTAATGATTTTTAAACGAGACATATATGTAACGATTATCGTTGTAAAGACATTTAATGTATATATATCATATTAAGAGATATTCATACATGATAATATCATGATAATATAATAATTTAAAATCTCATTTGATATTATAAACATTGGGTTAACAACATTTAACAAGATCGTTAACCTAAAGGTTTCAAAACAACACTTACATGTAACGACTAACGATGACTTAACGACTCAGTTAAAATGTATATACATGTAGTGTTTTAATATGTATTTATACACTTTTGAAAGACTTCAATACACTTATCAAAATACTTCTACTTAACAAAAATGCTTACAATTACATCCTCGTTCAGTTTCATCAACAATTCTACTCGTATGCACCCGTATTCGTACTCGTACAATACACAGCTTTTAGATGTATGTACTATTGGTATATACACTCCAATGATCAGCTCTTAGCAGCCCATGTGAGTCACCTAACACATGTGGGAACCATCATTTGGCAACTAGCATGAAATATCTCATAAAATTACAAAAATATGAGTAATCATTCATGACTTATTTACATGAAAACAAAATTACATATCCTTTATATCTAATCCATACACCAACGACCAAAAACACCTACAAACACTTTCATTCTTCAATTTTCTTCATCTAATTGATCTCTCTCAAGTTCTATCTTCAAGTTCTAAGTGTTCTTCATATATTCTACAAGTTCTAGTTACATAAAATCAAGAATACTTTCAAGTTTGCTAGCTCACTTTCAATCTTGTAAGGTGATCATCCAACCTCAAGAAATCTTTGTTTCTTACAGTAGGTTATCATTATAATACAAGGTAATAATCATATTCAAACTTTGGTTCAATTTCTATAACTATAACAATCTTATTTCAAGTGATGATCTTACTTGAACTTGTTTTCGTGTCATGATTCTGCTTCAAGAACTTCGAGCCATCCAAGGATCCGTTGAAGCTAGATCCATTTTTCTCTTTTCCAGTAGGTTTATCCAAGGAACTTAAGGTAGTAATGATGTTCATAACATCATTCGATTCATACATATAAAGCTATCTTATTCGAAGGTTTAAACTTGTAATCACTAGAACATAGTTTAGTTAATTCTAAACTTGTTCGCAAACAAAAGTTAATCCTTCTAACTTGACTTTTAAAATCAACTAAACACATGTTCTATATCTATATGATATGCTAACTTAATGATTTAAAACCTGGAAACACGAAAAACACCGTAAAACCGGATTTACGCCGTCGTAGTAACACCGAGGGCTGTTTTGGGTTAGTTAATTAAAAACTATGATAAACTTTGATTTAAAAGTTGTTATTCTGAGAAAATGATTTTTATTATGAACATGAAACTATATCCAAAAATTATGGTTAAACTCAAAGTGGAAGTATGTTTTCTAAAATGGTCATCTAGACGTCGTTCTTTCGACTGAAATGACTACCTTTACAAAAATGACTTGTAACTTATTTTTCCGACTATAAACCTATACTTTTTCTGTTTAGATTCATAAAATAGAGTTCAATATGAAACCATAGCAATTTGATTCACTCAAAACGGATTTAAAATGAAGAAGTTATGGGTAAAACAAGATTGGATAATTTTTCTCATTTTAGCTACGTGAAAATTGGTAACAAATCTATTCCAACCATAACTTAATCAACTTGTATTATATATTATGTAATCTTGAGATACCATAGACACGTATACAACGTTTCGACCTATCATGTCGACACATCTATATATATTTCGGAACAACCATAGACACTCTATATGTGAATGTTGGAGTTAGCTATACAGGGTTGAGGTTGATTCCAAAATATATATAGTTTGAGTTGTGATCAATACTGAGATACGTATACACTGGGTCGTGGATTGATTCAAGATAATATTTATCGATTTATTTTTGTACATCTAACTGTGGACAACTAGTTGTAGGTTACTAACGAGGACAGCTGACTTAATAAACTTAAAACATCAAAATATATTAAAAGTGTTGTAAATATATTTTGAACATACTTTGATATATATGTATATATTGTTATAGGTTCGTGAATCAACCAGTGGCCAAGTCTTACTTCCCGACGAAGTAAAAATCTGTGAAAGTGAGTTATAGTCCCACTTTTAAAATCTAATATTTTTGGGATGAGAATACATGCAGGTTTTATAAATGATTTACAAAATAGACACAAGTACGTGAAACTATATTCTATGGTTGAATTATCAAAATCGAATATGCCCCTTTTTATTAAGTCTGGTAATCTAAGAATTAGGGAACAGACACCCTAATTGACGCGAATCCTAAAGATAGATCTATTGGGCCTAACAAACCCCATCCAAAGTACCGGATGCTTTAGTACTTCGAAATTTATATCATACCCGAAGGGTGTCCCGGAATGATGGGGATATTCTTATATATGCATCTTGTTAATGTCGGTTACCAGGTGTTCACCATATGAATGATTTTTATCTCTATGTATGGGATGTGTATTGAAATATGAAATCTTGTGGTCTATTATTATGATTTGATATATATAGGTTAAACCTATAACTCACCAACATTTTTGTTGACGTTTTAAGCATGTTTATTCTCAGGTGATTATTAAGAGCTTCTGCTGTCGCATACTTAAATAAGGACGAGATTTGGAGTCCATGCTTGTATGATATTGTGTAAAAACTGCATTCAAGAAACTTATTTTGTTGTAACATATTTGTATTGTAAACCATTATGTAATGGTCGTGTGTAAACAGGATATTTTAGATTATCATTATTTGATAATCTACGTAAAGCTTTTTAAACCTTTATTGATGAAATAAAGGTTATGGTTTGTTTTAAAAATGAATGCAGTCTTTGAAAAACGTCTCATATAGAGGTCAAAACCTCGCAACGAAATCAATTAATATGGAACGTTTTTAATCAATAAGAACGGGACATTTCAGTTAGTATCAGAGCGTTGGTCTTAGAGAACAGAATTTTGCATTAGTGTGTCTTATCGAGTTTGTTAGGATGCATTAGTGAGTCTGGACTTCGACCGTGTTTACTTGAAAAATGATTGCTAAACAAATTTTGTTGGAAACTATATATTTTTAACATGTGAATATTATGTGATATATTAATCTCTTAACGCGTTTGATATTATGTGATAGATGTCTACCTCTAGAACAAGTCCCATTGACTCACCTAATAATAATGAAGAGTCAAATGTAAATTGGAATGATTCGTGGACTGATTCACAAGTTCCCGAAGAGGAACCGGAAGAAGAGTCAGAACCGGAAGAAGAATCGGAACCGGAAGAAGAATCGGAACCGGATGAAGAAATAGAACCGGTGGGGGAAATAATAAAACGGTTAAGTAAAAGAAAATCCTCAACCAACCGACCAAGGTTAATTATGGTCAATGGTGTTTTCGCCAAGGAAGCAAAATATTGGGAGGATTACCAATTCTCCGATGAATCGGATTCCGACGAGAATTCCGATGATGTTATAGAAATTACCCCAACTGAATTTAAAAAGGCAAAAGAAAATAATAAGGGAAAGGGCATAAAAATAGAGAAATCTAATTCCAACCCCGATGAACTTTATATGTATCGTCAACCCCCGAAGTCCTTAAGTTGTAACAATGACCCGGGAACCTCTAAACCACCAGGTTTTTCTAAACCAATGTGGAAAATGACGGCTCGTATTAGGGGAACATCATATATCCCTAGAAACTTGGCAAAACGAACCAAAACCAAAGAACAAGAAACAAGCGAGTCGGAATAAGATAGTTGTATTCGTGTGGTGTAATATATGTAATATAGTGTGCTTATGTTTTATGATATATGTAAAAATTTCTTGTATTAATAAGTATTTTTTTTTTGAATCTAACTCTTGTCTATTTTACAGTATAAAAACACAAAATGGATAGACAACCCAATATTTTAAGAGACCTACCCGGAGACATGATTGATGAAATCTTGTCTAGAGTCGGTTAGAATTCTTCGGCACAACTATATAAGGCGAGATCAGTTTGTAAGACATTCGAAGAACGTTCCAAGAATGCCTTGGTTTATAAAAGGCTTTCGTTCGAAAGATGGGGGATATCACATTGGGAAATCCATAAGTTACGATGTGTTTACTTTGACGCATATATTGCGGGGAACCCAAATGCTATTTTACGCAATGGGTTAAGAAATTATTTTGACTCAATATATCCGAATATTGGACTTCGTGATTTAGAAAAAGCGGCTAACATGCAACATAAAGAAGCATGTTATGCTTACGAATTAGTAATGTTTGCTTCTCACCAAAGTGAGAACAAGAACATCGGGCTACAACTATTAAACAAAACGTTCCCACAAGTGACGGAGTCGGTAATTGGGGTAAGAAATGAGGTTTTTAGATTGTTACGGGACTGTTGGACATTACGTAACCCTCGTCCCTTTGACGATGTTACAACACGCTGTCTTATCAATGGCCATAACGGTTATGTTCCACAAGACCAAGGATGGGAAGTAATCCTAGTAAAACCAGAATGCATGACTTGTTTCTGGACGTATGAATTACGTGTCTTTATTGCCTTTGCTGAACGACTTGTGTACTAGCTAGAATTATCTTCACAACCATCTTGTATCAAATTTATTGTGTGCTATATTTCATGCTATATGTAAAATAAGCGGTATTGTAAGTTTGTAAAATATTGTGTAAAAGTTTGAACGCGAAATATTATTATAATCAGTTTTTCATATAGAATTGTAGTAGTTGAATTGTATATTAGCTACTAAGTATGAACTTAACGGGTAGGTACTATCCGAATTTAAACTTATAAAACGCTAATATGAAGAAAAAGCTTTTATAAATGAGTTCATATTATGCTACGAAATACTATTAACTACTCTTAATATTCTGTATGATTAACTTGTTCCATTTGACTATTTTGAAGGAAATGGCACCGACTACTCGACACACCGTGAATATGAATAAAGAGGAATTCCGTACTTTTCTAGCTTCAAACATAGCCGCAGTACAGGCTGCACTACATACCAACAATAACCTTGGATCTAGCAGTACAAGAAATCGTGTAGGATGCACCTACAAAGAATTCACTGCCTGCAAACCTTTGGAATTTGATGGAACCGAAGGACCGATCGGATTGAAACGGTGGACCGAGAAGGTCGAATTGGTGTTTGCCATAAGTAAGTGTACTGAAGAGGACAAAGTGAAGTACGCTACGCATACCTTCACAGGTTCTGCGTTAACATGGTGGAATACCTATCTAGAGCAAGTGGGACAAGACGATGCGTACGCACTACCGTGGTCAGCATTCAAGCACTTGATGAACGAGAAGTACCGTCCCAGAACCGAGGTCAATAAGCTCAAGACAGAACTTAGAGGGTTACGAACCCAAGGATTTGATATTACCACGTACGAAAGACGATTCACAGAATTGTACCTATTGTGTCCGGGAGCATTCGAAGATGAGGAAGAGAAGATCGACGCATTTGTGAAAGGATTACCGGAAAGAATCCAAGAAGAATAAGTTCACACGAGCCCGCCTCCATACAACAGGCATGTAGAATGGCTCACAAACTAGTGAACCAGATTGAAGAAAGAATTAAAGAACAGACAGCTGAAGAGGCCAATGTGAAGCAAGTCAAAAGAAAGTGGGAGGAAAACGGTGATAAGAATCACCAATACAACAACAACAACAGCAATTACAACAATAATCGCAACAATTATCCCAACAATCGCAACATCAATCGCAACTACAACAAATGGCCCAACAACAACAACAACAACAACAACAACAACAGCAACTACAACAATCATCCCAACAACAATAATAACCGCAACAACAACAACAATCAGAAGCAGCTATGCCAAAGGTGTGAAAAGTATCACTCGGGGTTCTGCACCAAATTTTGCAACAAGTGTAAAAGAAATGGTCATAGCGCGGCGAAGTGTGAGGTCTACGGACCAGAGGTTAATAGAACGAAAGGAACAAATGGTGTCGGAACGAGTAATGACGGAGCAAGTAGTGTCGGAGCAAGTTATGCCAATGTAGTTTGTTATAAATGTGGAAAACCGGGCCACATTATTAGAAATTGCCCGAACCAGGAGAACACGAATGGACAAGGTCGCGGAAGAGTTTTCAATATTAATGCGGCAGAGGCACAGGAAGACCCGGAGCTTGTTACGGGTACATTTCTTATTGACAATAAATCTGCTTACGTTTTATTTGATTCGGGTGCGGATAGAAGCTATATGAGTAGAGATTTTTGTGCTAAATTATGTTGTCCATTGACTCCTTTGGATAGTAAATTTTTACTCGAATTAGTAAATGGTAAATTAATTTCAGCAGATAATATATGTCGGAATCGAGAAATTAAACTGGTTAGCAAAACATTTAAGATTGATTTGATACCAGTAGAGTTAGGGAGTTTTGATGTGATAATCGGTATGGACTGGTTGAAAGAAGTGAAAGCAGAGATCGTTTGTTACAAAAATGCAATTCGCATTATACGAGAAAAAGGAAAACCCTTAATGGTGTACGGAGAAAAGGACAACATGAAGCTACATCTTATTAGTAATTTGAAGGCACAAAAACTAATAAGAAAAGGCTGCTATGCTGTTCTAGCACACGTCGAGAAAGTACAAACTGAAGAAAAGAGCATCAATGATGTTCCCATTGCAAAAGAATTTCCCTATGTATTTCCGAAAGAATTACCGGGATTACCCCCACATTGATCCGTTGAATTTCAAATAGATCTTGTACCAGGAGCTGCACCAATAGCTCGTGCTCCTTACAGACTCGCACCCAGCGAGATGAAAGAACTGCAAAGCCAATTACAAGAACTTTTAGAGCGTGGTTTCATTCGACCAAGCACATCACCGTGGGGAGCTCCTGTTTTGTTTGTCAAGAAGAAAGATGGTACATTCAGGTTGTGTATCGACTACCGAGAGTTGAACAAACTTACCATCAAGAACCGCTACCCACTACCGAGAATCGACGACTTATTTGATCAACTACAAGGCTCGTCTGTTTATTCAAAGATTGACTTACGTTCCGGGTATCATCAAATGCGGGTGAAAGAAGATGATATTCCAAAGACTGCTTTCAGAACACGTTACGGTCATTACGAGTTTATGGTCATGCCGTTTGGTTTAACTAATGCACCAGCTGTGTTCATGGACCTTATGAACCGAGTGTGTGGACCATACCTTGACAAGTTTGTCATTGTTTTCATTGATGACATACTTATTTACTCAAAGAATGACCAAGAACACGGTGAACATTTGAGAAAGGTGTTAGAAGTATTGAGGAAGGAAGAATTGTATGCTAAGTTTTCAAAGTGTGCATTTTGGTTGGAAGAAGTTCAATTCCTCGGTCACATAGTGAACAAAGAAGGTATTAAGGTGGATCCGGCAAAGATAGAAACTGTTGAAAAGTGGGAAACCCCAAAACTCCGAAACACATACGCCAGTTTTTAGGACTAGCTGGTTACTACAGAAGGTTCATCCAAGACTTTTTCAGAATAGCAAAACCCTTAACTGCATTAACGCATAAAGGGAAGAAATTTGAATGGAATGATGAACAAGAGAAAGCGTTTCAGTTATTGAAGAAAAAGCTAACTACAGCGCCTATATTGTCATTGCCTGAAGGGAATGATGATTTTGTGATTTATTGTGACGCATCAAAGAAAGGTATCGGTTGTGTATTAATGCAACGAACGAAGGTGATTGCTTATACGTCTAGATAATTGAAGATTCACGAACAAAATTATACGACGCATGATTTGGAATTAGGCGCGGTTGTTTTTGCATTAAAGACTTGGAGGCACTACATATATGGGGTCAAAAGTATTATATATACCGACCACAAAAGTCTTCAACACATATTTAATCAGAAACAACTGAATATGAGGCAGCGTAGGTGGATTGAATTATTGAATGATTACAACTTTGAGATTCGTTACCACCCGGGGAAGGCAAATGTGGTAGCCGATGCCTTGAGCAGGAAGGACAGAGAACCCATTCGAGTAAAATCTATGAATATAATGATTCATAATAACCTTACTACTCAAATAAAGGAGGCGCAACAAGGAGTTTTAAAAGAGAGAAATTTAAAGGATGAAATACCCAAAGGATCGGAGAAGCATCTTAATATTCGGGAAGACGGAACCCGGTATAGGGCTGAAAGGATTTGGGTACCAAAATTTGGAGATATGAGAGAAATGGTACTTAGAGAAGCTCATAAAACCAGATACTCAATACATCCTGGAACGGGGAAGATGTACAAGGATCTCAAGAAACATTTTTGGTGGCCGGGTATGAAAGCCGATGTTGCTAAATACGTAGGAGAATGTTTGACGTGTTCTAAGGTCAAAGCTGAGCATCAGAAACCATCAGGTCTACTTCAACAACCCGAAATCCCGGAATAGAAATGGGAAAACATTACCATGGATTTCATCACTAAATTGCCAAGGACTGCAAGTGGTTTTGATACTATTTGGGTAATAATTGATCGTCTCACCAAATCAGCACACTTCCTGCCAATAAGAGAAGATGACAAGATGGAGAAGTTAGCACGACTGTATTTGAAGGAAGTCGTCTCCAGACATGGAATACCAATCTCTATTATCTCTGATAGGGATGGCAGATTTATTTCAAGATTCTGGCAGACATTACAGCAAGCATTAGGAACTCGTCTAGACATGAGTACTGCCTATCATCCACAAACTGATGGGCAGAGCGAAAGGACGATACAAACGCTTGAAGACATGCTATGAGCATGTGTTATTGATTTCGGAAAAAGTTGGGATCGACATCTACCGTTAGCAGAATTTTCCTACAACAACAGCTACCATTCAAGCATTGAGATGGCGCCATTTGAAGCACTTTATGGTAGAAAGTGCAGGTCTCCGATTTGTTGGAGTGAAGTGGGGGATAGACAGATTACGGGTCCGGAGATTATACAAGAAACTACCGAGAAGATCATCCAAATTCAACAACGGTTGAAAACCGCCCAAGGTCAACAAAAGAGCTACGCTGACATTAAAAGAAAAGATATAGAATTTGAAATTGGAGAGATGGTCATGCTAAAAGTTGCACCTTGGAAAGGATTTGTTCGATTTGGTAAACGAGGGAAATTAAATCCAAGGTATATTGGACCATTCAAGATTATTGATCGTGTCGGACCAGTAGCTTACCGACTTGAGTTACCTCAACAACTCGCGACTGTACATAACACTTTCCACGTCTCGAATTTGAAGAAATGTTTTGCTAAAGAAGATCTCACTATTCCGTTAGATGAAATCCAAATCAACGAAAAACTTCAATTCATCGAAGAACCCGTCGAAATAATGGATCGTGAGGTTAAAAGACTTAAGCAAAACAAGATACCAATTATTAAGGTTCGATGGAATGCTCGTAGAGGACCCGAGTTCACCTGGGAGCATGAAGATCAGATGAAGAAGAAATACCCGCATCTATTTCCAGAAGATTCGTCAACACCTTCAACAGCTTAAAATTTCGGGACGAAATTTATTTAACGGGTAGGTACTGTAGTGACCCGAACTTTTCCATGTTTATATATATTAATTGAGATTGATATTTACATGATTAAATGTTTCCAACATGTTAAGAAATCAAACTTGTTAAGACTTGATTAATTGAAATATGTTTCATATAGACAATTGACCACCCAAGTTGTCCGGTGATTCACGAACGTTAAAACTTGTAAAAACTATATGATGACATATATATATGGATATATATATAGTTAACATGATACTATGATAAGTAAACATATCATTAAGTATATTAACAATGAACTACATATGTAAAAACAAGACTACTAACTTAATGATTTTTAAACGAGACATATATGTAACGATTATCGTTGTAAAGACATTTAATGTATATATATCATATTAAGAGATATTCATACATGATAATATCATGATAATATAATAATTTAAAATCTCATTTGATATTATAAACATTGGGTTAACAACATTTAACAAGATCGTTAACCTAAAGGTTTCAAAACAACACTTACATGTAACGACTAACGATGACTTAACGACTCAGTTAAAATGTATATACATGTAGTGTTTTAATATGTATTTATACACTTTTGAAAGACTTCAATACACTTATCAAAATACTTCTACTTAACAAAAATGCTTACAATTACATCCTCGTTCAGTTTCATCAACAATTCTACTCGTATGCACCCGTATTCGTACTCGTACAATACACAGCTTTTAGATGTATGTACTATTGGTATATACACTCCAATGATCAGCTCTTAGCAGCCCATGTGAGTCACCTAACACATGTGGGAACCATCATTTGGCAACTAGCATGAAATATCTCATAAAATTACAAAAATATGAGTAATCATTCATGACTTATTTACATGAAAACAAAATTACATATCCTTTATATCTAATCCATACACCAACGACCAAAAACACCTACAAACACTTTAATTCTTCAATTTTCTTCATCTAATTGATCTCTCTCAAGTTCTATCTTCAAGTTCTAAGTGTTCTTCATATATTCTACAAGTTCTAGTTACATAAAATCAAGAATACTTTCAAGTTTGCTAGCTCACTTCCAATCTTGTAAGGTGATCATCCAACCTCAAGAAATCTTTGTTTCTTACAGTAGGTTATCATTCTAATACAAGGTAATAATCATATTCAAACTTTGGTTCAATTTCTATAACTATAACAATCTTATTTCAAGTGATGATCTTACTTGAACTTATTTTCGTGTCATGATTCTGCTTCAAGAACTTCGAGCCATCCAAGGATCCATTGAAGCTAGATCCATTTTTCTCTTTTCCAGTAGGTTTATCCAAGGAACTTAAGGTAGTAATGATGTTCATAACATCATTCGATTCATACATATAAAGCTATCTTATTCGAAGGTTTAAACTTGTAATCACTAGAACATAGTTTAGTTAATTCTAAACTTGTTCGCAAACAAAAGTTAATCCTTCTAACTTAACTTTTAAAATCAACTAAACACATGTTATATATCTATATGATATGCTAACTTAATGATTTAAAACCTGGAAAAACGAAAAACACCGTAAAACCGGATTTACGCCGTCGTAGTAACACCGCGGGCTGTTTTGGGTTAGTTAATTAAAAACTATGATAAACTTTGATTTAAAAGTTGTTATTCTGAGAAAATGATTTTTATTATGAACATGAAACTATATCCAAAAATTATGGTTAAACTCAAAGTGGAAGTATGTTTTCTAAAATGGTCATCTAGACGTCGTTCTTTCGACTGAAATGACTACCTTTACAAAAACGAATTGTAACTTATTTTTCCGACTATAAACCTATACTTTTTCTGTTTAGATTCATAAAATAGAGTTCAATATGAAACCATAGCAATTTGATTCACTCAAAACGGATTTAAAATGAAGAAGTTATGGGTAAAACAAGATTGGATAATTTTTCTCATTTTAGCTACGTGAAAATTGGTAACAAATCTATTCCAACCATAACTTAATCAACTTGTATTGTATATTATGTAATCTTGAGATACCATAGACACGTATACAACGTTTCGACCTATCATGTCGACACATCTATATATATTTCGGAACAACCATAGACACTCTATATGTGAATGTTGGAGTTAGCTATACAGGGTTGAGGTTGATTCCAAAATATATATAGTTTGAGTTGTGATCAATACTGAGATACGTATACACTGGGTCGTGGATGTAGTGACCCGAACTTTTCCATATTTATATATATTAATTGAGATTGATATTTACATGATTAAATGTTTCCAACATGTTAAGCAATCAAACTTGTTAAGACTTGATTAATTGAAATAGATTTCATATAGACAATTGACCACCCAAGTTGACCGGTGATTCACGAACGTTAAAACTTGTAAAAACTATACGATGACATATATATGGTTATATATATAGTTAAAATTATTTTATTATATGTATGTATCTCATTAGGTATTTTAACAATGAGTTATATACATTAAAATGAGACTATTAATTTAAGAAACTCGAAAACGATATATATAACGATTATCGTTATAACAACGTCTTACTAGGTACATATGAATCATATTAAGATATTGATACACTTGGTTAATTATGTTAAATTATAAGTAAATATATTATTAAGTGTATTAACAATGAAATACATATGTAAAAATAAGACTACTAACTTAATGATTTCGAAACGAGACATATATGTAACGATTATCGTTGTAACGACATTTAACTGTATATATATCATACTAAGATATATTATATATCATAATATCATGATAATATAACAATTTAACATCTCATTTGTTATAATAAATAATGGGTTAACAACATTCAACAAGATCGTTAACCTAAAGGTTTCAAAACAACATTTACATGTAACGACTAACGATGACTTAACGACTCAGTTAAAATGTATATACATGTAGTGTTTTAATATGTATTCATACACTTTTGAAAGACTTCAAGACACTTATCAAAATACTTCTACTTAACAAAAATGCTTACAATTACATCCTCGTTCAGTTTCATCAACAATTCTACTCGTATGCACCCGTATTCGTACTCGTACAATACACAACTTTTAGATGTGAGTCACCTAACACATGTGGGAACCATCATTTGGCAACTAGCATGAAATATCTCATAAAATTACAAAAATATGAGTAATCATTCATGACTTATTTACATGAAAACAAAATTACATATCCTTTATGAAAGGACCCGTTCATATACATTATAAACGATTCACAATAGTTGATTACATTGCGAGGTATTTGACCTCTATATGATACATTTTACAAACATTGCATTCGTTTTTAAAAGACAATCTTTCTTTACATCGAAAATTGACAGGCATGCATACCATTTCATAATATCCACTATCCAACTATAAATTGATTTAATAATAATCTTTGATGAACTCAATGACTCGAATGCAACGTTCTTCGAAATATGCTATGAAAGACTCCAAGTAATATCTTTAAAATGAGCAAATGCACAGCGGAAGATTTTTTTAACACCTGAGAATAAACATGCTTTAAAGTGTCAACCAAAAGGTTGGTGAGTTCATTAGTTTATCATAATCATTTATTTCCATCATTTTAATAGACCACAAGAATTTCATTTCCAGTTCTCATAAATATACGTCCCATGCATAGAGACAAAAATAATCATTCATATGGTGAACACCTGGTAACCGACATTAACTAGATACATATAAGAATATCCCCTATCATTCCGGGATCCTCCTTCGGACATGATATAAATTTCGAAGTACTAAAGCATCCGGTACTTTGGATGGGGTTTGTTAGGCCCAATAGATCTATCTTTAGGATTCGCGTCAATTAGGGTGTCTGTTCCCTAATTCTTAGATTACCAGACTTTAATAAAAAGGGGCATATTCGATTTCGATAATTCAACCATAGAATGTAGTTTCAATTACTTGTGTCTATTTTGTCAAACATTTATAAAAGCGCATGTATTCTCAGTCCCAAAAATATAAAGGGTAAAAAGGCAAATGAAACTCACCATACTGTATTTCGTAGTAAAAATACATATAACGTCATTGAACAAGTGCAAGGTTGGCCTCGGATTCAAGAACCTAAATTAATTGTATATATTTATGTGTTGGTCAATATTTGTCTAATAAATTAGGTCAAGTCATAGTGTACCACAATCCTAATGCTCGAGACTAATATGCAAAAGTCAACAAAAGTAAATTTGACTCAAGATAATTTCCAAAAATCTATACATGATTAATATATAGTTTAAATATCGTTGATTTATATTTTTAAATATTTTTAAAAGATTTATTAGAGTAAATAATATAATTTATTTATTAATAAATAAAATTTTATATTAAATTTATATAATAAAATATAATTTTATATATATTAAGTAATAAAATTTATAGGGTTCATTTAATATCATAAAGATAATATGATAGGTATTATTAAAATAAGTTATTACACGTAGTAAAATATGCTTGTATCACATATTTATTTTATAAAATAATATCTATAATGATAGTAAGTAAAAGTTGTATTATTTTGTAATAATAATTATTATTATAAAAATATCAATATTTATAATCACTAAGATGACGTTATGATAAAACGATAATTCTAATTATGATAACTTTAATATTTACGATAATTTTTAATATTATCTGTAAAATAATAATTCTATTTAAAATAATAATAATAATGATATTTTATAGTAACAATGATATTTCTATTAAAATGCTAATTTTTGTTAAAATGATAGTTTTAATACTAACGATACTTTTAATAATAATAGTAATGATAAAAATAATAAGAACGATAATTTTATCTAAATTAATATCTTATAATATTTTAATTTCATCATGATACTCTTACCCATTATTTCCTAATCGTTTCGTTTAATAGCTTTTAATCGTCTTTTATATCGTGTTCATAATAATGATAATAATAGTAATCAAAATAATTAGGTGTTACAAATATTTGTTTTAATTACACTAATATTAATAATGATAGTTACTATAACATTATTAACGATAATACTAATAATTATCTTAATGATAATATAGTAATAATAATAATAACAATAACAATAACCATTTTTAAATAATGATATATATATATATATTAATAATGATAATAATAATAATAATAATACCAATAATAATAATAATAATAATAATAATAATAATAATAATAATAATAATAATTGGATAATAATAATAATACTAATTATAACTTTAACGATAATAACGATAGTAATAATAAAAAAATAACAATTTTTAATGATAAATCCCTTTTATTGATAAAGATAATAATAATGATAATAATAAGATAAAACTAGAACGACGATAAAAACGACGATAATAATAATCATTTTTAATAAAAATATCGAAAATTCAATTGATTATAACTTCTAATCCGTTCATCGAAACCATTTGATATCTAAAGGAAAAGTTCTTAATTTTTCGCTAGCTTTCCAAGGACATGCATATCTTATACCTTATCTCAACCGCAAGTGTAACTAATTCAACATTCAACCTAACCTGTCTAATGGCAATATCAAAAGTACAAGCATGCATAATCCTAAATACTCGAGCACTAGTCAGGGATACACTATTAGTATATAAAAGTTAAATTATGAGTACTCACGTATCAATATTGAGATTCAATATTGCAGGAAAGGTACGTAGACGCAACGGAAATGATAAACACTATATTGACCTCACGAGCATACCCATGAACCATACTCAATCACCTCCATAACTATAACCCATAATTTCCTTAATCCTATCCCACTCGAAAAACAATTTCGAAATCACTCGGACAGCACTCCGTTGTAATATTTTATGTATACTAATAATATCTTGAAATAATACGGAGTAAATATATATATGTAAATCGATTGAGAGAGTTTAGAGAAAAATATTTTCAAGTTTCTATGAAATAATGAAACCTATTGAATTCTATTTATAATAGATTTTTGAATTATTAAAGTGAATTATTAAAGTATGAATTATTAAAGTATGAATTATTAAAGTGAATTATTAAAGTATGAATTATTAAAGTGAATTATTAAAGTATGAATTATTAAAGTAAATTATTAAAGTATGAATTATTAAAGTTAAAGTAAAATAAAAATAAAGTAAAGGTAAAGTTTAAGTATAGTAAAAGTATAAAACTATGTACGTATAATACGCGTATAAATATATAATATTAATTTAAATCGTTATATATATTTAATAAAATAAAATATAAATATCGTTATCTTTATCATACTAGTTAAGTAATGAGTTGTCAAAAGTGGTTCTAGATATTTATAAAAGTTATGTACGTTTTAATAATAAAGTTCTTTTTAAACTGAAAACGTTTTTGTACGTTTGAAACTAAATAGATCAATCGAGTCTTTATGAGATTCAATCTTCCACTATCCTTTGTCTAGTTCTCTATGATTGACAATTTGTTCTTATTTATAAATCAGTTTACCATTTTCCGAATATTGTTAAAATGGAAAGATTTCTCAAATCAACGTGGGCCTTTCAACAGAGACTTGTAATCATAATTCAATATATCTGATAATTAAATCATTTGATCTTATCTTCTAATTCCATTGATAAACATTTTGAAACAGATACAATCATATAAAGTATTTAATCTAATATTTTGTTTACGTTTCAAGTTATAATATATATACACATATACATATATAATCATATTCGTTTAATGGTTCGTGAATCGTTGGAACTTGGTCGAGGTTTAATGAATGTATGAACATAGTTTAAAATTCTTGAAATTTAACTTAACAAATATTGTTTATCGTGTCGGAAACATATAAAGATTAAAGTTTAAATTTGGTTGGAAATTTTTGGGTTGTCACACTTTATATCTAATCCATACACCAACGACCAAAAACACCTACAAACACTTTCATTCTTCAATTTTCTTCATCTAATTGATCTCTCTCAAGTTCTATCTTCAAGTTCTAAGTGTTCTTCATATATTCTACAAGTTCTAGTTACATATAATCAAGAATACTTTCAAGTTTGCTAGCTCACTTCCAATCTTGTAAGGTGATCATCCAACCTCAAGAAATCTTTGTTTATTACAGTAGGTTATCATTCTAATACAAGGTAATAATCATATTCAAACTTTGGTTCAATTTCTATAACTATAACAATCTTATTTCAAGTGATGATCTTACTTGAACTTGTTTTCGTGTCATGATTCTACTTCAAGAACTTCGAGCCATCCAAGGATCCGTTGAAGCTAGATCCATTTTTCTCTTTTCCAGTAGGTTTATCCAAGGAACTTAAGGTAGTAATGATGTTCATAACATCATTCGATTCATACATATAAAGCTATCTTATTCGAAGGTTTAAACTTGTAATCACTAGAACATAGTTCAGTTAATTCTAAACTTGTTCGAAAACAAAAGTTAATCCTTCTAACTTGACTTTTAAAATCAACTAAACACATGTTCTATATCTATATGATATGCTAACTTAATGATTTAAAACCTGAAAACACGAAAAACATCGTAAAATCGGATTTACGCCGTCGTAGTTACACCGCGGGCTGTTTTGGGTTAGTTAATTAAAACCTATGATAAACTTTGATTTAAAAGTTGTTATTCTGAGAAAATAATTTTTATTATGAACATGAAACTATATCCAAAAATTATGGTTAAACTCAAAGTGGAAGTATGTTTTCTAAAATGGTCATCTAGACGTCGTTCTTTCGACTGAAATGACTACCTTTACAATGAAGAAGTTGTATTGTATATTATGTAATCTTGAGATACCATAGACACGTATACAATATTTCGACCTATCATGTCGACACATCTATATATATTTCGGAACAACCATAGACACTCTATATGTGAATGTTGGAGTTAGCTATACAGGGTTGAGGTTGATTCCAAAATATATATAGTTTGAGTTGTGATCAATACTGAGATACGTATACACTGGGTCGTGGATTGATTCAAGATAATATTTATCGATTTATTTCTGTACATCTAACTGTGGACAACTAGTTGTAGGTTACTAACGAGGACAGCTGACTTAATAAACTTAAAACATCTAAATATATTAAAAGTATTGTAAATATATTTTGAACATACTTTGATATATATGTATATATTGTTATAGGTTCGTGAATCAACCAGTGGCCAAGTCTTACTTTCCGACGAAGTAAAAATCTGTGAAAGTGAGTTATAGTCCCACTTTTAAAATCTAATATTTTTGGGATGAGAATACATGCAGGTTTTATAAATGATTTACAAAATAGACACAAGTACGTGAAACTACATTCTATGGTTGAATTATCGAAATCGAATATGCCTCTTTTTATTAAGTCTGGTAATCTAAGAATTAGGGAACAGACACCCTAATTGACGCGAATCCTAAAGATAGATCTATTGGGCCTAACAAACCCCATCCAAAGTACCGGATGCTTTAGTACTTCGAAATTTATATCATATCCGAAGGGTGTCCCGGAATGATGGGGATATTCTTATATATGCATCTTGTTAATGTCGGTTACCAGGTGTTCACCATATGAATGATTTTTATCTCTATGTATGGGATGTGTATTGAAATATGAAATCTTGTGGTCTATTATTATGATTTGATATATATAGGTTAAACCTATAACTCACCAACATTTTTGTTGACGTTTTAAGCATGTTTATTCTCAGGTGATTATTAAGAGCTTCCGCTGTCGCATACTTAAATAAGGACAAGATTTGGAGTCCATGCTTGTATGATATTGTATAAAAACTGCATTCAAGAAACTTATTTTGTTGTAACATATTTGTATTGTAAACCATTATGTAATGGTCGTGTGTAAACAGGATATTTTAGATTATCATTATTTGATAATCTACGTAAAGCTTTTTAAACCTTTATTGATGAAATAAAGGTTATGGTTTGTTTTAAAATGAATGCAGTCTTTAAAAAACGTCTCATATAGAGGTCAAAACCTCGCAACGAAATCAATTAATATGGAACGTTTTTAATCAATAAGAACGGGAAATTTCAGTTGGTATCAGAGCGTTGGTCTTAGAGAACCAGAATTTTGCATTAGTGTGTCTTATCGAGTTTGTTAGGATGCATTAGTGAGTCTGGACTTCGACCGTGTTTATTGAAAAATGATTGCTTAACAAATTTTGTTGGAAACTATATATTTTTAACATGTGAATATTATGTGATATATTAATCTTTTAACGCGTTTGATATTTTGTGATAGATGTCTACCTCTAGAACAAGTCCCATTGACTCACCTAATAATAATGAAGAGTCAAATGTAAATTGGAATGATTCGTGGACTGATTCACAAGTTTCCGAAGAGGAACCGGAAGAAGAGTCGGAACCGGAAGAAGAATCGGAACCGGAAGAAGAATCGGAACCAGATGAAGAAATAGAACCGGTGGGGGAAATAGTAAAACGGTTAAGTAAAAGAAAATCCTCAACCAACCGACCAAGGTTAATTATGGTCAATGATGTTTCCGCCAAGGAAGTAAAATATTGGGAGGATTACCAATTCTCCGATGAATCGGATTCCGACAAGAATTCCGATGATGTTATAGAAATTACCCCAACTGAATTTAAAAAGGCAAAAGAAAATAATAAGGGAAAGGGCATAAAAATAGAGAAATCTAATTCCAACCCCGATGAACTTTATATGTATCGTCAACCCCCGAAGTCCTTAAGTTGTAACAATGACCCGGGAACCTCTAAACCACCAGGTGTTTCTAAACCAATGTGGAAAACGACGGCTCGTATTAGGGGAACATCATATATCCCTAGAAACTTGGCAAAACGAACCAAAACCGAAGAAGAAGAAACAAGCGAGTCGGAATAAGATAGTTGTATTCGTGTGGTGTAATATATGTAATATAGTGTGCTTATGCTTTATGATATATGTAAAAATTGCTTGTATTAATAAGTATTTTTTTTATGAATCTAACTCTTGTCTATTTTACAGGATAAAAACACAAAATGGATAGACAACCCAATATTTTAAGAGACGTACCCGGAGACATGATTGATGAAATCTTGTCTAGAGTCGGTCAGAATTCTTCGGCACAACTATTTAAGGCGAGATCAGTTTGTAAGACATTCGAAGAACGTTCCAAGAATGCCTTGATTTATAAAAGGCTTTCATTCGAAAGATGGGGGATATCACATTGGGAAATCCATAAGTTACGATGTGTTTACTTTGACACATATATTGCGGGGAACCCAAATGCTATTTTATGCAATGGGTTAAGAAATTATTATGACTCAATATATCCGAATATTGGACTTCGTGATTTAGAAAAAGCGGCTAACATGCAACATAAAGAAGCATGTTATACTTATGGATTAGTAATGTTCGCTTCTCACCAAAGTGAGAACAAGAACATCGGGCTACAACTATTAAACAAAACGTTCCCACAAGTGACAGAGTCGGTAATTGGGGTAAGAAATGAGGTTTTTAGATTGTTACGGGACTGTTGGACATTACGTAACCCTCGTCCCTTTGACGACGTTACAACACGCTGTCTTATCAACGGCCATAACGGTTATGTTCCACAAGACCAAGGATGGGAAGTAATCCTAGTAAAACCAGAATGCATGACTTGTTTCTGGACGTATGAATTACGTGTCTTTATTGCCTTTGCTGAACGACTTGTGTACTAGCTAGAATTATCTTCACAACCATCTTGTATCAAATTTATTGTGTGTTATATTTCATGCTATATGTAAAATAAGCGGTATTGTAAGTTTGTAAAATATTGTGTAAAAGTTTGAACGCAAAATATTATTATAATCAGTTTTTCATATAGAATTGTAGTAGTTGAATTGTATATTAGCTACTAAGTATGAACTTAACGGGTAGGTACTACCCGAATTTAAACTTATAAAACGCTAATATGAAGAAAAAGCTTTTATAAATGAGTTCATATTATGCTACGAAATACTATTAACTACTCTTAATATTCTGTATGATTAACTTGTTCCATTTGACTATTTTGAAGGAAATGGCACCGACTACTCGACACATCGTGAATATGAATGAAGAGGAATTCCGTACTTTTCTAGCTTCAAACAAAGCCGCAGTACAGGCTGCGCTACATACCAACAATAACCTTGGATCTAGCAGTATAGGAAATCGTGTAGGATGCACCTACAAAGAATTCACTGCCTGCAAACCTTTGGAATTTGATGGAACTGAAGGACCGATCGGATTGAAACGGTGGACCGAGAAGGTCGAATCGGTGTTTGCCATAAGTAAGTGTACTGAAGAGGACAAAGTGAAGTACGCTATGCATACCTTCACAGGTTCTGCGTTAACATGGTGGAATACCTATCTAGAGCAAGTGGGACAAGACGATGCGTACGCACTACCGTGGTCAGCATTCAAGCACTTGATGAACGAGAAGTACCATCCCAGAACCGAGGTCAATAAGCTCAAGACAGAACTTAGAGGGTTACGAACCCAAGGATTTGATATTACCACGTACGAAAGACGATTCACAGAATTGTGCCTATTGTGTCCGGGAGCATTCGAAGATGAGGAAGAGAAGATCGACGCGTTTGTGAAAGGATTACCGGAAAGAATCCAAGAAGATATAAGTTCACACGAGCCCGCCTCCATACAACAGGCATGTAGAATGGCTCACAAACTCGTGAACCAGATTGAAGAAAGAATTAAAGAACAGACTGCTGAAGAGGCCAATGTGAAGCAAGTCAAAAGAAAGTGGGAGGAAAACGGTGATAAGAATCACCAATACAACAACAACAGCAATTACAACAATAATCGCAACAATTATCCCAACAATCGCAACATCAATCGCAACTACAACAAACGGCCCAACAACAACAACAACAAAAACAACAACAACAACAACAGCAACTACAACAATCATCCCAACAACAATAATAACCGCAACAACAACAACAATCAGAAGCAGCTATGCCAAAGGTGTGAAAAGTATCACTCGGGGTTCTGCACCAAATTTTGCAACAAGTGTAAAAGAAATGGTCATAGCGCAGCGAAGTGTGAGGTCTACGGACCAGGGGTTAATAGAACGAAAGGAACAAATGGTGTCGGAACGAGTAATGGCGGAGCAAGTAGTGTCGGAGCAAGTTATGCCAATGTAGTTTGTTATAAATGTGGAAAACCGGGCCACATTATTAGAAATTGCCCGAACCAGGAGAACACGAATGGACAAGGCCGCGGAAGAATTTTCAATATTAATGCGGCAGAGGCACAGGAAGACCCGGAGCTTGTTACGGGTACGTTTCTTATTGACAATAAATCTGCTTACGTTTTATTTGATTCGGGTGCGGATAGAAGCTATATGAGTAGAGATTTTTGTGCTAAATTAAGTTGTCCATTGACGCCTTTGGATAGTAAATTTTTACTCGAATTAGCAAATGGTAAATTAATTTCAGCAGATAATATATGTCGGAATCGAGAAATTAAACGGGTTAGTGAAACATTTAAGATTGATTTGATACCAGTAGAGTTAGGGAGTTTTGATGTGATAATCGGTATGGACTGGTTAAAAGAAGTGAAAACAGAGATCGTTTGTTACAAAAATGCAATTCGCATTATACGAGTAAATGGAAAACTCTTAATGGTGTACGGAGAAAAGGGCAACACGAAGCTACATCTTATTAGTAATTTGAAGGCAAAAAAACTAATAAGAAAAGGTTGCTATGCTGTTCTAGCACACGTCGAGAAAGTACAAACTGAAGAAAAGAGCATCAATGATGTTCCCATTGCAAAAGAATTTCCTGATGTATTTCCGAAAGAATTACCGGGATTACCCCTACATCGATCCGTTGAATTTCAAGTAGATCTTGTACCAGGATCTGCACCAATAGCTCGTGCTCCTTACAGACTCGCACCCAGCGAGATGAAAGAACTGCAAAGCCAATTACAAGAACTTTTAGAGCGTGGTTTCATTCGACCAAGCACATCACCGTGGGGAGCTCCTGTTTTGTTTGTCAAGAAGAAAGATGGTACATTCAGGTTGTGTATCGACTACCGAGAGTTGAACAAACTTACCATCAAGAACCGCTACCCACTACCGAGAATCGACGACTTATTTGATCAACTACAAGGCTCGTCTGTTTATTCAAAGATTGACTTACGTTCCGGGTATCATCAAATGCGGGTGAAAGAAGATGATATTCCAAAGACTGCTTTCAGAACACGTTACGGTCATTACGAGTTTATGGTCATGCCGTTTGGTTTAACTAATGAACCAACTGTGTTCATGGACCTTATGAACCGAGTGTGTGGACCATACCTTGACAAGTTTGTCATTGTTTTCATTGATGACATACTTATTTACTCAAAGAATGACCAAGAACACGGTGAACATTTGAGAAAGGTGCTAGAAGTATTGAGGAAAGAAAAACTGTACGCTAAGTTTTCAAAGTGTGCATTTTGGTTGGAAGAAGTTCAATTCCTCGGTCACATAGTGAACAAAGAAGGTATCCAGGTAGACCCGGCAAAGATCGAAACCGTTGAAAAGTGGGAAACCCCAAAAACTCCGAAGCATATACGTCAATTTTTAGGACTAGCTGGTTACTACAGAAGGTTCATCCAAGACTTTTCTAGAATAGCAAAACCCTTAACTGCATTAACGCATAAAGGGAAGAAATTTGAATGGAATGATGAACAAGAGAAAGCGTTTCAGTTATTGAAGAAAAAGCTAACTACGGCACCTATATTGTCATTGCCTGAAGGGAATGATGATTTTGTGATTTATTGTGACGCATCAAAGCAAGGTATCGGTTGTGTATTAATGCAACGAACGAAGGTGATTGCTTATGCGCCTAGACAATTGAAGATTCACGAACAAAATTATACGACGCATGATTTGGAATTAGGCGCGGTTGTTTTTGCATTAAAGACTTGGAGGCACTACTTATATGGGGCCAAAAGTATTATATATACCGACCACAAAAGTCTTCAACACATATTTAATCAGAAACAACTGAATATGAGGCAGCATAGGTGGATTGAATTATTGAATGATTACGACTTTGAGATTCGTTACCACCCGGGGAAGGCAAATGTGGTAGCCGATGCCTTGAGCAGGAAGGACAGAGAACCCATTCGAGTAAAATCTATGAATATAATGATTCATAATAACCTTACTACTCAAATAAAGGAGGCACAACAAGGAGTTTTAAAAGAGGGAAATTTAAAGGATGAAATACCCAAAGGATCGGAGAAGCATCTCAATATTCGGGAAGACGGAACCCGGTATAGGGCTGAAAGGATTTGGGTACCAAAATTTGGAGATATGAGAGAAATGGTACTTAGAGAAGCTCATAAAACCAGATACTCAATACATCCTGGAACGGGGAAGATGTACAAGGATCTCAAGAAACATTTTTGGTGGCCGGGTATGAAAGCCGATGTTGCTAAAAACGTAGGAGAATGTTTGACGTGTTCTAAGGTCAAAGCTGAGCATCAGAAACCATCAGGTCTACTTCAACAACCCGAAATCCCGGAATGGAAATGGGAAAATATTACCATGGATTTCATCACTAAATTGCCAAGGACTGCAAGTGGTTTTGATACTATTTGGGTAATAGTTGATCGTCTCACCAAATCAGCACACTTCCTGCCAATAAGAGAAGATGACAAGATGGAGAAGTTAGCACGACTGTATTTGAAGGAAGTCGTCTCCAGACATGGAGTACCAATCTCTGTTATCTCTGATAGGGATGGCAGATTTATTTCAAGATTCTGGCAGACATTACAGCAAGCATTAGGAACTCGTCTAGACATGAGTACTGCCTATCATCCACAAACTGATGGGCAGAGCGAAAGGACGATACAAACGCTTGAAGACATGCTACGAGCATGTGTTAGTGATTTCGGAAACAGTTGGGATCGACATCTACCGTTAGCAGAATTTTCCTACAACAACAGCTACCATTCAAGCATTGAGATGGCGCCGTTTGAAGCACTTTATGGTAGAAAGTGCAGGTCTCCGATTTGTTGGAGTGAAGTGGGGGATAGACAGATTACGGGTCCGGAGATTATACAAGAAACTACCGAGAAGATCATCCAAATTCAACAACGGTTGAAAACCTCCCAAAGTCGACAAAAGAGCTACGCTGACATTAAAAGAAAAGATATAGAATTTGAAATTAGAGAGATGGTCATGCTTAAAGTTGCACCTTGGAACGGCGTTGTTCGATTTGGTAAACGAGGGAAATTAAATCAAAGGTATATTGGACCATTCAAGATTATTGATCGTGTCGGACCAGTAGCTTACCGACTTGAGTTACCTCAACAACTCCCGGCTGTACATAACACTTTTCACGTCTCGAATTTGAAGAAATGTTTTGCTAAAGAAGATCTCACTATTCCGTTAGATGAAATCCAAATCAACGAAAAACTTCAATTCATCGAAGAACCCGTCGAAATAATGGATCGTGAGGTTAAAAGACTTAAGCAAAACAAGATACCAATTGTTAAGGTTCGATGGAATGCTCGTAGAGGACCCGAGTTCACCTGGGAGCGTGAAGATCAGATGAAGAAGAAATACCCACATCTATTTCCAGAAGATTCGTCAACACCTTCAACAGCTTAAAATTTCGGGGCGAAATTTATTTAACGGGTAGGTACTGTAGTGACCCGAACTTTTCCATGTTTATATATATTAATTGAGATTGATATTTACATGATTAAATGTTTCCAACATGTTAAGCAATCAAACTTGTTAAGACTTGATTAATTGAAATAGGTTTCATATAGACAATTGACCACCCAAGTTGACCGGTGATTCACGAACGTTAAAACTTGTAAAAACTATACGATGACATATATACTATAATTGTTCGGTAGTTTTTCCTATAATTTTATATGATCAAATGTGTGTATGAATATACTATAATAATAGGACATGTGTGTATGGACAAATGTATGTAGTTTTTCTGATGATCGTAGTAATATATCGGAGTAGGGATCAAATAGGAATGAAATTGTGTAAAATTTGGGTTTAGTGAATTTTTTAAATTAAATGGGTACATATGATAGTTTCAGTATTTAAATTGGGTATATATTACATTATATGATTCACTCAGGTAAATATGTGATTTTAAAAGTTGATAAGGGTATATTTGAATATTTGTGACATGTGGAAATTACACTTGGCTTAATATGCAATATTTAAGGAGCTAATGACATGTAACTAAATCAAATCTCTTTTATATATATATATATATATATATATATATATATATATATATATATATATATATATAAGTGACTTAATGAAAAACATAAAACTTTAATAAATTTAGCCTTAAGGGCTACAATTAACCTTTACAATTTTACATATATTATTCCTTCATACGTTAACATATATATATATATATATATATATATATATATATATATATATATATATATATATATATTACCATATATATATATATATATATATATATATATATATATATATATATATATATTACCATAATAAACTAGGACTTTTAATCCTCTTGAATTGGAAACTTCAATTATAACATTCAGATATTAATCAAAGTTTGAATTATAGATTAGATATGATTCAAATATGCACTTAGCTTAATTGCTATTCATGATGGATTGCCAAGAAAGAAAGACTTGTTCAAAGTGTTTGTGACAAGTCACTTTCATAAAGCTAAGTTCAAGATAATTCAAACACTTTAAGTCTAAAGCGTTTGTCTAGGCTATGTCACACTTTCTGCAGGTAACACAAATTTAGCAACAGTCCAACATTTTTAAAGAAAAAGAACTATTGCATAAACGGCTACTTTATTTGGAATATTGCAAACGGTCATTGCCACAGTCGACCGTGGACCTGAACGTTCGCGTCAGTAAAGCTCATATCTTCACCTATAAAAGGAAGACATATTCAAAGCTTGAAAGACAACTGATCCCTCTCGTTCAGGACTTCATTCAGATTCAGCCAAGATCACATTGTGCTTCATTTCACATCCAAAGATATGTGATTAGCTATAGGATATTCTATCTTGTACCCAAGATAGAATCGATGTAAACTAAGCATTCAATTTCTTATCATTAGCTAGTTTACATTGTAAGCTACTTCTTTGAATTAGTCAATGAAGTAGCATGTATCATTGCTTATAACTTTGTTGCGTGAGTGTGAGCTTCTAACTTGAGGTGATCAAGTTAGTGGCTTTGTTCTTGTAATAAGAACACCATCTTATTTAGCTAACTAATTTTCTTAAAGGGACTTAAGAAATTGATTGTTCTTTTAGGGGAACAATCCGTATTTCATTGGAGATATGAGTTATCCAAGTAAACTTTAATCTTTCAATTAGACTGAAAGATTGTTGGTGTGACTTTATTAAAGGACAAGGATGTAATTGGATCTCCACCGGATTGGTAGAAAAGCTTAGTGAAGCTAAACTCTCGATATGATGTGTCAGAGAGTAGATTAAGGAGGATTAGTTTTCATCCTCCCTAACCACTATAAATCCTTGTGTTTGTTTCACTTTACATTCTTTACATGTTGTATTAACAAACACAAACGCTTTCACACTTAAAACTTATGCTTTGAATGTTAAGAACATCAAAAAAGTATTAAGACACCACTAAGTACTGTTCACTGTGACAACCCAGAAATTTCCGACCAAATTTAAACTTTATCTTTATATTATTCCGACACGATAAGCAAAGTCTGTTAAGTCGAATCTCAAGGATTTTAAACTGTGTTCATACATTCATTTAACCTCGACCAAAATTCGACGATTCACGAACCATTATATAAATGAATATGATTATATATGTATATATGTATATATTTATAACTTGAAAACGTTAATAAAATATTAGGTATATTATTTTACATGAACGTATTTGTTTCAGTATGTTTATCGATAGAATTAGAAGATAATATCAAATGATTGATTTATCCGATACATTGTATGATTACGAGTCTCTATTGAGAGGTCCACTTTGATTTAGGAAACCTTTTCTTTTTAACGGTATTCGGAATAATTGGTAAGGTAAATTATAGGTAAGAACAAAAATGTCAATTAACGGGAACTAGACAAGAGTTAGTGGAGATTCCTATTTGTTTTTTAATTCATACTTTACAACATTTTCCTCGTGATTTTTATTTTAACTTTCATCTTAAAGTTGGAACGTAGAATGTAAATAACTTAGACATAGGATATCAACATTTTACATTAAGATGATTTCATACGTTTATCTAACCTTTAGACTTTATATCACGTTTCACCAACAAACGTTAATTTAAAAACTTGAAACCTATTACGTGTATATTTAATTTTACTTTTCTAAAATGTTTTACGATATAACAACTTCTACTATTATAACCTTTTAGTAAAATGATTCTTAAATATATTTAGTTTTGGAAAACAAAGTTTTCATATTTATTTAATATTGTTTCAAATGTACAAAGATATTTTTGGTTTAAAAAGAACTTTATTATTAAAATTTTTTATAAGATAACTTGTTCATAATTTTTAAAGAATTTAATTAAAGCTTTGTATTATAAATTACACACACACACACACACACACACACACACACATATATATAGTTTCAAAAACGAAAACGTGATACGACATAATATTTTCTATTACTTAAACGATTTTAAAATGAACTTTGAAATATATTTTGTTTTGAAAAACTAAAAATTGTTAAATAGGTATTTCAATTATATATATAAGATATACAAAATTATATATTTAAAATATATATATGTATATATATTTTTTACAATGCGTTAATGTATAATTTAAATATAAAATGTTTCGATATTAATAAACGTGTTTTAATAAACAACGAGACATTGATTTATAGAAGCAAATGACCACAACACTCAAATAAAGAGATTATACTTTGGGTAATATAAATTATAGAAGATTAAGTTTAATTATTGATAATAGGTACAAGTCGCGTAACATAAAGAGCTAGTTTTCTAAGCGTACGAAAATGCGTTAGAGAAACCGGAACCGAGACATAAGTCGAGTGACAACGTACGAGTCATTGGAACTAAAATTACAATTTAACTATGCACGTAAATATAATATAATATATAATTAATTAATTATATAAATTAAATATATTATATATTAAATATAATTAAAAACCGTCGGTAGCCTCGAATCATTGAGCAACGATTTGGAAAAAGAGAGTGCCGCGATTGCGGTCCTTTTGTGCTTGGAACCCTCCGCAGTCGCAGAGTAATGGGGTCCAGAAATGAAATGTCCCGTTCATATTGATTATAAACGTTCCATATTAATTGATTTCGTTGCGAGGTTTTGACCTCTATATGAGACGTTTTTCAAAGACTGCATTCATTTTTAAAACAAACCATAACCTTTATTTTATCAACAAGGTTAACAAGACACCACTTAGATTATCCAGAAATGATAATCTAACAAATATCACACTTACACACTACCAATACATATTGGTTTACAAATATTAATATGTTACAACAAAATAAATCTCGAATGCAGTTTTAAACAATATTATACAAGCATGCTGACACCAAATCTTGTCCATATAATATCATGCAATAGCGGAAGCTCTTAATAATCACCTGAGAATAAACATGCTTTAAACGTCAACAAAAATGTTGGCGAGTTATAGGTTTAACCTATATTTATCAAATCGTAATAATAGACCACAAGATTTCATATTTCAATATACATCCCATACATAGAGATAAAAATTCATTCATATGGTGAATGCCTGGTAACCGACATTAACAAGATGCATATAAGAATATCCCCTATCATTCCGGGAAATCCTTCGGACATGATAAAAACGAATTCGAAGTACTAAAGCATCCGGTACTTTGGATGGGGTTCGTTAGGCCCAATAGATCTATCTTTAGGATTCGCGTCAATAAGTAGATCGGTATACTAATTCTTAGGTTACCAAGCAAAAGGGGCATATTCGGCTTCGATCATTCACCCATATAATGTAGTTTCAATTACTTGTGTCTATTTCGTAAAATATTTATAAAACTGCATGTATTCTCATCCCAAAATATTAGATTTTAAAAGTGGGACTATAACTCACTTTCACAGATTTTTACTTCGTCGGGAAGTAAGACTTGGCCACTAGTCGATTCACGAACCTATAACAAATATGTACATATATATCAAAGTATGTTCAAAATATATTTACAACACTTTTAATACATTCTGATGTTTTAAGTTTATTAAGTCAGCTGTCCTCGTTAGTAACCTACAACTAGTTGTCCATAGTTAGATGTACAGAAATAAATTGATATATATTATCTTGAATCAATCCACGACCCAGTTTATATACGTCTCAGGCTAGATCACAACTCAAAGTATATATATTTTTGGAATCAACCTCAACCCTGTATAGCTAACTCCAACATTACTGCATATAGAGTGTCTATGGTTGTTCCAAATAATATATATAGATGGGTCGATATGATATGTCAAAACATTTGCATACGTGTCTATGGTATCCCAAGATTACATAATATATTAGAATACATGTATAATACAATATAAGTTAGCTAGGATATGATTAATATAAATTTGTTACCAATTTTCACGTAGCTACAACAAGCAAAAATATCCAATCTTGTTTTACCCATAACTTCTTCGTTTTAAATCCGTTTTGAGTGTTTCAAGTTGCTATGGTTTCATATTGAACTTAAGTTTATGAATCTAAACAGAAAAAGTATAAGTTTATAGTCGGAAATACAGGTTACAAGTCATTTTTGTAAAGGTAGTCATTTCAGTCGAAAGAACGTCTAGATGACCATTTTGAAAAACATACTTCCACTTTGAGTTTAACCATGATTTTTGGATATAGTTTCATGTTCATAAGAAAAATCATTTTCCCAGAAGAACAACTTTTAAATCAAAGTTTATCATAGTTTTTTAATTAACTAACTCAAAACAGCCCGCGGTGTTACTACGACGGCGTATATCCGGTTTTACGGTGTTTTTCGTGTTTTCAGGTTTTAAATCATTAAGTTAGCATATCATATAGATATAGAACATGTGTTTAGTTGATTTTAAAATTCAAGTTAGAAGGATTAACTTTATTTGCGAACAAGTTTAGAATTAACTAAACTATATTCTAGTGATTACAAGTTTAAATCTTCGAATAAGATACTTTTATATGTATGAATCGAATGATGTTATGAACATCGTTACTACCTTAATTTTAGTAGGTAAACCTACTGTAAATGAGAAAAATAGATCTAGCTTCAAAGGATCCTTGAATGGCTTGAAAGTTCTTGAAGCAGAATCATGACACGAAAACAAATTCAAGTAAGATTTCCACTCGAAATAAGATTGTTATAGTTATAGAAATTGAATCAAAGTTTGAATATGAGTATTACCTTGTATTAGAAAGATATATTACTGTAAATAAGAAAGATTTCTTGAGGTTGTATGATCACTTTACAAGATTGGAAATAAGCTAGCAAACTTGGAAGTATTCTTGATTTTATGAAACTAGAACTTATAGAATTTATAAAGAACACTTAGAACTTGAAGATAGAACTTGAGAGAGATCAATTAGATGAAGAAAATTGAAGAATGAAAGTATTTGTAGGTGTTTTTGGTCGTTGGTATATGGATTAGATATAAAGGATGTGTAATTTTGTTTACTTGTAAATAAGTCATGAACGATCACTAATATTTTTGTAATTTTATGAGATATTTCATGCTAGTTGCCAAATGATGGTTCCCACATGTGTTAGGTGACTCACAAGGGCTGCTAAAAGCTGATCATTGGAGTGTATATACCAATAGTAAATACATTTAGAAGCGGGGTATTGTACGAGTACGAATACGAGTGCATACGAGTAGAATTGTTGATGAAAATGAATGAGGATGTAATTGTAAGCATTTTTGTTAAGTAGAAGTACTTTGATAAGTGTATTGAAGTCTTTAAAAAGTGTATGAATACATATTAAAACACTACATGTATATACATTTTAACTGAGTCGTTAAGTCATCGTTAGTCGTTACATGTAAGTGTTTTTTGAAACCTTTAGGTTAACGATCTTGTTAAATGTTGTTAACCCATTGTTTATTATATCTAAAGATATGTTAAATTATTACATTATCATGATATTATGATGTATTAATATATCTTAATATGATATATATACAATTAAATGTCGTTACAACGATAATCGTTACATATATGCCTCGTTTCGAAATCCTTAAGTTAGTAGTCTTGTTTTTACATATGTAGTTCATTGTTAATATACTTAATGATATATTTACTTATCATAATACCATGTTAACTATATATATATCCATATATATGACATCATATAGTTTTTACAAATTTTAACGTTCGTGAATCACCGGTCAACTTGGGTGGTCAATTGTCTATATGAAACCTATTTTAATTAATCAAGTCTTAACAAGTTTGATTTCTTAACATGTTAAAAACACTTAATCATGTAAATAACAATTTCATTTAATATATATAAACATGAAAAAGTTCGGGTCACTACAAGAAAGGGCTTATAAGTTCGATCAGTTTTGGTCGAATTGATTCATCAATCTATCCCTCAATCTCTCGTATCCTCTCTATACATATATATATATAAATTATAAATATAATAATAATAATTATTATTATTAATATTAATATTATTATTAATCGCATTATTATTGTTAGTAGTAATATTATTAGTAATATTATACATAAAATATTACGACGAGGTCATGAGCGAATTATTTCAAGACGGGTTTTTCGAGTAGGATATGGCTAAGGAAATTATGGGTTATAGCTATGGAGGTGATGGGTATGGTTCATGGGTATGCTCATGAAGTCAATTTGGTGTTAATCATCTCCGTTGCGTCTACGTACCTTTCCTGCAATATTGAATCTCAATATTGATACGTGAGCACTCATAACTTAACTTTTATATATTAATAGTGTATCCCTGACTAGTGCTCAAGTATATAGGATTATGCATGCTTGTATATTTAATATTGTCGTTAAATAGTTGACGATAGATTATGAACTAGTTATATATGCGGTTGAGATAAGGTATAAGATATGCATGTTGATATGATGTGTTGGAGAGTAGATTGGATCTCAAGTATATAGGATTATGCCTTATTTACTTATGTGGTGTTTTGTAATTCGAGGATGTAATTGGATCTCCACCGGATTTGTAGAAAAGCTTAGTGAAGCTAAACTCTCGATATGATGTGTCGGAGAGTAGATTAAGGAGGATTAGTTTTCATCCTCCCTAACTACTATAAATCCTTGTGTTTGTTTCACTTTACATTCTTTACATGTTGTATTAATAAACACAAACGCTTCCGCACTTAAAACTTATGCTTTGAATATTAAGCACATCAAAAAAGTATTAAGACACCACTAAGTACTGTTCACTGTGACAACCCAGAAATTTTCGACCAAATTTAAACTTTATCTTTATATTATTCCGACACGATAAGCAAAGTTTGTTAAGTTGAATCTCAAGGATTTTAAACTGTGTTCATACATTTATTTAACCTCGACCAAAATTCGACGATTCATGAACCATTATATAAATGAATATGATTATATATGTATATATGTATATATTTATAACTTAAAAACGTTAATAAAATATTAGGTACATTACTTTACATGAACGTATTTGTTTCAGTATGTTTATCGATAGAATTAGAAGATAATATCAAATGATTGATTTATCAGATACATTGTATGATTACGAGTCTCTATTGAGAGGTCCACTTTGATTTAGGAAACCTTTTCTTTTTAACGGTATTCGGAATAATTGGTAAGGTAAATTACAAGTAAGAACAAAAGTTTCAATTAACGAGAACTAGACAAGAGTTAGTGGAGATTCCTATTTGATTTTTAATTCATACTTTACAACATTTTCCTTGTGATTTTTATTTTAACTTTCATCTTAAAGTTGGAACGTAGAATGTAAATAACTTAGACATTGGATATTGATATTTTACATTAAGATGATTTCATACGTTTATCTAACCTTTAGACTTTATATCATGTTTCACCAACAAACGTTAATTTAAAAACTTGAAACCTATTACGTGTATATTTAATTTTACTTTTCTAAAATGTTTTACGATATAACAACTTATACTATTATAACCTTTTAGTAAAATGATTCTTAAATATATTTAGTTTTGGAAAACAAAGTTTTCATATTTATTTAATATTGTTTCAAATGTACAAAGATATTTTTGGTTTAAAAAGAACTTTATTATTAAAACTTTTTATAAGATAACTTGTTCATAATTTTTAAAGAATTTAATTAAAGCTTTGTATTATAAATTACACACACACACACATACACACACACATACATATATATATATATATATATATATATATATATATATATATATATATATATATATATATATATATATATATATATACATTGTTTCAAAAACATAAACGTGATACGACATAATATTTTCTATTACTTAAACGATTTTAAAATGAACTTTGAAATATATTTTGTTTTGAAAAACTAAACATTATTAAATAGGTATTTCAATTATATATATAAGATATACAAAATTATATTTTTAAAATATATATATGTATATATATTTTACAATGCGTAAATGTATAATTTAAATATAAAACGTTTCGATATTATTAAACGTGTTTTAATAAACAACGAGACATTGATTTATAGAAGCAAATGACCACAACACTCAAATAAAGAGATTATACTTTGGGTAATATAAATTATAGATGATTAAGTCTAATTATTGATAATAGGTACACGTCGCGTAACATAAAGAGCTAGTTTTCTAAGCGTACGAAAATGCGTTAGAGAAACCGGAACTAAGACATAAGTCGAGTGACAACGTACGAGTCATTGGAACTAAAATTACAATTTAACTATGCACGTAAATATAATATAATATATAATTATTTAATTATATAAATTGAATATATTATATATTAAATATAATTAAAAACCGTCGGCAGCCTCGAATCATTGAGCAATGATTTGGAAAAAGAGAGTGCCGCGATCGCGGTCCTTTTGTGCTTGGAACCCTCCGCAGTCGCGGAGTAATGGGGTCCAGAAAGGGCTTATAAGTTCGATCAGTTTTGGTCGAATTGATTCATCAATCTATCCCTCAATCTCTCGTATCCTCTCTATACACACACACACACACACACACACACACACACACATATATATATATATATATATATATATATATATATATATATATATATATATATATATATTTATATATATAAATTATAAATATAATAATAATAATTATTATTATTAATATTAATATTATTATTATTATTAATCGCATTAGTATTGTTAGTAGTACTATTATTAGTAATATTATACATAAAATATTACGACGAGGTCATGAGCGAATTATTTCAAGACGGGTTTTTCGAGTATGATAGGGCTAAGGAAATTATGGGTTATAGCTATGGAGGTGATGGGTATGGTTCATGGGTATGCTCGTGAGGTCAATTTAGTGTTAATCATCTCCGTTGCATCTACGTACCTTTCCCGCAATATTGAATCTCAATATTGATACGTGAGCACTCATAACTTAACTTTTATATATTAATAGTGTATGTCTTACTAGTGCTAGAGTATATAGGATTATGCATGCTTGTACATTTAATATTGTCGTTAAATAGTTGACGATAGATTATGAACTAGTTACATATGCGGTTGAGAAAAGGTATAAGATATGCATGTCGATATGATGTGTCGGAGAGTAGATTGGATCTCAAGTATATAGGATTATGCCTTATTTACTTATGTGGTGTTTTGTAATTCAAGGATGTAATTGGATCTCCATCGGATTTGTAGAAAAGCTTAGTGAAGCTAAACTCTCGATATGATGTGTCGGAGAGTAGATTAAGGAGGATTAGTTTTCATCTTCCCTAACCACTATAAATCCTTGTGTTTGTTTCACTTTACGTTCTTTACATGTTGTATTAACAAACACAAACGCTTCTGCACTTAAAACTTATGCTTTGAATGTTAAGCACATCAAAAAAGTATTAAGACACCACTAAAAACTGTTCACTGTGACAACCCGGAAATTTCCGACCAAATTTAAGCTTTATCTTTATATTATTCCGACACGATAAGCAAAGTTTGTTAAGTCGAATCTCAAGGATTTTAAACTGTGTTCATACATTTATTTAACCTCGACCAAAATTCGACGATTCACGAACCATTATATAAATGAATATGATTATATATGTATATATGTATATTTTTATAACTTGAAATTGCTAATAAAATATTAGGTATATTACTTTACATGAACGTATTTGTTTCAGTATGTTTATCGATAGAATTAGAAGATAATATCAAATGATTGATTTATCAGATACATTGTATGATTACAAGTCTCTATTGAGAGGTCCACTTTGATTTAGGAAACCTTTTATTTTTAACGGTATTCGGAATAATTGATAAGGTAAATTACAAGTAAGAACAAAAGTGTCAATTAACGGGAACTAGACAAGAGTTAGTGGAGATTCCTATTTGATTTTTAATTCATACTTTACAACATTTTCCTCGTGATTTTTTTGTAACAACCCAAACCAAACCACCATCGAACCCGCGGAAATTACCAAAAAAAAAAAAATATTTGTTTGTTTAGCAACTGGCGCGGTGCGCCAGAACCCCGCGCGGCGCGCCGATCTGGTCTGTCTAAAAAGTCTTGAAACGTGAAAAAGATTGGCCACTTCCCGACATAATTAGACAAAACGCTTTTAATAACATATTCAAATATGTACAACTAACACTTTTCAAACATAAAATAAGTTTTACAAAGCGGGGCCCACATCGGCCGTTTTACGAGTTTAATACATAACGAGAGTATCGACCGCAAAAGTTTAAATACCAAACGACCCTACGAGCATGGTGTTTGGGGTTAAACTACCCAAGTCTCGGTCAAACCCCAAAAGCTAATATCTCCAAAAGCGTCACCTAACACGACGGGATCTCTACTCCAAACGTACGCCCTTACCTTTGTCCATACCTGAGCCTATAAAAACGTAAACAACGAGAGGGTAAGCAAAGCTTAGTGAATGCAATAATTACACATACATATATATAACTCATCTATTTGCAATCACATTCACCAAATACCTCATACGAACTTGTAACTCAATTAGCATGTCATCGTACCCAAAACACTTAACAAGTCGTACATTAACACAAAACCGCATTAGCATATACTTAACACAATGTATATATATATATATATATATATATATATATATATATATATATATATATATATATATATATATATATATATATATATAAACAATATGCTAAATAATCGACAATCTCAATATGGTTAACCATAAATGCTATGGTGCTACTGGCTCGTGGTTCACACCATACGCAATTGAGTCATACTTTTTTATAGTGCTACCGGCTCGTGGTTCACACTCGATGCTACCAGCTCGTGGTTCACATCTTATTTTATAGTGCTACCGGCTCGTGGTTCACACTCGATGCTACCGGCTCGTGGTTCACATCTAGTTTATAGTGCTACCGGCTCGTGGTTCACACTCGATGCTACCGGCTTGTGGTTCACATCTTATTGCACACATGTTATGGCACTACCGGCTCGATGGTTCATACCATAACACCCACAAATAAACGCGTCATATACACATACGTATAATTACTCCACTCACCTCAAAATCTCTTGTGAAAGATAATCAAGCTCGGAAATCTTCAATGTAACGTATGTAGTGACCCGAACTTTTCCATGTTTATATATATTAACTGAGATTGATATTTACATGATTAAATGTTTCCAACATGTTAAGCAATCAAACTTGTTAAGACTTGATTAATTGAAATATGTTTCATATAGACAATTGACCACCCAAGTTGACCGGTGATTCACGAACGTTAAAACTTGTAAAAACTATATGATGACATATATATATGGATATATATATAGTTAACATGATACTATGATAAGTAAACATATCATTAAGTATATTAACAATGAACTACATATGTAAAAACAAGACTACTAACTTAATGATTTTTAAACGAGACATATATGTAACGATTATCGTTGTAAAGACATTTAATGTATATATATCATATTAAGAGATATTCATACATGATAATATCATGATAATATAATAATTTAAAATCTCATTTGATATTATAAACATTGGGTTAACAACATTTAACAAGATCGTTAACCTAAAGGTTTCAAAACAACACTTACATGTAACGACTAACGATGACTTAACGACTCAGTTAAAATGTATATACATGTAGTGTTTTAATATGTATTTATACACTTTTGAAAGACTTCAATACACTTATCAAAATACTTCTACTTAACAAAAATTCTTACAATTACATCCTCGTTCAGTTTCATCAACAATTCTACTCGTATGCACCCGTATTCGTACTCGTACAATACACAGCTTTTAGATGTATGTACTATTGGTATATACACTCCAATGATCAGCTCTTAGCAGCCCATGTGAGTCACCTAACACATGTGGGAACCATCATTTGGCAACTAGCATGAAATATCTCATAAAATTACAAAAATATGAGTAATCATTCATGACTTATTTACATGAAAACAAAATTACATATCCTTTATATCTAATCCATACACCAACGACCAAAAACACCTACAAACACTTTCATTCTTCAATTTTCTTCATCTAATTGATCTCTCTCAAGTTCTATCTTCAAGTTCTAAGTGTTCTTCATATATTCTACAAGTTCTAGTTACATAAAATCAAGAATACTTTCAAGTTTGCTAGCTCACTTTCAATCTTGTAAGGTGATCATCCAACCTCAAGAAATCTTTGTTTCTTACAGTAGGTTATCATTATAATACAAGGTAATAATCATATTCAAACTTTGGTTCAATTTCTATAACTATAACAATCTTATTTCAAGTGATGATCTTACTTGAACTTGTTTTCGTGTCATGATTCTGCTTCAAGAACTTCGAGCCATCCAAGGATCCGTTGAAGCTAGATCCATTTTTCTCTTTTCCAGTAGGTTTATCCAAGGAACTTAAGGTAGTAATGATGTTCATAACATCATTCGATTCATACATATAAAGCTATCTTATTCGAAGGTTTAAACTTGTAATCACTAGAACATAGTTTAGTTAATTCTAAACTTGTTCGCAAACAAAAGTTAATCCTTCTAACTTGACTTTTAAAATCAACTAAACACATGTTCTATATCTATATGATATGCTAACTTAATGATTTAAAACCTGGAAACACGAAAAACACCGTAAAACCGGATTTACGCCGTCGTAGTAACACCGAGGGCTGTTTTGGGTTAGTTAATTAAAAACTATGATAAACTTTGATTTAAAAGTTGTTATTCTGAGAAAATGATTTTTATTATGAACATGAAACTATATCCAAAAATTATGGTTAAACTCAAAGTGGAAGTATGTTTTCTAAAATGGTCATCTAGACGTCGTTCTTTCGACTGAAATGACTACCTTTACAAAAATGACTTGTAACTTATTTTTCCGACTATAAACCTATACTTTTTCTGTTTAGATTCATAAAATAGAGTTCAATATGAAACCATAGCAATTTGATTCACTCAAAACGGATTTAAAATGAAGAAGTTATGGGTAAAACAAGATTGGATAATTTTTCTCATTTTAGCTACGTGAAAATTGGTAACAAATCTATTCCAACCATAACTTAATCAACTTGTATTATATATTATGTAATCTTGAGATACCATAGACACGTATACAACGTTTCGACCTATCATGTCGACACATCTATATATATTTCGGAACAACCATAGACACTCTATATGTGAATGTTGGAGTTAGCTATACAGGGTTGAGGTTGATTCCAAAATATATATAGTTTGAGTTGTGATCAATACTGAGATACGTATACACTGGGTCGTGGATTGATTCAAGATAATATTTATCGATTTATTTTTGTACATCTAACTGTGGACAACTAGTTGTAGGTTACTAACGAGGACAGCTGACTTAATAAACTTAAAACATCAAAATATATTAAAAGTGTTGTAAATATATTTTGAACATACTTTGATATATATGTATATATTGTTATAGGTTCGTGAATCAACCAGTGGCCAAGTCTTACTTCCCGACGAAGTAAAAATCTGTGAAAGTGAGTTATAGTCCCACTTTTAAAATCTAATATTTTTGGGATGAGAATACATGCAGGTTTTATAAATGATTTACAAAATAGACACAAGTACGTGAAACTATATTCTATGGTTGAATTATCAAAATCGAATATGCCCCTTTTTATTAAGTCTGGTAATCTAAGAATTAGGGAACAGACACCCTAATTGACGCGAATCCTAAAGATAGATCTATTGGGCCTAACAAACCCCATCCAAAGTACCGGATGCTTTAGTACTTCGAAATTTATATCATACCCGAAGGGTGTCCCGGAATGATGGGGATATTCTTATATATGCATCTTGTTAATGTCGGTTACCAGGTGTTCACCATATGAATGATTTTTATCTCTATGTATGGGATGTGTATTGAAATATGAAATCTTGTGGTCTATTATTATGATTTGATATATATAGGTTAAACCTATAACTCACCAACATTTTTGTTGACGTTTTAAGCATGTTTATTCTCAGGTGATTATTAAGAGCTTCCGCTGTCGCATACTTAAATAAGGACGAGATTTGGAGTCCATGCTTGTATGATATTGTGTAAAAACTGCATTCAAGAAACTTATTTTGTTGTAACATATTTGTATTGTAAACCATTATGTAATGGTCGTGTGTAAACAGGATATTTTAGATTATCATTATTTGATAATCTACGTAAAGCTTTTTAAACCTTTATTGATGAAATAAAGGTTATGGTTTGTTTTAAAAATGAATGCAGTCTTTGAAAAACGTCTCATATAGAGGTCAAAACCTCGCAACGAAATCAATTAATATGGAACGTTTTTAATCAATAAGAACGGGACATTTCAGTTAGTATCAGAGCGTTGGTCTTAGAGAACAGAATTTTGCATTAGTGTGTCTTATCGAGTTTGTTAGGATGCATTAGTGAGTCTGGACTTCGACCGTGTTTACTTGAAAAATGATTGCTAAACAAATTTTGTTGGAAACTATATATTTTTAACATGTGAATATTATGTGATATATTAATCTCTTAACGCGTTTGATATTATGTGATAGATGTCTACCTCTAGAACAAGTCCCATTGACTCACCTAATAATAATGAAGAGTCAAATGTAAATTGGAATGATTCGTGGACTGATTCACAAGTTCCCGAAGAGGAACCGGAAGAAGAGTCAGAACCGGAAGAAGAATCGGAACCGGAAGAAGAATCGGAACCGGATGAAGAAATAGAACCGGTGGGGGAAATAATAAAACGGTTAAGTAAAAGAAAATCCTCAACCAACCGACCAAGGTTAATTATGGTCAATGGTGTTTTCGCCAAGGAAGCAAAATATTGGGAGGATTACCAATTCTCCGATGAATCGGATTCCGACGAGAATTCCGATGATGTTATAGAAATTACCCCAACTGAATTTAAAAAGGCAAAAGAAAATAATAAGGGAAAGGGCATAAAAATAGAGAAATCTAATTCCAACCCCGATGAACTTTATATGTATCGTCAACCCCCGAAGTCCTTAAGTTGTAACAATGACCCGGGAACCTCTAAACCACCAGGTTTTTCTAAACCAATGTGGAAAATGACGGCTCGTATTAGGGGAACATCATATATCCCTAGAAACTTGGCAAAACGAACCAAAACCAAAGAACAAGAAACAAGCGAGTCGGAATAAGATAGTTGTATTCGTGTGGTGTAATATATGTAATATAGTGTGCTTATGTTTTATGATATATGTAAAAATTTCTTGTATTAATAAGTATTTTTTTTTTGAATCTAACTCTTGTCTATTTTACAGTATAAAAACACAAAATGGATAGACAACCCAATATTTTAAGAGACCTACCCGGAGACATGATTGATGAAATCTTGTCTAGAGTCGGTTAGAATTCTTCGGCACAACTATATAAGGCGAGATCAGTTTGTAAGACATTCGAAGAACGTTCCAAGAATGCCTTGGTTTATAAAAGGCTTTCGTTCGAAAGATGGGGGATATCACATTGGGAAATCCATAAGTTACGATGTGTTTACTTTGACGCATATATTGCGGGGAACCCAAATGCTATTTTACGCAATGGGTTAAGAAATTATTTTGACTCAATATATCCGAATATTGGACTTCGTGATTTAGAAAAAGCGGCTAACATGCAACATAAAGAAGCATGTTATGCTTACGAATTAGTAATGTTCGCTTCTCACCAAAGTGAGAACAAGAACATCGGGCTACAACTATTAAACAAAACGTTCCCACAAGTGACGGAGTCGGTAATTGGGGTAAGAAATGAGGTTTTTAGATTGTTACGGGACTGTTGGACATTACGTAACCCTCGTCCCTTTGACGACGTTACAACACGCTGTCTTATCAATGGCCATAACGGTTATGTTCCACAAGACCAAGGATGGGAAGTAATCCTAGTAAAACCAGAATGCATGACTTGTTTCTGGACGTATGAATTACGTGTCTTTATTGCCTTTGCTGAACGACTTGTGTACTAGCTAGAATTATCTTCACAACCATCTTGTATCAAATTTATTGTGTGCTATATTTCATGCTATATGTAAAATAAGCGGTATTGTAAGTTTGTAAAATATTGTGTAAAAGTTTGAACGCGAAATATTATTATAATCAGTTTTTCATATAGAATTGTAGTAGTTGAATTGTATATTAGCTACTAAGTATGAACTTAACGGGTAGGTACTATCCGAATTTAAACTTATAAAACGCTAATATGAAGAAAAAGCTTTTATAAATGAGTTCATATTATGCTACGAAATACTATTAACTACTCTTAATATTCTGTATGATTAACTTGTTCCATTTGACTATTTTGAAGGAAATGGCACCGACTACTCGACACACCGTGAATATGAATAAAGAGGAATTCCGTACTTTTCTAGCTTCAAACATAGTCGCAGTACAGGCTGCACTACATACCAACAATAACCTTGGATCTAGCAGTACAATAAATCGTGTAGGATGCACCTACAAAGAATTCACTGCCTGCAAACCTTTGGAATTTGATGGAACCGAAGGACCGATCGGATTGAAACGGTGGACCGAGAAGGTCGAATTGGTGTTTGCCATAAGTAAGTGTACTGAAGAGGACAAAGTGAAGTACGCTACGCATACCTTCACAGGTTCTGCGTTAACATGGTGGAATACCTATCTAGAGCAAGTGGGACAAGACGATGCGTACGCACTACCGTGGTCAGCATTCAAGCACTTGATGAACGAGAAGTACCGTCCCAGAACTGAGGTCAATAAGCTCAAGACAGAACTTAGAGGGTTACGAACCCAAGGATTTGATATTACCACGTACGAAAGACGATTCACAGAATTGTACCTATTGTGTCCGGGAGCATTCGAAGATGAGGAAGAGAAGATCGACGCATTTGTGAAAGGATTACCGGAAAGAATCCAAGAAGAATAAGTTCACACGAGCCCGCCTCCATACAACAGGCATGTAGAATGGCTCACAAACTAGTGAACCAGATTGAAGAAAGAATTAAAGAACAGACAGCTGAAGAGGCCAATGTGAAGCAAGTCAAAAGAAAGTGGGAGGAAAACGGTGATAAGAATCACCAATACAACAACAACAACAGCAATTACAACAATAATCGCAACAATTATCCCAACAATCGCAACATCAATCGCAACTACAACAAATGGCCCAACAACAACAACAACAACAACAACAACAACAGCAACTACAACAATCATCCCAACAACAATAATAACCGCAACAACAACAACAATCAGAAGCAGCTATGCCAAAGGTGTGAAAAGTATCACTCGGGGTTCTGAACCAAATTTTGCAACAAGTGTAAAAGAAATGGTCATAGCGCGGCGAAGTGTGAGGTCTACGGACCAGAGGTTAATAGAACGAAAGGAACAAATGGTGTCGGAACGAGTAATGACGGAGCAAGTAGTGTCGGAGCAAGTTATGCCAATGTAGTTTGTTATAAATGTGGAAAACCGGGCCACATTATTAGAAATTGCCCGAACCAGGAGAACACGAATGGACAAGGTGCGGAAGAGTTTTCAATATTAATGCGGCAGAGGCACAGGAAGACCCGGAGCTTGTTACGGGTACATTTCTTATTGACAATAAATCTGCTTACGTTTTATTTGATTCGGGTGCGGATAGAAGCTATATGAGTAGAGATTTTTGTGCTAAATTATGTTGTCCATTGACTCCTTTGGATAGTAAATTTTTACTCGAATTAGTAAATGGTAAATTAATTTCAGCAGATAATATATGTCGGAATCGAGAAATTAAACTGGTTAGCAAAACATTTAAGATTGATTTGATACCAGTAGAGTTAGGGAGTTTTGATGTGATAATCGGTATGGACTGGTTGAAAGAAGTGAAAGCAGAGATCGTTTGTTACAAAAATGCAATTCGCATTATACGAGAAAAAGGAAAACCCTTAATGGTGTACGGAGAAAAGGACAACATGAAGCTACATCTTATTAGTAATTTGAAGGCACAAAAACTAATAAGAAAAGGCTGCTATGCTGTTCTAGCACACGTCGAGAAAGTACAAACTGAAGAAAAGAGCATCAATGATGTTCCCATTGCAAAAGAATTTCCCTATGTATTTCCGAAAGAATTACCGGGATTACCCCCACATTGATCCGTTGAATTTCAAATAGATCTTGTACCAGGAGCTGCACCAATAGCTCGTGCTCCTTACAGACTCGCACCCAGCGAGATGAAAGAACTGCAAAGCCAATTACAAGAACTTTTAGAGCGTGGTTTCATTCGACCAAGCACATCACCGTGGGGAGCTCCTGTTTTGTTTGTCAAGAAGAAAGATGGTACATTCAGGTTGTGTATCGACTACCGAGAGTTGAACAAACTTACCATCAAGAACCGCTACCCACTACCGAGAATCGACGACTTATTTGATCAACTACAAGGCTCGTCTGTTTATTCAAAGATTGACTTACGTTCCGGGTATCATCAAATGCGGGTGAAAGAAGATGATATTCCAAAGACTGCTTTCAGAACACGTTACGGTCATTACGAGTTTATGGTCATGCCGTTTGGTTTAACTAATGCACCAGCTGTGTTCATGGACCTTATGAACCGAGTGTGTGGACCATACCTTGACAAGTTTGTCATTGTTTTCATTGATGACATACTTATTTACTCAAAGAATGACCAAGAACACGGTGAACATTTGAGAAAGGTGTTAGAAGTATTGAGGAAGGAAGAATTGTACGCTAAGTTTTCAAAATGTGCATTTTGGTTGGAAGAAGTTCAATTCCTCGGTCACATAGTGAACAAAGAAGGTATTAAGGTGGATCCGGCAAAGATAGAAACTGTTGAAAAGTGGGAAACCCCAAAACTCCGAAACACATACGCCAGTTTTTAGGACTAGCTGGTTACTACAGAAGGTTCATCCAAGACTTTTTCAGAATAGCAAAACCCTTAACTGCATTAACGCATAAAGGGAAGAAATTTGAATGGAATGATGAACAAGAGAAAGCGTTTCAGTTATTGAAGAAAAAGCTAACTACAGCGCCTATATTGTCATTGCCTGAAGGGAATGATGATTTTGTGATTTATTGTGACGCATCAAAGCAAGGTATCGGTTGTGTATTAATGCAACGAACGAAGGTGATTGCTTATACGTCTAGATAATTGAAGATTCACGAACAAAATTATACGACGCATGATTTGGAATTAGGCGCGGTTGTTTTTGCATTAAAGACTTGGAGGCACTACATATATGGGGTCAAAAGTATTATATATACCGACCACAAAAGTCTTCAACACATATTTAATCAGAAACAACTGAATATGAGGCAGCGTAGGTGGATTGAATTATTGAATGATTACAACTTTGAGATTCGTTACCACCCGGGGAAGGCAAATGTGGTAGCCGATGCCTTGAGCAGGAAGGACAGAGAACCCATTCGAGTAAAATCTATGAATATAATGATTCATAATAACCTTACTACTCAAATAAAGGAGGCGCAACAAGGAGTTTTAAAAGAGAGAAATTTAAAGGATGAAATACCCAAAGGATCGGAGAAGCATCTTAATATTCGGGAAGACGGAACCCGGTATAGGGCTGAAAGGATTTGGGTACCAAAATTTGGAGATATGAGAGAAATGGTACTTAGAGAAGCTCATAAAACCAGATACTCAATACATCCTGGAACGGGGAAGATGTACAAGGATCTCAAGAAACATTTTTGGTGGCCGGGTATGAAAGCCGATGTTGCTAAATACGTAGGAGAATGTTTGACGTGTTCTAAGGTCAAAGCTGAGCATCAGAAACCATCAGGTCTACTTCAACAACCCGAAATCCCGGAATAGAAATGGGAAAACATTACCATGGATTTCATCACTAAATTGCCAAGGACTGCAAGTGGTTTTGATACTATTTGGGTAATAATTGATCGTCTCACCAAATCAGCACACTTCCTGCCAATAAGAGAAGATGACAAGATGGAGAAGTTAGCACGACTGTATTTGAAGGAAGTCGTCTCCAGACATGGAATACCAATCTCTATTATCTCTGATAGGGATGGCAGATTTATTTCAAGATTCTGGCAGACATTACAGCAAGCATTAGGAACTCGTCTAGACATGAGTACTGCCTATCATCCACAAACTGATGGGCAGAGCGAAAGGACGATACAAACGCTTGAAGACATGATATGAGCATGTGTTATTGATTTCGGAAAAAGTTGGGATCGACATCTACCGTTAGCAGAATTTTCCTACAACAACAGCTACCATTCAAGCATTGAGATGGCGCCATTTGAAGCACTTTATGGTAGAAAGTGCAGGTCTCCGATTTGTTGGAGTGAAGTGGGGGATAGACAGATTACGGGTCCGGAGATTATACAAGAAACTACCGAGAAGATCATCCAAATTCAACAACGGTTGAAAACCGCCCAAGGTCAACAAAAGAGCTACGCTGACATTAAAAGAAAAGATATAGAATTTGAAATTGGAGAGATGGTCATGCTAAAAGTTGCACCTTGGAAAGGATTTGTTCGATTTGGTAAACGAGGGAAATTAAATCCAAGGTATATTGGACCATTCAAGATTATTGATCGTGTCGGACCAGTAGCTTACCGACTTGAGTTACCTCAACAACTCGCGACTGTACATAACACTTTCCACGTCTCGAATTTGAAGAAATGTTTTGCTAAAGAAGATCTCACTATTCCGTTAGATGAAATCCAAATCAACGAAAAACTTCAATTCATCGAAGAACCCGTCGAAATAATGGATCGTGAGGTTAAAAGACTTAAGCAAAACAAGATACCAATTATTAAGGTTCGATGGAATGCTCGTAGAGGACCCGAGTTCACCTGGGAGCATGAAGATCAGATGAAGAAGAAATACCCGCATCTATTTCCAGAAGATTCGTCAACACCTTCAACAGCTTAAAATTTCGGGACGAAATTTATTTAACGGGTAGGTACTGTAGTGACCCGAACTTTTCCATGTTTATATATATTAATTGAGATTGATATTTACATGATTAAATGTTTCCAACATGTTAAGAAATCAAACTTGTTAAGACTTGATTAATTGAAATATGTTTCATATAGACAATTGACCACCCAAGTTGTCCGGTGATTCACGAACGTTAAAACTTGTAAAAACTATATGATGACATATATATATGGATATATATATAGTTAACATGATACTATGATAAGTAAACATATCATTAAGTATATTAACAATGAACTACATATGTAAAAACAAGACTACTAACTTAATGATTTTTAAACGAGACATATATGTAACGATTATCGTTGTAAAGACATTTAATGTATATATATCATATTAAGAGATATTCATACATGATAATATCATGATAATATAATAATTTAAAATCTCATTTGATATTATAAACATTGGGTTAACAACATTTAACAAGATCGTTAACCTAAAGGTTTCAAAACAACACTTACATGTAACGACTAACGATGACTTAACGACTCAGTTAAAATGTATATACATGTAGTGTTTTAATATGTATTTATACACTTTTGAAAGACTTCAATACACTTATCAAAATACTTCTACTTAACAAAAATGCTTACAATTACATCCTCGTTCAGTTTCATCAACAATTCTACTCGTATGCACCCGTATTCGTACTCGTACAATACACAGCTTTTAGATGTATGTACTATTGGTATATACACTCCAATGATCAGCTCTTAGCAGCCCATGTGAGTCACCTAACACATGTGGGAACCATCATTTGGCAACTAGCATGAAATATCTCATAAAATTACAAAAATATGAGTAATCATTCATGACTTATTTACATGAAAACAAAATTACATATCCTTTATATCTAATCCATACACCAACGACCAAAAACACCTACAAACACTTTAATTCTTCAATTTTCTTCATCTAATTGATCTCTCTCAAGTTCTATCTTCAAGTTCTAAGTGTTCTTCATATATTCTACAAGTTCTAGTTACATAAAATCAAGAATACTTTCAAGTTTGCTAGCTCACTTCCAATCTTGTAAGGTGATCATCCAACCTCAAGAAATCTTTGTTTCTTACAGTAGGTTATCATTCTAATACAAGGTAATAATCATATTCAAACTTTGGTTCAATTTCTATAACTATAACAATCTTATTTCAAGTGATGATCTTACTTGAACTTATTTTCGTGTCATGATTCTGCTTCAAGAACTTCGAGCCATCCAAGGATCCATTGAAGCTAGATCCATTTTTCTCTTTTCCAGTAGGTTTATCCAAGGAACTTAAGGTAGTAATGATGTTCATAACATCATTCGATTCATACATATAAAGCTATCTTATTCGAAGGTTTAAACTTGTAATCACTAGAACATAGTTTAGTTAATTCTAAACTTGTTCGCAAACAAAAGTTAATCCTTCTAACTTAACTTTTAAAATCAACTAAACACATGTTATATATCTATATGATATGCTAACTTAATGATTTAAAACCTGGAAAAACGAAAAACACCGTAAAACCGGATTTACGCCGTCGTAGTAACACCGCGGGCTGTTTTGGGTTAGTTAATTAAAAACTATGATAAACTTTGATTTAAAAGTTGTTATTCTGAGAAAATGATTTTTATTATGAACATGAAACTATATCCAAAAATTATGGTTAAACTCAAAGTGGAAGTATGTTTTCTAAAATGGTCATCTAGACGTCGTTCGTTCGACTGAAATGACTACCTTTACAAAAACGAATTGTAACTTATTTTTCCGACTATAAACCTATACTTTTTCTGTTTAGATTCATAAAATAGAGTTCAATATGAAACCATAGCAATTTGATTCACTCAAAACGGATTTAAAATGAAGAAGTTATGGGTAAAACAAGATTGGATAATTTTTCTCATTTTAGCTACGTGAAAATTGGTAACAAATCTATTCCAACCATAACTTAATCAACTTGTATTGTATATTATGTAATCTTGAGATACCATAGACACGTATACAACGTTTCGACCTATCATGTCGACACATCTATATATATTTCGGAACAACCATAGACACTCTATATGTGAATGTTGGAGTTAGCTATACAGGGTTGAGGTTGATTCCAAAATATATATAGTTTGAGTTGTGATCAATACTGAGATACGTATACACTGGGTCGTGGATGTAGTGACCCGAACTTTTCCATATTTATATATATTAATTGAGATTGATATTTACATGATTAAATGTTTCCAACATGTTAAGCAATCAAACTTGTTAAGACTTGATTAATTGAAATAGATTTCATATAGACAATTGACCACCCAAGTTGACCGGTGATTCACGAACGTTAAAACTTGTAAAAACTATACGATGACATATATATGGTTATATATATAGTTAAAATTATTTTATTATATGTATGTATCTCATTAGGTATTTTAACAATGAGTTATATACATTAAAATGAGACTATTAATTTAAGAAACTCGAAAACGATATATATAACGATTATCGTTATAACAACGTCTTACTAGGTACATATGAATCATATTAAGATATTGATACACTTGGTTAATTATGTTAAATTATAAGTAAATATATTATTAAGTGTATTAACAATGAAATACATATGTAAAAATAAGACTACTAACTTAATGATTTCGAAACGAGACATATATGTAACGATTATCGTTGTAACGACATTTAACTGTATATATATCATACTAAGATATATTATATATCATAATATCATGATAATATAACAATTTAACATCTCATTTGTTATAATAAATAATGGGTTAACAACATTCAACAAGATCGTTAACCTAAAGGTTTCAAAACAACATTTACATGTAACGACTAACGATGACTTAACGACTCAGTTAAAATGTATATACATGTAGTGTTTTAATATGTATTCATACACTTTTGAAAGACTTCAAGACACTTATCAAAATACTTCTACTTAACAAAAATGCTTACAATTACATCCTCGTTCAGTTTCATCAACAATTCTACTCGTATGCACCCGTATTCGTACTCGTACAATACACAACTTTTAGATGTGAGTCACCTAACACATGTGGGAACCATCATTTGGCAACTAGCATGAAATATCTCATAAAATTACAAAAATATGAGTAATCATTCATGACTTATTTACATGAAAACAAAATTACATATCCTTTATGAAAGGACCCGTTCATATACATTATAAACGATTCACAATAGTTGATTACATTGCGAGGTATTTGACCTCTATATGATACATTTTACAAACATTGCATTCGTTTTTAAAAGACAATCTTTCTTTACATCGAAAATTGACAGGCATGCATACCATTTCATAATATCCACTATCCAACTATAAATTGATTTAATAATAATCTTTGATGAACTCAATGACTCGAATGCAACGTTCTTCGAAATATGCTATGAAAGACTCCAAGTAATATCTTTAAAATGAGCAAATGCACAGCGGAAGATTTTTTTAACACCTGAGAATAAACATGCTTTAAAGTGTCAACCAAAAGGTTGGTGAGTTCATTAGTTTATCATAATCATTTATTTCCATCATTTTAATAGACCACAAGAATTTCATTTCCAGTTCTCATAAATATACGTCCCATGCATAGAGACAAAAATAATCATTCATATGGTGAACACCTGGTAACCGACATTAACTAGATACATATAAGAATATCCCCTATCATTCTGGGATCCTCCTTCGGACATGATATAAATTTCGAAGTACTAAAGCATCCGGTACTTTGGATGGGGTTTGTTAGGCCCAATAGATCTATCTTTAGGATTCGCGTCAATTAGGGTGTCTGTTCCCTAATTCTTAGATTACCAGACTTTAATAAAAAGGGGCATATTCGATTTCGATAATTCAACCATAGAATGTAGTTTCAATTACTTGTGTCTATTTTGTCAAACATTTATAAAAGCGCATGTATTCTCAGTCCCAAAAATATAAAGGGTAAAAAGGCAAATGAAACTCACCATACTGTATTTCGTAGTAAAAATACATATAACGTCATTGAACAAGTGCAAGGTTGGCCTCGGATTCAAGAACCTAAATTAATTGTATATATTTATGTGTTGGTCAATATTTGTCTAATAAATTAGGTCAAGTCATAGTGTACCACAATCCTAATGCTCGAGACTAATATGCAAAAGTCAACAAAAGTAAATTTGACTCAAGATAATTTCCAAAAATCTATACATGATTAATATATAGTTTAAATATCGTTGTTTTATATTTTTAAATATTTTTAAAAGATTTATTAGAGTAAATAATATAATTTATTTATTAATAAATAAAATTTTATATTAAATTTATATAATAAAATATAATTTTATATATATTAAGTAATAAAATTTATAGGGTTCATTTAATATCATAAAGATAATATGATAGGTATTATTAAAATAAGTTATTACACGTAGTAAAATATGCTTGTATCACATATTTATTTTATAAAATAATATCTATAATGATAGTAAGTAAAAGTTGTATTATTTTGTAATAATAATTATTATTATAAAAATATCAATATTTATAATCACTAAGATGACGTTATGATAAAACGATAATTCTAATTATGATAACTTTAATATTTACGATAATTTTTAATATTATCTGTAAAATAATAATTCTATTTAAAATAATAATAATAATGATATTTTATAGTAACAATGATATTTCTATTAAAATGCTAATTTTTGTTAAAATGATAGTTTTAATACTAACGATACTTTTAATAATAATAGTAATGATAAAAATAATAAGAACGATAATTTTATCTAAATTAATATCTTATAATATTTTAATTTCATCATGATACTCTTACCCATTATTTCCTAATCGTTTCGTTTAATAGCTTTTAATCGTCTTTTATATCGTGTTCATAATAATGATAATAATAGTAATCAAAATAATTAGGTGTTACAAATATTTGTTTTAATTACACTAATATTAATAATGATAGTTACTATAACATTATTAACGATAATACTAATAATTATCTTAATGATAATATAGTAATAATAATAATAACAATAACAATAACCATTTTTAAATAATGATATATATATATATATTAATAATGATAATAATAATAATAATAATACCAATAATAATAATAATAATAATAATAATAATAATAATAATAATTGGATAATAATAATAATACTAATTATAACTTTAACGATAATAACGATAGTAATAATAAAAAAATAACAATTTTTAATGATAAATCCCTTTTATTGATAAAGATAATAATAATGATAATAATAAGATAAAACTAGAACGACGATAAAAACGACGATAATAATAATCATTTTTAATAAAAATATCGAAAATTCAATTGATTATAACTTCTAATCCGTTCATCGAAACCATTCGATATCTAAAGGAAAAGTTCTTAATTTTTCGCTAGCTTTCCAAGGACATGCATATCTTATACCTTATCTCAACCGCAAGTGTAACTAATTCAACATTCAACCTAACCTGTCTAATGGCAATATCAAAAGTACAAGCATGCATAATCCTAAATACTCGAGCACTAGTCAGGGATACACTATTAGTATATAAAAGTTAAATTATGAGTACTCACGTATCAATATTGAGATTCAATATTGCAGGAAAGGTACGTAGACGCAACGGAAATGATAAACACTATATTGACCTCACGAGCATACCCATGAACCATACTCAATCACCTCCATAACTATAACCCATAATTTCCTTAATCCTATCCCACTCGAAAAACAATTTCGAAATCACTCGGACAGCACTCCGTTGTAATATTTTATGTATACTAATAATATCTTGAAATAATACGGAGTAAATATATATATGTAAATCGATTGAAAGAGTTTAGAGAAAAATATTTTCAAGTTTCTATGAAATAATGAAACCTATTGAATTCTATTTATAATAGATTTTTGAATTATTAAAGTGAATTATTAAAGTATGAATTATTAAAGTATGAATTATTAAAGTGAATTATTAAAGTATGAATTATTAAAGTGAATTATTAAAGTATGAATTATTAAAGTAAATTATTAAAGTATGAATTATTAAAGTTAAAGTAAAATAAAAATAAAGTAAAGGTAAAGTTTAAGTATAGTAAAAGTATAAAACTATGTACGTATAATACGCGTATAAATATATAATATTAATTTAAATCGTTATATATATATTTAATAAAATAAAATATAAATATCGTTATCTTTATCATACTAGTTAAGTAATGAGTTGTCAAAAGTGGTTCTAGATATTTATAAAAGTTATGTACGTTTTAATAATAAAGTTCTTTTTAAACTGAAAACGTTTTTGTACGTTTGAAACTAAATAGATCAATCGAGTCTTTATGAGATTCAATCTTCCACTATCCTTTGTCTAGTTCTCTATGATTGACAATTTGTTCTTATTTATAAATCAGTTTACCATTTTCCGAATATTGTTAAAATGGAAAGATTTCTCAAATCAACGTGGGCCTTTCAACAGAGACTTGTAATCATAATTCAATATATCTGATAATTAAATCATTTGATCTTATCTTCTAATTCCATTGATAAACATTTTGAAACAGATACAATCATGTAAAGTATTTAATCTAATATTTTGTTTACGTTTCAAGTTATAATATATATACACATATACATATATAATCATATTCGTTTAATGGTTCGTGAATCGTTGGAACTTGGTCGAGGTTTAATGAATGTATGAACATAGTTTAAAATTCTTGAAATTTAACTTAACAAATATTGTTTATCGTGTCGGAAACATATAAAGATTAAAGTTTAAATTTGGTTGGAAATTTTCGGGTTGTCACACTTTATATCTAATCCATACACCAACGACCAAAAACACCTACAAACACTTTCATTCTTCAATTTTCTTCATCTAATTGATCTCTCTCAAGTTCTATCTTCAAGTTCTAAGTGTTCTTCATATATTCTACAAGTTCTAGTTACATAAAATCAAGAATACTTTCAAGTTTGCTAGCTCACTTCCAATCTTGTAAGGTGATCATCCAACCTCAAGAAATCTTTGTTTATTACAGTAGGTTATCATTCTAATACAAGGTAATAATCATATTCAAACTTTGGTTCAATTTCTATAACTATAACAATCTTATTTCAAGTGATGATCTTACTTGAACTTGTTTTCGTGTCATGATTCTACTTCAAGAACTTAGAGCCATCCAAGGATCCGTTGAAGCTAGATCCATTTTTCTCTTTTCCAGTAGGTTTATCCAAGGAACTTAAGGTAGTAATGATGTTCATAACATCATTCGATTCATACATATAAAGCTATCTTATTCGAAGGTTTAAACTTGTAATCACTAGAACATAGTTCAGTTAATTCTAAACTTGTTCGAAAACAAAAGTTAATCCTTCTAACTTGACTTTTAAAATCAACTAAACACATGTTCTATATCTATATGATATGCTAACTTAATGATTTAAAACCTGAAAACACGAAAAACATCGTAAAATCGGATTTACGCCGTCGTAGTTACACCACGGGCTGTTTTGGGTTAGTTAATTAAAACCTATGATAAACTTTGATTTAAAAGTTGTTATTCTGAGAAAATGATTTTTATTATGAACATGAAACTATATCCAAAAATTATGGTTAAACTCAAAGTGGAAGTATGTTTTCTAAAATGGTCATCTAGACGTCGTTCTTTCGACTGAAATGACTACCTTTACAATGAAGAAGTTGTATTGTATATTATGTAATCTTGAGATACCATAGACACGTATACAATATTTCGACCTATCATGTCGACACATCTATATATATTTCGGAACAACCATAGACACTCTATATGTGAATGTTGGAGTTAGCTATACAGGGTTGAGGTTGATTCCAAAATATATATAGTTTGAGTTGTGATCAATACTGAGATACGTATACACTGGGTCGTGGATTGATTCAAGATAATATTTATCGATTTATTTCTGTACATCTAACTGTGGACAACTAGTTGTAGGTTACTAACGAGGACAGCTGACTTAATAAACTTAAAACATCTAAATATATTAAAAGTATTGTAAATATATTTTGAACATACTTTGATATATATGTATATATTGTTATAGGTTCGTGAATCAACCAGTGGCCAAGTCTTACTTTCCGACGAAGTAAAAATCTGTGAAAGTGAGTTATAGTCCCACTTTTAAAATCTAATATTTTTGGGATGAGAATACATGCAGGTTTTATAAATGATTTACAAAATAGACACAAGTACGTGAAACTACATTCTATGGTTGAATTATCGAAATCGAATATGCCTCTTTTTATTAAGTCTGGTAATCTAAGAATTAGGGAACAGACACCCTAATTGACGCGAATCCTAAAGATAGATCTATTGGGCCTAACAAACCCCATCCAAAGTACCGGATGCTTTAGTACTTCGAAATTTATATCATATCCGAAGGGTGTCCCGGAATGATGGGGATATTCTTATATATGCATCTTGTTAATGTCGGTTACCAGGTGTTCACCATATGAATGATTTTTATCTCTATGTATGGGATGTGTATTGAAATATGAAATCTTGTGGTCTATTATTATGATTTGATATATATAGGTTAAACCTATAACTCACCAACATTTTTGTTGACGTTTTAAGCATGTTTATTCTCAGGTGATTATTAAGAGCTTCCGCTGTCGCATACTTAAATAAGGACAAGATTTGGAGTCCATGCTTGTATGATATTGTATAAAAACTGCATTCAAGAAACTTATTTTGTTGTAACATATTTGTATTGTAAACCATTATGTAATGGTCGTGTGTAAACAGGATATTTTAGATTATCATTATTTGATAATCTACGTAAAGCTTTTTAAACCTTTATTGATGAAATAAAGGTTATGGTTTGTTTTAAAATGAATGCAGTCTTTAAAAAACGTCTCATATAGAGGTCAAAACCTCGCAACGAAATCAATTAATATGGAACGTTTTTAATCAATAAGAACGGGAAATTTCAGTTGGTATCAGAGCGTTGGTCTTAGAGAACCAGAATTTTGCATTAGTGTGTCTTATCGAGTTTGTTAGGATGCATTAGTGAGTCTGGACTTCGACCGTGTTTATTGAAAAATGATTGCTTAACAAATTTTGTTGGAAACTATATATTTTTAACATGTGAATATTATGTGATATATTAATCTTTTAACGCGTTTGATATTTTGTGATAGATGTCTACCTCTAGAACAAGTCCCATTGACTCACCTAATAATAATGAAGAGTCAAATGTAAATTGGAATGATTCGTGGACTGATTCACAAGTTTCCGAAGAGGAACCGGAAGAAGAGTCGGAACCGGAAGAAGAATCGGAACCGGAAGAAGAATCGGAACCAGATGAAGAAATAGAACCGGTGGGGGAAATAGTAAAACGGTTAAGTAAAAGAAAATCCTCAACCAACCGACCAAGGTTAATTATGGTCAATGATGTTTCCGCCAAGGAAGTAAAATATTGGGAGGATTACCAATTCTCCGATGAATCGGATTCCGACAAGAATTCCGATGATGTTATAGAAATTACCCCAACTGAATTTAAAAAGGCAAAAGAAAATAATAAGGGAAAGGGCATAAAAATAGAGAAATCTAATTCCAACCCCGATGAACTTTATATGTATCGTCAATCCCCGAAGTCCTTAAGTTGTAACAATGACCCGGGAACCTCTAAACCACCAGGTGTTTCTAAACCAATGTGGAAAACGACGGCTCGTATTAGGGGAACATCATATATCCCTAGAAACTTGGCAAAACGAACCAAAACCGAAGAAGAAGAAACAAGCGAGTCGGAATAAGATAGTTGTATTCGTGTGGTGTAATATATGTAATATAGTGTGCTTATGCTTTATGATATATGTAAAAATTGCTTGTATTAATAAGTATTTTTTTTTATGAATCTAACTCTTGTCTATTTTACAGGATAAAAACACAAAATGGATAGACAACCCAATATTTTAAGAGACGTACCCGGAGACATGATTGATGAAATCTTGTCTAGAGTCGGTCAGAATTCTTCGGCACAACTATTTAAGGCGAGATCAGTTTGTAAGACATTCGAAGAACGTTCCAAGAATGCCTTGATTTATAAAAGGCTTTCATTCGAAAGATGGGGGATATCACATTGGGAAATCCATAAGTTACGATGTGTTTACTTTGACACATATATTGCGGGGAACCCAAATGCTATTTTATGCAATGGGTTAAGAAATTATTATGACTCAATATATCCGAATATTGGACTTCGTGATTTAGAAAAAGCGGCTAACATGCAACATAAAGAAGCATGTTATACTTATGGATTAGTAATGTTCGCTTCTCACCAAAGTGAGAACAAGAACATCGGGCTACAACTATTAAACAAAACGTTCCCACAAGTGACAGAGTCGGTAATTGGGGTAAGAAATGAGGTTTTTAGATTGTTACGGGACTGTTGGACATTACGTAACCCTCGTCCCTTTGACGACGTTACAACACGCTGTCTTATCAACGGCCATAACGGTTATGTTCCACAAGACCAAGGATGGGAAGTAATCCTAGTAAAACCAGAATGCATGACTTGTTTCTGGACGTATGAATTACGTGTCTTTATTGCCTTTGCTGAACGACTTGTGTACTAGCTAGAATTATCTTCACAACCATCTTGTATCAAATTTATTGTGTGTTATATTTCATGCTATATGTAAAATAAGCGGTATTGTAAGTTTGTAAAATATTGTGTAAAAGTTTGAACGCAAAATATTATTATAATCAGTTTTTCATATAGAATTGTAGTAGTTGAATTGTATATTAGCTACTAAGTATGAACTTAACGGGTAGGTACTACCCGAATTTAAACTTATAAAACGCTAATATGAAGAAAAAGCTTTTATAAATGAGTTCATATTATGCTACGAAATACTATTAACTACTCTTAATATTCTGTATGATTAACTTGTTCCATTTGACTATTTTGAAGGAAATGGCACCGACTACTCGACACATCGTGAATATGAATGAAGAGGAATTCCGTACTTTTCTAGCTTCAAACAAAGCCGCAGTACAGGCTGCGCTACATACCAACAATAACCTTGGATCTAGCAGTATAGGAAATCGTGTAGGATGCACCTACAAAGAATTCACTGCCTGCAAACCTTTGGAATTTGATGGAACTGAAGGACCGATCGGATTGAAACGGTGGACCGAGAAGGTCGAATCGGTGTTTGCCATAAGTAAGTGTACTGAAGAGGACAAAGTGAAGTACGCTATGCATACCTTCACAGGTTCTGCGTTAACATGGTGGAATACCTATCTAGAGCAAGTGGGACAAGACGATGCGTACGCACTACCGTGGTCAGCATTCAAGCACTTGATGAACGAGAAGTACCATCCCAGAACCGAGGTCAATAAGCTCAAGACAGAACTTAGAGGGTTACGAACCCAAGGATTTGATATTACCACGTACGAAAGACGATTCACAGAATTGTGCCTATTGTGTCCGGGAGCATTCGAAGATGAGGAAGAGAAGATCGACGCGTTTGTGAAAGGATTACCGGAAAGAATCCAAGAAGATATAAGTTCACACGAGCCCGCCTCCATACAACAGGCATGTAGAATGGCTCACAAACTCGTGAACCAGATTGAAGAAAGAATTAAAGAACAGACTGCTGAAGAGGCCAATGTGAAGCAAGTCAAAAGAAAGTGGGAGGAAAACGGTGATAAGAATCACCAATACAACAACAACAGCAATTACAACAATAATCGCAACAATTATCCCAACAATCGCAACATCAATCGCAACTACAACAAACGGCCCAACAACAACAACAACAAAAACAACAACAACAACAACAGCAACTACAACAATCATCCCAACAACAATAATAACCGCAACAACAACAACAATCAGAAGCAGCTATGCCAAAGGTGTGAAAAGTATCACTCGGGGTTCTGCACCAAATTTTGCAACAAGTGTAAAAGAAATGGTCATAGCGCAGCGAAGTGTGAGGTCTACGGACCAGGGGTTAATAGAACGAAAGGAACAAATGGTGTCGGAACGAGTAATGGCGGAGCAAGTAGTGTCGGAGCAAGTTATGCCAATGTAGTTTGTTATAAATGTGGAAAACCGGGCCACATTATTAGAAATTGCCCGAACCAGGAGAACACGAATGGACAAGGCCGCGGAAGAATTTTCAATATTAATGCGGCAGAGGCACAGGAAGACCCGGAGCTTGTTACGGGTACGTTTCTTATTGACAATAAATCTGCTTACGTTTTATTTGATTCGGGTGCGGATAGAAGCTATATGAGTAGAGATTTTTGTGCTAAATTAAGTTGTCCATTGACGCCTTTGGATAGTAAATTTTTACTCGAATTAGCAAATGGTAAATTAATTTCAGCAGATAATATATGTCGGAATCGAGAAATTAAACGGGTTAGTGAAACATTTAAGATTGATTTGATACCAGTAGAGTTAGGGAGTTTTGATGTGATAATCGGTATGGACTGGTTAAAAGAAGTGAAAACAGAGATCGTTTGTTACAAAAATGCAATTCGCATTATACGAGTAAATGGAAAACTCTTAATGGTGTACGGAGAAAAGGGCAACACGAAGCTACATCTTATTAGTAATTTGAAGGCAAAAAAACTAATAAGAAAAGGTTGCTATGCTGTTCTAGCACACGTCGAGAAAGTACAAACTGAAGAAAAGAGCATCAATGATGTTCCCATTGCAAAAGAATTTCCTGATGTATTTCCGAAAGAATTACCGGGATTACCCCTACATCGATCCGTTGAATTTCAAGTAGATCTTGTACCAGGATCTGCACCAATAGCTCGTGCTCCTTACAGACTCGCTCCCAGCGAGATGAAAGAACTGCAAAGCCAATTACAAGAACTTTTAGAGCGTGGTTTCATTCGACCAAGCACATCACCGTGGGGAGCTCCTGTTTTGTTTGTCAAGAAGAAAGATGGTACATTCAGGTTGTGTATCGACTACCGAGAGTTGAACAAACTTACCATCAAGAACCGCTACCCACTACCGAGAATCGACGACTTATTTGATCAACTACAAGGCTCGTCTGTTTATTCAAAGATTGACTTACGTTCCGGGTATCATCAAATGCGGGTGAAAGAAGATGATATTCCAAAGACTGCTTTCAGAACACGTTACGGTCATTACGAGTTTATGGTCATGCCGTTTGGTTTAACTAATGAACCAACTGTGTTCATGGACCTTATGAACCGAGTGTGTGGACCATACCTTGACAAGTTTGTCATTGTTTTCATTGATGACATACTTATTTACTCAAAGAATGACCAAGAACACGGTGAACATTTGAGAAAGGTGCTAGAAGTATTGAGGAAAGAAAAACTGTACGCTAAGTTTTCAAAGTGTGCATTTTGGTTGGAAGAAGTTCAATTCCTCGGTCACATAGTGAACAAAGAAGGTATCCAGGTAGACCCGGCAAAGATCGAAACCGTTGAAAAGTGGGAAACCCCAAAAACTCCGAAGCATATACGTCAATTTTAAGGACTAGCTGGTTACTACAGAAGGTTCATCCAAGACTTTTCTAGAATAGCAAAACCCTTAACTGCATTAACGCATAAAGGGAAGAAATTTGAATGGAATGATGAACAAGAGAAAGCGTTTCAGTTATTGAAGAAAAAGCTAACTACGGCACCTATATTGTCATTGCCTGAAGGGAATGATGATTTTGTGATTTATTGTGACGCATCAAAGCAAGGTATCGGTTGTGTATTAATGCAACGAACGAAGGTGATTGCTTATGCGCCTAGACAATTGAAGATTCACGAACAAAATTATACGACGCATGATTTGGAATTAGGCGCGGTTGTTTTTGCATTAAAGACTTGGAGGCACTACTTATATGGGGCCAAAAGTATTATATATACCGACCACAAAAGTCTTCAACACATATTTAATCAGAAACAACTGAATATGAGGCAGCATAGGTGGATTGAATTATTGAATGATTACGACTTTGAGATTCGTTACCACCCGGGGAAGGCAAATGTGGTAGCCGATGCCTTGAGCAGGAAGGACAGAGAACCCATTCGAGTAAAATCTATGAATATAATGATTCATAATAACCTTACTACTCAAATAAAGGAGGCACAACAAGGAGTTTTAAAAGAGGGAAATTTAAAGGATGAAATACCCAAAGGATCGGAGAAGCATCTCAATATTCGGGAAGACGGAACCCGGTATAGGGCTGAAAGGATTTGGGTACCAAAATTTGGAGATATGAGAGAAATGGTACTTAGAGAAGCTCATAAAACCAGATACTCAATACATCCTGGAACGGGGAAGATGTACAAGGATCTCAAGAAACATTTTTGGTGGCCGGGTATGAAAGCCGATGTTGCTAAAAACGTAGGAGAATGTTTGACGTGTTCTAAGGTCAAAGCTGAGCATCAGAAACCATCAGGTCTACTTCAACAACCCGAAATCCCGGAATGGAAATGGGAAAATATTACCATGGATTTCATCACTAAATTGCCAAGGACTGCAAGTGGTTTTGATACTATTTGGGTAATAGTTGATCGTCTCACCAAATCAGCACACTTCCTGCCAATAAGAGAAGATGACAAGATGGAGAAGTTAGCACGACTGTATTTGAAGGAAGTCGTCTCCAGACATGGAGTACCAATCTCTGTTATCTCTGATAGGGATGGCAGATTTATTTCAAGATTCTGGCAGACATTACAGCAAGCATTAGGAACTCGTCTAGACATGAGTACTGCCTATCATCCACAAACTGATGGGCAGAGCGAAAGGACGATACAAACGCTTGAAGACATGCTACGAGCATGTGTTAGTGATTTCGGAAACAGTTGGGATCGACATCTACCGTTAGCAGAATTTTCCTACAACAACAGCTACCATTCAAGCATTGAGATGGCGCCGTTTGAAGCACTTTATGGTAGAAAGTGCAGGTATCCGATTTGTTGGAGTGAAGTGGGGGATAGACAGATTACGGGTCCGGAGATTATACAAGAAACTACCGAGAAGATCATCCAAATTCAACAACGGTTGAAAACCTCCCAAAGTCGACAAAAGAGCTACGCTGACATTAAAAGAAAAGATATAGAATTTGAAATTAGAGAGATGGTCATGCTTAAAGTTGCACCTTGGAACGGCGTTGTTCGATTTGGTAAACGAGGGAAATTAAATCAAAGGTATATTGGACCATTCAAGATTATTGATCGTGTCGGACCAGTAGCTTACCGACTTGAGTTACCTCAACAACTCCCGGCTGTACATAACACTTTTCACGTCTCGAATTTGAAGAAATGTTTTGCTAAAGAAGATCTCACTATTCCGTTAGATGAAATCCAAATCAACGAAAAACTTCAATTCATCGAAGAACCCGTCGAAATAATGGATCGTGAGGTTAAAAGACTTAAGCAAAACAAGATACCAATTGTTAAGGTTCGATGGAATGCTCGTAGAGGACCCGAGTTCACCTGGGAGCGTGAAGATCAGATGAAGAAGAAATACCCACATCTATTTCCAGAAGATTCGTCAACACCTTCAACAGCTTAAAATTTCGGGGCGAAATTTATTTAACGGGTAGGTACTGTAGTGACCCGAACTTTTCCATGTTTATATATATTAATTGAGATTGATATTTACATGATTAAATGTTTCCAACATGTTAAGCAATCAAACTTGTTAAGACTTGATTAATTGAAATAGGTTTCATATAGACAATTGACCACCCAAGTTGACCGGTGATTCACGAACGTTAAAACTTGTAAAAACTATACGATGACATATATATGGTTATATATATAGTTAAAATTATTTTATTATAAGTATGTATCTCATTAGGTATTTTAACAATGAGTTATATACATTAAAATGAGACTATTAATTTAAGAAACTCGAAAACGATATATATAACGATTATCGTTATAACAACGTCTTACTAGGTACATATGAATCATATTAAGATATTGATACACTTGGTTAATTATGTTAAATTATAAGTAAATATATTATTAAGTGTATTAACAATGAAATACATATGTAAAAATAAGACTACTAACTTAATGATTTCGAAACGAGACATATATGTAACGATTATCGTTGTAACGACATTTAACTGTATATATATCATACTAAGATATATTATATATCATAATATCATGATAATATAACAATTTAACATCTCATTTGTTATAATAAACAATGGGTTAATAACATTCAACAAGATCGTTAACCTAAAGGTTTCAAAACAACATTTACATGTAACGACTAACGATGACTTAACGACTCAGTTAAAATGTATATACATGTAGTGTTTTAATATGTATTCATAAACTTTTGAAAGACTTCAAGACACTTATCAAAATACTTCTACTTAACAAAAATTCTTACAATTACATCCTCGTTCAGTTTCATCAACAATTCTACTCGTATGCACCCGTATTCGTACTCGTACAATACACAGCTTTTAGATGTATGTACTATTAGTATATACACTCCAATGATCAGCTCTTAGCAGCCCATGTGAGTCACCTAACACATATGGGAACCATCATTTGGCAACTAGCATGAAATATCTCATAAAATTACAAAAATATGAGTAATCATTCATGACTTATTTACATGAAAACAAAATTACATATCCTTTATATCTAATCCATACACCAACGACCAAAAACACCTACAAACACTTTCATTCTTTAATTTTCTTCATCTAATTGATCTCTCTCAAGTTCTATCTTCAAGTTCTAAGTGTTCTTCATATATTCTACAAGTTCTAGTTACATAATGTAGTGACCCGAACTTTTCCATGTTTATATATATTAATTGAGATTGATATTTACATGATTAAATGTTTCCAACATGTTAACCAATCAAACTTGTTAATACTTAATTAATTGAAATATGTTTCATATAGACAATTGACCACCCAAGTTAACCGGCGATTCACGTACGTTAAAACTTGTAAAAACGACATGACGATATATATATATGGATATACATATGGTTAACATGAGATTATGATAAGTAAGTATCTCCATAAGTATATTAACAATGAGTTATATACATATAAACAAGACTACTAACTTAAGGATTTCGAAACGAGACATATATGTAACGATTATCGTTGTAACGACATTTAAATGTATATATATCATATTAAGATATATTAATATATCATAATATCATGATAATATAATAATTTAACATCTCATTAGATATAATAAACAATGGGTTAAAAACATTAATTGAGATCGTTAACTTAAAGGTTTCAAAACAACACTTACATGTAACGACTAACGATGACTTAACGACTCAGTTAAAATGTATATACATGTAGTGTATTTAGATGTATTAAAATACTTTTGGAAGACTTCAAGACATATATCAAAACACTCATACTTAACGAAAATGGTTACAGTTACTTTTCCATTCTTTTCTTTCATCAAGAATTCTAGTCGTATTCTTACCCGTATTATACACAGCTTCAAAACGTACTTACTATGAGTATATACCAATAGGAACTAGCATGGGATTCCACTCTTGATTATGTCATGTATGACTAATCAATTTTAACTTCTACCATGAGCTAGTCAACTAACTAGAACTCCTTTTAACCCCACTCACCACTCACCAATTACCACTCATCATTCACTCCATTTCACTTCCAATTCTCTTTCTAATTCTCTCTCAACACACACACACACTATTATGAACGTATTTTTCCAGTAGTTAATAATCATCTTCATCAAAAATCACTTCAAGAATCAAGCTATAATCATCATAGGAAGAACACTTCAAGAACACTTCAAAAATCCCTTCAAGTTTACTAATTTACTTCCAAGCTTTCTAATCCATTCCAAGTAATCATCTAAGATCAAGAAACCATTGTTATATACAGTAGGTTATCTTTCTTATTCAAGGTAATATTCATATTCAAACTTTGATTCAATTTCTATAACTATAAACTATCTTAATTCGAGTAAAAATCTTACTTGAACTTGTTTTTGTGTCATGATCCTACTTCAAGAACTTTCAAGCCATCCAAGATCCTTTGAAGCTAGATCATTTCTTGTCACTTCTAGTAGGTTTACCTACTAAACTTGAGGTAGTAATGATGTTCATAACATCATTCGATTCATATATATAAAACTATCTTATTCGAAGGTTTAAACTCGTAATCACTAGAACATAGTTTAGTTAATTCTAAACTTGTTCGCAAACAAAAGTTAATCCTTCTAACTTGACTTTTAAAATTAACTACCACATGTTCTATATCTATATGATATGCTAACTTAATGATTTAAAACCTGGAAACACGAAAAACACCGTAAAACCGGATTTACGCCGTCGTAGTAACACCGCGGGCTGTTTTGGGTTAGTTAATTAAAAACTATGATAAACTTTGATTTAAAAGTTGTTATTCTGAGAAAATGATTTTTATTATGAACATGAAACTATATCCAAAAATTATGGTTAAACTCAAAGTGGAAGTATGTTTTCTAAAATGGTCATCTAGACGTCGTTCTTTCGACTGAAATGACTACCTTTACAAAAATGACTTGTAACTTATTTTTCCGACTATAAACCTATACTTTTTCTATTTAGATTCATAAAATAGAGTTCAATATGAAACCATAGCAATTTGATTCACTCAAAACGGATTTAAAATGAAGAAGTTATAGGTAAAACAAGATTGGATAATTTTTCTCATTTTAGCTACGTGAAAATTGGTAACAAATCTATTCCAACCATAACTTAATCAACTTGTATTTTATATTATGTAATCTTGAGATACCATAGACACGTATACAATGTTTCGACCTATCATGTCGACACATCTATATATATTTCGGAACAACCATAGACACTCTATATGTGAATGTTGGAGTTAGCTATACAGGGTTGAGGTTGATTCCAAAATATATATAGTTTGAGTTGTGATCAATACTGAGATACGTATACACTGGGTCGTGGATTGATTCAAGATAATATTTATCGATTTATTTCTGTACATCTAACTGTGGACAACTAGTTGTAGGTTACTAACGAGGACAGCTGACTTAATAAACTTAAAACATCAAAATATATTAAAAGTGTTGTAAATATATTTTAAACATACTTTGATATATATGTATATATTGTTATAGGTTCGTGAATCAACCAGTGGCCAAGTCTTACTTCCCGACGAAGTAAAAATCTGTGAAAGTGAGTTATAGTCCCACTTTTAAAATCTAATATTTTTGGGATGAGAATACATGCAGGTTTTATAAATGATTTACAAAATAGACACAAGTACGTGAAACTACATTCTATGGTTGAATTATCGAAATCGAATATGCCCCTTTTTATTAAGTCTGGTAATCTAAGAATTAGGGAACAGACACCCTAATTGACGCGAATCCTAAAGATAGATCTATTGGGCCTAACAAACCCCATCCAAAGTACCGGATGCTTTAGTACTTCGAAATTTATATCATATCCGAAGGGTGTCCCGGAATGATGGGGATATTCTTATATATATGCATCTTGTTAATGTCGGTTACCAGGTGTTCACCATATGAATGATTTTTATCTCTATGTATGGGATGTGTATTGAAATATGAAATCTTGTGGTCTATTGTTACGATTTGATATATATAGGTTAAACCTATAACTCACCAACATTTTTGTTGTCGTTTAAAGCATGTTTATTCTCATGTGAATACTAAGAGCTTCCGCTGTTGCATACTAAAATAAGGACAAGATTTGGAGTCCATGTTTGTATGATATTGTGTAAAAACTGCATTCAAGAAACTGATTTCGATGTAACATATTTGTATTGTAAACCATTATGTAATGGTCGTGTGTAAATAGGATATTTTAGATTATCATTATTTGATAATCTACGTAAAGCTTTTTAAACCTTTGTTTATGAAATAAAGGTTATGGTTTGTTTTAAAAATGAATGCAGTCTTTGAAAAACGTCTCATATAGAGGTCAAAACCTCGCAACGAAATCAATTAATATGGAACGTTTTTAATCAATAAGAACGGGACATTTCACATAAAATCAAGAATACTTTCAAGTTTGCTAGCTCACTTCCAATCTTGTAAGGTGATCATCCAACCTCAAGAAATCTTTGTTTATTACAGTAGGTTATCATTCTAATACAAGGTAATAATCATATTCAAACTTTGGTTCAATTTCTATAACTATAACAATCTTATTTCAAGTGATGATCTTACTTGAACTTGTTTTCGTGTCATGATTCTGCTTCAAGAACTTCGAGCCATCCAAGGATCCGTTGAAGCTAGATCCATTTTTCTCTTTTCCAGTAGGATTATCCAAGGAACTTAAGGTAGTAATGATGTTCATAACATCATTCTATTCATACATATAAAGCTATCTTATTCGAAGGTTTAAACTTGTAATCACTAGAACATAGTTTAGTTAATTCTAAACTTGTTCGCAAACAAAAGTTAATCCTTCTAACTTGACTTTTAAAATCAACTAAACACATGTTCTATATCTATATGATATGCTAACTTAATGATTTAAAACCTGGAAACACGAAAAACACCGTAAAATCGGATTTACGCCGTCGTAGTAACACCGCGGGCTGTTTTGGGTTAGTTAATTAAAAACTATGATAAACTTTGATTTAAAAGTTGTTATTCTGAGAAAATGATTTTTATTATGAACATGAAACTATATCCAAAAATTATGGTTAAACTCAAAGTGGAAGTATGTTTTCTAAAATGGTCATCTAGACGTCGTTCTTTCGACTGAAATGACTACCTTTACAAAAATGACTTGTAACTTATTTTTCCGACTATAAACCTATACTTTTTCTGTTTAGATTCATAAAATAGAGTTCAATATGAAACCATAGCAATTTGATTCACTCAAAACGGATTTAAAATGAAGAAGTTATGGGTAAAACAAGATTGGATAATTTTTCTCATTTTAGCTACGTGAAAATTGGTAACAAATCTATTCCAACCATAACTTAATCAACTTGTATTGTATATTATGTAATCTTGAGATACCATAGACATGTATACAACGTTTCGACCTATCATGTCGACACATCTATATATATTTCGGAACAACCATAGACACTCTATATGTGAATGTTGGAGTTAACTATACAGGGTTGAGGTTGATTCCAAAATATACATAGTTTGAGTTGTGATCAATACTGAGATACGTATACACTGGGTCGTGGATTGATTCAAGATAATATTTATCGATTTATTTCTGTACATCTAACTGTGGACAACTAGTTGTAGGTTACTAACGAGGACAGCTGACTTAATAAGCTTAAAACATCAAAATATATTAAAAGTGTTGTAAATATATTTTGAACATACTTTGATATATATGTATATATTGTTATAGGTTCGTGAATCAACCAGTGGCCAAGTCTTACTTCCCGACGAAGTAAAAATCTGTGAAAGTGAGTTATAGTCCCACTTTTAAAATCTAATATTTTTGGGATGAGAATACATGCAGGTTTTATAAATGATTTACAAAATAGACACAAGTACGTGAAACTACATTCTATGGTTGAATTATCGAAATCAAATATGCCCCTTTTTATTAAGTTTGGTAATCTAAGAATTAGGGAACAGACACCCTAATTGACGCGAATCCTAAAGATAGATCTATTGGGCCTAACAAACCCCATCCAAAGTACCAGATGCTTTAGTACTTCGAAATTTATATCATATCCGAAGGGTGTCCCGGAATGATGGGGATATTCTTATATATGCATCTTGTTAATGTCGGTTACCAGGTGTTCACCATATGAATGATTTTTATCTCTATGTATGGGATGTGTATTGAAATATGAAATCTTGTAGTCTATTATTATGATTTGATATATATAGGTTAAACTTATAACTCACCAACATTTTTGTTGACGTTTTAAGCATGTTTATTCTCAGGTGATTATTAAGAGCTTCCGCTGTCGCATACTTAAATAAGGACAAGATTTGGAGTCCATGCTTGTATGATATTGTGTAAAAACTGCATTCAAGAAACTTATTTTGTTGTAACATATTTGTATTGTAAACCATTATGTAATGGTCGTGTGTAAACAGGATATTTTAGATTATCATTATTTGATAATCTACGTAAAGCTTTTTAAACCTTTATTGATGAAATAAAGGTTATGGTTTGTTTTAAAATGAATGCAGTCTTTAAAAAACGTCTCATATAGAGGTCAAATCCTCGCAACGAAATCAATTAATATGGAACGTTTTTAATCAATAAGAACGGGACATTTCAGTGGATTGATTCAAGATAATATTTATCGATATATTTCTGTACATCTAACTGTGGACAACTAGTTGTAGGTTACTAACGAGGACAGCTGACTTAATAAACTTAAAACATCAAAATATATTAAAAGTGTTGTAAATATATTTTGAACATACTTTGATATATATGTATATATTGTTATAGGTTCGTGAATCAACCAGTGACCAAGTCTTACTTCCCGACGAAGTAAAAATCTGTGAAAGTGAGTTATAGTCCCACTTTTAAAATCTAATATTTTTGGGATGAGAATACATGCAGGTTTTATAAATGATTTACAAAATAGACACAAGTACGTGAAACTATATTCTATGGTTGAATTATCGAAATCGAATATGCCCCTTTTTATTAAGTCTGGTAATCTAAGAATTAGGGAACAGACACCCTAATTGACGCGAATCCTAAAGATAGATCTATTGGGCCTAACAAACCCCATCCAAAGTACCGGATGCTTTAGTACTTCAAAATTTATATCATACCCGAAGGCTGTCCCGGAATGATGGGGATATTCTTATATATGCATCTTATTAATGTCGGTTACCAGGTGTTCACCATATGAATGATTTTTATCTCTATGTATGGGATGTGTATTGAAATATGAAATCTTGTGGTTTATTATTATGATTTGTTATATATAGGTTAAACCTATAACTCACCAACATTTTTGTTGACGTTTTAAGCATGTTTATTCTCAGGTGATTATTAAGAGCTTCCGCTGTCGCATACTTAAATAAGGACGAGATTTGGAGTCCATGCTTGTATGATATTGTGTAAAAACTGCATTCAAGAAACTTATTTTGTTGTAACATATTTGTAATGTAAACCATTATGTAATGGTCGTGTGTAAACACGATATTTTAGATTATCATTATTTGATAATCTACGTAAAGCTTTTTAAACCTTTATTGATGAAATAAAGGTTATGGTTTGTTTTAAAAATGAATGCAGTCTTTGAAAAACGTCTCATATAGAGGTCAAAACCTCGCAACGAAATCAATTAATATGGAACGTTTTTAATCAATAAGAACGGGAAATTTCAACGTACCTATTACATTATTCATAATATCAATCACAAACTCAAGTTGGTCAACCAACTAAAACTCCATTCTAGTGTTATCTTGACCCATGGTGCAATTTCGACCCATTTACACCCTTAACCCTAATATTTGGGTTAACATCCCCAAAACCCTAATCATTAGCCAAGTTAGGTTTAAAACGCATTTCAACACAAGGTTTATGCATTACACAACAACATTAACTAACGTAGGCCCATTTTGACCCATTTGACCAAATTAAGGTCAACACACCCATTTCGGGTCATCCACCAACCCACACAACGCCCATTTACTTATCTCTAGGTGTGCTAGTAATTAACTAACTAATTTAAGCTCATAAACATCAATTAATACTTCGAAAAACCCTAGTTAATCATCTTTAGGTCTACATGACCCAAATTCACCCAAAACACCCAATTTACTAACAAAGTGGGTTTCAAGTTCACCATTAACCCTAACACTAACCCTTTCACAAAATTAAATTAGGAAATCAAGATTAGAGCCTACCACTACAATCAAAACGTAGCTAGAGGATAGATGAACAACTTTAATGCTTGCACTTAGACCCGAAATCGGCTTCTTCTTCCTTGATTTGAGTTCTCTCATCTAGAAAACCCTTTCTCTCACTAAGTTAATTTGGAAGAGGTGAAGTAGGTGAAAATGGTGTCATGAGGCTCACCAAACTGAATCTAGAGCCTTAAAGTCGGCCCTTTAGTGAATTTACCAATTTGCCCTCAAAATATCTAATAAAAAAAGAAGGAATTTGTCACAGACCAATGGCGCGGCGCGCCAAAGGCCTACGCGGCACGCCACTCCCCTAGATCAGATTCTTTCTCCTTTTAAATATGTACAACAAAACCCCAACTTCAAGCATCTTATTTACGCTTATGTACACAACAAATATTTGGGTCTTACAACTCTCCCCCACTTGAATCGGAGCGCGTCCTCGCGATCCAAGCCGCATGACAAGAAGGAAGATAAACTAACACGAATTCTTCGGGCTCCCACGTAAACTCGGAACCTTTACTCCGACGCCATTGAACTTTAAAAGTCCTTACTTCTTTATTTCTCAACCTTTTGACCTTCTCATCGAGTATGGCAATCGGTTCCTCAATATATTCTAACTTGTTGTTTAGCTCAATTTCGTCTAATGGTACCCAAGATGAATCATCCGCAAGACACTTACGGAGATGGGAGACATGGAAAGTATTATGAATCCCCGCAAGCTCTTCGGGTAATTCCAAACGATACGCGACTTCACCAACACTAGCTAAAACCTTAAATGGCCCAATAAACCGAGGAGCTATCTTTCCCCATTTTTGAAATCGAATAATACCTTTCCATGGCGAAACCTTAAGCATCACCATGTCACCTTCTTGAAATTCGATCATTCGCCTACGTTTGTCGGCATACGACTTTTGTCTATCTTGAGCCTTTTTCAAATGATCCCGAATCATATCGATCTTACTATTCGTTTCTAAAACCAAATCGGCACTCTCGATTTCTCTTTGACCAATTTCACCTCAATAAATCGTAGTTCGGCACCTCCGCCCATAAAGCATCTCGTAAGGTGGCATCCCGATACTAGTATGATAACTATTATTGTATGAGAATTCCGCCAAAGTCTTTCTTTCCTATATAAGCGACACCCGTTCACTCATCACATCTACTAGTTAGGGACTTTTTCCGCATCCTCCGGTACTTAACTCCCCTATTTAGGGTTTTAACCCCCTACTTTCACCGTCAAGATGATAACGCCCCGCAGAATTCCGACATTCCACAACGCCCATTACATTTTTCGGCGTTGGTCATACCCAATAGTCCTTCCAAGGACTCACTATAAGATATTTGAACCTCGATCTTTCAAATCAGTTAAGTGTTAACGCCCGCTAAACACCACAACATACCACAGTTGTAACTTCGGGTTTCTCACCGGTACCCAAATCCAAAGTAATCATACCATCGGAGTCAAAAGTTACACTAACAGGTATAAGGAGGCACCTGACGTTGTGTTATCCAACTCCAATTTCTAACACCGAGTCTCCAAAGACTCGACCCTTACGGGATCTACTCCCGGCGTCACACGTCACCTGACTACACGCGGTCACATAAATCTAATGAACCTTACGGCTCAACACCCATGACTTCCTAGCGACACCCGTTAGTCACTACCCACCTAGGTCGCATAGCTACCCTATTTATCTTTCAACTCAACACTAAGGAGGTGCTTGGAACACCAAGGCTTACACCTATCTAACTTCGTCATAACCATTAACCCGGTTACCTACATACATAAGAATAGTTAACCACCATGACTCTACCCGCACACGACGTGGTTAACGGAAATGCCTCTCGAACGGCATACCGCGTACACCCCCAAAATCATAAAAGAAAAGAGTGGCCGTCAAAAGCATACAACACTCGCCACACAATCACAAAACCGCCATCGAAATAGAACCGCCAATTAACATGTGTATATACATCATAGTATGTTATTATCTTCAAGCGTACTACCACACTCTGGTTATGGCCTAATTGGTTTTACCATAAGTTCAACACAACAATTGGGACTACGCCCTACACGGTCTCATCACTATATGCTCGGTTAAGCTCTCGCGGCTACACCAAATCAAAACACAACACTCTCGATAAAACGATTACACGTCACGTACTCTCACATGGTGATATAACACCCAGTGCATACTAACCCAATAACATGCGCACATAAGCAATTAGTTGTTAAACTCACATACGAGCAACAATACACACACAATCTACAAAGCCTACGGGTCTCACTCGAACGAGCTTAACGACCCAAAACCACAACCATCTCGTAAAAGAGAGACGAGGTTCACCCGTCTTGCATCTCATAACAAGCACATCACCAAACTTTGTGTAGTGACCCGAACTTTTCCATGTTTATATATATTAATTGAGATTGATATTTACATGATTAAATGCTTCCAACATGTTAAGCAATCAAACTTGTTAAGACTTGATTAATTGAAATATGTTTCATATAGACAATTGACCACCCAAGTCGACCGGTGATTCACGAACGATAAAACTTGTAAAAACTATATGATGACATATATATGGTTATATATATAGTTAACATGATATTATGATATGTAAACATATCATTAAGTATATTAACAATGAACTACATATGTAAAAACAAGACTACTAACTTAATGATTTTGAAACGAGACATATATGTAACGATTATCGTTGTAACGACATTTAATGTATATATATCATATTAAGAGATATTCGTACATCATAATATCATGATAATATAATAATTTAAAATCTATTTTGATATTATAAACATTGGGTTAACAACATTTAGCAAGATCGTTAACCTAAAGGTTTCAAAACAACATTTACATGTAACGACTAACGATGACTTAACGACTCAGTTAAAATGTATATACATGTAGTGTTTTAATATGTATTCATACACTTTTGAAAGACTTCAAGACACTTATCAAAATACTTCTACTTAACAAAAATGCTTACAATTACATCCTCGTTCAGTTTCATCAACAATTCTACTCGTATGCACCCGTATTCGTACTCGTACAATACACAGCTTTTAGATGTATGTACTATTGGTATATACACTCTAATGATCAGCTCTTAGCAGCCCATGTGAGTCACCTAACACATGTGGGAACCATCATTTGGCAACTAGCATGAAATATCTCATAAAATTACAAAAATATGAGTAATCATTCATGACTTATTTACATGAAAACAAAATTACATATCCTTTATATCTAATCCATACACCAACGACCAAAAACACCTACAAACACTTTCATTCTTCAATTTTCTTCATCTAATTGAACTCTCTCAAGTTCTATCTTCAAGTTCTAAGTGTTCTTCATAAATTCCAAAAGTTCTAGTTTCATAAAATCAAGAATACTTTCAAGTTTGCTAGCTCACTTCCAATCTTGTAAGGTGATCATCCAACCTCAAGAAATCTTTGTTTCTTACAGTAGGTTATCATTCTAATACAAGGTAATAATCATATTCAAACTTTGGTTCAATTTCTATAACTATAACAATCTTATTTCAAGTGATGATCTTACTTGAACTTGTTTTCGTGTCATGATTCTGCTTCAAGAACTTCGAGCCATCCAAGGATCCATTGAAGCTAGATCCATTTTTCTCTTTTCCAGTAGGTTTATCCAAGGAACTTAAGGTAGTAATGATGTTCATAACATCATTCGATTCATACATATAAAGCTATCTTATTCGAAGGTTTAAACTTGTAATCACTAGAACATAGTTTAGTTAATTCTAAACTTGTTCGCAAACAAAAGTTAATCCTTCTAACTTGACTTTTAAAATCAACTAAACACATGTTCTATATCTATATGATATGCTAACTTAATGATTTAAAACCTGGAAACACGAAAAACACCGTAAAACCAGATTTACGCCGTCGTAGTAACACCGCGGGCTGTTTTGGGTTAGTTAATTAAAAACTATGATAAACTTTGATTTAAAAGTTGTTATTCTGAGAAAATGATTTTTATTATGAACATGAAACTATATCCAAAAATTATGGTTAAACTCAAATTGGAAGCATCTTTTCTAAAATGGTCATCTAGACGTCGTTCTTTCGACTGAAATGACTACCTTTACAAAAACGACTTGTAACTTATTTTTCCGACTATAAACCTATACTTTTCTGTTTAGATTCATAAAATAGAGTTCAATATGAAACCATAGCAATTTGATTCACTCAAAACGGATTTAAAATGAAGAAGTTATGGGTAAAACAAGATTGGATAATTTTTCTCATTTTAGCTACGTGAAAATTGGTAACAAATCTATTCCAACCATAACTTAATCAACTTGTATTGTATATTATGTAATCTTGAGATACCATAGACACGTATACAATGTTTCGACCTATCATGTCGACACATCTATATATATTTCGAAACAACCATAGACACTCTATATGTGAATGTTGGAGTTAGCTATACAGGGTTGAGGTTGATTCCAAAATATATATAGTTTGAGTTGTGATCAATACTGAGATACGTATACACTGGGTCGTGGATTGATTCAAGATAATATTTATCGATTTATTTCTGTACATCTAACTGTGGACAACTAGTTGTAGGTTACTAACGAGGACAGCTGACTTAATAAACTTAAAACATCAAAATATATTAAAAGTGTTGTAAATATATATTTTGAACATACTTTGATATATATATGTATATATTGTTATAGGTTCGTGAATCAACCAGTGGCCAAGTCTTACTTCCCGACGAAGTAAAAATCTGTGAAAGTGAGTTATAGTCCCACTTTTAAAATCTAATATTTTTGGGATGAGAATACATGCAGGTTTTATAAATGATTTACAAAATAGACACAAGTACGTGAAACTACATTCTATGGTTGAATTATCAAAATCGAATATGCCCCTTTTTATTAAGTCTGGTAATCTAAGAATTAGGGAACAGACACCCTAATTGACGCGAATCCTAAAGATACATCTATTGGGCCTAACAAACCCCATCCAAAGTACCGGATGCTTTAGTACTTCGAAATTTATATCATATCCGAAGGGTGTCCCGGAATGATGGGGATATTCTTATATATGCATCTTGTTAATGTCGGTTACCAGGTGTTCACCATATGAATGACTTTTATCTCTATGTATGGGATGTGTATTGAAATATGAAATCTTGTGGTCTATTATTATGATTTGATATATATAGGTTAAACCTATAACTCACCAACATTTTTGTTGACGTTTTAAGCATGTTTATTCTCAGGTGATTATTAAGAACTTCCGCTGTCGCATACTTAAATAAGGACGAGATTTGGAGTCCATGCTTGTATGATATTGTGTAAAAACTGCATTCAAGAAACTTATTATGTTGTAACATATTTGTATTGTAAACCATTATGTAATGGTCGTGTGTAAACAGGATATTTTAGATTATCATTATTTGATAATCTACGTAAAGCTTTTTAAACCTTTATTGATGAAATAAAGGTTATGGTTTGTTTTAAAATGAATGCAGTCTTTGAAAAACGTCTCATATAGAGGTCAAAACCTCGCAACGAAATCAATTAATATGGAACGTTTTTAATCAATAAGAACGGGACATTTCAGTTGGTATCAGAGCGTTGGTCTTAGAGAACCAGAATTTTGCATTAGTGTGTCTTATCGAGTTTGTTAAGATGCATTAGTGAGTCTGGACTTCGACCGTGTTTACTTGAAAAATGATTGCTTAACAAATTTTGTTGGAAACTATATATTTTTAACATGTGAATATTATGTGATATATTAATCTCTTAACGCGTTTGATATTATGTGATAGATGTCTACCTCTAGAACAAGTCCCATTGACTCACCTAATAATAATGAAGAGTCAAATGTAAATTGGAATGATTCGTGGACTGATTCACAAGTTCCCGAAGAGGAACCGGAAGAAGAGTCGGAACCGGAAGAAGAATCGGAACCGGAAGAAGAATCGGAACCGGATGAAGAAATAGAACCGGTGGGGGAAATAATAAAACGGTTAAGTAAAAGAAAATCCTCAACCAACCGACCAAGGTTAATTATGGTCAATGGTGTTTCCGCCAAGGAAGCAAAATATTGGGAGGATTACCAATTCTCCGATGAATCGGATTCCGACGAGAATTCCGATGATGTTATAGAAATTACCCCAACTGAATTTAAAAAGGCAAAAGAAAATAATAAGGGAAAGGGCATAAAAATAGAGAAATCTAATTCCAACCCCGATGAACTTTATATGTATCGTCAACCCCCGAAGTCCTTAAGTTGTAACAATGACCCGGGAACCTCTAAACCACCAGGTTTTTCTAAACCAATGTGGATAACGACGGCTCGTATTAGGGGAAAATCATATATCCCTAGAAACTTGGCAAAATGAACCAAAACCGAAGAAGAAGAAACAAGCGAGTCGGAATAAGATAGTTGTATTCATGTGGTGTAATATATGTAATATAGTGTGCTTATGTTTTATGATATATGTAAAAATTGCTTGTATTAATAAGTATTATTTTTTATGAATCTAACTCTTGTCTATTTTACAGTATAAAAACGCAAAATGGATAGACAACCCAATATTTTAAGAGACCTACCCGGAGACATGATTGATGAAATCTTGTCTAAAGTCGGTCAGAATTCCTCAGCACAACTATTTAAGGCGAGATCAGTTTGTAAGACATTCGAAGAACGTTCCAAGAATGCCTTGGTTTATAAGAGACTTTCGTTTGAAAGATGGGGGATATCACATTGGGAAACCCATAAGTTACGATGTGTTTACTTTGACGCATATATTGCGGGGAACCCAAATGCTATTTTACGCAATGGGTTAAGAAATTATTTTGACTCAATATATCCGAATATTGGACTTCGTGATTTAGAAAAAGCGGCTAACGTGCAACATAAAGAAGCATGTTATGCTTACGGATTAGTAATGTTCGCTTCTCACCAAAGTGAGAACAAGAACATCGGGCTACAACTATTAAACAAAACGTTCCCACAAGTAACGGAGTCGGTAATTGGGGTAAGAAATGAGGTTTTTAGATTATTACGGGACTGTTGGACATTACGTAACCCTCGTCCCTTTGACGACGTTACAACACGCTGTCTTATCAACGGCCATAACGGTTATGTTGCACAAGACCAAGGATGGGAAGTAGTCCTAGTAAAACCAGAATGCATGACTTGTTTCTGGACGTATGAATTACGTGTCTTTATTGCCTTTGCTGAACGACTTGTGTACTAGCTAGAATTATCTTCACAACTATCTTGTATCAAAGTTATTGTGTGCTATATTTCATGCTTTATGTAAAATAAGCGGTATTGTAAGTTTGTAAAATATTGTATAAAAGTTTGAACGCGAAATATTATTATAATCAGTTTTTCATATAGAATTGTAGTAGTTGAATTGTATATTAGCTACTAAGTATGAACTTAACGGGTAGGTACTACCCGAATTTAAACTTATAAAACGCTAATATGAAGAAAAAGCTTTTATAAATGAGTTCATATTATGCTACGAAATACTATTAACTACTCTTAATATTCTGTATGATTAACTTGTTCCATTTAACAATTTTGAAGGAAATGGCACCGACTACTCGACACACCGTGAATATGAATGAAGAGGAATTCCGTACTTTTCTAGCTTCAAACATAGCCGCAGTACAGGCTGCGCTACATACCAACAATAACCTTGGATCTAGCAGTACAGGAAATCGTGTAGGATGCACCTACAAAGAATTCACTGCCTGCAAACCTTTGGAATTTGATGGAACCGAAGGACCGATCGGATTGAAACGGTGGACCGAGAAGGTTGAATCGGTGTTTGCCATAAGTAAGTGTACTGAAGAGGACAAAGTGAAGTACGCTACGCATACCTTCACAGGTTCTGCGTTAACATGGTGGAATACCTATCTAGAGCAAGTGGGACAAGATGATGCGTACGCACTACCGTGGTCAGCATTCAAGCACTTGATGAACGAGAAGTACCGTCCCAGAACCGAGGTCAATAAGCTCAAGACAGAACTTAGAGGGTTACGAACCCAAGGATTTGATATTACCACGTATGAAAGACGATTCACAGAATTGTGCCTATTGTGTCCGGGAGCATTCGAAGATGAGGAAGAGAAGATCGACGCGTTTGTGAAAGGATTACCGGAAAGAATCCAAGAAGATATAAGTTCACACGAGCCCGCCTCCATACAACAGGCATGTAGAATGGCTCACAAACTCGTGAACCAAATTGAAGAAAGAATTAAAGAACAGACTGCTGAAGAGGCCAATGTGAAGCAAGTCAAAAGAAAGTGGGAGGAAAACGGTGATAAGAATCACCAATACAACAACAACAACAATTACAACAATAATCGCAACAATTATCCCAACAATCGCAACATCAATCGCAACTACAACAAACGGCCCAACAACAACAACAACAACAACAACAACAGCAACTACAACAATCATCCCAACAACAATAATAACCGCAACAACAACAACAATCAGAAGCAGCTATGCCAAAGGTGTGAAAAGAATCACTCGGGGTTCTGCACCAAATTTTGCAACAAGTGTAAAAGAAATGGTCATAGCGCGGCGAAATGTGAGGTCTACGGACCAGGGGTTAATAGAACGAAAGGAACAAATGGTGTCGGAACGAGTAATGGCGGAGCAAGTAGTGTCGGAGCAAGTTATGCCAATGTAGTTTGTTATAAATGTGGAAAACCAGGCCACATTATTAGAAATTTCCCGAACCAGGAGAACACAAATGGACAAGGCCGTGGAAGAGTTTTCAATATTAATGCGGCAGAGGCACAGGAAGACCCGGAGCTTGTTACGGGTACGTTTCTTATTGACAATAAATCTGCTTACGTTTTATTTGATTCGGGTGCGGATAGAAGCTATATGAGTAGAGATTTTTGTGCTAAATTAAGTTGTCCATTGACGCCTTTGGATAGTAAATTTTTACTCGAATTAGCAAATGGTAAATTAATTTCAGCAGATAATATATGTCGGAATCGAGAAATTAAACTGGTTAGCGAAACATTTAAGATTGATTTGATACCAGTAGAGTTAGGGAGTTTTGATGTGATAATCGGTATGGACTGGTTGAAAGAAGTGAAAGCGGAGATCGTTTGTTACAAAAATGCAATTCGCATTATACGAGAAAAAGGAAAACCCTTAATGGTGTACGGAGAAAAGGGCAACACGAAGCTACATCTTATTAGTAATTTGAAGGCACAAAAATTAATAAGAAAAGGTTGCTATGCTGTTCTAGCACACGTCGAGAAAGTACAAACTGAAGAAAAGAGCATCAATGATGTTCCCATCGCAAAAGAATTTCCCAATGTATTTCCGAAAGAATTACCGGGATTACCCCCACATCGATCCGTTGAATTTCAAATAGATCTTGTACCAGGAGCTGCACCAATAGCTCGTGCTCCTTACAGACTCGCACCCAGCGAGATGAAAGAACTGCAAAGCCAATTACAAGAACTTTTAGAGCGTGGTTTCATTCGACCAAGCACATCACCGTGGGGAGCTCCTATTTTGTTTGTCAAGAAGAAAGATGGTACATTCAGGTTGTGTATCGACTACCGAGAGTTGAACAAACTTACCATCAAGAACCGCTACCCACTACCGAGAATCGACGACTTATTTGATCAACTACAAGGCTCGTCTGTTTATTCAAAGATTGACTTACGTTCCGGGTATCATCAAATGCGGGTGAAAGAAGATGATATTCCAAAGACTGCTTTCAGAACACGTTACGGTCATTATGAGTTTATGGTCATGCCGTTTGGTTTAACTAATGCACCAGCTGTGTTCATGGACCTTATGAACCGAGTGTGTGGACCATACCTTGACAAGTTTGTCATTGTTTTCATTGATGACATACTTATTTACTCAAAGAATGACCAAGAACATGGTGAACATTTGAGAAAGGTGTTAGAAGTATTGAGGAAGGAAGAATTGTACGCTAAGTTTTCAAAGTGTGCATTTTGGTTGAAAGAAGTTCAATTCCTCGGTCACATAGTGAACAAAGAAGGTATTAAGGTGGATCCGGCAAAGATAGAAACTGTTGAAAAGTGGGAAACCCCGAAAACTCCGAAACACATACGCCAGTTTTTAGGACTAGCTGGTTACTACAGAAGGTTCATCCAAGACTTTTCCAGAATAGCAAAACCCTTGACTGCATTAACGCATAAAGGGAAGAAATTTGAATGGAATGATGAACAAGAGAAAGCGTTTCAGTTATTGAAGAAAAGGCTAACTACGGCACCTATATTGTCATTGCCTGAAGGGAATGATGATTTTGTGATTTATTGTGACGCATCAAAGCAAGGTCTCGGTTGTGTATTAATGCAACGAACGAAGGTGATTGCTTATGCGTCTAGACAATTGAAGATTCAAGAACAAAATTATACGACGCATGATTTGGAATTAGGCGCGGTTGTTTTTGCATTAAAGACTTGGAGGCACTACTTATATGGGGTCAAAAGTATTATATATACCGACCACAAAAGTCTTCAACACATATTTAATCAGAAACAACTGAATATGAGGCAGCGTAGGTGGATTGAATTGTTGAATGATTACGACTTTGAGATTCGTTACCACCCGGGGAAGGCAAATGTGGTAGCCGATGCCTTGAGCAGGAAGGACAGAGAACCCATTCGAGTAAAATCTATGAATATAATGATTCATAATAACCTTACTACTCAAATAAAGGAGGCGCAACAAGGAGTTTTAAAAGAGAGAAATTTAAAGGATGAAATACCCAAGGGATCGGAGAAGCATCTTAATATTCGGGAAGACGGAACCCGGTATAGGGCTGAAAGGATTTGGGTACCAAAATTTGGAGATATGAGAGAAATGGTACTTAGAGAAGCTCATAAAACCAGATACTCAATACATCCTGGAACGGGGAAGATGTACAAGGATCTCAAGAAACATTTTTGGTGGCCGGGTATGAAAGCCGATGTTGCTAAATATGTAGGAGAATGTTTGACGTGTTCTAAGGTCAAAGCTGAGCATCAGAAACCATCAGGTCTACTTCAACAACCTGAAATCCCGGAATGGAAATGGGAAAATATTACCATGGATTTCATCACTAAATTGCCAAGGACTGCAAGTGGTTTTGATACTATTTGGGTAATAGTTGATCATCTCACCAAATCAGCACACTTCCTACCAATAAGAGAAGATGACAAGATGGAGAAGTTAGCACGACTGTATTTGAAGGAAGTCGTCTCCAGACATGGAATACCAATCTCTATTATCTCTGATAGGGATGGCAGATTTATTTCAAGATTCTGGCAGACATTACAGCAAGCATTAGGAACTCGTCTAGACATGAGTACTGCCTATCATCCACAAACTGATGGGCAGAGCGAAAGGACGATACAAACGCTTGAAGACATGCTACGAGCATGTGTTATTGATTTCGGAAACAGTTGGGATCGACATCTACCATTAGCAGAATTTTCCTACAACAACAGCTACCATTCAAGCATTGAGATGGCGCCGTTTGAAGCACTTTATGGTAGAAAGTGCAGGTCTCCGATTTGTTGGAGTGAAGTGGGGGACAGACAAATTACGGGTCCGGAGATTATACAAGAAACTACCGAGAAGATCATCCAAATTCAACAACGGTTGAAAACCGCCCAAAGTCGACAAAAGAGCTACGCTGACATTAAAAGAAAAGATATACAATTTGAAATTGGAGAGATGGTCATGCTTAAAGTTGCACCTTGGAAAGGCGTTGTTCGATTTGGTAAACGAGGGAAATTAAATCCAAGGTATATTGGACCATTCAAGATTATTGATCGTGTCGGACCAGTAGCTTACCGACTTGAGTTACCTCAACAACTCGCGGCTGTACATAACACTTTCCACGTCTCGAATTTGAAGAAATGTTTTGCTAAAGAAGATCTCACTATTCCGTTAGATGAAATTCAAATCAACGAAAAACTTCAATTCATCGAAGAACCCGTCGAAATAATGGATCGTGAGGTTAAAAGACTTAAGCAAAACAAGATACCAATTGTTAAGGTTCGATGGAATGCTCGTAGAGGACCCGAGTTCACCTGGGAGTGTGAAGATCAGATGAAGAAGAAATACCCGCATCTATTTCCAGAAGATTCGTCAACACCTTCAACAGCTTAAAATTTCGGGACGAAATTTATTTAACGGGTAGGTACTGTAGTGACCCGAACTTTTCCATGTTTATATATATTAATTGAGATTGATATTTACATGATTAAATGCTTCCAACATGTTAAGCAATCAAACTTGTTAAGACTTGATTAATTGAAATATGTTTCATATAGACAATTGACCACCCAAGTCGACCGGTGATTCACGAACGATAAAACTTGTAAAAACTATATGATGACATATATATGGTTATATATATAGTTAACATGATATTATGATATGTAAACATATCATTAAGTATATTAACAATGAACTACATATGTAAAAACAAGACTACTAACTTAATGATTTTGAAACGAGACATATATGTAACGATTATCGTTGTAACGACATTTAATGTATATATATCATATTAAGAGATATTCGTACATCATAATATCATGATAATATAATAATTTAAAATCTATTTTGATATTATAAACATTGGGTTAACAACATTTAGCAAGATCGTTAACCTAAAGGTTTCAAAACAACATTTACATGTAACGACTAACGATGACTTAACGACTCAGTTAAAATGTATATACATGTAGTGTTTTAATATGTATTCATACACTTTTGAAAGACTTCAAGACACTTATCAAAATACTTCTACTTAACAAAAATGCTTACAATTACATCCTCGTTCAGTTTCATCAACAATTCTACTCGTATGCACCCGTATTCGTACTCGTACAATACACAGCTTTTAGATGTATGTACTATTGGTATATACACTCTAATGATCAGCTCTTAGCAGCCATGTGAGTCACCTAACACATGTGGGAACCATCATTTGGCAACTAGCATGAAATATCTCATAAAATTACAAAAATATGAGTAATCATTCATGACTTATTTACATGAAAACAAAATTACATATCCTTTATATCTAATCCATACACCAACGACCAAAAACACCTACAAACATTTTCATTCTTCAATTTTCTTCATCTAATTGAACTCTCTCAAGTTCTATCTTCAAGTTCTAAGTGTTCTTCATAAATTCCAAAAGTTCTAGTTTCATAAAATCAAGAATACTTTCAAGTTTGCTAGCTCACTTCCAATCTTGTAAGGTGATCATCCAACCTCAAGAAATCTTTGTTTCTTACAGTAGGTTATCATTCTAATACAAGGTAATAATCATATTCAAACTTTGGTTCAATTTCTATAACTATAACAATCTTATTTCAAGTGATGATCTTACTTGAACTTGTTTTCGTGTCATGATTCTGCTTCAAGAACTTCGAGCCATCCAAGGATCCATTGAAGCTAGATCCATTTTTCTCTTTTCCAGTAGGTTTATCCAAGGAACTTAAGGTAGTAATGATGTTCATAACATCATTCGATTCATACATATAAAGCTATCTTATTCGAAGGTTTAAACTTGTAATCACTAGAACATAGTTTAGTTAATTCTAAACTTGTTCGCAAACAAAAGTTAATCCTTCTAACTTGACTTTTAAAATCAACTAAACACATGTTCTATATCTATATGATATGCTAACTTAATGATTTAAAACCTGGAAACACGAAAAACACCGTAAAACCGGATTTACGCCGTCGTAGTAACACCGCGGGCTGTTTTGGGTTAGTTAATTAAAAACTATGATAAACTTTGATTTAAAAGTTGTTATTCTGAGAAAATGATTTTTATTATGAACATGAAACTATATCCAAAAATTATGGTTAAACTCAAAGTGGAAGCATGTTTTCTAAAATGGTCATCTAGACGTCGTTCTTTCGACTGAAATGACTACCTTTACAAAAATGACTTGTAACTTATTTTTCCGACTATAAACCTATACTTTTCTGTTTAGATTCATAAAATAGAGTTCAATATGAAACCATAGCAATTTGATTCACTCAAAACGGATTTAAAATGAAGAAGTTATGGGTAAAACAAGATTGGATAATTTTTCTCATTTTAGCTACGTGAAAATTGGTAACAAATCTATTCCAACCATAACTTAATCAACTTGTATTGTATATTATGTAATCTTGAGATACCATAGACACGTATACAATGTTTCGACCTATCATGTCGACACATCTATATATATTTCGAAACAACCATAGACACTCTATATGTGAATGTTGGAGTTAGCTATACAGGGTTGAGGTTGATTCCAAAATATATATAGTTTGAGTTGTGATCAATACTGAGATACGTATACACTGGGTCGTGGATTGATTCAAGATAATATTTATCGATTTATTTCTGTACATCTAACTGTGGACAACTAGTTGTAGGTTACTAACGAGGACAGCTGACTTAATAAACTTAAAACATCAAAATATATTAAAAGTGTTGTAAATATATTTTGAACATACTTTGATATATATATGTATATATTGTTATAGGTTCGTGAATCAACCAGTGGCCAAGTCTTACTTCCCGACGAAGTAAAAATCTGTGAAAGTGAGTTATAGTCCCACTTTTAAAATCTAATATTTTTGGGATGAGAATACATGCAGGTTTTATAAATGATTTACAAAATAGACACAAGTACGTGAAACTACATTCTATGGTTGAATTATCAAAATCGAATATGCCCCTTTTTATTAAGTCTGGTAATCTAAGAATTAGGGAACAGACACCCTAATTGACGCGAATCCTAAAGATACATCTATTGGGCCTAACAAACCCCATCCAAAGTACAGGATGCTTTAGTACTTCGAAATTTATATCATATCCGAAGGGTGTCCCGGAATGATGGGGATATTCTTATATATGCATCTTGTTAATGTCGGTTACCAGGTGTTCACCATATGAATGACTTTTATCTCTATGTATGGGATGTGTATTGAAATATGAAATCTTGTGGTCTATTATTATGATTTGATATATATAGGTTAAACCTATAACTCACCAACATTTTTGTTGACGTTTTAAGCATGTTTATTCTCAGGTGATTATTAAGAACTTCCGCTGTCGCATACTTAAATAAGGACGAGATTTGGAGTCCATGCTTGTATGATATTGTGTAAAAACTGCATTCAAGAAACTTATTATGTTGTAACATATTTGTATTGTAAACCATTATGTAATGGTCGTGTGTAAACAGGATATTTTAGATTATCATTATTTGATAATCTACGTAAAGCTTTTTAAACCTTTATTGATGAAATAAAGGTTATGGTTTGTTTTAAAATGAATGCAGTCTTTGAAAAACGTCTCATATAGAGGTCAAAACCTCGCAACGAAATCAATTAATATGGAACGTTTTTAATCAATAAGAACGGGACATTTCACTTTGCTCCACCCTTGAGCATACGAAGGATTTCGGATTATCATTTGCTACTTAACCGAAGCACTTACCTAACTGTACGAGTATTACTCTAGCAATTATCGAGTTGCTATCGCTTGTAACTTCCACACCGCCACTAGAACACCTATGGGTTTCTTGCCGATACCCTATGTTCGATGTAACCGTAACACCATCGGAGTCCGATACCACGCTAGTAGGTATGAAAGAGACACCTAACGTTGGGTCCCATAGACTCCATTACCAACATTCGTCTAGATCAAACACTTTGTCTTAACGGTTTCATCAACTTCCACACAAAAGCGAACACGCTCAACATCCAAAAACCAAGGCCCGTCTCCATGGCTTGGTAGAAACATTTTCCCAAACACTAAGGAATGCTTGATTGCACCAAGTCTTACGCCCTGAAATCGTCAATCCAACTCCAACGTAGGGTAATTCCATTAGGAATGTTACCCGTAACAATACCACGTATTTGCACTAATGCATTCGCCCCCAAGTCACATTCTCATGAGTCAATGACTCAAGCGCTACCCTAGTGCACCATCATCGTAATTACTAACCCCGCACTTATATGGGTACTATTGAAACATACGTTCACTCGAGACTAATTAGGTTTCGTAACGAGACTTAAGTCTCAACTTCATAACCGAATACATTGAAATGTCACGTTCTTATTGATTAAAAACGTTCCATATTAATTGATTTCGTTGCGAGGTTTTGACCTCTATATGAGACGTTTTTCAAAGACTGCATTCATTTTTAAAACAAACCATAACCTTTATTTCATCAATAAAGGTTTAAAAAGCTTTACGTAGATTATCAAATAATGATAATCTAAAATATCCTGTTTACACACGACCATTACATAATGGTTTACAATACAAATATGTTACATCGAAATCAGTTTCTTGAATGCAGTTTTTACACAATATCATACAAACATGGACTCCAAATCTTGTCCTTATTTTAGTGTGCAACAGCGGAAGCTCTTAGTATTCACCTGAGAATAAACATGCTTTAAACGTCAACAAAAATGTTGGTGAGTTATAGGTTTAACCTATATATATCAAATCGTAACAATAGACCACAAGATTTCATATTTCAATACACATCCCATACATAGAGATAAAAATCATTCATATGGTGAACACCTGGTAACCGACATTAACAAGATGCATATATAAGAATATCCCCATCATTCCGGGACACCCTTCGGATATGATATAAATTTCGAAGTACTAAAGCATCCGGTACTTTGGATGGGGTTTGTTAGGCCCAATAGATCTATCTTTAGGATTCGCGTCAATTAGGGTGTCTGTTCCCTAATTCTTAGATTACCAGACTTAATAAAAAAGGGGAATATTCGATTTCGATAATTCAACCATAGAATGTAGTTTCACGTACTTGTGTCTATTTTGTAAATCATTTATAAAACCTGCATGTATTCTCATCCCAAAAATATTAGATTTAAAAAGTGGGACTATAACTCACTTTCACAGATTTTTACTTCGTCGGGAAGTAAGACTTGGCCACTAGTTGATTCACGAACCTATAACAATATATACATATATATCAAAGTATGTTCAAAATATATTTACAACACTTTTAATATATTTTGATATTTTAAGTTTATTAAGTCAGCTGTCCTCGTTAGTAACCTACAACTAGTTGTCCACAGTTAGATGTACAGAAATAAATCGATAAATATTATCTTGAATCAATCCACGACCCAGTGTATACGTATCTCAGTATTGATCACAACTCAAACTATATATATTTTGGAATCAACCTCAACCCTGTATAGCTAACTCCAACATTCACATATAGAGTGTCTATGGTTGTTCCGAAATATATATAGATGTGTCGACATGATAGGTCGAAACATTGTATACGTGTCTATGGTATCTCAAGATTACATAATATACAATACAAGTTGATTAAGTTATGGTTGGAATAGATTTGTTACCAATTTTCACGTAGCTAAAATGAGAAAAATTATCCAATCTTGTTTTACCCATAACTTCTTCATTTTAAATCCGTTTTGAGTGAATCAAATTGCTATGGTTTCATATTGAACTCTATTTTATGAATCTAAACAGAAAAAGTATAGGTTTATAGTCGGAAAAATAAGTTAAAAGTCATTTTTGTAAAGGTAGTCATTTCAGTCGAAAGAACGACGTCTAGATGACCATTTTAGAAAACATACTTCCACTTTGAGTTTAACCATATTTTTTGGATATAGTTTCATGTTCATAATAAAAATCATTTTCCCAGAATAACAACTTTTAAATTAAAGTTTATCATAGTTTTTAATTAACTAACCCAAAACAGCCCGCGGTGTTACTACGACGGCGTAAATCCGATTTTACGGTGTTTTTCATGTTTCCAGGTTTTAAATAATTAAGTTAGCATATCATATAGATATAGAACATGTGTTTAGTTGATTTTAAAAGTCAAGTTAGAAGGATTAACTTTTATTTGCGAACAAGTTTAGAATTAACTAAACTATGTTCTAGTGATTACAAGTTTAAACCTTCGAATAAGATAGCTTTATATGTATGAATTGAATGATGTTATGAACATCATTACTACCTCAAGTTCCTTAGATAAACCTACTGGAAATGAGAAAAATAGATCTAGCTTCAAAGGATCCTTGGATGGCTTGAAAGTTCTTGAAGCAGAATCATGACACGAAAACAATTTCAAGTAAGATTTCCACTCGAAATAAGATTGTTATAGTTATAGAAATTGAATTAAAGTTTGAATATGATTATTACCTTGTATTAGAAAGATAACCTACTGTAAGTAACAAAGGTTTCTTGATCTTGTATGATTACTTGGAATGGATTTAGAAAACTTGGAAGTAAACTTGCAATCTTGGAAGTATTCTTGATTTTATGAAACTAGAACTTTTGGAATTTATGAAGAACACTTAGAACTTGAAGATAGAACTTGAGAGAGATCAATTAGATGAAGAAAATTGAAGAATGAAAGTGTTTGTAGGTGTTTTTGGTCGTTGGAGTATGGATTAGATATAAAGGATATGTAATTTTGTTTTCATGTAAATAAGTCATGAATGATTACTCATATTTTTGTAATTTTATGAGATATTTCATGCTAGTTGACAAATGATGGTTCCCACATGTGTTAGGTGACTCACATAGGCTGCTAAGAGCTGATCATTGGAGTGTATATACCAATATTACATACATCTAAAAGCTGTGTATTGTACGAGTACGAATACGGGTGCATACGAGTAGAATTGTTGATGAAACTGAATGAGGATGTAATTGTAAGCATTTTTGTTAAGTAGAAGTATTTTGATAAGTGTCTTGAAGTCTTTCAAAAGTGTATGAATATATATTAAAACACTACATGTATATACATTTTAACTGAGTCGTTAAGTCATCGTTAGTCGTTACATGTAAATGTTGTTTTGAAACCTTTAGGTTAACGATCTTGTTGAATGTTGTTAACCCATTGTTTATTATAACAAATGAGATGTTAAATTGTTATATTATCATGATATTATGATATATAATATATCTTAGTATGATATATATACAGTTAAATGTCGTTACAACGATAATCGTTACATATATGTCTCGTTTCGAAATCATTAAGTTAGTAGTCTTATTTTTACATATGTATTTCATTGTTAATACACTTAATAATATATTTACTTATCATTTAACATAATTAACCAAGTGTATCAATATCTTAATATGATTCATATGTACCTAGTAAGACGTTGTTATAATGATAATCGTTATATATATCGTTTTCGAGTTTCTTAAATTAATAGTCTCATTTTTATGTATATAACTCATTGTTAAAATTCCTAATGAGATACATACTTATAATAAAATCATGTTAACTATATATATAACCATATATATGTCATCGTATAGTTTTTACAAGTTTTAACGTTCGTGAATCACCGGTCAACTTGGGTGGTCAATTGTCTATATGAAACCTATTTCAATTAATCAAGTCTTAACAAGTTTGATTGCTTAACATGTTGGAAACACTTAATCATGTAAATAACAATTTCATTTAATATATATATAAACATGGAAAAATTCGGGTCACTACATACATCGGCACATAACAAATAATAATAAGGCATATTTGCATCGAAAACGAAAGTACCTGAAGCAGTATCGCTGGACTTCTGTGCTTCACTACCCATCAAGTTGTCATGCTCTAATCTCTTAACCCGATCAGCAAATGATTCGGAACACTCCGACCTTTTGTGTCCCTCCGCCAGGCATATAAAGCACCTGGTCTTGCTCACAGGTACACCCGTACAATCCCGTGCCAAATGGCCTCGTTGCAGACAATTATAACATGTAGGCACGAAACCTCGTAACTTCTTAGTCTGATTACTAGCCCGATCGGGACACTCAGACCTTTGGTGCCCTTCCTTCCGACAATAAAAACATACAGTTTTTCCCGACGGACATTCACAAGACTTATGTCCCCGTTGCCCACAATTGTAACACTTCAACCCACCGGAGCCCGACGCTCCCTTCCTCATGCTACTAGCTGCCTCAATTACACCTCTACTTTGATCAATAAACAATTAGGGACACTCCGACCTTCGGTGCCCCTCTTTATGACAATGGTAGCACATTCTGTTATCACTCCTCGGCAACGTGCACTCCCATATCTTGTGGCCCCTAACATCACAATTGAAACATTTAGATGTGCAACCTCCCTTACTCTTCTTTTTCACATTCCCAACACCTTCAGATGTACCTCTCTTCCTATTGCCCGGAGCACCATGTGGCTCTAGCCTTGCAAGTACTTCTTCTTCACCACTACCTTGAGGTTTGGAGAACCTCTTCTCAAACTCTTCCCTTACAACCTTAGTCACTTGGTCTCGGACCATCTCGGTTACTGGTCCTTTGATTGACTCCTTGAATACTTGACTAACTCCATTGGCGAAACCCGAGACGTATTGTTCAATCACGGCTTCAACCATTACCGTTAACTCGTTCCTCCTTTCATGAGTAGGCTCTTCCGTTCCGTACCCATCTTCCGTCTTCATTCTTAAGAAATGAAATAGATTAAACAACGAAACGAGAAGACATAACACGTATGTATATATACATATACACCACACTACCCCATCTTGCTCAACAATCGTCGTACATCGCTTGTTTGACACGATTTGAACCCGTAACAATGGTAGCTAATCATTGTTACGCGAGCACATCGCATTAACTCATTAGTACCACGTCTATCTCGCTTGACGATTTCAAATACCACACAAAACAATAGCGCATGATTAGTTCACATAAACCTATGCACTAACCAAAACCCGATTCGATCCAAAGTCCTACAAGTCCCGCATAACGCGCATACAAAAAGTCTAAGTCTAGGCGCCTATCTCAAGTCACCTAAATCCCTTAGACCATGCTCTGATACCACATGTAACAACCCAAACCAAACCACCATCTAACCCGCGGAAATTACCAAAAAAAAACAATATTTGTTTGTTCAGCAACTGGCGCGGCGAGCCAGAACCCCGCGCGGCGCGCCGATCTGGTCTGTCCAAAAAGTCTTGAAACGTGAAAAAGATTGGCCACTTCCCGACATAATTAGACAAAACGCTTTTAACAACATATTCAAATATGTACAACTAACACTTTTCAAACATAAAATAAGTTTTCCAAAGCAGGGCCCACATCAGCCGTTTTACGAGTTTAATACATAACGAGAGTATCGATCGCAAAAGTTTAAATACCAAATGACCCTACGAGCATGGTGTTTGGGGTTAAACTACCCAAGTCTCGGTCAAACCCCAAAAGCTAATATCTCCAAAAGCGTCCCCTAACACGACAGGATCTCTACTCCAAACATACGCCCTTACCTTTGTCCATACCTGAGCCTATAAAAAGGTAAACAACGAGAGGGTAAGCAAAGCTTAGTGAATGCAATAATTACACATACATATATATAACTCATCTATTTGCAATCACATTCACCAAATACCTCATACGAACTTGTAACTCAATTAGCATGTCATCGTACCCAAAACACTTAACAAGTCGTACATTAACACAAAACCGCATTAGCATATACTCAACACAATGTATATATATATAAACAATATGCTAAATAATCGACAATCTCAATATGGTTAACCATAAACGCTATGGTGCTACCGGCTCGTGGTTCACACCATAAGCAATTGAGCCATACTCTTTTATAGTGCTACCGGCTCGTGGTTCACACTCGATGCTACCGGCTCGTGGTTCACATCTTATTTTATAGTGCTACTGGCTCGTGGTTCACACTCGATGCTACCGGCTCGTGGTTCACATCTAGTTTATAGTGATACCGGCTCGTGGTTCACACTCGATGCTACCGGCTCGTGGTTCACATCTTATCGTACACATGTTATGGCACTACCGGCTCGATGGTTCATACCATAACACCCACAAATAAACGCGTCATATACACATACGTATAATTACTCCACTCACCTCAAAATCTCTTGTGAAAGATAATCAAGCTCGGAAATCGTCAATGTAACGTACCTATTACATTATACATAATATCAATCACAAACTCAAGTTGGTCAACCAACTAAAACTCCATTCTAGTGTTATCTTGACCCATGGTGCAATTTCGACCCATTTACACCCTTAACCCTAATATTTGGGTTAACATCCCCAAAACCCTAATCATTAGCCAAGTTAGGTTTAAAACGCATTTCAACACAAGGTTTATGCATTACACAATAACATTAACTAACTTAGGCCCATTTTGACCCATTTGACCAAATTAAGGTCAACACACCCATTTCGGGTCATCCACCAACCCACACAATGCCCATTTACTTATCTCTAGGTGTGCTAGTAATTAACTAACTAATTTAAGCTCATAAACATCAATTAATACTTTGAAAAACCCTAGTTAATCATCTTTAGGTCTACATGACCCAAATTCACCCAAAACACCAAATTTACTAACAAAGTGGGTTTCAAGTTCACCATTAACCCTAACACTAACCCTTTCACAAAATTAAATTAGGAAATCAAGATTAGAGCATACCACTACAATCAAAACATAGCTAGAGGATAGATGGACAACTTTAATGCTTGCACTTAGACCCGAAATCGGCTTCTTCTTCCTTGATTTGAGTTCTCTCACTCTAGAAAACCCTTTCTCTCACTAAGTTAATTTGGAAGAGGTGAAGTAGGTGAAAATGGTGTCATGAGGCTCACCAAACTGAATCTAGAGCCTTAAAGTCGCCCTTTAGTGAATTTACCAATTTGCCCTCAAAATATCTAATAAAAAGAAGGAATCTATCACAGACCAATGGCGCGGAGCGACAAAGGCCTGCGCGGCGCGCCACTCCCCCAGATCAGATTCTTTCTCCTTTTAAATATGTACAACAAAACCCCAACTTCAAGCATCTTATTTACGCTTATGTACACAACAAATATTTGGGTCTTACATTTTTATTTTAACTTTCATCTTAAAGTTGGAACGTAGAATGTAAATAACTTAGACATTGGATATCGACATTTTACATTAAGATGATTTCATACGTTTATCTAACCTTTAGACTTTATATCACGTTTCACCAACAAACGTTAATTTAAAAACTTGAAACCTATTACGTGTATATTTAATTTTACTTTTCTAAAATGTTTTACGATATAACAACTTCTACTATTATAACCTTTTAGTAAAATGATTTTAAATATATTTAGTTTTGGAAAACAAAGTTTTCATATTTATTTAATATTGTTTCAAATGTACAAAGATATTTTTGGTTTAAAAAGAACTTTATTATTAAAACTTTTTATAAGATAACTTGTTCATAATTTTTAAAGAATTTAATTAAAGCTTTGTATTATATATATATATATATATATATATATATATATATATATATATATATATATATATATATATGTTTCAAAAACGTAAACGTGATACGACATAATTTTTTCTGTTACTTAAACGATTTTAAAATGAACTTTGAAATATATTTTGTTTTGAAAAACTAAACACTATTAAATAGGTATTTCAATTATATATATAAGATATACAAAATTATATTTTTAAAATATATATATGTATATATATTTTACAATGCGTTAATGTATAATATAAATATAAAACGTTTCGATATTATTAAACGTGTTTTAATAAACAACGAGACATTGATTTATAGAAGCAAATGACCACAACACTCAAATAAAGAGATTATACTTTGGGTAATATAAATTATAGATGATTAAGTCTAATTATTGATAATAGGTACACGACGCGTAACATAAAGAGCTAGTTTTCTAAGCGTACGAAAATGCGTTAGAGAAACCGGAACCGAGACATAAGTCGAGTGACAACGTACGAGTCATTGGAACTAAAATTACAATTTAACGATGCACGTAAATATAATATAATATATAACTAATTAATTATATAAATTAAATATATTATATATTAAATATAATTAAAAACCGTCGGCAGCCTCGAATCATTGAGCAACGATTTGGAAAAAGAGAGTGTCGCGATCGCGGTCCTTTTGTGCTTGGAACCCTCTGCAGTCGCGGAGTAATGGGGTCCAGAAAGGGCTTATAAGTTCGATCAGTTTTGGTCGAATTGATTCATCAATCTATCCCTCAATCTCTCGTATCCTCTCTATATATATATATATATATATATATATATATATATATATATATATATATATATATATATATATATATATATATATATATATATATATATATATATATATATATATATATATATATTATAAATATAATTATTATTATTAATATTAATATGATTATTAATCGCATTATTATTGTTAGTAGTAATATTATTAGTAATATTATACATAAAATATTACGATGAGGTCATGAGCGAATTATTTCAAGACGGGTTTTTCGAGTAGGATAGGGCTAAGGAAATTATGGGTTATAGCTATGGAGGTGATGGGTATGGTTCATGGGTATGCTCGTGAGGTCAATTTGGTGTTTATCATCTCCGTTGCGTCTACGTACCTTTTCTGCAATATTGAATCTCAATATTGATACGTGAGCACTCATAACTTAACTTTTATATATTAATAGTGTATCCCTGACTAGTGCTCGGGTATATAGGATTATGCATGCTTGTATATTTAATATTGTCATTAAATAGTTGACGATAGATTATGAACTAGTTACATATGCGGTTGAGATAATGTATAAGATATGCATGTCGTTGGAAAGCTAGTGAAAAATTAAGAACTTTTCATTTAGATATCGAATGGTTTCGATGAACGGATTAGAAGTTATAGTCAATTGAATTTTTGTATTATTATTAAAAATGATTATTATTATCGTCGTTATTATCGTCGTTATAGTTTTTATCTAATTATTATTATTATTATTATTATTATTATTATTATTATTATTATTATCATTATCATTATCAGTAAAAGGTATTATCATTAAAAAAATGTTATTTTTACTATCGCTATTATCGTTAAAGTTATAATTAGTATTATTATTATTATGATCATTAAGATAGTTATTAGTATTATCATTAATATTATCATAATAGTTATTATTATTAGTATTATTATAATTAAGACTAAAATTAGTAACACCTAATTATTATGATTATTATCATTAATATGAACGCGATATAAAAGACGATTAAAAGCTACTAAACGAATCGATTGGGAAATAATGAGTATGGGTATCATGATGAAATTTAAAATATCGTAAGATATTGATTTAGATGAAATTATCGTTTTTCATTATTGTTATCACTATTATTACTAAAAGTATTATTAATATTAAAACTATCATTTTTAAAAAAATTATTATTCTTAATAGGAATATCATTGTTAATATAAAATTTTAGTATTATTATTAATAAAAATTATCATTTTATCATAATATAATTTTTAGTAAATATAAATATTGATATTTTTATTAATAGAATAATAATAATTATTATTACAAAATGAAACAACTTTTATTTATTATTATTATCAATATTATTTTATTAAATAAATATGTGATACAAAGATATTTTTCTACGTGTAAAATAATTACATTAATAATACCTATCATACTATTTTTATGATATTAAATGAACTTTATAAATTTTATTACATAAGATATATAAAAGTATATTTTTATTATATAAATTTTAATATAAAATTTTATTTATTAATAAATGAATTATTTTATTTACTCTAATAAATCTTTTAAAAATATAAAACGACGATATTTAAACTATATAATAATCATGTATAAATTTTGGAAATCATTTTGAGTCAAATTGACTTTTGTTGACTTTTACATATTAGTCTCGAGCATTAGGATTGTGATACACTATGACCTGACCTAAATTGCTATACAGTTATTGACCAACATATAAATATATATATATACTTAATATAGGTTCGTGAATCCGAGGCCGACCTTGCACTTGTTCAATGCCATCATATGCTTAATTACTACGAAATACAATAGGTGAATTTCATTTGCTGCCTTTTTAAATGCTTTTGCAATATATATTTTTGGGACTGAGAATACATGCGATTTTATAAATATTTTACGAAATAGACACAAGTAATCGAAACTACATTATATGGTTGAATGGATCGAAGCCGAATTTGCCCCTTTTTAGCCTGGTAATCTAAGAATTAGGGAACTGGCCCCTAATTGACGCGAATCCTAAAGGTAGATCTACGGGAACTAACAACCCCCATTCTGGAATTTAGAATGCTTTAGTACTTCGAAATTTATCATGTCCGATGGGTGTCCCGGAATGATGTGGATATTCTATATGCATCTTGTTAATGTCGATTATCAGGTGTTCAATCCATATGAATGATTTTTGTCTCTATGTATGGGACGTATATTTATGAGAAATGGAAATGAAAATCTTGTGGTCTATTAAAATTATGAAAATGATCGATTATGATAAACTAATGAACTCACCAACCTTTTGGTTGACACTTTAAAGCATGTTTATTCTCAGGATTGAAAGAAATCTTCCGCTGTGCATTTGCTAAATTTAAAGATATTACTTGGAGTCATTCATGACATATTTCAAAAGACGTTGCATTCAAGTCGTTGAGTTCAGTAAAGATTATGATTAAGTAAATGACAGATTAGGTCATTTATAGTTTGAAACAACCCAACCCATATTCCATACGATAAATTTTTTTTATTTAATACACATTTACGCGCCAATTAAATATGTAAACCATTCCACATGTTTCGTTAAAACATACAACAAGTTTAGTGTTTACAAAAGGCACGAGGCCATTAATAAATGTGATACAAGTTTGACCTATCCAAAAATGATAGTTTTAATCCAAACAACACTTCGAACATGGTTTGGGGCTAAACTACCCAATACGCTAGGCCAACTTCAAAGCCTCCAACGAAACATCATCAAAGGACACCTAGTGCCCAATAACCCCTTTTCCCCTATCCGCACCTACATCTAAAAAGATAAACAACGAGAGGGGTAAGCTAACGCTTAGTGAATGCAATAATTATACATGTTCATATATAATCTACTTACTTACAATCACTTACACAATACCGCATACAAGCTAGCAATTCAATAATCATGCAAAACATCGTGCATAAACTACTATCCACAATTCACAAGAAGCTAGCAACCACAATAGCATATAGTTCACGATTTAATTATGCTAGATACGAATTCACACAACCATGGTTAACCAATCGTACAAGGGAACGGTACTCGTAAAAGACCGTCAGAGTTCATAACATCCATTAGTGTTACTTAAACACCGCGTAATCACTAATCCCCCGGGTGATGTCTTGAACACTGCGACTAACTCACCCCCATGACAATGTGGCGTATTGAACACCGCTACGATTTCACATGTCAATCAAAACAATGAGTGGTGCCTTGAACACCGCGGCATCCACTCCCATGACAATGTGGTGTCTTAAACAAACACCGCGACAATACCACATGTCAATCAAACAATGAGTAGTGTCTTGAACACCGCAATAATACTACTCGTTGCTTAGAATGTGGTGTCTTGAACACCTCGACAATGCCACATTCATACTACACAAATAAATACATTATATACGTACACGCATAATTATTCCACTCACCTTAATACAAGGTTGATGATTATGCACTTCCGAACTTCAAAGCAATGTACCTAATACATTAAGTAAACTTTCAATACACAACTAGTGGAGCTAACCACATTACTTACACTTGAGCATTTAATGACCCAATTCGCATTAAATAACCCAACTACACAAAAACCGCCCATAATTGGCCAAGACACATATTAAATCACTAAAGCTAGTGATTTAAAGTCTACTGACGCAAACTTAGGGTAATTCATACCCATTTCGCCCAAACTAGGTCAACATTACTCTTTCGACCCATTTTAAATACTTAAACTTACAATTTTAGTCAAACATGACCCATTTACAATTCCTCCTTCAATTACAAGTGTATTAGTGACTAAAAACACCATTTAACACTTTCAATCTCAAATCATAAGACCAATCCCTAGATTATAGCTATTTAGGGTTTCCTTTCATCAACATAACCCAAATCCACCCATATTACCCCCAAATGGGTCTTACAAGTTCCAAATGAACCAAACCCTAGCATAAACTAATTAAAACTCAAAACATAGAATTAAGACTTACCAACACTATCCACTTGTAGCTAAGAACAAGGAGAACAACTTTAATTCTTGCTCCAAAGATCAACTCTCAATTCTTCATTCACAAATCTCACTTGAATTTAAGTGGGTTTTTATGTTTGAGAGTAAAATGGAGGAAGAAAATAGAAAAGAAATGAGGAAAATGGATAAGTGGTGGAGATTAAATGCTCCCATCAGCTCTATACGTCAAATTACCAATTTGCCCCTTAAAATCACTTAAAATGAGCTAAATCCGGAATCAGTTCAGCAGAACTGCCGCGGCGCGGCGCCATTTGTTGCGGCGCGACACATAAAGGAAAAACTGACCCTCCTTAGCATGCTTCCTGACTTCGTTTTGCTTGAGATGCCGCGACGCAGCTGAGGTCATCGCGGCGCGACAATACAAAGATATTTCGACCTGTTTAACAGGCCTCCTGACCTTGATTTCAGTTGAATACCGCGACGCGACCAGGACTTCCGCGGCGCGGCAAAGGCCTGTGCCTGATCGTTTTCTCGACAACAAATTTAACGATTAAATATTTGGCTTGTACGCCCCGTCCTCGCTTCCTACATATGTCTAAACTTCACATTTACGTCTCACATGACTTAGCACCATAAAAACCCATGTATAAACTTCCACATGCATGCATTCTCAAGTATATATATATTTGTATCTATACGTATACATATACATTCACACATAAACTAACGAGTTATAAATGTACTACGATTAAGTATGTACCTTTAAATATGTATGGGTAAAACGGGATGTTACAACTCTCCCCCACTTAGATTGGATCACGTCCTCGTGATCCGCACCAAATACTAGAAGTTGAGCACTTCTACCTTGAACATTTCCGTCACCAATATGGAATCACACATGTAGTAATCACCCATCCAGGTTCTCACTTCGTACACTAACGCATCATGTTACAACGAGCAAGGGTAATCATCCCTCGAGACAAAACAACCGCAACCACTCGCTCCTACACCTAGTATTTAACTCGTACCATACATTCACAATAAATCCAAAGGTGGAATAATCCCCTGACGACCTCTGTCATCACGCCTTCCCACCATAGAATACTCGGGAATCATCCCGACACCTTCCTAAAATCTCCCGCATGGATCATCGGAAAACTCGCCACTTGACTCGTGTCACTAAATACCTTCACAATTCATTCCCAAGTTCAACTTGGGACTTTTTCGAAGACCACCAAAGTCTTTCTTTCCTATATAAGCGACACCCGTTCGCTCATCACATCTACTAGTTAGGGACTTTTTCCGCATTCTATGGTACTTAACTCCCCCATCTAGGGTTTTAACTCTCTACTTTCACCGTCAAGACGATAACGCCCCGCGGAATTCCGACATTCCACAACGCCTATTTCATTTTTCCGGCGTTGGTCATACTCAATAGTCCTTCCAAGGACTCACTATAAGATATTCGAACCTCGATCTTTCAAATCAGTTAAGTGTTAACGCCCGCTAAACACCACAATATACCACAGTTGTAACTTCGGGTTTCTCACCGGTACCCAAATCCAAAGTAATCATACCATCGGAGTCAAAAGTTACAATAGCATGTATAAGGAGGCACCTGACGTTGTGTTATCCAACTCCAATGTCTAACACCGAGTCTCCAAAGACTCGACCCTTACGGGGTCCACTCCCGGCGTCACACATCACCTGACTACACGCGGTCACACAAATCTAACAAACCTTACGGCTCAACACCCATGACTTCCTAGCGACACCCGTTAGTCACTACTCACCTAGGCCGCATAGCTATCCTATTAATCTTTCAACTAAACACTAAGGAGAAGCTTGGAACACCAAGGCTTACACCTTTCTAACTTCGTCATAACCATTAACCCGGTCACCTACATACATAAGAATAGTTAACCACATGACTCTACCCGTACACGAACGTGGTTAACGGAAATGCCTCTCGAACGGCATACCGCGTACCCCCCCCCCCCCCAAAAAAATCATAAAAGAAAAGAGTGGCTGTTAAGAGCGTACAACACTCTGGTTACAGCCTAATTGGTTTTACCATAAGTTCAACACAACAATTAGGACTACGCCCTACACGGTCTCATCACTATACGCTCGGTTAAGCTCTCGCGGCTACCCCAAATCAAAACACAACACTCTCGATAAGACGATTACACGTCACGTACTCTCACATGGTGATATAACACCCGGTGCATACTAACCCAATAACACGCGCACACAAGCAATTAGTTGTTAAAATCACATACTAGCAACGATACACACATAATATACAAAGCCTACGGGTCTCACTCGAACGAGCTTATCGACCCAAAACCACAACCATCTCGTAAAAGAGAGACAGGGTTCACCCGTCTTGCATCTCATAACACACATATCACCAAACTTTGCTCCACCCTTGAGCATACGAAGGAATTCGGATTATCCTTTACCACTTAATCGAAACCCTATGTTCGATGTAACCGTAACACCATCGGAGTCGAATACCACACTAGTAGGTATGAAAAAGACACCTAACATTGGGTCTCATAGACTCCATTACCAACATTCGTCTAGATCGAACACTTCGTCTTAACAGTTTCATCAACTTTCACACGAAAGCGAACACGCTCAACATCCAAAAACCAAAGCCCGTCTCCATGGCTTGGTAGAAACATTTTCCCAACACTAAGGAATGCTTGGTTGCACCAAGTCCTACGCCCTGCAATCGTCAATCCAACTCCAACGTAGGGTAATTTCATTAGGAATGCAACCCGTAACAATACCACGTATTTACACTAATGCATTCGCACCCAAGTCGCATTCTCATGAGTCAATGACTCAAACGCTACCCTAGTGCACCGTCATCGTAATTACTAACCCCGCACTTATATGGGTACTATTGAAATATACGTTCACTCGACACTAATTCGGTTTCGTAACGAGACTTAAGTCTCAACTTCATAACCGAATACATCGGCAAACAACAATTAATAAGGCATATTTGCATCGAAAATGAAAGTACCTGAAGCAGTATCGCTGGACTTCTGTGCTTCACTACCCATCAAGTAGTCGCGCTCTAATCTCTTAACCCGATCAGCAAACGATTCGGAACACTCCGACCTTTTGTGTCCCTCCGTCTGGCATATAAAGCACCTGATCATGCTCACGGGTACACCCGTACAATCCCGTGCCAAATGGCCTCGCTGCAGACAATTATAACATGTAGGCACAAAACCTCGTAACTTCTTAGTCTGATTACTAGCCTGATCGGGACACTCAGACCTTTGGTGCCCTTCCTTCCGACAATAAAAACATATAGTTTTGCCCGACGGACATTCACAAGATTATGTCCCCATTGCCCACAATTGTAGCACTTCAACCCACCGGAGCCCGACGCTCCCTTCCTCATGCTACTAGCCGCCTCAATACACCTCTACCTTGATCAATAAATAATTCGAGACACTCCGACCTTCGGTGCCCCTCTTTATGACAATGGTAGCACATTCCGTTATCACTCCTCGGCAACGTGCACTCCCATATCTTGTGGCCCCTAACACCACAATTGAAACATTTAGATGTGCAACCTCCCTTACTCTTCTTTTTCACATTCCCGACGCCTTCAGACGTACCTCTCTTCCTATTGCCCGGAGCACCATGTGGCTCTAGCCTTGCAAGTACTTCTTCTTCACCACTACCTTGAGGTTTGGAGAACCTCTTCTCAAACTCTTCCCTTACAACCTTAGTCACTTGGTCTCGGACCATCTAGGTTACTCGTCCTTCGATTGACTCCTTAACTACTTGACTAACTCCATTGGCGAAACTCGAGACACATTGTTCAATCGCTACTTCAACCATTACCGTTAACTCGTTCTTCCTTTTATGAGTAGGCTCTTCCGTTTCGTACCCATCTTCTGTCTTCATTCTTAAGAAATGAAATGGTTTAAACAACGAAACGAAAAGACATAACACGTATGTATATATATATATATATATATATATATATATACATATACACCACACTACCCTATCTTGCTCAACAATCGTCGTACATCGCTTGTTTAACACGATTTGCACCCGTAACAACGGTAGCTAGTCATTGTTACGCGATCACGTCGCATTAACTCGTTAGTACAACGTCTATCTCGCTTGATGATTTCAACTACAACACAAAACAATTAGCGCAAGGTTAGTTCACATAAACCTATGCACTAACAATTCCCGATCCGACCCGAAGTCCTACAAGTCTCGCATAAAGAGCACACACAATAATGTCTAAGTCTAGGTACCTATCTCAAGTCGCCTAAATCTCTTAGACCATGCTCTGATACCACTTGAAACAACCCAACCCATATTCCATGCGATAAAATATTTTTTTTTATATAATACACATTTACGCGCCAATTAAATATGTAAACCATTCCACATGTTTCGTTAAAACATACAACAAGTTTAGTGTTTACAAAAGGCACGAGGCCATTAATAAATGTGATACAAGTTTGACCTATCCAAAAACGATAGTTTTAATCCAAACAACACTTCGAGAATGGTTTGGGGCTAAACTACCCAAAACGCTAGGCTAACTTCAAAGCCTCCAATGAAACATCATCAAAGGACACCTAGTGCCTAACAACCCCTTTTCCCCTATCCGCACCTGCATCTAAAAAGATAAACAACGAGAGGGGTAAGCTAACGCTTAGTGAATGCAATAATTATACATGTTCATATATAATCTATTTACTTGCAATCACTTACACAATACCGCATACAAGCTAGCAATTCAATAATCATGCAAAACATCGTGCATAAACTACTATCCACAATTCACAAGAAGCTAGCAACCACAATAGCATATAGTTCACGATTTAATTATGCTAGATACGAATTCACACAACCATGGTTAACCAATCGTACAAGGGAACGGTACTCGTAAAAGACCATCGGAGTTCATAACATCCATTAGTGTTACTTAAACACCGCGTAATCACTAATCCCCCGGGTGATGTCATGAACACTGCGACTAACTCACCCCCATGATAATGTGGCATCTTGAACATCGCGACAATTCCACATGTCAATCAAAACAATGAGTGGTGCCTTGAACACCGCGACATCCACTCCCATGACATTGTGGTGTCTTAAACACCGCGACAATACCACATGTCATTCAAACAATGAGTAGTGTCTTGAACACTGCGACAATACTACTCGTTACTTAGAATGCGGTCTCTTGAACACCGCGACAATGCCACATTCATAATACACAAATTGATAATGCTAAAAATGAACACATATTTCATAGCATTATTCCTCAAGAAAGACAAGATTTTAGTTGAAAATTGTTCTATTTACAAGTGATATTCGTTTAAATATTAAAAAGTGAAGACAAAAGGCAGATTTGACAAATTAAAGACGGAAAGGTCCAAAAAGCTAAAAAGTACATGATACAATCAAAAAGGTTCAAATTATTGATGAAGAACGTCTAAAAATGACAAGAGTACAAGTTACAAAACTCAAAGTACACGATATAAAATAGTACGCAAGAACGTTCGAAAATTCGGAACCAGGACATGAGTCAACTCTCAACGCGCGACGTAACGGACCAAAAATTATAAGTTTACTATGCACAAGAATATAATATAATATATAAATAATTATATTAATTATTTATATTTTATATTTATATATATATTATGTCGGCAAAGCTAAGATCCAAATTGGAGTGAGCTGGAAATTCAAACTCCGCGACTCGCGGAGTTTGAAGGGGAAATTGGGCGCGACTCGCGGAGCACTCAAATCCAAATCTGCCTATAAAAGGCAACGCATTTTGATCGTTTTAAATATCCAAAATCCATCAATCTCTCTATCGATATGTAAACGTATATTTATATTTATATTTTAATTTTAATTTTAATTTTAATTTTAAATCCTAATAATAAGGGTATGTTAGCGAATGTTGTAAGGGTGTAAGTCGAAATTCTGTCCGTGTAACGCTACGCTATTTTTAATCATTGTAAGTTATGTTCAACCTTTTTAATTTAATGTCTCGTAGCTAAGTTATTATTATGCTTATTTAATCCGAAGTAATCATGATGTTGGGCTAAAAATATTAAAATTAGGTAATTGGGTTTTGTACCATAATTGGGGTTTGGACAAAAGAAAAACACTTGTGGAAATTAGACTATGGGCTATTAATGGGCTTTATATTTGTTTAACTAAATGATAGTTTGTTAATTTTAATGTAAAGATTTACAATTGGACGTCCCTATAAATAACCATATACACTCGATCGGATATGATGGGCGGGATATTTATATGTACGAATAATCGTTCATTTAACTGGACACGGGAATGAATTAATAGTCTATGGAATTATTAAAACAAGGGTGAAATTATGTACAAGGACACTTGGCATAATTGATAACAAAGTATTAAAACCTTGGGATACACACAGTCGATAACCTGGTGTAATTATTAAACAAAGTAATAAAACCTTGTTACAGTTTAAGTCCCCAATTAGTTGAAATATTTGACTTCGGGTATAAGGATAATTTGACGAGGATACTCGCACTTTATATTTATGACTGATGGACTGTTATGGACAAAAACCAGACGGACATATTAAATAATCCAGGACAAAGGACAATTAACCCATGGGCATAAAACTAAAATCAACACGTCAAACATCATGATTACGGAAGTTTAAATAAGCATAATTCTTTTATTTCATATTTAATTTACTTTATTTTATATTTAATTGCACTTCTAATTATCGTACTTTTATTTATTGTTATTTTATTTAATTGCACTTTTAATTATCGTATTTTTAATTATCGCAAGTTTATTTTATCGCACTTTTATTTATTGCAATTTCATTATCGTTATTTATTTTACGCTTTAAATTAAGTTGTATTTATTTTTAATATTTTACATTAGGTTTTAACTGCGACTAAAGTTTTAAAAATCGACAAACCTGTCATTAAACGGTAAAAACCCCCCTTTATAATAATAATATTACTTATATATATATATTTGTATTTTTATAAATTAAAACTAATATAGCGTTAAGCTTTATTTAAAGATTTTCCCTGTGGAACGAACCGGACTTACTAAAAACTACACTACTGTACGATTAGGTACACTGCCTATAAGTGTTGTAGCAAGGTTTAAGTATATCCATTCTATAAATAAATAAATATCTTGTGTAAAATTGTATCGTATTTAATAGTTTTTCCTAGTAAAATATAAGCTATTTCATATACACCTCGCATAACATCAAGTATTTTTGGCGCCGCTGCCGGGGAACGAAGAAGCGAAACGCCACATAAACACATTAAAAAAACCGAAAAAAAATGAATATATATAAATCTATTTTTAAGATTTTTATAAAATTATAAAGTATTTCTATTTTTATTTTAGTTTTTAAAACATAAGTTTTTATTTAATTTATATAAATATTTTATTTAATTATTAAAACAGAAAATATAAAAAAATATAATAAAAACTAAACCTGTCAAATTTGAACCTGGTACACGTTGAACCTGCAATCTCCGCGACTTGCGGGGGTTTTGAACTGGGTTCACCGCGACTCGCGGAGCCGCCCAGACAGGTCACACAGAAACCCTAGTAAGCATTAATTACGAAGTATTTATTATTATTATCAGTTAGGGTTAATTAGTTTAATATTTAATTTAAGTTTCAATTTAATTAGTAATAATTAATTATAATTAGTTTATTTATATATAAAAATTAATACTTTTATAATATAAATATATAAAAATAATATTTTTATAAAATTAAATAATTTTATCAATTTTAATCTTATTTTTATTCTTGTATTTTTTTTAATCATTTATTCGTAATTTTTGTATTTTTATATTTCGTATTTAGTTTTAAGTCATAGTTTTTGCCATAGTTATTTTTACTTCTAGATTTTTAGGCTTTGCCGTAAAATCCCTTAAGTGCTTTCTCTTTAGACTAAGATTTAGGTGCTTTAGAATTTTGCGACGCCTATCTAAGTTTTAGTATTTTTTTTTTTTTTAAGATATTGCCATTTGGGATATAGTTTTACTTGTAAGCTTTAATATTTTTAGACGCAACTTTTAATTCTTAGTTTTTAGTTCTTTTTTTTAAGTTTCAACGCGCTACTTTCTTATTTTTATTTTTTGACGCCTTTTACCTATGTATCAATTATCACTCCAATTAGTAATCTCAATTTGCAATTTTAATTTTAAGTTAGTGATAATAATAAGGTTGGGTTAGTCGAGTGTTTTAAAGTTTTATAAGTCACTCTTTTTCTTTCTTATTTCTCCAATTTTAATATCGACGCGCTCTTTTTCTTTCTTATTTCTCCAATTTTAATATCGACGCGCTCTTTTTCTTTCTTATTTCTCGTCATTCTAGTTTTTAGGACTTAGAATTTTCTCTATTTCTTATCTAAAGTTTCTTTAAATTACGAAAAATTGTTTTAAGTGGTTAAATTGATAGACATCAAAATTTTCTGGTTCGTAGTAATAGTTGGATTTGTACGTGGACCGGGTTATTGGAGCCAAACAGTACTCAATTATATTGAGACCAAACGAATCCTGCCCCTCTGCTGCATCTTTTGGCTATTCGAAACGTGGGCAAAATCAGAAAAGTCTATTAATTGGATAACTTATATAATTTTTCTTTCCTTTTAAAAACTAATAGGATATTCAGTGAATGCACCAAGCAAGACGTTCACCACCTTTTGTACGTTCACCACCTGTAACCAGATCAAGACATCTAGCTAACATTGTCGCCGTTGATTTTTCTTTAGAATCGTCATCCAGTCGACCAAGTACTCCAATTCAAATTTCCGATAATCCATTTTTGAACCCGACCTCACAATTGAGAATCCGGAGAATATTCAGGGACAATTCATAGATCCTGAACCATTAATTTTTTCTTCGGAACCACCAATCATTCAAACAGAGATTGTTGAGGAACGAACCATTAAATCAGAATCCTCTAGTAATTCAGATTCAACAAATTCAATCATGGAAAATCTTGAACCTTTAAGTATGGAAGACCGAATGAGAGCTAAACGCACTGGTCAAGGTCACGCAATTACTCATCCTGACATTGATGCGCCAGATTATGAAATCAAAGGACAAATTCTACATATTGTGACTAATCAATGCCAATTTAGTGGTGCGCCGAAGGAAGATCCAAATGAACATCTTCGTACCTTTAATAGGATCTGCACACTATTTAAAATCCGAGAAGTTGAGGATGAACAGATATATCTCATGTTATTTCCCTGGACTTTAAAGGGAGAAGCCAAAGATTGGTTGGAATCGTTACCTGAAGGGGCAATTGATACATGGGATGTTTTAGTTGAAAAATTTCTTAAACAATTCTTTCCTGCATCTAAAGCCGTAAGACTTCAAGGAGAAATTGTTACGTTCACACAGAAACCAAACGAAACTCTATATGAGGCATGGACCAGATTTTGAAAGTTATTAAGAGGATGTCCGCAACATGGTTTAGACACTTGTCAAATAGTACAAATATTCTACCAAGGATGCGACATCACTACAAGAAAAGACATAGATATAGCAGCTGGTGGTTCTATTATGAAGAAAACAGAAACTGATGCTTACAAAATTATTGATAACACTGCTTCCCACTCACATGAGTGGCACCAAGAAAAAGATATCGTTAGATCATCTAAAGCAGCTAGAGCCGATTCTAGCCATGACTTAGATTCCATTTCCGCAAAGATAGATGCTATCGAGAGACGAATGGAAAAGATGACTAAGGATATACACTCAATACGAATTAGTTGTGAGCAGTGTGGAGGACCACATTTGACAAAAGATTGTCTCAGTATTGAACTAACAATGGAACAAAGAGAGAATATTTCATACATAAACCAAAGGCCTGGAAATAATTATCAGAATAATTATCAACCGCCAAGACCAATTTACAATCAAAACCAGAATTATAACCGAAATGTTCCATACAACAACCAACAAGGTCCTAGTAATCAACAAGTATCCAACAATACTTACAACCAGCAAAGACCTAATTTTCAAAACAAACCACCACAAATCAATGATAAAAAGCCGAATTTAGAAGATATGAAGACGAAGCTAGTTGAAACTCAAACGCAGTTTTTCACATCTCAGAAACAAACCAATGAACAAAATGCTCAAGCATTTAGAAATCAACAAGCTTCTATTCAAAACTTAGAACAAGAAGTAAGTAACCTAGCAAGGTTAATAGGTGAAAGAAAACCGGGAAGTCTACCTAGTGATACAAATGCTAACCCCCGGAATGAAACAGCTAAAGCCATTACCACAAGAAGTGGTACAACACTTAAACCACCTGAAATACCTGTAATTTCTGATGAAGCTATTCCTACTCCACAAGAACCACAACCTGAACAAGATAAGGAAAAAGAACCGGTAGTTGAAAAGGTTAATGAAGATAACACAGTTAAGGTAAAACCTTATGTTAAACCATACCAACCACCACTTCCTTACCCGAGTAAAATGAAAAAAGAGAGACTTGAAGCCGAGCAATCCAAATTCTTGGATATGTTTAAACAGATAAATGTAAATCTTCATTTCATTGATGTGATTTCAGGAATGCCTAGATATGCTAAATTTCTGAAAGATCTAATCACAAATAGAAAGAAAATGGAAGAACTCTCGGCTGTTACTATGAATGCTAATTGTTCTGCAGTGCTGTTGAATAAGATACCAGAAAAATTATTTGATCCAGGAAGTTTCACAATTCTATGTTTTCTGGGTAGTCTTAGTTCAATAGAAGCATTGGCAGACTTAGGTGCTAGTATAAATCTAATGCCGTATTCACTATACACTAAACTAGTCCTTAGAGAATTGAAACCAACAAGAATAAGCATACAACTAGCCGATCGATCAATAAAATATCCTAGAGGGATAATGGAAAACATGCTAGTTAAAGTTGGTACTTTAGTATTTCCAGTAGATTTTGTGGTTCTGGACATGGAAGAAGATTCTCAAGTTCCTCTCATATTAGGAAGACCATTCTTAAACACGGCTAAAGCAATGATAGACGTGTTCGGTAAGAAACTGACCCTAAGTATAGAGGACGAGAGTGTTACCTTTTCAGTTGATAGAGCAATGCAACAACCGCAATCTGCAGATGATACATGTTATTATATTCAAACTATAGAATCACATGCAGAATTGTTAGAAGAATTTCCAGAATTACAAGGAACAGGAGAATGTTCTTTAGGAGAAAGTACTGAACCAATTGATGAAACTGAAATGTTAGCTTCACTAATGGCTAATGGATATGAACCAACAACAGAAGAAATTCAAATGCTAAAAGAAGAAGACAGATATCGATATAAATCATCGATAGAAGAACCACCAACATTAGAGTTAAAGCCACTTCCAAACCATTTGGAATATGCTTATTTACATGGTGAATCTGAATTACCTGTAATAATATCGTCTTCTCTTACTGAAAATGAGAAATCACAACTCATTTCTGTGTTGAAAGCTCATAAACCAGCCATTGCATGGAAGATTCATGATATTAAAGGAATAAGTCCTTCGTATTGCACACATAAAATCCTTATGGAAGAAGGTCATAAAACGTATGTGCAACGCCAACGAAGACTAAGTCCTAATATGCAAGATGTAGTTAAGAAAGAAATTATTAAACTGCTAGATGCAGGTTTAATTTATCCAATTTCTGATAGTCCATGGGTAAGCCAAGTTCAATGCGTGCCTAAGAAGGGTGGCATGACTGTCATTACAAATGAGAAAAATGAGCTTATTCCTACTAGGACTGTAACAGGATGGCGTGTGTATATTGATTATAGAAAATTAAATGACGCCACCAGAAAAGATCACTTTCCCTTACCTTTTATTGATCAAATGTTGGAAAGATTAGCCGGAAACAGTTACTATTGTTTTCTAGATGGTTTTTCCGTATATTTTCAAATTCCAATAGCACCCGAAGACCAAGAGAAAACCACATTCACATGCCCTTATGGTACTTTTGCTTACAAACGCATGCCATTTGGACTTTGCAACGCCCCTGCAACCTTTCAAAGGTGCATGATGGCGATTTTTCACGACATGATAGAAGAATGCATGGAAGTTTTCATGGATGACTTTTCAGTCTTCGGTGATACATTTAAATCATGTTTAGTTAATCTTGAACGAATGCTTATTAGATGTGAACAATCAAATCTAGTTCTTAATTGGGAGAAATGCTATTTCATGGTTAAAGAAGGCATCGTTCTTGGTCATAAAATTTTAAAGGAAGGAATTGAAGTGGATTGAGCTAAAGTAGATGTAATTGCTAAACTTCCACATCCCACTAATGTTAGAGGAGTTAGGAGTTTTCTAGGGCATGCCGGTTTTTACCGACGTTTCATAAAAGATTTTTCTAAAATTGCCACTCCTATGAATAAACTCCTAGAAAAGGATGCTCCATTCATCTTTTCAGATGAATGCATTAAATCTTTTAATATTCTTAAAGAAAAACTCACTAATGCGCCGATCATGATAACTCCAAATTGGAATCTACCGTTTGAACTTATGTGCGATGCAAGTGATTTTGCAATGGGAGCCGTTTTAGGACAAAGGATTGAAAAATGATTTCAACCTATATATTATGCTAGTAAGACATTACAAGGAGCACAAACAAATTATACAACTACTGAAAAAGAACTCCTTGCTATTGTCTTTGCTTTTGACAAATTTCGTTCATATCTCGTTCTAGCAAAAACGGTGGTCTATACCGACCATTCGGCTCTTAGATACCTATTTTCGAAACAAGATGCCAAACCACGATTAATCCGTTGCATCTTACTATTACAAGAGTTTGATATTGAAATTCGAGATAAAAAGGGAGCAGAAAATCTCGCAGCCGATCATCTTTCTCGTCTTGAAAATCCTGAATTAGAAGTTCTAAATGAATCAGCCATACAAGACAACTTTCCTGATGAATATCTATTGAAGATAGATTATAATGAAATACCATGGTTTGCAGACTATGCAAACTACTTAGTATGTGGATTCCTTGAAAAAGGATTATCATACCAAAAACGAAAGAAATTCTTTAGTGATATAAAACACTATTTCTGGGAAGATCCACATTTGTTTAAAAGTTGTCCAGATGGAATAATACGCCGATGTGTATTCGGAGATGAAGCCAATCAAATCTTAAACCATTGTCATACAGGACCAACAGGAGGGCATTATGGGCCTCAACTCACAGCAAGAAAAGTTTATGATGCTGGATTCTATTGGCCTACAATTTTCAAAGACGCACACCTTCTTTGCAAATCCTGTGATGCTTGTCAAAGGGCCGAAAAAATAAGTCAACGTGATGAAATGCCACAAAATGTCATTCAAGTATGTGAAGTATTTGACGTTTGGGGTATTGACTTTATGGGTCCATTTCCAAAATTGCATAATAATCTATACATTCTCGTTGCCATTGATTGTGTATCTAAATGGGCGGAAGCACAAGCTCTCCCAACTAACGATGCACGAGTTGTAGTCAACTTTTTAAAACGTCTTTTTGCAAGGTTTGGAACACCGAAAGCTTTAATAAGTGATCGGGGTACTCATTTCTATAATAATCAACTTGAGAAAGTTCTTAAAAGATATGGAGTAACTCATAAAATCTACACTGCTTATCATCCACAAACAAGTGGACAAGTTGAAAATACCAACTGAGCTTTAAAACGTATTCTAGAAAAAACCGTAGGATCAAATCTGAAGTAATGGTCCATTAAGTTAGAGGATGCACTCTGGACTTTTAGAACAGCCTACAAAACTCCAATTGGAACCACACCTTTTAGACTCGTTTACGAAAAAGCATGTCATCTTCCAGTAGAAATTGAACACAAAGCATTTTGGGCTTTGAAGACATGTAATCTTGATTTACATGAAGCTGGACGACTACGGTTAAGTTAATTAAACGAATTAAAAGAATTAAGACATGAAGCATACGAAAATTCGTTAATCTATAAAGAAAGAACGAAGAAATGGCATGATAAAAGAATCAGAAGTTCAAAAGAATTTAAAGAAGGAGACAGAGTTCTTCTTTTCAATTCACGATTCAAGCTATTTCCTGGAAAATTGAAATCAAGATGGTCTGGACCATTCATAGTCAAAAGAGTTTTCCCATACGGAACGATAGAATTAATAAATTCAAATGGGATTGAATTTAAAGTTAATGGTCACAGAGTTAAACATTACATAGATAGTCCGATGGAAATTGATAACGAAGTTAATCACAATTTTGATACCACAGCTAACTAAGTGTGGGGATAATCAAGTCTTTAAAGGATAATATGTATTTCTGTTAGAGTTAGATTTTCTGTTTTCGTGTAGTTCTCGAAAATGGAACCCGAATGGTCTTTCCCTAGCAGACCCTAAAGAACTAGTCTTCTCCCCCCATTCTGAATTTTTATTTTTTTAGGTTTTTACGAAATGAAGACTTCCTGTGAACTGAACCATGGTCTAATGCTACACGCTTTGATTACTAAACGTAATAATGACACACTACCGAATGAACTGGTATCAGTAATCAGAGAAAAATTGGACGGAGTAAGAAAAGAATCCAGATGCGAAAATAATAAGTTACAATTTGGTAAAGGAAAATCAAAATCCGCAGCGAAAAGAAGAGCACGACACCTTGAAAGATGTCACAAATGCAGAAAATGGTCACACGAAGGTAAATGTTCAAATAATCAAACCTATTCAAACACCGAATTTGTTACTTTATGCAGAGATGGACCGTTCATATGTTTAGAAGAAAAAACATTAAATGCTCGAGGTTACGCCTATGTAGCCATGGAAAACCAATTAGTCCGACTATCTTATGAGTGGGCTAGAGCATATCACTAATAATACTATTTCACAGGTAAGTTTGTACAGTTTTTATTTTTATTTTTATTTTTAACCTTTTGATAATAAACGCTAATTTATTCGCTATAAAGTATTAAATTGGTATTCGATGAAATTAGGTCTTGCGACCGAAATTATTGATATCATACAAAAATTTATTACATCACTGCGAAATTTAACGTTTATTCTTAAGGTATAAATATCTTTAATCAATCAACTTAAAATATTTCAAAAATTCGTCATGAGTTAAGTTAGGTTATGGAACCGAAATTACTTTACCGAAAAGAGGGGCGTATATTTTTGATAATATTTAATTGATTAAAGTGGGATAAAAGCCAAAAAGATTTTTAATTTTATTTTTACCATGTTTTTAAAATTAATATATAAATCTTAAATTGATATTGTAAACTTTTTAAATCAATATATTTAAAATTGTAAATATTTGAAAAATTAATATTTTTAATATAAGTTTGTATGTATAAAAACAAAATTAAATTTAAGTTTGGTGTGAATTTTTAATATTAATTTTGAATTTTATGCATTTTAAATTTAAGTTGTGTGAATTAAAAAACAAAAAAAAATTACTTTATTTTGCTAAGTTAAAAATATGATTTTTAAAAATTCGTCGTAAGTTGAAGACTGGGTCGTTGAACCGAAATTGCTTTACCCGAGGGAGGGACGAGAACTTTTATTATCATTATTTTTAATCTTATTGAATTAAAGTATGCCAAAAACATTAAAAAAAACCCAAAAATCTTTGCTTTTAAAACCGCGCTTTAAATTGACAAATTTTAAAATTTTGTCGAGGGACGGACTAGGACATCGATCCGAAGCGCCCTCATCCTAAAAAGAAACAAAATTTTTAAAATTTAATTAATTATAGATTTTAATTAGTATAAGATTTTTATAATATATATATATATATATATATATATATATATATATATATATATATATATATATATATATATATATATATATATATATATATATATATATATTAAATGCCGCGACTCGCGGAGTTTGATAAGGATAAACACCGCGACTCGCGGAGCATCAAAATTCCAGAAAAAAAAAATATAAACTGATCGAACAGATCAGTATCCACACCCACACCCCAAAATACTGCGAAAATAAACCCAAAAACACACACAAATCCGAATTTTTTTCACCATTTTTTTATCAAATCTTTCACAAAATCATGTTGAGAAGGATGCTATCAAGGAATTACTCAAGGAAAATGGTAATTTCTTCATCAAAACAACCATTTAATCCGAAAATTAGTGTTCTTGAGCAATTTTATACCCAATTCGATTTTGATGCTTTTTAGTGTAATTATGCTTAAATTGCTTATGTATTATGCTTGTATAACCTAGATTGATGCTATTTAACATGATTAGAAGCCTTAAACTTCAAATTTTGAGTAATCTAGGGTTTGTGTTCTTGAGCAATTTGGGGCTTTTTGATATAAACAGGTTATGGCCGATTTTTGTCATGAATTATTGCTAAATTAAGTGGTGTAACATGTTTAGGTAGTTAAATGATCCAAACTTTGAGCCTAAACATGATTTTTGAGAATTAAAGTGGACTTTTTCAAGTCTAAAATTCATGAACTTCATTTTTGAGAGATAATGCCATTTGAAACTTGTTTAATTGCTAATAATGAATATTTTGACATGTTATTTAAGTTGAATGCTTATGAACTTGGTGAATATTTTCGTATATGCTTATTTGAAAAAGTGTAGATTTGATAAAAATATGAAAATGAGCATAAGTTTGATATAAATTGAACATGTCATTGTAATTATTTTGATTGATGATTTTGCTGACACTAATGCATATTTGGATGCACATAAATTGTGTTTGATGTGTTTTGCAGACTGAAAGGGGTGAATCTTCATCCCAAGCTCGCATTGCTCCTCCTGAGAATGCGGAACAACAGGATGTTGATAACTATTACAAACAAGATATACCTCATCCAGTTATGACATTTTCAGATATGCACGTGGAAGATTTGCACCCGAACTTAGGATTAGACAGACGTTGGATAGATTATCCAAAATACCAAAGGGGCTTGCACACTCTTCATTCTAAAGCTGTTGAAGTACCTAGGGTAATAGAATGGGAACCGTTAGAAGCTGTAGGATTGGGCGAACGGATTAGAGAATTACTTACACAGAGGTATGGTAATTCTACTTTTAACGATTGGGTACGATTATTCAACATGCGTAGACCTGTATATAAAGTATGGTGTGAAGAATTATTGTGTAGTATAGAAATAAATGATCGGGTAGCTACTTTAACCGATCGAACTTTTATTAGATTTTTGTTAGGAGGTTCGATGCGCCACATGTCTCTACTAGACATGGCTCAGGCCTTACGTATATATACGACTGAGGAGCTAGCATCTGCCGATTGTCAAGGGTTGATATTAAATGGTAGGAAGATTGATGAAAATTTTGATACGCATGGTGTATGGAGTCAAATGACTAGCCATCACCGATTTAAAGGGGGAAATTACTCTTATACGGATATAGATAGAGCTGAGTTAAGAGTAATTCACAGGTTTCTAGCAAACTCGATTACACAGCGAGGTAAAAATAAGGAAAAGGTAAATGAGCAAGATTTATTTTACCACATGTGTATTCGAGACCCACAAAGCGCTGTAAGTATACCTTATTGTGTGGGTTATTATTTATCAGCTATGGTTAGGGGGATGAGACCGCACAGTATAATAGGAGGTGGCATATTTATTACATTAATTGCTGAGTATCTCGATGTGGATATAAGTCAGGGGGGATTATTAATCGAATAACCAGAACCCCGCGATACAATTGGTTTAAATGTATATCATGGTGCTAAGGTTTTGAAGAGGCGAAATAACGCCGCAGTAGCATATAATGGAAGACATCCACAGGTTGAAAGAATCAACAGCCAGGTAATGTGGGAGGGGGAAATGAAATGACAGAAATGCAAAGGTTTATAGCTTCACAAGAATATGAAAATGCTAGACATCGAGCATTTGAAGATTGGCAAGTTCATCAAAACCACATCATAGCTCATTGCCAACATGTAGGTAGAAACTATATTCCTACTCCAAAGCCCATATTTCCTCCCTGGTCTATAGAAATTCAACCACCGTATCCTACTTATAACCCAGCTGAAGCATTCTATAACACATATGGTTATGCATGGAACCCCTACTGGTATCAATATCAACCCTAGTTTATTTAGTTTTATTTATTTTATTTTTGTAATGTTACTACATTTAGCACTTATGTTGATATTGTAATAGTTTTTATAATTTTCTAACTTTTATTATTAGATTTTAATAATTTTTGAATGTGGGGTAATATACCAAACTTCAAAAATATGTATATATGATTGCAGTTTATCTTATGTACACAACAGGGTAAAACAACGCATTTTCAAAGACTCGCATTAAGTTCAGCAAAAGCAACTAATTTTGACAACAAGATGCAAAATAAATATGATATAACAACAAACGGAATGAACAAATGATGTGCACTATTTACCATTCAACACAAACAACAATATGTTTGGAAACTATGGTAAAATTTAATCATTTTCTGCGCTAATCACCCTCAATAATTTAAATTGTTACTGATTTCTTGCAAATGAGGGCATTGCAAGATCTTAAGTGTGGGAAGTGGTTAAATTCTTTCGGATTTTAAAATTTTTTTATTTAAACACTTGGTTACCATTAAAAATACTAGTAACGCAGTAGTTGTATTAGAATCTAGTGCTCTCTGATAACAAAGAACAGCCCTAGTCTTATATACTGACTACCCAATTCTAGTAAAAATTTTCAAATTTTTCAACTAAATGAATTTAAAATCATGTTTATACATATTTATGAACGATGAAAACTAGGTGTTAATACCGAAATTATCGTTACCTCGGAAAGGACATAAATTGAGAAACAACCCAAAATGTTAGAATTCATTTAAGAATGGAATAGAGGAAAATAAAAAGGCAAAGAAAAGAAAATAAAAGCCAAGTGTGGGAAATTTTTACCAAGTTATTCAAAATATATATCACATATTTTTGTACAAATAATTGAAAATACTTTTGTTTTGGACGATAATTAACTGTTTTACCCAATGAAAGAAAAGAAGGGATGGATCTACACGATGAATCAATTCCATCATTAAAAGGAAGTAAAGTCTTTCGAAAAAGAAACGCGCTTCTTGATTTAGGTCATGAAGTTGTCGTCCAGACCAGCTGTAGGTTGACGAAAAATCTAGAAAAGTCATCACTAAAATCAGCAGGAAATCCACGGACCTCAGCATCAAACAGGGTCGCCAAGTGGTCAGATTTATCCTAACCATGAGAAGGATTTATCTCGTACAATGGGGGGCACCGTGCAAATTAGCTTGATAAGACTAATGAATCAGATCCCCAGAAAGGATAATCTCCTTAAAAGATCAAAAATCAGCTTTTAAGACTGATATTACTCAATCCTTGAGATTAACCTTAAAGATTGAGAATTCAAACTCATGGAATTCAATGATATCTAAACTCGAGCTTGAACGAGAAAGTATTTTGATCAAAAATTAAAACCGATTTGTTTTCTGAAAACCCATTTTCAATGCGTTCATTACCATTGAACGTAAAATCCTAGGAATTCACCTGGAATTCATTAGGTCACCTGAACTAAATCGGGTGTCAACCGTAAGAACGGTGGTTGCATAGCATGGTCGAAGACAGGACCTTGTGCCAGACCGAAAAATTATAAGGGTGAGCTTTACTATTGCTCCTACCAAGGATAGTAATTGCATCCGATACGTTATAGACCATAATTAAAAGAATGTCAGGGGACATTGCCTTAACAGTTGCTTGTTCAACGCTTTCCTTTACAACCGAACAGTAGTTTACTGAAAGGTAATATACGGAACAAGTATACTGGACGTGTTGCTTTTCCAATACAAGGTTAGCAAGTGGGTGACACAAAACCACAAGTTTTGAGCTAAAATTTTCAAATCTGAAACCCACCAAACCTACAAAAAGAATTTGCAAACACCGGTGAAGGGTTATTCCGGAAAACTTATCTAGGGTAAAAGCTAGATTGAATTTTCAAGAGATCAAATGTTTTCATAAAGATCCAATGTCCTTAATGGATCTAAATTTTTATAGTCATGTGGGACTGTAAACCACAACGTTACTATCATTGTTCATACCGCCGTATTGAAATCACTGATGTACAAAGTGTGAAGAATAAAGAAGTGATTCAAGTATTTTTATTTCAAGACTATATTGCTTGAGGACAAGCAACGCTTAAGTGTGGGAATATTGATAATGCTAAAAATGAACACATATTTTATAGCATTATTCCTCAAGAAAGACAAGATTTTAGTTGAAAATTGTTCTATTTACAAGTGATATTCGTTTAAATATTAAAAGGTGAAGACAAAAGGCAGATTTAATAAATTGAAGACGGAAAGGTCCAAAAAGCTAAAAAGTACAAGATACAATCAAAAAGGTTCAAATTATTGATGAAAAACGTCTAAAAATGACAAGAGTACAAGTTACAAAACGCAAAGTACACGATATAAAATAGTACGCAAGGACGTTTGAAAATTCGGAACCAGGACATGAGTCAACTCTCAACGCGCGACGTAACGGACTAAAAATTATAAGTTTACTATGCACAAGAATATAATATAATATATAAATAATTATATTAATTATTTATATTTTATATTTATATATATATTATGTCGGCAAAGCTAAGATCCAAATTGGAGTGAGCTGGAAATTCAAACTCCGCGACTCGCGGAGTTTGAAGGGGAAATTGGGCGCGACTCGCGGAGCACTCAAATCCAAATCTGCCTATAAAAGGCAACGCATTTTGATCGTTTTAAATATCCAAAATCCATCAATCTCTCTATCTATATATAAACGTATATATATATTTTAATTTTAATTTTAATTTTAATTTTAAATCCTAATAATAAGGGTATGTTAGCGAATGTTGTAAGGGTGTAAGTCGAAATTCTGTCCGTGTAACGCTACGCTATTTTTAATCATTGTAAGTTATGTTCAACCTTTTTAATTTAATGTCTCGTAGCTAAGTTATTATTATGCTTATTTAATCCGAAGTAATCATGATGTTGGGTTAAAAATATTAAAATTGGGTAATTGGGTTTTGTACCATAATTAGGGTTTGGACAAAAGAAAAACACTTGTGGAAATTAGACTATGGGCTATTAATGGGCTTTATATTTGTTTAACTAAATGATAGTTTGTTAATTTTAATATAAAGATTTACAATTGGACGTCCCTATAAATAACCATATACACTCGATCGGACACGATGGGCGGGATATTTATATGTACGAATAATCGTTCATTTAACCGGACACGGGAATGAATTAATAGTCTATGGAATTATTAAAACAGGGGTGAAATTATGTACAAGGACACTTGGCATAATTGATAACAAAGTATTAAAATCTTGGGTTACACACAGTCGATAACCTGGTGTAATTATTAAACAAAGTAATAAAACCTTGTTACAGTTTAAGTCCCCAATTAGTTGGAATATTTGACTTCGGGTATAAGGATAATTTGACGAGGATACTCGCACTTTATATTTATGACTGATGGACTGTTATGGACAAAAACCAGACAGACATATTAAATAATCCAGGACAAAGGACAATTAACCCATGGGCATAAAACTAAAATCAACACGTCAAACATCATGATTACGGAAGTTTAAATAAGCATAATTCTTTTATTTCATATTTAGTTTCCTTTATTTTATATTTAATTGCACTATTAATTATCGTACTTTTATTTATTGTTATTGTATTTAATTGCACTTTTAATTATCGTATTTTTAATTATCACAAGTTTATTTTATCGCACTTTTATTTATTGCAATTTCATTATCGTTATTTATTTTACGCTTTAAATTAAGTTGTATTTATTTTTAATATTTTACATTAGGTTTTAACTGCGACTAAAGTTTTAAAAATCGATAAACCGGTCATTAAACGGTAAAAACCCCCTTTATAATAATAATATTACTTATATATATATTTATATTTTTATAAATTAAAACTAATATAGCGTTAAGCTTTATTTAAAGATTTTTCCTGTGGAACGAACCGGACTTACTAAAAACTACACTACTGTACGATTAGGTACACTGCCTATAAGTGTTGTAGCAAGGTTTAAGTATATCCATTCTATAAATAAATAAATATCTTGTGTAAAATTATATCGTATTTAATAGTTTTTCCTAGTAAAATATAAGCTATTTCATATACACCTCGCATAACATCACAAATAAATACATTATATACGTACACGCATAATTATTCCACTCACCTTAATACAAGGATGATGATTATGCACTTCCGAACTTCAAAGCAATGTACCTAATACATTAAGTACACTTTCATTACACAACTAGTGGAGCTAACCACATTACTTAAACTTGAGCATTTAATGACCCAATTCGCATTAAATAACCCAACTACACAAAAACCGCCCATAAATGGCCAAGACACATATTAAATCACTAAAGCTAGTGATGTAAAGTCTACTAACGCAAACTTAGGGTAATACATACCCATTTCGCCCAAACTAGGTCAACATTACTCTTTCGACCCATTTTAAATACTTAAACTTACAATTTTAGTCAAACATGACCCATTTACAATTCCTCCTTCAATTACAAGTGTATTAGTGACTAAAAACACCATTTAACACTTTCAATCTCAAATCATAAGACCAAACCCTAGATTATAGCTATTTAGGGTTTCCTTTCATCAACATAACCCAAATCCACCCATATTACCCCCAAATGGGTCTTACAAGTTCCAAATGAACCAAACCCTAGCATAAACTAATTAAAACTCAAAACATGGAATTAAGACTTACCAACACTATCCACTTGTAGCTAAGAACAAGGAGAACAACTTTAATTCTTGCTCCAAAGATCAACTTTCAATTCTTCATTCACAAATCTCACTTGAATTTAAATGGGTTTTTATGTTTGAGAGTAAAATGGAGGAAGAAAATAGAAAAGAAATGAGGAAAATGGATAAGTGGTGGAGATTAAATGCTCCCATCAGCTCTATACGTCAAATTACCAATTTGCCCCTTAAAATCACTTAAAATGAGCTAAATCCGGAATCAGTTCAGCAGAACTGCCGCGGCGCGGCGCCATTTGTCGCGGCGCGACACATAAAGGAAAAACTGACCCTCCATAGCATGCTTCCTGACTTCGTTTTGCTTGAGATGCCGCGGCGCGGCTGAGGTCATCGAGGCGCTACAATACAAAGATATTTCGACCTGTTTAGCAGGCCTCCTGACCTTGATTTCAGTTGAATACCGCGACGCGACCAGGACTTCCGCGGCGCGGCAAAGGCCTGTGCCTGATCGTTTTCTCGACAACAAATTTAACGATTAAATATTTGGCTTGTACGCCCCGTCCTCGCTTCCCACATATGTCTAAACTTCACATTTACGTCTCACATGACTTAGTACCATAAAAACCCATGTATAAACTTCCACATGCATGCATTCTCAAGTATATATATATATATTTGTATCTATACGTATACATATACATTCACACATAAACTAACGAGTTATAAACGTACTACGATTAAGTATGTACCTTTAAATATGTATGGGAAAAACGGGATGTTACATAGTTGGATATTATAAAATGGTATGCATGCCTGTCAACTTTCGATGTAATGAAAGTTTGTCTTTTAAAACGAATGCAATGTTTGTAAAATGTATCATATAGAGGTCAAATACCTCGCAATGTAATCTTATGTTATTGTATTCATTCTTATGGATTAGGACGGGTCGTTACATTCACCCCCTCTAGTTACTTACATAACCGATGCATTATGGCATTGTGTGCTTCGAAAGATAGTGCTACGGAGGTCGGTGATCTTTTTTGGCGAAATCATTGCAGTGACTAAGTCATCTTCTTCTTTAGGGGAGCATTGTATCTCTTTTTGTGTTCATCAAAACATCAAACCCGAAGCATATTCATGAGTGAGTTGAAGTGGACGTTTGTACATAGATTACGGATAGCTCGGTATGCAATGTTTGGGTCTCTGAAGTATCATATTTGAGTTTCCTAAACCGTGTTATGTTCGAGGCTTATGATCAACGTTTAATAGAGTCATAAATCGATTTGTGATAGCATTCGGTTGAAGATGTGGTCGTTGATCGTCAAGCAGAGGTGAATCCAAGTGTGGCTTCGAGTGCTCCTTCTTCTTTGCTTTATTTCTCGAATCTTGCTTAAGTTAATTGTGCACCCCTTGTTTCAATTTCTGAAACTATATCGTGCTTAAGACAAGGGTTGATACAGATTTGGGCCCGATGTTGGACGGTAATTGTTCTGGGATAAAATTCGGATATTTGTCCGATGACGTGGTTTTAAATGACATCCCAAATTGCTCATGTAAGGCAGAATCTCCTTTTGTTAGTCCATCGAAAATCGGGTTCAAGTTCGTGAAGGTTTCGGCTGTTAAACATGTCGTTGTTGATACTTAAAAAAAGAAGGAAAAAACGCGTTAATTCTTTGTGTTATTAGGCGAGCGAATATGGGTATGTATTGAGTGATGAAGACGAAGTAGAAGACTCGAAAGGGAATGGTGGTTTTTTTCTCAGGCTTAGCAAAATCGTGGATTGATCCCTCATTCGGTGGCACGAATTCTCATTAGTAGCGCTTCAAATAATGTTTTGTCATATTCGTTCAGGTCTCGTATGGGTAATACTTTAAACCGTTTTAAAGGTAGATTGTAAAGTTTAGGGGAGGCCCGGAGGGGGAACAACCGATCGACCGCTTAGGGCACGATGTTTTTAGGGGCTTATTTTTATATATATACGGATACGAATACAATTGGAGATTTGTGAAACATGAGAACTAGGGAAACACAACTGAAGAAGATAATTCGAAGACAATAGGACCAAACACAACAATAAACGGCCTACAAAAAAAATCAAAGTCCACTAGCACTAGCTAGCAAGACCCAAAGGTCTTTTAAAAAAAAGCTTATACCAATTGTTAAGGCCTAAGGGCCCTTTTTCACTTTGTTCTAGGTACTTAAATTCTCGAGACCGATCCTGATAAAGTTATTAAACTGATCGTTAAGAGTCAAAAATGTAAGGCGGTTGCAAGTTAGATTGGTTCGTTTGTTATTTTGTTATAGGTTATTTGTTAACGATTTGTTATCTTTTTTTTTTGGGAGCCGTTTATAGGTTTTGTTTTTCTTTTGGACCGATTTCGCAAGGCTCTGGTTTAGTTAGCTTTAGCTAGGTAGTTTGATAGGGTTTGTTTACTGCTTCCGAGCCTTGCACTATTGTCGGTTGTAATCTTTTAACTTTTTACATGTATATAAGTGTTTTACATAGTAGGCGGAACTGAAAAAATAAAAAGTTAAATGGCAAAATATTACTAGTATGATTTTTTTTTTTCTCAAACCTTAATTCTATTAAAGTAGCTTTTAGTTTTTGAAAAATATTCATTTAAATCCATAGATTAAGTTGAGATTCAAAAGATTAATGAGAGCGCGACATGTGGTGCGAAAATCACATGTGATTTAAAAAAAATTCAAGTTTTTTTTCAAAAAATTCTTTTTTTTAAAAAAAATTAATTTTTTTTTACAATCACATGTGATTTACCTGCACAATCACATGTGATTGAATTTGCCATGAATAATCACATGTGATTGGGTTTACAGTCTGTAATTGATATTCAGAATCACATGTGATTTTATAAAGAAAAATTAAAAAAAAAAACTTTCGAATTTTTTTTCTAAAAAAATGTTTTTTTTGAAATCTTTTTGTTTTTTTTTTCAATCGCATGTGATTTTCGCGTCACATGTCGCGCTATCATTGGTCCATTGATTTCAAACAATGGATTACAACTATTTAGTTTTTACCTAGTTTTTTTAGGTAGATTTTTTCATAAAAGTAAAAGGTCAGCCCAATTCACCATTTCCTCCAAACCCTAAAAAATCGTGAATCGCAGTGGTTTCGTTCTGTACTATACTGAGTTGTAAACAGTAAGCTTCCTTCTTCGTCTTATCTTTCTCCTGATTGAAATCTCAAACTTTTTCGTTAGGTTTTACAGCAATTTTATTATTCACATACAAAATATGTAATTATCATATTATCGATGTCCTCTATTGTCTATGAGGAAACAAGCTGTGAACGAATATTGTCACTTGTATAAAGAATAGTAATATGAAATTGACTAGCCTTTGTATAAAATGATTTGTTTTATATGTTTAGGATATGAGCTATTATGTTTAGAATTGAGTAGTTGATATTTTAGGGCTAACAATGACTGGTGCCTATCATTTCAAGTTAAAACGTTATAAAGGATCAGTACTTTACTCTACACATATAATAGGAAAATCATTTGTGACCCTTGCTGAAACGACTTAGAATCTTAGATCACTACTTTTTTTGGGCCCATATCAATGTTAGTCACATGTGATTACTTATTAAACATGTGATTTGTGATTACTTATTATACATGAGATTTCTGATTACTTATTAAGTGCGTGTGATTATATACATATTGTGAAACTTACCCAAATAATTGCACATGCTTAGAGCCTTAGAGATAATCTATAACATTCATTTTTTATCCAAAGGGTCCTTATTGGCTGGTTTAATGATTCTCAGGTCTTTAAGGGTGTTTAATGCACTTACTTTATGTGTGAGTATGCTCTCAAAAAAACGGTTGAGTGTGAAGTTCACAGTAACACTTTGTTTTCCCCCTATTTTCTTATTTTTCTTTATCCCACATTAATATTGAATGAGTTTTAAGTACATTATTTCGGGTTTCATTAGTTCACTAATGTACATTGATATAACTTCAGGTACCTTGGATTGAAGCACACACAACAACGTTTACAGAAAGTAATGGATTTTCTGAAATCATCATTGAAGGGTTTTATGGATTATACATGATACATTTGTAAAATTCCGGATTCAGCCAACAAGAATGATGGCAGAAGAAGATAGAATAAGCAACTTGCCAGATGATATTATTCATCGCATTCTCTCTTTTCTTGACTTGAAGTATGCTATGCAAACTAGTGCATTGTCCAAAAAGTGGAAGCTTGTTTGGACTCTATTACCCCAACTTAACTTAGATAGTTCCAACTTTGCTAAGACGTCTAGTTTTAATAAGTTTGTGAAGCATGCTTTATTACATCGCAACAATCATAGAGAAGTTTCAGGATTGGAGCTAAGATGCAGGATAGCACCTAAACAACAATTTAGTGTTAGAAGTATTGTGAACTATGCTTGCTTGCATAATGTTACACGAATGACTTTAGTATGGGATGCTACAAGTTGGAAATTTCCACAATATGTTTTTAGCTGCCGGGCTCTCAAGGATCTCACCCTTGCAGTCAAGGATCGTAGCTTTAATGTTGAGTTTCCAGTTTTAGGTTGGGACTTTCCAGCTTTGGAGAAGTTGAATTTGAGAAATTTTGAATTAGATGGTGGTAAAAATAAGCGCATCAACCTTTTTTCCAAGTGTGTGAACCTAAAGGACCTCACCTTACATGAGATCGACATGCGTGACTTGGAGGAATTAACTCTTTGTGTCCCACAACTTTCTAATCTTTCAATCACATTTCATTACCGTCCCCCAAAGGTTCTGAAAGTGATTACTCATCAGCTTAAGAATCTGACCGCATCTATTGACTCTATTCATGTACTTCATTGTCGTGAGGGCTTTATTTCTCTTGAGAAAGTGCATCTGTTATTGTTTAATACTTGTTTCAATTTGAGAAAGGAGCCACATATTTCTATAATACTCGGTGTATTGCAGAAAATCCATTGTGCCAAATTTCTTATCCTTGATGCAGACATTATTAAGGTATACATGTTACTGAGAGCATCCCTTGTGTTAGAAGCGCTCTGAAGCTTTTTTGCAATGCCACAGTTTTTGTAAGAAAAGCTTTTCAAAAAAGCTTTAACGCCAATGAGAAAAGGTTTTGAAACTCTTTTTTTCATACAAATTACACTCACAAACCTTAAGAACTCCAAAAGCTTTAGAAATCTCAAGCTTCTAGAAGAAAAGAAAAATAAGCTTTTCCAAAGTCTTCTTTTTTGATAGAAAAGAGCTTTTACTGGAGATACTCTCTAAATTAAACTCTGACTGGCATAAATGTATGCATGAAACATTTTCACCAGTTTGGTGCAAAGGAGAATCTTTCTTACACCGAATATGTTTTCACCCCAATGTTTGCACAAAATTTTTACACGAATGTTTATCATAACCAATTTTTATACATTTTGGTGTCTTTGTTGGAGAAGGTTTACACCAAATCTGACTCCATTTGGGTTTTTGGTGCACACATTGGATATGGCTCTAGTGTTTAGCTAGTTTAATTAATCTGGGAAAAGATGAGTTCAACAAGCTCATCTAGGGCCGGGGTCAGATTGCTTCTTGATCCCAATCCCAATGGGGATTGAAATAAAATGTTTTGTTGTAGTTATAACACATTTATTCTTTTACTTTAATAAACACACTTTACCTCCCGATACCCCACTTTAGTGGGACTGGGTATTATTGTTGTGGTGTGAACCCAATGCTAAGAGTTTCTGTTTTTTGTTTTGTTTTATATATATAATATGTACCAAGGTTCTTTCATCATGCATGGATCAATTGTTGCTTGAACGTTGTCCATTCAATAACTTAGAGTGTTTAAAGATGAATACGATGCATGAAAGAAGATATGCTTACGTAGCAAAAGAGAAACATGTAGTTGTACCCGTTCAACTGAAAAACTACTTTCTTTACAAGTCTCCAACTGCCACTTTCATTACAGATTATCCTCAGGTGAATACAACCTTTCAGATTTAAATCCTCATGAAAGTTAAATGTTTGAAAAACTTTGCAAACTATGTACAGTGCATGTGTAACTTAGTAAAGTGAGGTATTTATATCCAGATTTTGCATGAAAACTGTGTCTTCATGGCCAAGAATATTTAAGAGTTTGTTAAGAAAAGTTTTAAGGTCCATTTGCTAGTTTCTGCACACATTTACAAGTATGAACAATTTAATAACTTAAATACATTTAGCAGTGTGAGATTATTATTATTATTATTATTATTCTTGTTGTTCTGGTGGTGGTGGTGGTGGTGGTGGTGGTGGTGGTGGTGGTGGTGGTGGTGGTGGTGGTGGTGGTGGTGGTGGTGGTGGTGGTGGTGGTGGTGGTGGTGGTGGTGGTGGTGGTGGTGGTGGTGGTGGTGGTGGTGGTGGTGGTGGTGGTGGTGGTGGTGGTGGTGGTGGTGGTGGTGGTGGTGGTGGTGGTGGTGGTGGTGGTGGTGGTGGTGGTGGTGGTGGTGGTGGTGGTGGTGGTGGTGGTGGTGGTGGTGGTGGTGGTGGTGGTGGTGGTGGTGGTGGTGGTGGTGGTGGTGGTGGTGGTGGTGGTGGTGGTGGTGGTGGTGGTGGTGGTGGTGGTGGTGGTGGTGGTGGTGGTGGTGGTGGTGGTGGTGGTGGTGGTGGTGGTGGTGGTGGTGGTGGTGGTGGTGGTGGTGGTGGTGGTGGTGGTGGTGGTGGTGGTGGTGGTGGTGGTGGTGGTGGTGGTGGTGGTGGTGGTGGTGGTGGTGGTGGTGGTGGTGGTGGTGGTGGTGGTGGTGGTGGTGGTGGTGGTGGTGGTGGTGGTGGTGGTGGTGGTGGTGGTGGTGGTGGTGGTGGTGGTGGTGGTGGTGGTGGTGGTGGTGGTGGTGGTGGTGGTGGTGGTGGTGGTGGTGGTGGTGGTGGTGGTGGTGGTGGTGGTGGTGGTGGTGGTGGTGGTGGTGGTGGTGGTGGTGGTGGTGGTGGTGTTTCCACACACTTATAAGTGTAATGTTAATATTTTTATACATAATTGAATTGAATGAACCTTGGACAAATATTTGGATTGTGTTAATTTTTTATGCCAAAGCAATGTATTTTGTTTGTAGGTGCCACGGAAGAGACCTATGCAGAATGTAAGCAAAATAAAACAATCAAATACTCTATCCAAAGAGAAGAGAATGTTGGAGGCAAAATTACAGATGCAAGATCAAGTTAGTACAAACCAAAAGGAGATGATGTTTGATGCTGAAATAGAAATGCAAGATAAAGTATTTTCAAATCGAGTACTTTCAACCTTTGTTTTTTTTACTAATATACACATCTACTAGTGGGATCAATTCTATTACTTACACGCATTTAGCAGTGTGTAGTTGTATTGTTTACCCACTCGTAGTAAAGTTTAAACTATCTATACTTACTTATTACTAATACACATTTAGCAGTGTGAAGTTGTATTGTTTACCCACTTATAGTAAGTTTAAATTATCTATATGCACTTATAAGTGTAACATTAATTTTTTTAGGTAAGTGAATGAACCTTGGACAAAGTATATACATGTTGTAGTGATTTTGTAATTAGAAAATATTTTCCATTGTAGGTGCCACATAAGAGGTGTAGCCAGGAGGTACATGATGATGATGATGATGATGCAGGGGCTAAAAAGATGGCCAGGTTGGATTTAGAAAAACAACAACCAGCAGCTGATACTACTATAATAACCCAAGAGAATGAAATGTTGGATGCAAATACCCAGATGCAAGATGAAGCTATTAGTAAACAGGCTATGTTGGAGGCGAAAATACAGCTGCAAGATGAATCTATTACAAAGCAAAAGGAAAGGTTTGAGGCCAAAATACAGATGCAAGATGAAGCTATTGCAAAGCAAAAGGCAATGTTTGAGGCGAAAATACAGATGCAAGATGAAGCTATTACAAAGCAAAAGGCGTTGTTTGAGGCTCATATACATAGTTATTATAAAGCAGAAGGTGATGTTTGAGGGTAAAATACATATGCAAGATGAAGTCATTACAAGGCAGAAGGCGATGTTTGAGGATCAAAGACAGATGCAAGATCAAGTTATCACAAAGCAAAGGGTGATGTTTGAGGCTAAAATACAGATGTTGGAGGAAGTTATCACAAAGCAAAAGATGATGTTTGAGGCTAAAATAGAGATGCTAGATCAAGCATCTACCAATCAGAAGGCCAAAATACAGTTGCAAGATAATGTAATTGCAGAGCAGAAGGCAATAATACAGATGCTAGAGGTCGTAAAGTTGGAGTACGAGAAATTAATGTCATATGTCATTAAGTCCAAAATAGCAGAACTGAAAGTACAAGTTGAGAGTGGGAATCCAGATTTTGAAGTGATTCGCTCAATTGGGTCCGAGACTAAATCAGTTATGGAATTGATACCTGAGAGCTTAAGGGCAGTCATGGAGGCACAGTTATCTTTTGAGTATGTAAAGTGGAAAAGTTTGTTCCTTACCCACGTTGATGCGAGCCAATGGTCAAAGATAGAAAGCGAGCTGGGGATGATTAACGGTCTGTCAGATGTTAGTGTTGCTATAATTTCTGGTGAACCAATATTGTCTTTCATTTTATGTAAGCTTCTTGTTGACTTTGAATGCGTGGCTTAATTTATGTTTAGAATTAGCATCTACGAAGACTACAATTATCATAAATAGGTGGATGTTTACTCGTGTAGAAGAAGAAAATAGGGTTTGATCAGATGGAATGGTTTACTCTTGGACAATGAATCTTTAGATCAACATTTTGTATTTATATATGTACGGTAGTGTCTTCAACTAAGTTGAGCATTTTGCAACCAGTCACTTAAATGCCTTTACCACTCGGTTTTTTGGTAGCAACATCAACGCAAAATTCAATGGAAACTGTAAGTTGCCTTGATGCAACACAGTAGCCGTATATTATAATATAATACTCCCTCCGTATAATATAATATAATATTATAATATAATACTCCCTCCGTCCCAATTTAATAGTCCACAAACAAAAATACAAATTAGAAAAAAAAAAAAAATTAAAAAGACTGTCACATGTACTTTTTGTTTACTTTTCAATTTTTTACCTCTAACTTTTTACCTACATTTTTATCCTACTTTAATAAAATACTACTTTAAGACCTGTGAATAATGGAAAAATTCTTTTGAAATGGAGTTATACAATTAAAAAAGACTACGTGCATCTTTTATATTACAAAGTATATAATTTTATGATGTACCAATAAACTTTAAACATTGATAGAGAGAATTACAATCTTCAAACATGATGAGTAAAATGATGATCAATTTTACAAAACTTACTAAGAATCTGTATATGAAATAATAGCTTCAGAAATTAGAAAAGAAAGAAAAAAAGACATGAAGAACCCTCTTATACAACCAAATTCGACTAATGATAACCCTCCTATATTAAATATACATATACCTATGAGCTGATTTAGTTAAGGACTTTCACAGTACCATGAAGTTCAGTACCATCACCTTTTCTTGAAACATCACAAAACTCTCTTCCATATCGTCCTGAAATTTGAAAGAAGATTACAGAAAACAGTCATCATCAATTAATTGCATTAGTTTATGATCATATATTATGTTCCAAAACATAATTTAAGTTTATACATAACTACCCAATTTAAGTTTAGTTCCTATATAAGCTCATAGATATCAGATACATATGGAAGAACAAACTGTAATTACACAGTGTGTGCCGTCAATATGGGATCAATTGACTGCATATCTCAGCACGGTTGGAAAACATATATTAAAATTTATACCATCAAATTTGATATGTAATTGTTTAGAAGCATGAGCATCTGATCTTGACTTAATACTAAAAATCTGAAACGCACATATACATGAACAAAATACCATTTACATAAAAGCAGGGGTCACACCATAATTATCGAAATCCCCATATTGAAAATCATTTGCGTACCAGGTGATATTACCCCATCGTAACAGTCCACTCCGTTAACACCCCATACGGCTATCTTCGAACGTTAACTACCTTTAACTGTGTAAAAGCAGATTAGATGCAAACTAAAATATATATAAGTCACAACTCTAGAATTTTTGGACTACGGATACACCTTAAGTGTACACGTACTTATATCTGCAGTATTGTATCAATATCAATATGCATCAAAATATTACTATATAAGTGGGACATAACCAAGACATACAAATAAGTCAGTTGATTTAGCATATAACATAAACTATAATGAATACTCAAGTTGTAAGTAGAAGAGTTAATTTGAACCAAAATCTTATAAAATGAGTCACTCCATGTTTTATGTTCAAAAGGTCAAATTGGTATAATCATATTTGACCACTATCTATACATTTTAAATATTAAATATTTTAGGTGTGAGCAAATTGGTTAGTGATCAACCCAAAGTGACTCGTAACGTAAAGGTACACATTATTCACCTATAAATAACTTGAATATTTTCATAAGAAAATGAAAATACTGTTAATTACTCAAACATATACTACGTACATCATTTATTTAGTAACAATACGACTTACCTCGAGATATTCCCGTTCAACTGTTACAGATCCGGACTCACCTTGAGATTCAACTTCAAACCAGTTCTTACAATTCAACATCCATAAATATCAAGGTACGTCTATTCCTCAAAGAGATTTAGCATAACCAATGGCAAATGAAATCCGCACCCATCCCTTGTTACACCCCTTTTTATCATATTGACCCCCAACAACTGCAGATAGTACAATCTAGGAACGAAATTTGTATGAAGGTTGTTTTTGAAATACCTGGATAACGATGTCAATGCCAAGTTTAGCCTGTGTAATCTTGAGAGGGTCTCGGTTAGAAACAACATTGATCAATTTCCACCAACACTAATTTCATTACGTCTTGGACATCACTGTTTGCTAACAACTTGAATGCAACATGTAAAGGGATCAACTGTAATAACAATCAACATCATGATCATACAATATAGACTTGTTGCTACCATATTTCAACATAAAGATCAAACTTATGATCATACGCAAAATTTATCAACATGATAAGAGTATTAAATCAAAAAAAGAAATATATATCAATGATTGTACATTAGTATAATTTTACCTTTTAGGTCAGTTTAGTGTTTAGTAACATTATGTTTGTTATTGGTCAAGAATGATTAACAATTCTTATATCTTAAAACATATAATCAAAAACTTCATCATCACTATGGGTCAATATTGATTTACAATTCTAAAAACATATAATCAAAAACTTCATTATAATCAAATACTAAGAGTACTTCATTAGAATTGTAATCAGACGACTGTTAATAATTTCCATTATGATAGTAGAAAACAGGGATGAAAAACATGCTATATTTTTTACAACCATTTTATACAAAAAAAATTATAATAATTATTAACAGTAACCTGATTAATGAAAATTATTAACAGTAATTTAAAACTCGATTAAATAGCATATGAATTGATTACCGGATTCCATAGACACAAGTGTAATGTTTATATCGCATAAAATCTGCGTTCACCAATTGCGGTTATTGAATTTGATTCTTCACCGGCTGGACGATCTTCTAAAAGCAATTGTTAAATCTTTCGATTTGTGGATGATTTGATTAAGGAGTGATTGCAGCAGAATCATCATCGTCGATGGAAATTAGAAGAAACAATATGACGGCATTCTATGGCTTTAGGTTTTAGGGATTTTCGTAGGTTTCATCTCAATTGTGAAACCGCCAACTGTTGCTCAAGTGTCAACCCCTAATTTTCTACGGATGTCTCGTGTATTTTTATAGCTTCCATCATGTATTCACGTAGGCCAAATAATTGGATCAAAAACCATTTTTACCGGGCTCAAATGATCCCTTCGTTTCATGCATGCGAAGATTGCAACAATAACAATGCAAGTTCGAATCTCAGGCCTGGCATGCTGTGAGGTAATTGGTGATGGTGTTTCGCTAGGCTCCAGTGGGCTACCGGGAACCGCTAGATGAGTTGACAAAGTCAACACAGTGCTAACATGTCCCTGCCGATACACATGTTTTTTTTGCAACAATGTATTCATGTAGGGGCCATTCGGTCACACCACACTAACGTTTATCTTAATGATGTTATTAAGATTAAGATGAAGTGTCTAATCTAATCTAATGATAATGATCATGATCATGATCAACTTAAATCTTATTAATAAATAAATGCCTTAGATTTTTTGTGTTTGTTATTATATATAGTAGAGCGTAGAGATAAAAAGGTAGAAAAACAGAGGAAAAAGATGTAAAAACAATCATTCTTATCTATTTAGACCACTCCTAACGGTTCCCTTCCTCAACCGCTCTCAACCTAAACCAATCAGGGCGCCGTTGGCATTCATGACGCCCTGGGCCGCCCTCCGAAGTTGTTACCCCTTTCGCCCTTGTTTTTTTCATCACATATATAGCATAATTGATGAAAGGACCCGTCCTAATCCACCTGGACGAAATCTTCAACAGTTGGTCCCATTGCGAGATACTGAACTCTATATGCCATGAACGACTCCATGTAATATCTCTAAATGAGCAAATGCACAGCGGAAGATTTCTTTCATACCTGAGAATAAACATGCTTTCAAGTGTCAACCAAAAGGTTTGTGAGTTCATAGGTTTATCATAAAACAATAAAATTCATCATTTTGATAGACCACAAGATTTAAATGTTGCATGGTACAAATGGGCCCGAATCCTATACCCACCTGTAATGTACATGCGATATCTTTTAAATACAGTACACCTTTCTCGTGTACGAAATCATCTTTCATAAATCTTAGTAACCGTACACATATCTCGTGCACAAAAATAACATACACATAACCTGTGTATAAAATCATTCTCTCGATATATAACATTCACTTTTCATTTCTTTCATAGCTTGTCTTGGTAACCGACCTTAACATATAATGCGCATAATAATATCCCCAAAACAGAACATCTCGTCTGTATAATAATCATATAAACTTCGAAGTACTAAACACCACGCCCACTAGCCCTTCCGTCTAGTGAACATTCTGGGTGGGGGTGTTAAATCCGGTAGCTACCTTTAGGATTCGCGTCAATTAGGCGTGCACTAATTCTCAAAATTAGTGATGTTCCCTAATTCTTAGGTTACCAAGCAATAATAATCAGGGGAAAAATATTCATATCAATTGTGACAATTATCACGTCCACATAATTCAATAGTGACAATTATCACGTCCACATAATCCATTCGAGGAATGTTTTGCTTGTGTCTATCTCGTTAAACATTTATAAAAGCATTTCATGTATTCGCAGTTCAAAATGTATTTCAAAAGCATTTAATAAAGCAGTTGTAAAAGTAGCGCATGTATTCTCAGTCTCAAAAATGTAAAGAGTAAAAGAGAATCAAATGAACTCACGATACTGTATTTTGTAGTAAAAATACATATGACGATATTGGACAACTGAACAATGCAGGGTTGACCTCGGATTCACGAACCTATATCATTTATATATATATATATATATATATATATATATATATATATATATATATATATATATATATATATATATATATATATATATATATATATATATATATATATAATCGTAATTGAACAATTTCATATATTATAACTTATATTATATATATTTAATTTGTGTATATACATTTATAATGACTAATGTTTATATAGTTATATTAATATATATTTGGTTAATATTATATTAAAAATACTTAATTTATTATATATGAATATCTATATAAAAATATTAATGTGATTAATACTTCCTTATATGTAATATTACTAAAAGTATATTTTTATATACGAAATGTTTATTTGGTAACATAATATCAATAATAGTAATAAAAGTTGTTTTTAATTATAATGATAATACTACTCATAATAATAACTATAAAAATAATGATTTTACAAATAATAATAATAATACTAATATTTATTTTAATATCTATAATGATAATAATACTACTAATAATAATACTAGTACTTATAATAATAATAATAATAATAATAATAATAATAATAATAATAATAATAATAATAATAATAATAATAATAATAATGGTAATGGTAATAGTAATACTACCTCAAAGAAGTATCCCTAAAAAAAATGCCCAAGTCCAGGTTTGAACCCGCGAAGTCCCGCTAACCCGATAACGCCTTTAACCATTTCTTCTTCTTCTTCTTTTTTTTAAAAAAAAATGCCATAACTCAGGCTCGAACCCAAGACCTCTCGTTTAACCACACAACCCTTAACCATTGCTCTTCTACTTGTTTTCTGTTTTAATTCATAAACGAAATCCTTTAAACCTCTATCTGTCTTTCATTTCATCACCATCATCATCTTATCTAATCATTTCATTTTCATCTTCCAAATATATCATCCTCATCATCAATATCATATCATTCGTAACCATCATTATCATAACCGTATTATCATAAACTCTTCTCATCGTCTTTCGTATCATCATAATCATAAAATCATAATCATATTCTGTGATCATAATCATAATCATATCTTCATCAACTTTAACTCTCATCCTATACGGTCATAATCATCTAACTTCATCATCATTTATCATGCATCATGATCATCATGACATAATCTCTTCATCATAATCATCCTAGTCTAAATTGGGCTTCAGCCCAACTAAGAAACCCAATAAAATAGCACGGCCCAACTGAAAACATATATATATTTTTGCCCAATAATATATTCAAGACCAATTTGTTTAGATTTAAAATATACTTCGTGGGAATAGCTAGATGTTGTGTGGGGTTCGGTTTTTATCCAGGAACAACAACATTAACATATCATCAATCGTTTTCTTTTCATTCTTTTTTTTATATCATTGCCATCATCACGTTCATCATCATCATAAAATCCTAAAAGGCTTTAAATTTATTATTGAAAGGACACGCTTCATTCTTATATAACCCAACATCCTTAATTACGTATTTAATTTCCAACAGAAACATCGAGCTACAGCTGCAGTGAATAAATTGAAGCAATCATAGAAAAAAAAAAAACGAAGCAGTAGTAGAAGTAATAGCAGCGGTTTTGCAGCGGTCTGGGTTGCGGTTTGTTGCAGCTGAGCAGAGGCAGGAGTTGTAGTAGTTTGGTGGTGTAAAGTGGTGGTCAACGGTGGTGACTGGGATGAAGGTGGTGGTGTGTCCATGGTGACGTTTGGGTTCGAATCAAGAACCAGGAAAAACGTAGTTTCATAAGTATTTGAAATTGGGTTTTGTAATTTTGTAGTAGTCCAATTAAATATTTAAGGAACCCAATACTCATCTTATTGGACTTGGCCTATACCACATCTCATTCGAATTTAGTTCCCGTTTTTACAGCTCACTTCGATGGAAAACAAAAAAAAAATCTCGAGCAGCAATTATTTTATACCTTCTTTAACTCAAGTGGAGTTATCTTTATTGTATGTGTCTGCCATGAAGTCTTCACCCTTGCCCCACTTGCATAATTGATCAATCACTAATATTCTATATCTATCTTGACAATTCGTTAAACTTGTAAACATATTATCTCTTTTTCCTTGTGTTAGTTTGAAAACGAAATTGCAGTAGGAAGGAAAGAAGAAAAAAAAAACAAGCCTACAGCAGCCCATTTACTCAGTCTGGTAACAATCCAGTCCAACGAATGTTTTCATGTCGATTTGGAGAATAGAAGGCAGAAAGAAAAAGAATTGTCGCAGTTTAAGTAGGGTTGTTTTGAGATGGTTTTGTCGTGATGATAGAGAGGAGAAGAAAGGTGATGGGGTGGTGATGTAGTGGTTTGTTGGTGGTGATGGTTGTCGACTAGTTGAAGAGGAAAGAAGAAGGAGCGAGTGCTTGGCTTCCATTCTTGTTTTTCACAGATGCACACACACACATATATATATATATATATATATATATATATATATATATATATATATATATATATATATATATATATATATATATATATCGATATGTATATATGTACGATATATATATCCTATAAAAATTAGTTAGTGAAAGTAGATAGTGAAAGGCATGACTTATATGTAGGATATATATATCCTATAAAAATTAGTTAGTAAAAGTAGATAGTGAAAGGCATGACTTTTAAGTGCATACTTCCATTCTTGTTTTTCACAGATGCACACACATATATACATCGATATGTATATATGTAGGATATATATATCCTATAAAAATTAGTTAGTGAAAGTAGATATTGAAAGGCATGACGTATATGTAGGATATATATATCCTATAAAAATTAGTTAGTAAAAATAGATAGTGAAAGGCATGACTTTTAAGTGCATATGTATCGTAAATATAATAGTTAGTTTGGGATTAAAATCAAATTAGTAAAGTTAAAAGTAATAATAATAATAGATAGTGAAATATATGTTAATTAATTGAAATCAAGAATAGTGATTGAACAATAATTCAGTTTTTAATTTGGATTCTACCTGCCAATATAAATAAATAAATAACTATATTTATAATTAATAAAATAAAACGTGCGAATTGTGGCTTTGTAGGGTATTGATCGAATTGATGTTGCAATTGTTTTAATAACAAAAAGGAGATTGAAGGTTATTCTTGATGGTATGGGTGACTACTTTTGCAAAAAGAAACAAATTATAAAAGATGTAAGTGGGGTGATGGTTTGTTAGTTGTTCCCTCATATAATGATTTGTATGTATATTATATACTAATACAAGTAAGCTAATGGGTGAATTCAATCCAAAAACAACAATACATTTACACTGTGTTAAATTGAAGAATAATTAAGCAGTCGTTAGAATTGTAATTTAGTTACCGACAATTTTCACGGACTATTATTTCGTACTCCGTTGTTAAATTAGTGATGATTGAAAGTCTTCGAAAAATTCTTAAATTTTTACAATAATTATATTTATTTATTTTTGTCATTATGGTATAAATTCGATCATTAATTTATTAAATAAAAATTTCATCAACTGTCCCGCTCGAATCTGGGTAAAATATAAAAAGTGTAAAAATTTAATAACTAGATCCTAAATACATTTTTAGTAAGCCTAAAATTTATAGAACTCATTTTCGGATCACCGTTTATTTTAAAATCATATGAGTTCGAATTAAACTTCTCTAAATAATAATCGAAACGTCCAACGAGTATTACAATTTAATTATATCGTATATTATTTTATATTTTCAGTTCTAACGATTAAATCATATATTATTATTTTAAGTTATTATATATATATATATATATATATATATATATATATATATATATATATATATATATATATATATATATATATATATATATATGTATGTATACACATTTATTTACAAATAATGGTTCGCGAATCGTCGGAGATAGTTGAAGAGTGGTTGCATATATGAAACAGTTCAAAATTTTTAAGACTCAACCTATCAGACTTTGCTTATCGTGTCAAGGATATTAAATCGTATCGAAAGTTTGATTTAAAATTGGTCGAAATTTTCCGGGTCGTCACAGTACCTACCCGTTAAAGAAATTTCGTCCCGAAATTTAAGCGGGATGGTCATGGATAACAAAAAGAATGTTTTCGTGACGAATATGAGTCGATAAATATAGTTTTATCACCATAGGGTAATATGAATAAGACAATTCGATTACTCGAAGAGTACGAGTGAAGCTATCACAAAAGAGTGAAATGAGAAGGGTAAAGTTTCGTCATATCTTTTGACGTAGACAGGGTTGATTTCCGGAATTCAAGGAATTTAAAAGAAAATCTTCGAAATCTAAAATATTTGATTCTTCGGTGAATAAGGAAATTAAGATCTTCTTTGATTAAATGCGATAATCTGTTTTGATTGCTCTGTCGGATATTTCACTATAAATCTACTCCCTTCGTTTCCTTTATATTTTGGAGTTTCATCCTTTTGTTTTCTCTTCTCGACTTTAAGTCAAGCGAATAATGGTCCAGAATTCGTAGGTATGAAGTTTCGAATGAACATGACTAATGTTTCAAGAGAGAGATTGTAATAGCACGATATTGATTGGTTAAATTGCCAGAATTCAAGGGAAAAGATAGAACTATCAAGAAAATATGTTCTTGATATGTTTATAGATTAGATAGAATGTAAGAGTCGTGTAACATAGTACATGATGACGTTATAATATGTGAATTATCACGTTCCATTAGAAACTCAGCATGACTTACTGTAATATAATCACGTTGGCCAAGCGCCATTATATTATACTAACCCATGCTTCAATTCCCAACACTTCTCCACAATTCATTCATAATTTATACTTAGATTTTACAGATGTTTCCAATATAATGAAATATAGAAAGCACGAAGATGTAGATAATTTCGGACAAGAATATTTATGAAAATATCTTCAGAAATATCGAAGATATTTATGATGATATTTTAGAATTTCTAAGTTCGAAGGTTGATGAAGAAAATTTTTTTTGCAAGATTTTAACATGACTTTGGAGCAAGATATTCTCTAAAGATTTCATCGGATCCAGAATTACCTGCATTCTTTGAATATAGGGTATGATTCTTGTATTTGTCCTTGATCTCCTTCATGGTTTGCTCAATCCGTTTTTCAGTATCAAATTTTCTATCGAGTGTTCCCAACACTCCATTCTTTTATCATCATTTTTAGCCATTAAGGTCATCTACAATTTTACTGTTTCCTCTGCATTTAATGCAGCCATATCTGAATCGTCGATTATCAATCCGAGGTGATTTCAGAAAAATTGTGTTTTTAGATGATTAAACGCTGATGGTAATATGGTGGAATATAAAAGGTTCCCCGGTAACAATAAAAGAGCACGCATATATATCAAAGTTATAATAAGGTTGTTTCGAACGAAAATTCGAAGTTGACTTGTTGGAGCTGTGACAAAATTGGCTAATTTGAAAAGGGATTGCAAAGTTATTTTTTTTTTTGGTAATAACAACTCCCAAAGAGTTAGCACATATACGTTTTAAACATTTACTCATGTTCCGAGTATTTTCAGATGCATAACTATATGCATCAATCTTTTCTTTTGTAGATGAAGTGGGTTGGTTTATCCTCTCGATTGAAGTGTTTTCAAGAATTATGAAATGTTTGAACGCAGATTGGAATCGTCAAGATACAAATGAGGTTTAAGATGAAATCAAGTGGCAGACCTGAAGAATTGTTTAGTTTCATTTGTTATAATCAATATTTTAATTCATTTTAATTATCCAATATTTTATTCATTATACCACTTGTTGGATTCTGATAAGTCAAAATTCAATTATGAAATTGAATGAAAATGGTTATTCTGTGGTGAACGGATTCGTATATCTGTGAATATAAGTAGGATAGTAAATGACTGTTGAATCAGATTCGCAGAATGTACCGTGTAACTGATTAATGTGCAATCTAAATATTCCTAGGGTATTACCTACCCGTTAAAATATTTTCACCATTAACAGTTTGTACAAAAGAATTTTTAATTACAATCCTTATGAAAATATACTTGCATGTATATTTTCTTCAGATGTAATCATGGATTTCATGAGTTAATATGATATTAAACTCATATGATTTTTGGTTTGAGCTAGAATAAGTAATCTCTAAAACTATTAGGAACCACATATTCTTCGCAGAATATTAATGAAGTTATGGATCAATACTTCATCGTTAATTATTAGGAACCACATATTCTTCGCAGAATATTAATGAAGTTATGGATCAATACTTCATCGTTAATTGTTGTTGGTACTCCTTGGTATCTATGGTGCGTATGATGTTGATGTTCGAGGTAAAGATTGTGATGTCGATGTGACAACTCGGAAATTTCCAACCAAATTTAAACTTTAATCTTTATATGTTTCCGACACGATAAACAATATTTGTTAAGTTAAATTTCAAGAATTTTAAACTATGTTCATACATTCATTCAACCTCGACCAAGTTCCAATGATTCACGAACCATTAAACGAATATGATCATATATGTATATGTGTATATATATTATAACTTGAAACGTAAACAAAATATTAGATTAAATACTTTATATGATTGTATCTGTTTCAAAATGTTTATCAATGGAATTAGAAGATAAGATCAAATGATTGAATTATCAGATATATTGAATTATGATTACAAGTCTCTGTTGAAAGGCCCACGTTGATTTGAGAAATCTTTCTATTTTAACAATATTCGGAAAATGGTAAAGTGATTTATAAATAAGAACAAATTGTTAATCATTGAGAACTAGACAAAGGATAGTGGAAGATTGAATCTCATAAAGACTCGATTGATCTATTTAGTTTCAAACGTACAAAAACGTTTTCAGTTTAAAAAGAACTTTATTATTAAAACGTATATAACTTTTATAAATATCTAGAACCACTTTTGACAACTCATTACTTAACTAGTATGATAAAGATAAGGATATTTATATTTTATTTTATTAAATATATATAATGATTTAAATTAATATTATATATATTTATACGCGTATTATACGTATTATGTAGTTTTATACTTTTACTATACTTAAACTTTACCTTTACTTTATTTTTACTTTACTTTAACTTTAATAATTCACTTTAATAATTCATACTTTAATAATTCACTTTAATAATTCATACTTTAATAATTCACTTTAATAATTCATACTTGAATAATTTACTTTAATAATTCATACTTTAATAATTCACTTTAATAATTCAAAAATCTATTATAAATAGAATTCAATAGGTTTCATTATTTCATAGAAACTTGAAAATATTTTTCTCTAAACTCTCTCAATCGATTTACATATATATATTTACTCCGTATTATTTCAAGATATTATTAGTATACATAAAATATTACGACGGAGTGCTGTCCGAGTGATTTCGAAATTGTTTTTCGAGTGGGATAGGATTAAGGAAATTATGGGTTATAGCTATGGAGGTGATTGAGTATGGTTCATGGGTATGCTCGTGAGGTCAATATAGTGTTTATCATTTCCGTTGCGTCTACGTACCTTTCCTACAATATTGAATCTCAATATTGATACGTGAGTACTCATAATTTAACTTTTACATACTAATAGTGTATCCCTGAATAGTGCTCGAGTATTTAGGATTATGCATGCTTGTACTTTTGATATTGCCCTTAGACAGGTTAGGTTGAATCTTGAATTAGTTACACTTGCGGTTGAGATAAGGTATAAGATATGCATGTCCTTAGAAAGCTAGCGAAAAATTAAGAACTTTTCCTTTAGATATCGAATGGTTTCGATGAACGGATTAGAAGTTATAATCAATTGAATTTTCGATATTTTTATTAAAAATGATTATTATTATCGTCGTTTTTATCGTCGTTCTAGTTTTATCTTATTATTATCATTATTATTATCTTTATCAATAAAAGGGATTTATCATTAAAAATTGTTATTTTTTTTATTACTATCGTTATTATCGTTAAAGTTATAATTAGTATTATTATTATTATTATCCAATTATTATTATTATTATTATTGGTATTATTATTATTATTATTATTATTATTATCATTATTAATATATATATATATCATTATTTAAAAATAGTTATTGTTATTGTTATTATTATTATTACTATATTATCATTAAGATAATTATTAGTATTATCTTTAATAATGTTATAGTAACTATCATTATTAATATTAGTGTAATTAAAACAAATATTTGTAACACCTAATTATTTTGATTACTATTATTATCATTATTATGAACACGATATAAAAGACGATTAAAAGCTATTAAACGAAACGATTAGGAAATAATGGGTAAGAGTTTCATGATGAAATTAAAATATTATAAGATATTGATTTAGATAAAATTATCGTTCTTATTATTTTTATCATTACTATTATTATTAAAAGTATCGTTAGTATTAAAACTATCATTTTAACAAAAATTATCATTTTAATAGAAATGTCATTGTTACTATAAAATATCATTATTATTATTATTTTAAATAGAATTATTATTTTAAAGATAATATTAAAAATTATCGTAAATATTAAAGTTATCATAATTAGAATTATCGTTTTATCATAATATCATCTTAGTAATTATAAATATTGATATTTTTATAATAATAATTATTATTACAAAATAATACAACTTTTACTTACTATCATTATAGATATTATTTTATCAAATAAATATGTGATACAAACATATTTTACTACGTGTAATAACTTACTTTAATAATACCTATCATGTTATCTTTATGATATTAAATGAACCCTATAAATTTTATTACTTAAATATATATAAAAGTATATTTTATTATATAAATTTAATATAAAATTTTATTTATTAATAAATAAATTATATTATTTACTCTAATAAATCTTTTAAAAATATTTAAAAATATAAAACGACGATATTTAAACTATATATTAATCATGTATAGAATTTTGGAAATCATTTTGAGTCAAATTAACTTTTGTTGATCTTTGCATATTAGTCTCGAGCATTAGGATTGTGGTACACTATGACTTGACCTAATTTGTTAGACAAATATTGACCAGCACATATATATACATAATTAATTTAGGTTCGTGAATCCGAGGCCAACCTTGCACTTGTTCAATGACGTTATATGTATTTTTACTACGAAATACAGTATGGTGAGTTTCATTTGCTTTTTTTACCCTTTATATTTTTGGGCTGAGAATACATGCGCAATTTTTATAAATGATTTACAAAATAGACACAAGTACGTGAAACTACATTCTATGGTTGAATTATCGAAATCGAATATGCCCCTTTTTATTAAGTCTGGTAATCTAAGAATTAGGGAACAGACACCCTAATTGTCGCGAATCCTAAAGATAGATCTATTGGGCCTAACAAACCCTATCCAAAGTACCGGATGCTTTAGTACTTCGAAATTTATATCATGTCCGAAGGAGGATCCCGGAATGATGGGGATATTCTTATATGCATATTGTTAATGTCGGTTACCAGGTGTTCAATCCATATGAATGATTATTTTTGTCTCTATGTATGAGACGTATATTTATGAGAACTGGAAATGAAATTCTTGTGGTCTATTAAAATGATGGAAATGAATGATTATGATAAACTAATGAACTCACCAACCTTTTGGTTGACACTTTAAAGCATGTTTATTCTCAGGTATAAAAGAAATCTTCCGCTGTGCATTTGCTTGTTTTAAAGATATTACTTGGAGTATTTCATGGCATATTTCGAAGAACGTTGCATTCGAGTCATTGAGTTCATCAAAGATTACTATTAAGTTAATTTATAATTGGATAGTGGATATTATGAAATGGTATGCATGCCTGTCAATTTTCGATGTAAAGAAAGTTTGTGTTTTAAAAACGAATGCAATGTTTGTAATATGTATCATATAGAGGTCAAATACCTCGCGATGTAATCAACTATTGTGAATCGTTTATAATGTATATGAACGGGTCCTTTCAGTCGAGACGTGTGATGCGGATGTTGTTGTTGGTGGTGGTACTGTTGGTGCAAGTGATGTTGCTGAAGCTGGTACGTTTTGCACCATATTTTTCAAATTTATTACTCGAGCGCGAAGCTTGTTGACTTCTTCCATTACTCCAGGATGATTGTTGGTCGGAACAAGTGAATGAATAGGGTTTAAAATTTTAGATAGAATATAATCGTAGCGAGATACTCTGGAAATGAGAGTGAAAATGGTGTTACGAATCGATTCGCCGGTAAGTGTTTCAGGTTCTTTGCCAAGAAATGAATGTGGTGGATGGAAGGGATCACCTTCTTCTTGTCTTCAATGATTAAGTAGGCTGCGAACCCATCAGATGAATTGGGGATGGCTGATTGGTTGATTCATTCTGTTGACACTGCTTTCGGAGCTTAGGTGAAACTCCATATCGGAATTCGAGGAACTTGAACTGGTTACACAGTTTATCTTGCACGGTTAGATAAAGGATTTTCGATATGAATTGATTTTCGGATATCGGATTATATTCTAATAACATAAACTATCTGTATATAGTACAGAAGATCCCGTAGATTACGGAGAAATTTTCGGAAGCTGTCAAGCAAAGTTTAGAGTAACAGATACGCTAAGATACGAATTTATCTACACACTATCTATGCAATAGAGGCATTAAGACGTGTCTAGACTTAAGGATGATAAGCAAGTAATTTTCGACACGAAGTGATAAGCAAAACTTTTGACATGCAGACATGATCGAAGTCCAGACCCACTAATGCATCTAAACAACTATCAGTTAGACACACTAATGCAAGACCTGGTTCACTAAGACCACCGCTCTGATACTAACTGAAAGGACCCGTCCTAATCCACCTGGACGAAATCTTCAACAGTTGGTCCCATTGCGAGGTACTGAACTCTATATGCCATGAACGACTCCATGTAATATCTCTAAATGAGCAAATGCACAGCGAAAGATTTCTTTCATACCTGAGAGTAAACATGCTTTCAAGTGTCAACCAAAAGGTTGGTGAGTTCATAGGTTTATCATAAAACAATAAAATTCATTATTTTGATAGACCACAAGATTTAAATGTTGCATGGTACAAATGGGCCCGAATCCTATACCCACCTGTAATGTACATGCGATATCTTTTAAATACAGTACACCTTTCTCGTGTACGAAATCATCTTTCATAAATCTTAGTAACCGTACACATATCTCGTGCACAAAAATAACATACACATAACCTATGTATAAAATCATTCTCTCAATATATAACATTCACTTTTCATTTCTTTCATAGCTTGGCTTGGTAACCGACCTTAACATATAATGCGCATAATAATATCCCCAAAACAGAACATCTCGTCTGTATAATAATCATATAAACTTCGAAGTACTAAACACCACGCCCACTAGCCCTTCCGTCTAGTGAACATTCTGGGTGGGGGTGTTAAACCCGGTAGCTACCTTTAGGATTCGCGTCAATTAGGCGTGCACTAATTCTTAAAATTAGTGATGTTCCCTAATTCTTAGGTTACCAAGCAATAATAATCAGGGGAAAAATATTCATATCAATTGTGGCAATTATCACGTCCACATAATTCAATGGTGGCAATTATCACGTCCACATAATTCATTCGAGGAATGTTTTGCTTGTGTCTATCTCGTCAAACATTTATAAAAGCATTTCATGTATTCGCAGTTCAAAATGTATTTCAAAAGCATTTAATAAAGCAGTTGTAAAAGTAGCGCATGTATTCACAGTCCCAAAAATGTAAAGAGTAAAAGGGAATCAAATGAACTCACGATACTGTATTTTGTAGTAAAAATACATATGACGATATTGGACAACTGAACAATGCAGGGTTGACCTCACATTCACGAACCTATATCATATATACATATATATATATATATATATATATATATATATATATATATATATATATATATATATATATATATATATATATATATATACACATATATATATATATGTATATATATATATACGTATATATATATACGTATATATATATACATATATATACGTATATATATATATATACGTATATATATATACATATATATATATACGTATATATATATATACATATATATACATATATATATATATACGTATATATATATATATATATATATATATATATATATATATATATATATATATTTATATACGTATATATATATATATGTATATATATATATGTATACATATATATATATATATATAGATATATATATATATATATGTATATATATATATATGTATATACATATATATATATATATGTATATACATATATATATATATGTATATATATATGTATATATATATATACTGAAATGTCCCGTTCTTATTGATTAAAAACGTTCCATATTAATTGATTTCGTTGCGAGGTTTTGACCTCTATATGAGACGTTTTTCAAAGACTGCATTCATTTTTAAAACAAACCATAACCTTTATTTCATAAATAAAGGTTTAAAAAGCTTTACGTAGATTATCAAATAATGATAATCTAAAATATCCTGTTTACACACGACCATTACATAATGGTTTACAATACAAATATGTTACATCGAAATCAGTTCTTGAATGCAGTTTTAACACAATATCATACAAACATGGACTCCAAATCTTGTACTTATTTTAGTATGCAACAGCGGAAGCTCTTAGTATTCACCTGAGAATAAACATGCTTTAAACGTCAACAAAAATGTTGGTGAGTTATAGGTGATGTGCAGCGGGGTAGTATATAAAATAGTTTATATTTTACTAGGAAAAACTATTAAATACGATACAATTTTACACAAGATATTTATTTATTTATAGAATGGATATACTTAAACCTTGCTACAACACTTATAGGCAGTGTACCTAATCGTACAGTAGTGTAGTTTTTAGTAAGTCCGGTTCGTTCCACAGGGAAATCTTTAAACAAAGCTCAACGCTATATTAGTTTACTTTTATAAAAATACAAACATATATATAAGTAATATTATTATTATAAAGGGGGGTTTTTACCGTTTAATGACCGGTTTGTCGATTTTAAGACTTTAGTCGCAGTTAAAACCTAATGTAAAATATAAAATAAATACAAGACTTAAATTAAAGCGTAAAGTAAATAACGATAATGAAATTGCGAATAATAAAAGTGCGATAAAATAAAATTGCGATAATTAAAAAGTACGATAATTAAAAGTGCGATTAAATAACAATAAATAAAAGTGCGATAATTAGAAGTGCAATTAAATATAAAATAAAGGAAATTAAAAATGAAATAAAAGAATTATGCTTATTTAAACTTCCGTAATCATGATGTTTGACGTGTTGATTTTAGTTTTATGCCCATGGGTTAATTGTCCTTTGTTCTGGATTATTTAATATGTCCGTCTGGTTTTTGTCCATAACAGTCCATCAGTCATAAATATAAATTGCAAGTGTCCTTGTCAAATTATTATTATACCCGAAGATAAATATTCCAACTAATTGGGGATTCGAATTGTAACAAGGTTTTAATACTTTGTTTAATGAATACACCAGGTTATCGACTGCGTGTAAACCAAGGTTTTACTACTTTGTTAACAATTACACCAATTACCCTTGAATGTAATTTCACCCCTGTTTTAATTATTCTAGTGGCTATTAATCCATTCCCGTGTCCGGTTAAATGAACGATTATTCGTACATATAAATACCCCACCCATCGTGTCCGATTGAGTGTATATGGTAAATTATAGGGACGCCCAATTGTAAATCTTTATATTAACATTAACAAACTTTCATTTAGTTAAACAAATATAAAGCCCATTAATAGCCCATACTCTAATTTCCACAAGTGTCGTTCTTTTGTCCAAACCCCAATTATGGTACAAAGCCCAATTACCCAATTTTAGTAATTAGCCCAACATCATGATTACTTCGTTTTAAATAAGCATAATAATAACTTAGCTACGAGACATTAATATAAAAAGGTTGAACATAACTTACAATGATTAAAAATAGCGTAGCGTTACACGGACAGAATTTCGACTTACACCCTTACAACATTCGCTAACATACCCTTATTATTAGAATTATAATTAAAATTAAAATTAAAATATAAATTATATATATATATATATATATATATATATATATATATATATCGTATATATTGAGAGAAGAGAGAAATAGAATATGAAATTTGATCAGAATTCGGTTTGCTTTATAGCCAGAGTTGAATTTTGGGGCTCCGCGACTCGTGGCAAAATCCCCTTCAAACTCCGCGAGTCGCGGAGATAGTATTTACAGCTCAGTCCTTGGAGTTTTCTCTGCCGACGGTTTTTTATATATAAATATAATATATATATAATTAATTATAATTAATTATATATTATATTATATTTATATACATAGTTAACTTGTAATTTTTAGTCCGTTGCGTCGAGCGTTAAGAGTTGACTCTGGTCCCGGTTCCGGATTTTCGAACGTCCTTGCGTACAATTTTATATTTTGTACTTTGCGTTTTGAATCTTGTACTCTTGTAATTTCGAGACGTTTCTTATCAATAATTGGAACCTTTTTGATTGTCTTTTGTACTTTTGAGCTTTTTGGTCGTTTGCGTCTTCAATTCGTCGAATCTGTCTTTTGTCTTCACCTTTTATTATTTAAACGAATATCACTTGTAAATAGAACAATTGCAACTAAAAGCTTGTCTTTCTTGAGGAATAATGCTATGAAATATATGTTCGTTTTTAGCATTATCAAATATTCCCACACTTGAGCGTTGCTTGTCCTCAAGCAATATTGTCTTGAAATACTAGAATCACTTCTTTATTCTTCACACTTTGTACATCAGTGATTTCTATACGGCGGTATAAACAATGGTAGTAACGATATGGTTTACAGTCCCACATGACTATAAAAATTTAGATCCATTAAGGAAATTGGATCTTTATGAAAACATTTGATCTTTTGAAAATTAAATCTAGTTTTTACCCTAGATAAGTTTTCCGGAATAACTCTTTACCGGTGTTTGCAAAATATTTTTGTGGGTTTGGTGGGTTTTAGATTTGAAAATTTTAGCTCAAAACTTGCGGTTTTGTGTCACCCACTTGCTAACCTTGTATTTGGAAAGCAACACGTCCAGTTTACTTGTTCCGTATATTACCTTTCGGCAAACTACCGTCCGGTTGTAAAGGAAAGCGTTGAACAAGCAACTGTTAAGGCAATGTCCCGTGACATGCTTTTGATTATGGTCTATAACGTGTCGGACGCAATTACTATCCTTGGTAGGAGCAATAGTAAAGCTCACCCTTATAATTTTTCGGTCTGGCACAAGGTCCTGTCTTTGACCATGCTATGCAACCACCGTTCTTACGGTTGACACCCGATTTGGTTCAGGTGACCTAATGAATTCCAGGTGAATTCCTAGGATTTTACGTTCAATGGTAATGAACGCATTGAAAATAGGGTTTTCAGAAAACAAATCGGTTTGTAATTTTGATCAAAATATTTTCTCGTTTAAGCTCGAGTTTAGATATCATTGAATTCCATGAGCTTGAATTCTCAATCTTTAAGGTCAATCTCTAGGATTGAGTAATATCAGTCTTAAAAGCTGATTTTTAATCTTTAAGGAGATTATCCTTTCTGGGGATCTGATTCATTAGTCTTATCCAGCTAATTTGCATGGTGCCCCCCCATTGTACGAGATAAATCCTTCTCATGGTTAGGATAAATCTGACCACTTGGCGACCCTGTTTAATGCTGAGGTCCGTGGATTTCCTGCTGATTTTAGTGATGACTTTTCTAGGTTTTTCGTCAACCTACAGCTGGTCTGGACGACAACTTTATGACCTAAATCAAGAAGCGCGTTTCTTTTTCGGAAGACTTTACTTCCTTTTAATGATGGAATTGATTCATCGTGTAGATCCATCTCTTCTTTTCTTTCATCGGGTAAAACAGTTTAGTTTAGTCCAAAGCAAAAGTATTTTCAGTTATTTGTTACAGATATATGTGACATATGTTTAAGATAACTTGGTAAATTTTCCCACACTTGGCTTTTATTTTCCTTTTTATCGTCCTCTATTCCATTTTTAAATGAATTTTAACATTTTAGTTTGTTTCTCAATTTATGTCCTTTCCGAGGTAACAATAATTTCGGTGTTAAAACCTAGTTTTATCGTTCATAAATATGTATAAACATGATTTTGAATTCATTTAATTGAAAATTTTGAAAAATTTTACTAGAATTGGGTAGTCAGTATATAAGACTAGGGCTGTTCTTTTTTATCAGAGAGCACTAGATTCTAATACAACTACTGCTTTACTAGTATTTTTAATGGTAACCAAGTGTTTAATATAAAAGTTTTAAAATCCGAAAGAATTTAACCCCTTCCCACACTTAAGATCTTGCAATGCCCTCATTTGCAAGAAATCAGTAACAATTTAAATTATTGAGGGTTATTTGTGTGAAAATGATTAAATTTTTACCAAAGTTTCCAAATATATTGGCGTTTGTTTGCTGAATGATAAATGGTGCACATCATTTGTTCATTCCGTCTTGTTGTTATTTCACATATATTTTGCATCTTGTCGTCAAAATTAGTTGCTTTTGCTGAACTTAATGCCAGTCTTTGAAAATGCGTTGTTTTACCCTGTTGTGTACATAAGATAAACTGCAAACATATATACATATTTTTGAAGTTTGGTATATTACCCCACATTCAAAAATTATTAAAGTTTAAGAATAAAAGTTAGATAATTATAAAAATGATTACAATATTAACAAAAATATTAAATGTATCAATAATTACAAATTACAGAATAAAAAAAAATAATAAGTAAACTAAGGATGATATTGGTACCAATAGGGGTTCCAGGCATAACCATAAGTGCTATAGAATGCTTCGGCAGGATCATACGTAGGATATGGTGGCTGCATCTCTATCGACCAAGGAGGGAAGACGGGTTTCGGTGTAGGAATATAGTTTCTACCTATATGTTGGCAATGCGCTATGATCTGGTTCTGATGAACTTGCCAATCTTCAAATGCTCTCTGTCTAGCATTTTCGTATTCCTGAGAAGCTATAAACCTATGCATTTCTTGCATCTCATTCCCCCCTCCTACATTACCTTGCTCCTGGTTTCTCTCCACCTGTGGATGTCTACCATGGTATCGTACTGCGGCGTTATTCCGCCTCTTCAAAACTTTCGCACCATGGTATACATTTAATCCTATAGTATCGCGGGGTTCCGGCTCTTCTAGTAATAATCCCCCCCGACTTATATCCACACCGAGATATTCACCAATCAAAGTAATAAAAATACCACCTCCTATTATGCTATGTGGACGCATCCCCCGAACCATAGCTAATAAATAATAACCCACACAATATGGTATACTTACAGCGCTCTGTGGGTCTCGAATACACATATGGTAAAACAAATCTTGTTCGTTTACCTTTTCTTTGTTTTTACCCCTTTGTGTAATCGAATTAGCTAAAAACCTATGTATTACTCTTAATTCGGCTCTATCTATATCCAAATAAGAGTAATTTCCCCCTTTGAAACGGTGATGGCTTGTCATTTGACTCCACACACCGTGTGTATCAAAATTCTCATCTATCTTTCTACCGTTTAGTATCAATCCTCTACAATCGGCAGACGCTAACTCCTCAGGCGTATATATACGTAAAGCCTGAACCATGTCCAGTAAAGACATGTGTCGCATCGAACCGCCTAACAAAAATCTAATAAAAGAACGATCGGTTAAACTAGCTACCCGATCATTCAACTCTATACTACATAACAACTCTTCACACCATACTTTATATACAGGTCTGCGTATGGTGAATAAACATATCCAGTCATTAAAAGAAGAATTACCATACCTCTGTACAAGTAATTCCCTAATTGGCCCGGCCAATTCTACAGCTTCTAAGGGTCCCCATTCTATGACCCTCGGTACCTCAACAACCTTGGAATGAAGAGTATGCAAACCCCGTTGATATTTTGGATAATCTATCCAAAGTCTGTCAAATCTCAGGTTCGGGTGCAACTCTTCCAAATGCATATCGGAAAAGGTCATGACTGGATGAGGTACATCCTGCTTGTAGTAGTTATCCACCTCCTGTTGTTCCAAATTCTCAGCAGGAGCATTGCGGGCTTGGGATGAAGATTCACCCCTTTCATTCTGCAAAACACATCAAACACAAATTTTGTGCATCCAAATATGCATTAGTGTCAGCAAAATCATCAATCAAAATAATTACAATGACATTATCAATTTATATCAAACTTAAGCTTATTTTCACATTTTTATCAAATCTACACTTTTTCAAATAAGCATATACGAAAATTTTCGCCAAGTTCATAAGCATTCAACTCAAATAACATGTCAAAATAATCATTACTAGCAATTAAACAAGTCTCAAATGGCATTATCTTTCAAAAATCAAGTTCATGAATTTTAGACTTGAAAAAGTCCACTTTAATTCTCAAAATCATGTTTAGGCTCAAAGTTTGGATCATTTAACTACCTAGACATGTTACACTACTCAATTTAGCAACAATTCATGACAAAAATCGGCCATAACCTGTTTATATCAAAAAGCCCCAAATTTGCTCAAGAACACAAACCCTAGATTATTCAAAATTTGAAGTTTAAGGCTTCTAATCATGTTAAACAGCATCAATCTAGGTTATACAAGCATAATACATAAACAATTTAAGTCTAATTACACTAAAAAGCATCAAAATCAAATTGGGGAAAAAATAGCTCAAGAACACCTAATTTCGAATTAATGGTGTTTAGGTGTAGAAATTTACCGTTTTTCTTGAGTAATTCTTAGATAGCATCCTTCTCAACATGATTTTAGCAAAAAATTTGGTGATTAACGGTTACAAATTGGGATTTTTGGGGTGCTTTTGGGTGTATTTTCGGGGTTTTTCGCGTGCAGAATTCGGGTGTTTATGTGTGGGGAGTGAAACTGATCGTGCAGCTCTTTTATTTTTTTTTCTGATTTTTGGTCCCTCCGCGAGTCGCGGAGATTTAGGCTCCAAACTCCGCGAGTCGCGGAGTTTGGTATTTTTTTTTTTTTTTTTTTATATATAATCATTAACTTTTGAAACAATTAAGTATTTAATTTTAAAATTTTGTTTCCCTTGTTATTTAGGACGAGGTCGTTTCGGATCGATGTCCTAGTCCGTCCCTCGACAAAATTTTAAAATTTGTCTTTTAGTAGCGATTGTTTTAAAAGCTAAGATTTTTGGGTTTTTTTTTAATGTTTTTGGCATACTTTAAATCAAAAAGATTAAAAATAATGATAATAAAAGTTCTCGTCCCTCCCTCGGGTAAAGCAATTTCGGTTCAAAGACCTAGTCTTCAACTTACGACGAATTTTAAAAATCATATTCTTAACTTAATGAGATAAAGTAAATTTTTGTTTTTAAATTCACACAACTTAAATCTAAAATTCAAAATTAATATAAAAAAAATCACACCAAACTTAAAATTTGAAATGCATAAAATTAAAAATTTATATTTTAGAAATTAAAAATTCACACCAAACTTAATTTAAAAATTCATAAATTCATATCAAACTTATATTAATTTTTCAAATATTTTAAATATATTATTTTTACAAAGTTTACAATATTAATTTAAGATTTAAATATTAATTTTAAAAATATGGTAAAAATAAAATTAAAAATCTTTTTGTCTTTTTATCCCACTTTAATCAATCAAATATTATCAAAAATATGTGCCCCTCTTTTCGGTAAAGTAATTTCGGTTCCAAGACCTAATTTAACTCATGACGAATTTTTGAAATATTTTGGGTTGATTGTTTAAAGATATTTATACCTTAAGAATAAACGTTAAATTTCGCAATGATGTAATAAATTTTTGAATGATATCAATAATTTCGGTCGCCAAACCTAATTTTATTCAATACCAATTTAATACTTTTTAGCGAACAAATTAGCGTTTATTATCAAAAGGTTAAAAATAAAAATAAAAACTAAAAACTGTACAGACATACCTGTGAAATAGATTTCTTAGTTATATGATCTATTCCATTCATAAGATAGTCGGTTTAATTGATTTTCCATGGCTACATAGGCGTAACCTCGAGCATTCAGTGTCTTTTCTTCTAAACATATGAACGGTCCGTCTCTGCATAAAGTAACAAATTCGGTATTTGAATGGGTTTGATTATTTGAACATTTACCTCCATGTGACCATTTTCCGCATTTGTGACATCTTTCTAGGTGTCGTGCTCTTCTTTTCGCTGCGGATTTTGATTTTCCTTTACCAAATTGTAACTTATTATCTTCGCATCTGGATTCTTTTCTAACTCCGTCCATTCTTTCTCTGATTACTGATACTAATTCACTCGGTAGTATGTCATTATTACGTTTAGTGATCAAAGCGTGTAGCATTAGACCATGGTTTAGTTCACAGGCAGTCTTCATTTCGTAAAAACCTAAAAAAAATAAAAATTCAGAATGGGGGGAGAAGACTAGTTCTTTAGGGTCTGCTAGGGAAAGACCATACGTGTTCCATTTTCGAGAACTACACGAAAACAGACAATCTAACTCTAACAGAAATATATATTATTCTTTAAAGACTTGATTCTCCCCACACTTAGTTAGCTGTGGTGTCGAAATTGTGATTAACTTCGTTGTCGACTTCCATCGGACCATGTATGTAATGTTTAACTCTGTGACCATTAACTTTAAATTCAATCCCATTTGAATTTATTAATTCTATCGTTCCGTATGGGAAAACTCTTTTGACTATGAATGGTCCAGACCATCTTGATTTCAATTTTCCAGGAAATAGCTTGAATCGTGAATTGAAAAGAAGAACTCTGTCTCCTTCTTTAAATTCTTTTGAACTTTTGATTCTTTTATCATGCCATTTCTTCGTTCTTTCTTTATAGATTAACGAATTTTCGTATGCTTCATGTCTTAATTCTTCTAATTCGTTTAGTTGACTTAATCGTAGACGTCCGGCTTCATGTAAATCAAGATTACATGTCTTCAAAGCCCAAAATGCTTTGTGTTCAATTTCTACTGGAAGATGACATGCTTTTCCATAAACAAGTCTAAAAGGTGTGGTTCCAATTGGAGTTTTGTAGGCTGTTCTAAAAGCCCAGAGTGCATCCTCCAATTTAATGGACCATTCCTTCGAATTTGATCCTACGGTTTTCTCTAGAATACGTTTTAAAGCTCGGTTGGTATTTTCAACTTGTCCACTTGTTTGATGATATGCGGTGGAGATTTTATGAGTTACTCCATATCTTTTAAGAACTTTCTCAAGTTGATTATTACAGAAATGAGTACCCCGATCACTTATTAAAGCTTTCGGTGTTCCAAACCTTGCAAAAAGACGTTTTAAAAAATTGACTACAACTCGTGCATCGTTAGTTGGGAGAGCTTGTGCTTCCGCCCATTTAGATACATAATCAATGGCTACGAGTATATATAGATTATTATGAGATTTTGGAAATGGACCCATAAAGTCAATACCCCAAATGTCAAATACTTCACATACTTGGATGACATTTTGTGGCATTTCATCACGTTGACTTATTTTTCCGGCCCTTTGACATGCATCACAGGATTTGCAAAGAAGGTGTGCGTCTTTGTAAATTGTAGGCCAATAGAATCCAGCTTCATAAACTTTTCTTGCTGTTAGTTGAGGCCCATAATGCCCTCCTGTTGGTCCTGTGTGACAATGGTTTAATATTTTACTAGCTTCATCTCCAAATACACATCGGCGTATTATTCCATCGGGACAACTTTTAAACAAATGTGGATCTTCCCAGAAATAGTGTTTTATATCACTGAAGAATTTCTTTCGTCTTTGGTACGATAATCCTTTTTCAAGGAATCCACAAACTAAGTAGTTTGCATAGTCTGCAAACCATGGGATTTCTTTATAATCTATCTTCAATAGATATTCATCAGGAAAGTTGTCTTGTATGGCCGATTCATTCAGAACTTCTAATTCAGGATTTTCAAGACGAGAAAGATGATCAGCGGCGAGATTTTCTGCTCCTCTTTTATCTCGGATTTCAATATCAAACTCTTGTAAGAGTAAGATCCATCGAATTAATCTTGGTTTAGCATCTTGTTTTGAAAATAGGTATCTAAGAGCAGAATGGTCGGTATAGACCACCGTTTTTGCTAGAACGAGATATGATCGAAATTTGTCAAAAGCAAAGACAATAGCAAGGAGTTCTTTTTCAGTAGTTGTATAGTTCGTTTGTGCTCCTTGTAACGTCTTACTAGCATAATATATAGGTTGAAATCGTTTTTCAATCCTTTGTCCTAAAACGGCTCCCATTGCAAAATCACTTGCATCGCACATTAGTTCAAATGGTAGATTCCAATTTGGTGTTATCATGATCGGTGCATTAGTGAGTTTTTCTTTAAGAATATTAAAAGATTTGATACACTCATCTGAAAAGATGAATGGCGCATCCTTTTCTAGGAGTTTATTCATAGGAGTGGCAATTTTAGAAAAATCTTTTATGAAACGTCGGTAAAAACTGGCATGCCCTAGAAAACTCCTAACTCCTCTAACATTGGTGGGATGTGGAAGTTTAGCAATTACATCTACTTTAGCTCTATCTACTTCAATCCCTTCTTTTGTAATTTTATGTCCAAGAACGATGCCTTCTTTAACCATGAAATGGCATTTCTCCCAATTAAGTACTAGATTTGATTTTTCGCATCTAATTAGCATTCGTTCCAGATTAACTAGACATGATTTAAATGTATCACCGAAGACTGAAAAGTCATCCATGAATACTTCCATGCATTCTTCTATCATGTCATGAAAAATCGCCATCATACACCTTTGAAAGGTTGCAGGGGCGTTACAAAGTCCAAATGGCATGCGTTTGTAAGCAAAAGTACCATAAGGGCACGTGAATGTGGTTTTCTCTTGATCTTCGGGTGCTATTGGAATTTGAAAATATCCGGAAAATCCATCTAGAAAACAATAGTAACTATTTCCGGCTAATCTTTCCAACATTTGATCTATGAAAGGTAAGGGAAAGTGATCTTTTCTGGTGGCGTCATTTAATTTTCTATAATCAATACATACACGCCATCCTGTTACAGTCCTAGTAGGAATAAGCTCATTTTTCTCATTTGTAATGACAGTCATGCCACCCTTCTTAGGCACGCATTGAACTGGGCTTACCCATGGACTATCAGAAATTGGATATATCAAACCTGCATCTAGCAGTTTAATAATCTCTTTCTTAACTACATCTTGCATATTAGGATTTAGTCTTCGTTGGCGTTGCACATACGTTTTATGACCTTCTTCCATAAGGATTTTATGTGTGCAATACGAAGGACTTATTCCTTTAATATCATGAATCTTCCATGCAATGGCTGGTTTATGAGCTTTCAACACAGAAATGAGTTGTGATTTCTCATTTTCAGTAAGAGAAGACGATATTATTACAGGTAATTCAGATTTACCATGTAAATAAGCGTATTCCAAATGGTTTGGAAGTGGCTTTAACTCTAATTTCGGAGGTTCTTCTATCGATGATTTATATCGATATCTGTCTTCTTCTTTTAGCATTTGAATTTCTTCTGTTGTTGGTTCATATTCATTAGCTATAAGTGTAGCTAACATTTCAGCTTCATCAATTGGTTCATTACCTTCTCCTAAAGAACATTCTCCTGTTCCTTGTAATTCTGGAAATTCTTCTAATAATTCTGCATGTGCATCTATAGTTTGAATATAATAACATGTATCATCTGCAGATTGTGGTTGTTGCATTGCTCTATCAACTGAAAAGGTAACACTCTCATCCTCTATACTTAGGGTCAGTTTCTTACCGAACACGTCTATCATTGCTTTAGCCGTGTTTAAGAATGGTCTTCCTAATATGAGAGGAACTTGAGAATCTTCTTCCATGTCCAAAACAACAAAATCTACTGGAAATACTAAAGTACCAACTTTAACTAGCATGTTCTCCATTATCCCTCTAGGATATTTTACTGATCGGTCGGCTAGTTGTATACTTATTCTTGTTGGTTTCAATTCTCCAAGGTCTAGTTTAGCGTATAGTGAATACGGCATTAGATTTATACTAGCACCTAAGTCTGCCAATGCTTCTATTGAACTAAGACTACCCAGAAAACATGGAATTGTGAAACTTCCTGGATCAGATAGTTTTTCTGGTATCTTATTCAACAGCACTGCTGAACAATTTGCATTCATAGTAACAGCCGAGAGTTCTTCCATTTTCTTTCTATTTGAGATTAGATCTTTCAAGAATTTAGCATATCTTGGCATTCCTGAAATCACATCAATGAAAGGAAGATTTACATTTATCTGTTTAAACATATCCAAGAATTTGGATTGCTCGGCTTCAAGTTTCTCTTTCTTCATTTTACTCGGGTAAGGAAGTGGTGGTTGGTATGGTTTAACATAAGGTTTATCCTTAACTGTGTTATCTTCATTAACCTTTTCAACTACCGGTTCTTTTTCCTTATCTTGATCAGGTTGTGGTTCTTGTGGAGTAGGAATAGTTTCATCAGAAGTTACAGGTATTTCAGGTGGTTTAAGTGTTGTACCACTTCTTGTGGTAATAGCTTTAGCTGTTTCATTCCGGGGGTTAGCATTTGTATCGCTAGGTAGACTTCCCGGTTTTCTTTCACCTATTAACCTTGCTAGGTTACTTACTTCTTGTTCCAGATTTTGAATAGAAGCTTGTTGATTTCTAAATGCTTGAACATTTTGTTCATTGGTTTGTTTCTGAGATGTGAAAAACTGCGTTTGAGTTTCAACTAGCTTCGTCATCATATCTTCTAAATTTGGTTTTTTATCATCGGTTTGTTGTGGTGGTTTGTTTTGAAAATTAGGTCTTTGCTGATTATAAGTATTATTGGATACTTGTTGATTGCTAGGACCTTGTTGGTTGTTGTATGGAATATTTCGGTTATAATTTTGGTTTTGATTGTAAATCGGTCTTGGCGGTTGATAATTATTCTGATAATTATTTCCAGGCCTTTGGTTTATGTATGAAATATTCTCTCTTTGTTCCATTGTTAATTCAATACTGAGACAATCTTTTGTCAAATGTGGTCCTCCACACTGCTCACAACTAATTCGTATTGAGTGAATATCTTTAGTCATCTTTTCCATTCGTCTCTCCACAGCATCTATCTTTGCGGAAATGGAATCTAAGTCATGGCTAGAATCGGCTCTAGCTGCTTTAGATGATCTAATGATATCTTTTTCTTGGTGCCACTCATGTGAGTGGGAAGCAGTGTTATCAATAATTTTGTAAGCATCAGTTTCGGTTTTCTTCATAATAGAACCACCAGCTGCTATATCTATGTCTTTCCTTGTAGTGATGTCGCATCCTTGGTAGAATATTTGTACTATTTGACAGGTGTCTAAACCATGTTGCGGACATCCTCTTAACAACTTTCCATATCTTGTCCACGCCTCATATAGAGTTTCATTTGGTTTCTGTGTGAACGTAACAATTTCTGCTTGAAGTCTTACGGCTTTAGATGCAGGAAAGAATTGTTTAAGAAATTTGTCAACTAAAACATCCCATGTATCAATCGCCCCTTCAGGTAACGATTCCAACCAATCTTTGGCTTCTCCCTTTAAAGTCCAGGGAAATAACATGAGATATATCTGTTCATCCTCCACTTCTCGGATTTTAAATAGTGTGCAGATCCTATTAAAGGTACGTAGATGTTCATTTGGATCTTCCTTCGGCGCACCACTAAATTGGCATTGATTAGTCACCATGTGTAAAATTTGTCCTTTGATTTCATAATCTGGCGCATTAATGTCTGGATGAGTAATTGCGTGACCTTGGCCAGTGCGTTTAGCTCTCATTCGGTCTTCCATACTTAAAGGTTCCAGATTCTCCATAATTGAATTTGTTGAATCGGTATCACTAGATGATTCTGATTTAATGGTTCGTTCCTCAACAATCTCTGTTTGAATGATTGGTGGTTCCGGAGGAAAGTTTAATGGTTCAGGATCTACGAACCGTTCCTGAATATTTTCCGGATTCTCAATTGTGAGGTTGGGTTCAAAAAATGGATTATCGGAAATTTGAACTGAAGTACTTGGTTGACTGGATGACGATTCTAAAGAAAAATCAACGGCGGTTATATTTGTTAAACGATGTCTTGATCTAGTTACAGGTGGTGAACGTACAAAAGGTGATGAACGTCTTGCTCGGTGCATTCACTGAATATCCTATTAGTTTTTAAAAGGAAAGAAAAATTATAATAAGTTATCCAATCAATAGACTTTTCTGATTTTGCCCACGTTTCGAATAGCCAAAAGATGCAGCAGAGGGGCAGGATTCGTTTGGTCTCAATATAATTGAGGACTGTTTGGCTCCAATAACCCGGTCCACGTACAAATCCAACTATTACTACGAACCAGAAAATTTTGATGTCTATCAATTTAACCACTCAAAATAAATTTTCGTAATTTTAAGAAATTTAGATAAGAAGTAGAAAAAAATCTAAGTCCTAAAAACTAGAATGGCGAGAAATAAGAGAGAAAAAGAGTTCGTCGCAAAAGGTCGAAAAAGAAAAATGGTTGAAAAATAAAAGGTGACGGAAAAATAAAAGAAACTTATAAAAACTTAAAAATACTTAACTAATTTAACCTTATTACTACAACTAACTTAAAATTATAATCGCAAATTGATATTACTAATTGGAATGATAATTGGTACATAGTAAAAGGTGTCTAAAAATATTAAAGCTTACAGGAAAAACTAAATCCCAAATGGAAATAACTTAAAAAGAAACTAAAACTTAAAAAGGCGTCGCAAAATTCTAAAGCACCTAAATCTTAGTCTAAAGAAAAAGCACTTAAGGAATTCTACGGCAAAGCCTAAAAATCTAGGAGTAAAAATAACTATAGCAAAAACTAAGTTTAAAATTAAATATGAGCTAAAAAATACAAATATTACGCTACAACGATTAAAAAGGGACAAAATATAAAAATATACAAAAAGTTGTAAAAAGTACAATTTTTATAAAAATATTATTTTTATATTATTTATTTAATAAAACTACTAATTTTACAATTTAATAAAACTAATTTAACTAAAATATATAAATAAAAAGTAAAAGTAAAAATAAAATTAATAATAATAATAATAATTAGGTTTAAATAATAATAATTATTAATTAAATCCCGTAATTAATGCAGATTTAGGGTTCTTTGTCCGTGTGTCAGATGGTCTCCGCGAGTTGCGGCAATTAAAGAAGAAAACCCCGCGAGTCGCGGGGTTCAGAAATTCAGTTGACAGCTTTGAAATTTTACGCGTTTTCTTTATTTATTTTTTTTTATTTTCTGTTTTCTGTTTTTTTTTTTTTAAAGATATTTAATAAAAGTTATATTTTTATAAATTAAAATAAAGATAAAGAAACTTATAAAACTTAAATATTTAACAAAATCTTAAAAATACTTATATTTTTGTTTTTCTTTTTATATTTTCGAATTTTTAAAACGTATTTTTACAAAAGCGACTTTCAATAAAAGTTAACTAAAATTTTTTTTTTTTTTATATTAGCGTTGCGCTTCCGGCTTTTAAGATAATCCCCGGCAGCGGCGCCAAAAATACTTGATGTGCAGCGGGGTAGTATATAAAATAGTTTATATTTTACTAGGAAAAACTATTAAATACGATACAATTTTACACAAGATATTTATTTATTTATAGAATGGATATACTTAAACCTTGCTACAACACTTATAGGCAGTGTACCTAATCGTACAGTAGTGTAGTTTTTAGTAAGTCCGGTTCGTTCCACAGGGAAATCTTTAAACAAAGCTCAACGCTATATTAGTTTACTTTTATAAAAATACAAACATATATATAAGTAATATTATTATTATAAAGGGGGGGTTTTTACCGTTTAATGACCGGTTTGTCGATTTTAAGACTTTAGTCGCAGTTAAAACCTAATGTAAAATATAAAATAAATACAAGACTTAAATTAAAGCGTAAAGTAAATAACGATAATGAAATTGCGAATAATAAAAGTGCGATAAAATAAAATTGCGATAATTAAAAAGTACGATAATTAAAAGTGCGATTAAATAACAATAAATAAAAGTGCGATAATTAGAAGTGCAATTAAATATAAAATAAAGGAAATTAAATATGAAATAAAAGAATTATGCTTATTTAAACTTCCGTAATCATGATGTTTGACGTGTTGATTTTAGTTTTATGCCCATGGGTTAATTGTCCTTTGTCCTGGATTATTTAATATGTCCGTCTGGTTTTTGTCCATAACAGTCCATCAGTCATAAATATAAATTGCAAGTGTCCTTGTCAAATTATTATTATACCCGAAGATAAATATTCCAACTAATTGGGGATTCGAATTGTAACAAGGTTTTAATACTTTGTTTAATGAATACACCAGGTTATCGACTGCGTGTAAACCAAGGTTTTACTACTTTGTTAACAATTACACCAATTACCCTTGAATGTAATTTCACCCCTGTTTTAATTATTCTAGTGGCTATTAATCCATTCCCGTGTCCGGTTAAATGAACGATTATTCGTACATATAAATACCCCACCCATCGTGTCCGATTGAGTGTATATGGTAAATTATAGGGACGCCCAATTGTAAATCTTTATATTAACATTAACAAACTTTCATTTAGTTAAACAAATATAAAGCCCATTAATAGCCCATACTCTAATTTCCACAAGTGTCGTTCTTTTGTCCAAACCCCAATTATGGTACAAAGCCCAATTACCCAATTTTAGTAATTAGCCCAACATCATGATTACTTCGTTTTAAATAAGCATAATAATAACTTAGCTACGAGACATTAATATAAAAAGGTTGAACATAACTTACAATGATTAAAAATAGCGTAGCGTTACACGGACAGAATTTCGACTTACACCCTTACAACATTCGCTAACATACCCTTATTATTAGAATTATAATTAAAATTAAAATTAAAATATAAATTATATATATATATATCGTATATATTGAGAGAAGAGAGAAATAGAATATGAAATTTGATCAGAATTCGGTTTGCTTTATAGCCAGAGTTGAATTTTGGGGCTCCGCGACTCGCGGCAAAATCCCCTTCAAACTCCGCGAGTCGCGGAGATAGTATTTACAGCTCAGTCCTTGGAGTTTTCTCTGCCGACGGTTTTTTATATATAAATATAATATATATATAATTAATTATAATTAATTATATATTATATTATATTTATATACATAGTTAACTTGTAATTTTTAGTCCGTTGCGTCGAGCGTTAAGAGTTGACTCTGGTCCGGTTCCGGATTTTCGAACGTCCTTGCGTACAATTTTATATTTTGTACTTTGCGTTTTGAATCTTGTACTCTTGTAATTTCGAGACGTTTCTTATCAATAATTGGAACCTTTTTGATTGTCTTTTGTACTTTTGAGCTTTTTGGTCGTTTGCGTCTTCAATTCGTCGAATCTGTCTTTTGTCTTCACCTTTTATTATTTAAACGAATATCACTTGTAAATAGAACAATTGCAACTAAAAGCTTGTCTTTCTTGAGGAATAATGCTATGAAATATATGTTCGTTTTTAGCATTATCAATAGGTTTAACCTATATATATCAAATGGTAACAATAGACCACAAGATTTCATATTTCAATACACATCCCATACATAGAGATAAAAATCATTCATATGGTGAACACCTGGTAACCGACATTAACAAGATGCATATATAAGAATATCCCCATCATTCCGGGACACCCTTCGGATATGATATAAATTTCGAAGTACTAAAGCATCTGGTACTTTGGATGGGGTTTGTTAGGCCCAACAGATCTATCTTTAGGATTCGCGTCAATTAGGGTGTCTGTTCCCTAATTCTTAGATTACCAGACTTAATAAAAAGGGGCATATTCGATTTCGATAATTCAACCATAGAATGTAGTTTCACGTACTTGTGTCCATTTTGTAAATCATTTATAAAACCTGCATGTATTCTCATTCCAAAAATATTAGATTTTGAAAGTGGGACTATAACTCACTTTCACGGATTTTTACTTCGTCGGGAAGTAAGACTTGGCCACTGGTTAATTCACCAACCTATAACAATATATACATATATATCAAAGTATGTTCAAAATATATTTACAACACTTTTAATATATTTTGATGTTTTAAGTTTATTAAGTCAGCTGTCCTCGTTAGTAACCTACAACTAGTTGTCCACAGTTAGATGTATAGAAATAAATTGATAAATATTATCTTGAATCAATCCACGACCCAGTGTATACGTATCTCAGTATTGATCACAACTTAAACTATATATTTTTTGGAATCAACCTCAACCCTGTATAGCTAACTCCAACATTCACATATAGAGTGTATATGGTTGTTCCGAAATATATATAGATGTGTCGACATGATAAGTCGAAACATTGTATACGTGTCTATGGTATCTCAAGATTACATAATATACAATACAAATTGATTAAGTTATGGTTGGAATAGATTTGTTACCAATTTTCACGTAGCTAAAATGAGAAAAATTATCCAATCTTGTTTTACCCATAACTTCTTCATTTTAAATCCGTTTTGAGTGAATCAAATTGCTATAGTTTCATATTGAACTCTATTTTATCAATCTAAATAGAAAAAGTATAGGTTTATAGTCAGAAAAATAAGTTACAAGTCAGTTTTGTAAAGGTAGTCATTTCAGTCGAAAGAACGACGTCTAGATGACCATTTTAGAAAACATACTTCCACTTTGAGTTTAACCATAATTTTTGGATATAGTTTCATGTTCATAATAAAAATCATTTTCCCAAAATAACAACTTTTAAATCAAAGTTTATCATAGTTTTTAATTAACTAACCCAAAACAGCCCGCGGTGTTACTACGACGGCGTAAATCCGGTTTTACGGTGTTTTTCGTGTTTCCAGGTTTTAAATCAGTAAGTTAGCATATAATATAGATATAGAACATATGTTTAGTTAATTTTAAAAGTCAAGTTAGAAAGATTAACTTTTATTTGCGAACAAGTTTAGAATTAACTAAACTATGTTCTAGTGATTACAAGTTTAAACCTTCGAATAAGATAGCTTTATATGTATGAATAGAATGATGTTATGAACATCATTACTACCTCAAGTTCCTTGGATAAACCTACTAGAAATGAGAAAGATAGATCTAGCTTCAAAGGATCCTTGGATGGCTTGAAAGTTCTTGAAGCAGAATCATGACACGAAAACAATTTCAAGTAAGATTTCCACTCGAAATAAGATTGTTATAGTTATAGAAATTGAATTAAAGTTTGAATATGATTATTACCTTGTATTAGAAAGATAACCTACTGTAAGTAACAAAGGTTTCTTGATCTTGGATGATTACTTGGAATGGATTTAGAAAACTTGGAAGTAAACTTGCAATCTTGGAAGTATTCTTGATTTTATGAAACTAGAACTTTTGGAATTTATGAAGAACACTTAGAACTTGAAGATAGAACTTGAGAGAGATCAATTAGATGAAGAAAATTGAAGAATGAAAGTGTTTGTAGGTGTTTTTGGTCGTTGGTGTATGGATTAGATATAAAGGATATGTAATTTTGTTTTCATGTAAATAGGTCATGAATGATTACTCATATTTTTGTAATTTTATGAGATATTTCATGCTAGTTGCCAAATGATGGTTCCCACATATGTTAGGTGACTCACATGGGCTGCTAAGAGCTGATCATTGGAGTGTATATACCAATAGTACATACATCTAAAAGCTGTGTATTGTACGAGTACGAATACGGGTGCATACGAGTAGAATTGTTGATGAAACTGAACGAGGATGTAATTGTAAGCATTTTTGTTAAGTAGAAGTATTTTGATAAGTGTCTTGAAGTCTTTCAAAAGTGTATGAATACATATTAAAACACTACATGTATATACATTTTAACTGAGTCGTTAAGTCATCGTTAGTCGTTACATGTAAATGTTGTTTTGAAACCTTTAGGTTAACGATCTTGTTGAATGTTGTTAACCATTGTTTATTATAACAAATGAGATGTTAAATTGTTATATTATCATGATATTATGATATATAATATATCTTAGTATGATATATATACAGTTAAATGTCGTTACAACGATAATCGTTACATATATGTCTCGTTTCGAAATCATTAAGTTAGTAGTCTTATTTTTACATATGTATTTCATTGTTAATACACTTAATAATATATTTACTTATCATTTAACATAATTAACCAAGTGTATCAATATCTTAATATGATTCATATGTACCTAGTAAGACGTTGTTATAACGATAATCGTTATATATATCGTTTTCGAGTTTCTTAAATTAATAGTCTCATTTTTATGTATATAACTCATTGTTAAAATACCTAATGAGATACATACTTATAATAAAATCATGTTAACTATATATATAACCATATATATGTCATCGTATAGTTTGTACAAGTTTTAACGTTCGTGAATCACCGGTCAACTTGGGTGGTCAATTGTCTATATGAAACCTATTTCAATTAATCAAGTCTTAACAAGTTTGATTGCTTAACATGTTGGAAACACTTAATCATGTAAATAACAATTTCATTTAATATATATATATATATTAACATGGAAAAGTTCGGGTCACTACAATACCTACCCGTTAAATAAATTTCGTCCCAAAATTTTAAGCAGTTGGAGGTGTTGACGTATCTTCTGGAAATAAATGCGGGTATTTCTTCTTCATCTAATCTTCACGTTCCCAGGTGAACTCGGGTCCTCTACGAGCATTCCATCGAACCTTAACAATCGGTATCTTGTTTGTTTAAGTCTCTTAACCTCACGATCCATTATTTCGACGGGTTCTTCAATGAATTGAAGTTTTTCATTGATTTGGATTTCGTCCAACGGAATAGTGAGATCTTCTTTAGCAAAACATTTCTTCAAATTTGAGACGTGGAAAGTGTTATGTACAGCCGCGAGTTGTTGAGGTAGCTCCAGTTGGTAAGCTACTGGTCCGACACGATCTATAATCTTGAATGGTCCAATGTACCTTGGATTTAGTTTCCCCCGTTTACCAAATCGAACAACGCCTTTCCAAGGTGAAACCTTAAGCATGACCATTTCTCCAATTTCAAACTCTATATCTTTTCTTTTACTGTCCACATAGCTCATTTGTCGACTCTGGGCGGTTTTCAATCTTTGTTGAATTTGGATGATTTTCTCGGTAGTTTCTTGTATTATCTCCGGACCCGTAATCTGTCTATCCCCCACTTCACTCCAACAAATCGGAGACCTGCACTTTCTACCATAAAGTTCTTCAAACGGCGCCATCTCAATGCTTGAATGGTAGCTGTTGTTGTAGGAAAACTCTGCTAACGGTAGATGTCGATCCCAACTGTTTCTGAAATCAATAACACATGCTCGTAGCATGTCTTCAAGCGTTTGTATCGTCCTTTCGCTCTGTCCATCAGTTTGTGGATGATAGGCAGTACTCATGTCTAGACGAGTTCCCAATGCTTGCTGTAATGTCTGCCAGAATCTTGAAATAAATCTGCCATCCCTATCAGAGATAATAGAGATTGGTATTCCATGTCTGGAGACGACTTCCTTCAAATACAGTCGTGCTAACTTCTCCATCTTGTCATCTTCACTTATTGGCAGGAAGTGTGCTGACTTGGTGAGACGATCAACTATTACCCAAATAGTATCATAACCACTTGCAGTCCTTGGAAATTTAGTAATGAAATCCATGGTAATGTTTTCCCATTTCCATTCCGGGATTTCAGGTTGTTGTAGTAGACCTGATGGTTTCTGATGTTCAGCTTTGACCTTAGAACACGTCAAACATTCTCCTACATATTTAGCAATATCGGCTTTCATACCTGGCCACCAAAAATGTTTCTTAAGATCCTTGTACATCTTCCCCGTTCCAGGATGTATTGAGTATCTGGTTTTATGAGTTTCTCTAAGTACCATTTCTCTCATATCTCCAAATTTTGGTACCCAAATTCTTTCAGCCCTATACCGGGTTCCGTCTTCCCGAATATTAAGATGCTTCTCCGATCCTTTGGGTATTTCATCCTTTAAATTTCCCTCTATTAAAACTCCTTGTTGCACCTCCTTTATTTGAGTAGTAAGGTTAGTGTGAATCATTATATTCATAGATTTTACTCGAATGGGTTCTCTTTCCTTTCTACTCAAGGCGTCGGCTACCACATTTGCCTTCCCCGGGTGGTAACGAATCTCAAAGTCGTAATCATTCAACAATTCAATCCACCTATGCTGCCTCATATTCAGTTATTTCTGATTAAATATGTGCTGAAGACTTTTGTGGTCGGTATATATAATACTTTTGACCCCATATAAGTAGTGCCTCCAAGTCTTTAATGCAAAAACAACCGCGCCTAATTCCAAATCATGCGTCGTATAATTTTGCTCATGAATCTTCAATTGTCTAGACGCATAAGCAATCACCTTCGTCCGTTGCATTAATACTCAACCGAGACCTTGCTTTGATGCGTCACAATAAATCACAAAATCATCATTCCCTTCAGGCAATGACAATATAGGTGCCGTAGTTAGCTTTTTCGTCAATAATTGAAACGCCTTCTCTTGTTCATCCTTCCATTCAATTTTCTTCCCTTTATGCGTTAATGCAGTCAAGGGTTTTGCTATTTTGGAGAAATCTTGGATGAATCTTCTGTAGTAACCAGCCAATCCTAAAAATTGACGTATATGCTTCGGAGTTTTTGGGGTTTCCCACTTTTCAACGGTTTTGATCTTTGCCGGGTCCACCTGGATACCTTCTTTGTTCACTATGTGACCGAGGAATTGAACTTCTTCCAACCAAAATGCACACTTTGAAAACTTAGCGTACAGTTTTTCTTTCCTCAATACTTCTAGCACTTTTCTCAAATGTTCTTCGTGCTCTTGATCATTCTTTGAGTAAATAAGTATGTCATCGATGAAAACAATGACAAACTTGTCAAGATATGGCCCACACACTCGGTTCATAAGGTCCATGAACACAGCTGGTGCGTTAGTCAATCCAAACGACATAACCATAAACTCGTAATGACCATAACGCATCCTAAAAGTAGTTTTTGGAATATCATCCTCCTTTACTCGCATTTGATGATATCCAGAACGTAAATCGATCTTCGAATAAACCGACGAGCCTTGTAGTTGATCAAATAAGTCGTCAATTCTCGGCAGTGGATAACGGTTTTTGATGGTAAGTTTGTTCAACTCTCTGTAGTCAATACACAACCTAAATGTACCATCCTTCTTCTTGACAAACAAAACAGGAGCTCCCCATGGTGATGTGCTTGGTTGAATGAAACCACGTTCTAATAGTTCTTACAGTTGGCTTTGCAGTTCTTTCTTCTCGCTGGGTGCGAGTCTATAAGGAGCACGAGCTATTGGTGCAGCTCCTGGTACAAGATCTATTTGAAATTCAACAGATCAATGTGGAGGTAGTCCCGGTAATTCTTTCGGAAATACATCGGGAAATTCTTTTGCGACGGGAACATCATTGATGCTCTTTTCTTCAGTTTGTACTTTCTCGACGTGTGCTAGAATAGCATAGCAACCTTTTCTTATTAGTTTTTGTACCTTCAAATTACTAATAAGATGTAGCTTCATGTTGCCCTTTTCTCCGTACACCATTAAGGGTTCTCCTTCTTCTCGTACAATGCGAATTGCATTTTTATAACATACGATCTCTGCTTTCACCTTCTTCAGCCAGTCCATGCCAACTATTACATCAAAACTCCCTAACTCTACTGGTATCAAATTAATCTTTAATATTTCGCTACCCAGTTTAATTTCTCGATTCCGGCATATATTATCTGCTGAAATTAATTTACCGTTTGCTAATTCGAGTAAAAATTTACTATCCAACGGCGTCATTGGACAACTTAATTTAGCACAAAAATCTCTACTCATATAGCTTCTATCCGCACCCGAATCAAATAAAACGTAAGCTGATTTATTGTCAATTAGAAACGTACCCGTAACAAGCTCCGGGTCTTCCTGTGCCTCTGCCGCATTAATATTGAAAACTCTTCCGCGGCCTTGTCCATTCGTGTTCTCCTGGTTCAGGCAATTTCTAATAATGTGGCCCGGTTTTCCACATTTATAACAAACTACATTGGCATAACATGCTCCGACACTACTTGCTCCACCATTACTCGTTCCGACACCATTTGTTCCTTTCGTTCTGTTAACCCCTGGTCCGTAGACCTCACACTTCGCCGCGCTATGACCATTTCTTTTACACTTGTTGCAAAATTTGGTGCAGAACCCCGAGTGATACTTTTCACACCTTTGGCATAGCTGCTTCTGATTGTTGTTGTTGTTGCGATTGTTATTGTTGTTGGGACGATTGTTGTAGTTGCTGTTGTTGTTGTTGTTGTTGTTGTTGGGTCGTTTGTTGTAGTTGCGATTGATGTTGCGATTGTTGGGATAATTGTTGCGATTATTATTGTAATTGCTGTTGTTGTTGTATTGGTGATTCTTATCACCGTTTTCCTCCCACTTTCTTTTGACTTGCTTCACACTGGCCTCTTCAACCGTCTGTTCTTTAATTCTTTCCTCAATCTGGTTCACTAGTTTGTGAGCCATTCTACATGCCTGTTGTATGGAGGCGGGCTCGTGTGAACTTATATCTTCTTAGATTATTTCCGGTAATCCTTTCACAAACGCGTCGATCTTCTCTTCCTCATCTTCGAACGCTCCCGGACACAATAGGCACAATTCTGTGAATCATCTTTCGTACGTGGTAATATCAAATCCTTGGATTCGTAACCCTCTAAGTTCTGTCTTGAGCTTATTGACCTCGGTTCTGGGACGGTACTTCTCGTTCATCAAGTGCTTGAATGCTGACCACGGTAGTGCGTACGCATCATCTTGTCCCACTTGCTCTAGATAGGTATTCCACCATGTTAACGCAGAACCTGTGAAGGTATGCGTAGCGTACTTCACTTTGTCCTCTTCAGTACACTTACTTATGGCAAACACCGATTCGACCTTCTCGGTCCACCGTTTCAATCCGATCGGTCCTTCGGTTCCATCAAATTTCAAAGGTTTGTAGTGTAGTGACCCGAACTTTTCCATGTTTATATATATTAATTGAGATTGATATTTACATGATTAAATGTTTCCAACATGTTAAGCAATCAAACTTGTTAAGACTTGATTAATTGAAATATGTTTCATATAGACAATTGACCACCCAAGTTGACCGGTGATTCACGAACGTTAAAACTTGTAAAAACTATATGATGAAATATATATGGATATATATATAGTTAACATGATACTATGATAAGTAAACATATCATTAAGTATATTAACAATGAACTACATATGTAAAAACAAGACTACTAACTTAATGATTTTTAAACGAGACATATATGTAACGATTATCGTTGTAAAGACATTTAATGTATATATATCATATTAAGAGATATTCATACATGATAATATCATGATAATATAATAATTTAAAATCTCATTTGATATTATAAATATTGGGTTAACAATATTTAACAAGATCGTTAACCTAAAGGTTTCAAAACAACACTTACATGTAACGACTAACGATGACTTAACGACTCAGTTAAAATGTATATACATGTAGTGTTTTAATATGTATTTATACACTTTTGAAAGACTTCAATACACTTATCAAAATACTTCTACTTAACAAAAATGCTTACAATTACATCCTCGTTCAGTTTCATCAACAATTCTACTCGTATGCACCCGTATTCGTACTCGTACAATACACAGCTTTTAGATGTATGTACTATTGGTATATATACTCTAATGATCAGCTCTTAGCAGCCCATGTGAGTCACCTAACACATGTGGGAACCATCATTTGGCAACTAGCATGAAATATCTCATAAAATTACAAAAATATGAGTAATCATTCATGACTTATTTACATGAAAACAAAATTACATATCCTTTATATGTAATCCATACACCAACGACCAAAAACACCTACAAACACTTTCATTCTTCAATTTTCTTCATCTAATTGATCTCTCTCAAGTTCTATCTTCAAGTTCTAAGTGTTCTTCATATATTCTACAAGTTCTAGTTACATAAAATCAAGAATACTTTCAAGTTTGCTAGCTCACTTCCAATCTTGTAAGGTGATCATCAAACCTCAAGAAATCTTTGTTTCTTACAGTAGGTTATCATTCTAATACAAGGTAATAATCATATTCAAACTTTGGTTCAATTTCTATAACTATAACAATCTTATTTCAAGTGATGATCTTACTTGAACTTGTTTTCATGTCATGATTCTGCTTCAAGAACTTCGAGCCATCCAAGGATCCGTTGAAGCTAGATCTATTTTTCTCTTTTCCAGTAGGTTTATCCAAGGAACTTAAGGTAGTAACAATGTTCATAACATCATTCGATTCATACATATAAAGCTATCTTATTCGAAAGTTTAAACTTGTAATCACTAGAACATAGTTTAGTTAATTCTAAACTTGTTCGCAAATAAAAGTAAATCCTTCTAACTTGACTTTTAAAATCAACTAAACACATGTTCTATATCTATATGATATGCTAACTTAATGATTTAAAACCTGGAGACACGAAAAACACCGTAAAACCGGATTTACGCCGTCGTAGTAACACCGCGGGCTGTTTTGGGTTAGTTAATTAAAAACTATGATAAACTTTGATTTAAAAGTTGTTATTCTGAGAAAATGATTTTTATTATGAACATGAAACTATATCCAAAAATTATGGTTAAACTCAAAGTGGAAGTATGTTTTCTAAAAATGGTCATCTAGACGTCGTTCTTTCGACTGAAATGACTACCTTTACAAAAATGACTTGTAACTTATTTTTTCGACTATAAACCTATACTTTTTCTGTTTAGATTCATAAAATAGAGTTCAATATGAAACCATAGCAATTTGATTCACTCAAAACGGATTTAAAATGAAGAAGTTATGGGTAAAACAAGATTGGATAATTTTTCTCATTTTAGCTACGTGAAAATTGGTAACAAATCTATTCCAACCATAACTTAATCAACTTGTATTGTATATTATGTAATCTTGAGATACCATAGACACGTATACAATGTTTCGACCTATCATGTCGACACATCTATATATATTTCGGAACAACCATAGACACTCTATATGTGAATGTTGGAGTTAGCTATACAGGGTTGAGGTTGATTCCAAAATATATATAGTTTGAGTTGTGATCAATACTGAGATACGTATACACTGGGTCGTGGATTGATTCAAGATAATATTTATCGATTTATTTCTGTACATCTAACTGTGGACAACTAGTTGTAGGTTACTAACGAGGACAGCTGACTTAATAAGCTTAAAACATCAAAATATATTAAAAGTGTTGTAAATATATTTTGAACATACTTTGATATATATGTATATATTGTTATAGGTTCGTAAATCAACCAGTGGCCAAGTCTTACTTCCCGACGAAGTAAAAATCTGTGAAAGTGAGTTATAGTCCCACTTTTAAAATCTAATATTTTTGGGATGAGAATACATGCAGGTTTTATAAATGATTTACAAAATAGACACAAGTACGTGAAACTACATTCTATGGTTGAATTATCGAAATCGAATATGCCCCTTTTTATTAAGTCTGGTAATCTAAGAATTAGGGAACAGACACCCTAATTGACGCGAATCCTAAAGATAGATCTATTGGGCCTAACAAACCCCATCCAAAGTACCGGATGCTTTAGTACTTCGAAATTTATATCATATCCGAAGGGTGTCCCGGAATGATGGGGATATTCTTATATATGCATCTTGTTAATGTCGGTTACCAGGTGTTCACCATATGAATGATTTTTATCTCTATGTATGGGATGTGTATTGAAATATGAAATCTTGTGGTCTATTATTATGATTTGATATATATAGGTTAAACCTATAACTCACCAATATTTTTGTTGACGTTTTAAGCATGTTTATTCTCAGGTGATTATTAAGAGCTTCCGTTGTCGCATACTTAAATAAGGACGAGATTTGGAGTCCATGCTTGTATGATATTGTGTAAAAACTGCATTCAAGAAACTTATTTTGTTGTAACATATTTGTATTGTAAACCATTATGTAATGGTCGTGTGTAAACAGGATATTTTAGATTATCATTATTTGATAATCTACGTAAAGCTTTTTAAACCTTTATTGATGAAATAAAGGTTATGGTTTGTTTTAAAATGAATGCAGTCTTTGAAAAACGTCTCATATAGAGGTCAAAATCTCGCAACGAAATCAATTAATATGGAACGTTTTTAATCAATAAGAACGGGACATTTCATGTAGGCAGTGAATTCTTTGTAGGTGCATCCTACACGATTTCCTGTACTGCTAGATCTAAGGTTATTGTTGGTATGTAGCGCAGCCTGTACTGCGGCTATGTTTGAAGCTAGAAAAGTACGGAATTCCTCTTCATTCATATTCACGGTGTGTCGAGTAGTCGGTGCCATTTCCTTCAAAATAGTCAAATGGAACAAGTTAATCATACAGAATATTAAGAGTAGTTAATAGTATTTCGTAGCATAATATGAACTCATTTATAAAAGCTTTTTCTTCATATTAGCGTTTTATAAGTTTAAATTCGGGTAGTACCTACCCGTTAAGTTTATACTTAGTAGCTAATATACAATTCAACTACTACAATTCTATATGAAAAACTGATTATAATAATATTTCGCGTTCAAACTTTTATACAATATTTTACAAACTTACAATACCGCTTATTTTACATAAAGCATGAAATATAGCACACAATAACTTTGATACAAGATAGTTGTGAAGATAATTCTAGCTAGTACATAAGTCGTTCAGCAAAGGCAATAAAGACACGTAATTCATACGTCCAGAAACAAGTCATGCATTCTGGTTTTACTAGGACTACTTCCCATCCTTGGTCTTGTGGAACATAACCGTTATGGCCATTGATAAGACAGCGTGTTGTAATGTCGTCAAAGGGACGAGGGTTACGTAATGACCAACAGTCTCGTAATAACCTAAAAACCTCATTTCTTACCCCAATTACCGACTCCGTCACTTGTGGGAACGTTTTGTTTAATAGTTGTAGCCCGATGTTCTTTTTCTCACTTTGGTGAGAAGCGAACATTACTAACCCGTAAGCATAGCATGCTTCTTTATGTTGCATGTTAGCCGCTTTTTCTAAATCATGAAGTCCTATATTCGGATACATTGAGTCAAAATAATTTCTTAACCCGTTGCGTAAAATAGCATTTGGGTTCCCCGCAATATATGCGTCAAAGTAAACACATCGTAACTTATGGGTTTCCCAATGTGATATCCCCCATCTTTCAAACGAAAGTCTCTTATAAACCAAGACATTCTTGGAACGTTCTTCGAATGTCTTACAAACTGATTTCGCCGTAAATAGTTGTGCCGAAGAATTCTGACCGACTCTAGACAAGATTTCATGAATCATGTCTCCGGGTAGGTCTCTTAAAATATTGGGTTATCTATCCATTTTGTGTTTTTATACTGTAAAATAGACAAGAGTTAGATTCATAAAAAAAATACTTATTAATACAAGCAATTTCTACATATATCATAAAGCATAAGCACACTATATTACATATATTACACCACACGAATACAACTATCTTATTCCGACTCGCTCGTTTCTTCTTCTTCGGTTTTGGTTCGTTTTGCCAAGTTTCTAGGGATATATGATGTTCCCCTAATACGAGCTGTCGTTTTCCACAACGGTTTAGAAAAACCTGGCGGTTTAGAGGTTCCCGGGTCATTGTTACAACTTAAGGGCTTCGGGGGTTGACGATGCATATAAAGTTCATCGGGGTTGGAATTAGATTTCTCTATTTTTATGCCCTTTCCCTTATTATTTTCTTTTGCCTTTTTAAATTCAGTTGGGGTAATTTCTATAACATCATCGGAATTCTCGTCGGAATCCGATTCATCGGAGAATTGGTAATCCTCCCAATATTTTGCTTCCTTGGCGGAAACACCATTGACCATAATTAACCTTGGTCGGTTGGTTGAGGATTTTCTTTTACTTAACCGTTTTATTATTTCCCCCACCGGTTCTATTTCCTCCTCTGGTTCCTCCTCTTCCGGTTCTGATTCTTCTTCCGGTTCTGATTCTTCTTCCGGTTCTTCTTCGGGAACTTATGAATCAGTCCAATATATATTCGACTCTTCGTTATTATTAGGTGAGTCAATGGGATTTGTGCTAGAGGTAGACATCTATCACACAATATCAAACATGTTAAGAGATTAATATATCACATAATATATACATGTTAATAATATATAGTTTCCAACAAAAATGTTAAGCAATCATTTTTAAAGAAAACACGGTAGAAGTCCAGACTCACTAATGCATCCTAACAAACTCGATAAGACACACTAATGCAAATTTTCTGGTTCCCTAAGACCAACGCTTGGATACCAACTGAAATGTCCCGTTCTTATTGATTAAAAACGTTCCATATTAATTGATTTCGTTGCGAGGTTTTGACCTCTATATGAGACGTTTTTCAAAGACTGCATTCATTTTTAAAACAAATCGTAAACCTTTATTTCATAAATAAAGGTTTAAAAAGGTTTACGTAGATTATCAAATAATGATAATCTAAAATATCCTGTTTACACACGACCATTACATAATGGTTTACAATACAAATATGTTACATCGAAATCAGTTTCTTGAATGCAGTTTTTACACAATATCATACAAACATGGACTCCAAATCTTGTTCTTATTTTAGTATGCAATAGCGGAAGCTCTTAGTATTCACCTGAGAATAAACATGCTTTAAACGTCAACAAAAATATTGGTGAGTTATAGGTTTAACCTATATATATCAAATCGTAACAATAGACCACAAGATTTCGTATTTCAATACACATCCCATACATAGAGATAAAAATCATTCATATGGTGAACACCTGGTAACCGACATTAACAAGATGCATATATAAGAATATCCCCATCATTCCGGGACACCCTTCGGATATGATATAAATTTCGAAGTACTAAAGCATTCGGTACTTTGAATGGGGTTTGTTAGGCCCAATAGATCTATCTTTAGAATTCGCGTCAATTAGGGTGTCTGTTCCCTAATTCTTAGATTACCAGACTTAATAAAAAGGGGCATATTCGATTTCGATAATTCAACCATAGAATGTAGTTTCACGTACTTGTGTCTATTTTGTAAATCATTTATAAAACCTGCATGTATTCTCATCCCAAAAATATTAGATTTTGAAAGTGGGACTATAACTCACTTTCACAGATTTTTACTTCGTCGGGAAGTAAGACTTGGGCACTGGTTGATTCACGAACCTATAACAATATATACATATATATCAAAGTATGTTCAAAATATATTTACAACACTTTTAATATATTTTGATGTTTTAAGTTTATTAAGTCAGCTGTCCTCGTTAGTAACCTACAACTAGTTGTCCACAGTTAGATGTACAGAAATAAATCGATAAATATTATCTTGAATCAATCCACGACCCAGTGTATACGTATCTCAGTATTGATCACAACTCAAACTATATATATTTTGGAATCAACCTCAACCCTGTATAGCTAACTCCAACATTCACATATAGAGTGTCTATGGTTGTTCCGAAATATATATAGATGTGTCGACATGATAGGTCGAAACATTGTATACGTGTCTATGGTATCTCAAGATTACATAATATACAATACAAGTTGATTAAGTTATGGTTGGAATAGATTTGTTACCAATTTTCACGTAGCTAAAATGAGAAAAATTATCCAATCTTGTTTTACCCATAACTTCTTCATTTTAAATCCGTTTTGAGTGAATCAAATTGCTATGGTTTCATATTGAACTCTATTTTATGAATCTAAACAGAAAAATTATAGGTTTATAGTCAGAAAAATAAGTTACAAGTCAGTTTTGTAAAGGTAGTCATTTCAGTCGAAAGAACGACGTCTAGATGACCATTTTAGAAAACATACTTCCACTTTGAGTTTAACCATAATTTTTGGATATAGTTTCATGTTCATAATAAAAATCATTTTCCCAGAATAACAAATTTTAAATCAAAGTTTATCATAGTTTTTAATTAACTAACCCAAAACAGCCCGCGGTGTTACTACGACGGCGTAAATCCGGTTTTACGGTGTTTTTCGTGTTTCCGGGTTTTAAATCATTAAGTTAGCATATCATATAGATATAGAACATGTGTTTAGTTGATTTTAAAAGTCAAGTTAGAAAGATTAACTTTTATTTGCGAACAAGTTTAGAATTAACTAAACTATGTTCTAGTGATTACAAGTTTAAATCTTCGAATAAGATAGCTTTATATGTATGAATAGAATGATGTTATGAACATCATTACTACCTCAAGTTCCTTGGATAAACCTACTGGAAATGAGAAAGATAGATCTAGCTTCAAAGGATCATTGGATGGCTTGAAAGTTCTTGAAGCAGAATCATGACACGAAAACAATTTCAAGTAAGATTTCCACTCGAAATAAGATTGTTATAGTTATAGAAATTGAATTAAAGTTTGAATATAATTATTACCTTGTATTAGAAAGATAACCTACTGTAAGTAACAAAGGTTTCTTGATCTTGGATGATTACTTGGAATGGATTTAGAAAACTTGGAAGTAAACTTGCAATCTTGGAAGTATTCTTGATTTTATGAAACTAGAACTTTTGGAATTTATGAAGAACACTTAGAACTTGAAGATAGAACTTGAGAGAGATCAATTAGATGAAGAAAATTGAAGAATGAAAGTGTTTGTAGGTGTTTTTAGTCGCTGGTATATGGATTAGATATAAAGGATATGTAATTTTGTTTTCATGTAAATAAGTCATGAATGATTACTCATATTTTTGTAATTTTATGAGATATTTTATGCTAGTTGCCAAATGATGGTTCCCACATGTGTTAGGTGACTCACATGGGCTGCTAAGAGCTAATCATTGGAGTGTATATACCAATAGTACATACATCTAAAAGCTGTGTATTGTACGAGTACGAATACGGGTGCATACGAGTAGAATTGTTGATGAAACTGAACGAGGATGTAATTGTAAGCATTTTTGTTAAGTAGAAGTATTTTGATAAGTGTCTTGAAGTCTTTCAAAAGTGTATGAATACATATTAAAACACTACATGTATATACATTTTAACTGAGTCGTTAAGTCATCGTTAGTCGTTACATGTAAATGTTGTTTTGAAACCTTTAGGTTAACGATCTTATTGAATGTTGTTAACCCATTGTTTATTATAACAAATGAGATGTTAAATTGTTATATTATCATGATATTATGATATATAATATATCTTAGTATGATATATATACAGTTAAATGTCGTTACAACGATAATCGTTACATATATGTCTCGTTTCGAAATCATTAAGTTAGTAGTCTTATTTTTACATATGTATTTCATTGTTAATACACTTAATAATATATTTACTTATCATTTAACATAATTAACCAAGTGTATCAATATCTTAATATGATTCATATGTACCTAGTAAGACGTTGTTATAACGATAATCGTTATATATATCGTTTTCGAGTTTCTTAAATTAATAGTCTCATTTTTATGTATATAACTCATTGTTAAAATACCTAATGAGATACATACTTATAATAAAATCATGTTAACTATATATATAACCATATATATGTCATCGTATAGTTTGTACAAGTTTTAACGTTCGTGAATCACCGGTCAACTTGGGTGGTCAATTGTCTATATGAAACCTATTTCAATTAATCAAGTCTTAACAAGTTTGATTGCTTAACATGTTGGAAACACTTAATCATGTAAATAACAATTTCATTTAATATATATATAAACATGGAAAAGTTCGGGTCACTACATATATATATATATATATATATATATATATATATATATATATATATATATATATATATATATATATATATATATATATATATATATGTTAATACCTATAATCGTAATTGAACAATTTCATATATTATAACTTATATTATATATATTTAATTTGTGTATATACATTTATAATGACTAATGTTTATATAGTTATATTAATATATATTTGGTTAATATTATATTAAAAATACTTAATTTATTATATATGAATATCTATATAAAAATATTAATGTGATTAATACTTCCTTATATGTAATATTACTAAAAGTATATTTTTATATACGAAATGTTTATTTGGTAACATAATATCAATAATAGTAATAAAAGTTGTTTTTAATTATAATGATAATACTACTCATAATAATAACTATAAAAATAATGATTTTACAAATAATAATAATAATACTAATATTTATTTTAATATCTATAATGATAATAATGCTACTAATAATAATAATAATAATAATAATAATAATAATAATAATAATAATAATAATAATAATAATAATAATAATAATAATAATAATAGTAATAGTAATAGTAATAGTAATAGTAATACTACCTCAAAGAAGTATCCCTAAAAAAATGCCCAAGTCCAGGTTTGAACCCGCGACGTCCCGCTAACCCGATAACGCCTTTAACCATTTCTTCTTCTTCTTCTTCTTTTTAAAAAAAAAATTCTATAACTCAGGCTCGAACCCGAGACCTCTCGTTTAACCACACAACCCTTAACCATTGCTCTTCTACTTGTTTTCTGTTTTAATTCATAAACGAAATCCTTTAAACCTCTATCTGTTATCTTATTCTTTTTCATTTCATCACCATCATCATCTTATCTAATCATTTCATTTTCATCTTCCAAATATATCATCCTCATCATCAATATCATATCATTCATAACCATCATTATCATAACCGTATTATCATGAACTCTTCTCATCGTCTTTCGTATCATCATAATCATAAAATCATAATCATATTCTGTGATCATAATCATAATCATATCTTCATCAACTTTAACTCTCATCCTATACGATCATAATCATCTAACGTCATCATCATTTATCATGCATCATGATCATCATGACATAATCTCTTCATCATAATCATCCTAGTCTAAATTGGGCTTCGGCCCAACTAAGAAACCCAATAAAAATAGCACGGCCCAACTGAAAACATATATATATTTCGACCCAATAATATATTCAAGACCAATTTGTTTAGATTTAAAATATACTTCGTGGGAATAGCTAGATGTTGTGTGGGGTTCGGTTTTTATCCAGGAACAACAACATTAACATATCATCAATCGTTTTCTTTTCATTCTTTTTTTTATATCATTGCCATCATCACGTTCATCATCATCATAAAATCCTAAAAGGCTTTAAATTTATTATTGAAAGGACACGCTTCATTCTTATATAACCCAACATCCTTAATTATGTATTTAATTTCCAACAGAAACATCGAGCTACAGCTGCAGTGAATAAATCGAAGCAATCATAGCATATAAAAAAACGAAGCAGTAGTAGAAGTAATAGCAGCGGTTTTGCAGCGGTCTAGGTTGTGGTTTGTTGCAGCTGAGCAGAGGCAGGAGTTGTAGTAGTTTGGTGGTGTAAAGTGGTGGTCAACGGTGGTGACTAGGATGAAGGTGGTGGTGTGTCCATGGTGACGTTTGGGTTCGTATCAAGAACCAGGAAAAACGTAGTAACATAAGTATTTTAAATTGGGTTTTGTAATTTTGTAGTAGTACAATTAAATTGATAATGCTAAAAACGAACATATACTTCATCACATTATCCATCAAGAAAGACAAGCTTTTAGTTGCAGTTGTCCTATTTACAAGGAATATTTGTTTAAATATTAAAAGGTGAAGACAAAAGATAGATTCGACGAATTGAAGACGCAAACGACCAAAAAGCTAAAAAGTACAAAGTACAAGCACAGAGGTTCAAATTATTGATGAGAAACGTCTCAAAATTACAAGAGTACAAGACGCAAAACGCAAAGTGCAAGATATTAAATTATACGAAAGGACGTTCGAAAATCTGGAACCGAGACATGAACCAGCTTTCAACGTACGATGCAACGGATCGGAAATTATAAATTAATTATGTATATAAATATAATATAATATATAATTAATTATATAAATTATATATTTATATTATATTTATAATAAAATCCGTCGGCAGACTAAGATTCAAACTTGTGTGAGCTGGATTCCACAGCTCCGCACTCGCGGAGCTTATAAAGGCAAATTGCACCGCACTCGCGGAGCCCACAAAATCAGAAATTCACCTATAAAAGGCCATGCAATTCGACGGATTATTTACTACCTTTTTCATTTTCATCATACGTAAAATATATATATATATATATATATATATATATATATATATATATATATATATATATTATAATTTTAATTTTAATTTTAATTTTTAATCCTAATAATAAGGGTATGTTAGCGAATGTTGTAAGGGTGTAAGTCGAAATTCTGTCCGTGTAACGCTACGCTATTTTTAATCATTGTAAGTTATGTTTAATCTTTTTAATTTAATGTCTCGTAGCTAAGTTATTATTATGCTTATTTAATACCGAAGTAATCGTGATGTTGGGATAAATACTAAAATTGGGTAATTGGGCTTTGTACCATAATTGGGGTTTGGACAAAAGAACGACACTTATGGAAATTAGACTATGGGCTATTAATGGGCTTTATATTTGTTTAACTAAATGATAGTTTGTTAATTTTAATATAAAGGTTTACAATTGGACGTACCTATAAATAACCACATACACTCGATCGGACACGATGGGCAGGATATTTATATGTACGAATAATCGTTCATTTAACCGGACACTGGAATGGATTAATAGTCTATGGAATTATTAAAACATGGGTGAAATTATGTACAAGGACACTTGGCGCAATTGTTAACAAAGTATTAAAACATTGGGTTACACGCAGTCGATATCCTGGTGTAATTATTAAACAAAGTATTAAGACCTTGTTACAGTTTAAGTCCCCAATTAGTTGGAATATTTGACTTCGGGTATAAGGATAATTTGACGAGGATACTCGCACTTTATATTTATGACTGATGGACTGTTATGGACAAAAACCAGATGGACATATTAAATAATCCAGGACAAAGAACAATTAACCCATGAGCATAAAACTAAAATCAACGTGTCAAACATCATGATTACGGAAGTTTAAATAAGCATAATTCCTTTATTTTCATATTTAATTGTACTTCTAATTATCACATTTTTATTTATTGTCATTGTATTTAATTACACTTTTAATTATCGCAAGTTTATTTTATTGCACTTTTATTTATCGCAATTTCATTATCGTTATTTATTTTACGCTTTAAATTAAGTTTTTTATTTATTCAATATTTTACATTAGGTTTTAACTGCGACTAAAGTTTTAAAATCGACAAACCGGTCATTAAACGGTAAAAACCCCCTTTATAGTAATAATATTACTTATATATATATTTGTATTTTTATAAATTAAAACTAATATAGCGTTAAGCTTTGTTTAAAGATTTTCCTGTGGAACGAACCGGACTTACTAAAAACTACACTACTGTACGATTAGGTACACTGCCCATAAGTGTTGTAGCAAGGTTTAGGTATATCCATTCTATAAATAAATAAATATCTTGTGTAAAATTATATCGTATTTAATAGTATTTCCTTGTAAAAATTAATACTATTTCCTAGTATACATCGCATAACATCAAGTATTTTTAGCGCCGCTGCCGGGGAACTTAAACGCCGAAAGCGCAACGCTAAAAATAAGAAGAAAAAAAAAGTTTTTAAAAAAGTTTTTGTTAAGTTCTTTTTATAAAAATATAAGTTTTAAAAATAATAAAAATATAAAAATTCAAAAAGAAAGAAAAATACATTTATGTTTTTAAGAGTTTATAATATTTATAAGTACTTTTTAGTTTTAAAATTAAATTTTTATTTAAGTTATATTTATATTTTATGTATAATATAAAATGTAAAAAAATAAAAATATAAAAAAAACTGAACCTGTAAAAATCGACCCCTTTTGAGCTGAAATTGAACCCTCCGCGACTCGCGGAGCATTTGAACTGGACCATACCACACTCGCAGAGGTCTTCTGACAGGTCAAACCTAGGACTGCAATTAATACGAAATTAGGGTTTAAAATTTTATTATTATTAATAATTAGGGTTTTAATTAAATAAAATTAGTTTTAGTTTTATTTTAATTTGTATTTTTAAGTTATATTAAGTTTTAATAAATTATGAAATTAATAGTTTTATAAAATAAATAATATAAAAATAATATTTTTATAAAAATTATATTTTCATAAACTTTAGTTTTATTTTTTTATATTTCGTACCTTTTTAATCGTTTCTTGTAATATTTTTAAATTGTTTTCGCTCGTATTTAAGTTAAGACATAGTTTTTTGTCGTAGTTATTTTATTTCTAGATTTTTAGGCTTTGCCGTAAAATCCCTTAAGTGCTTTTTCATTAGACTAAGATTTAGGTGCTTTAAAATTTGCGACGCCTTTTTAAGTTTTAGTTCCTTTTTAAGATATTGCCATTTGGGATATAGTTTTTCTATTAAGCTTTAATATTTTTTAGACGCAACTTTTAATTTTTAGTTTTTAGTGCCTTTTTGAGTTTCGACGCGCTACTTTCTTATTTTTATTTTTCAACGCCTATTATTTTTCAATCTTTTATTTTTCGACCTTTTTCGACGCGCTCTTTTTCTTTCTTATTTCTCGCCATCCTAGTTTTTAGGACATAGAATTTTCTACTTCTTCTCTAAAATTTCTTTAAATTACGAAAAATTATTTTAAGTGGTTAAATTGATAGACATCAAAATTTTCTGGTTCGTAGTAATAGTTGGATTTGTACGTGGACCGGGTTATTGGAGCCAAACAGTACTCAATTATATTGAGACCAAACGAATCCTGCCCCTCTGCTGCATCTTTTGGCTATTCGAAACTTGAGCAAAATCAGAAAAGTCTATTAATTTGATAACTTATATAATTTTTCTTTCTTTTTAAAAACTAATAGGATATTCAGTGAATGCACCGAGCAAAACGTTCACTACCTTTTGTACGTTCACCACCTGTAACTCGATCAAGACATCTAGCTAATATTGTCACCGTTGATTTTTCTTTAGAATCGTCATCCAGTCGACCAAGTACTCCAATTCAAATTTCCGATAATTCATTTTTTGAACCCGAACTCACAATTGGGAATCCGGAGAATATTCAGGGACGATTCATAGATCCTGAACCACTAATCTTTCCTCCGGAACCACCAATCATTCAAACAGAGATTGTTGAGGAACGAACCATTAAATCAGAATCCTCTAGTGATTCAGATTCAACAAATTCAATCATGGAAAATCTGGAACCTTTAAGTATAGAAGACCGAATGAGAGCTAAACGCACTGGCCAAGGTCACGCAATTACTCAACCTGACATTAATGTGCCAGATTATGAAATCAAAGGACAAATTCTACACATGGTAACTAATCAATGCCAATTTAGTGGTGCGACGAAGGAAGATCCAAATGAACTTCTTCGTACCTTTAATAGGATCTGCACTTTATTTAAAAGAAGAGAAGTAGAAGATGAACAGATATATCTCATGTTATTTCCCTAAACTCTAAAGGGAGAAGCCAAAGATTGGTTAGAATCGTTACCAGAAGGGGCAATTGATACATGGGACGTTTTAGTTGAAAAATTTCTTAAACAATTCTTTCCGGCATCTAAAGCCGTGAGACTTCAAGGAGAAATTGTTACGTTCACACAGAAACCAAATAAAACTCTATATGAGGCATGGACAAGATTTGGAAAGTTATTAAGAGGATGTCCGCAACATGGTTTAGACACTTGTCAAATAGTACAAATATTCTACCAAGGATACGACATCACTACAAGGAAAGACATCGATATAGCAGCTGGTGGTTCCATTATGAAGAAAACCGAAACTGATGCTTATAAAATTATTGATAACACTGCTTCCCACTCACATGAGTGGCACCAAGAAAAAGATATCGTTAGATCATCTAAAGCAGCTAGAGCCGATTCTAGCCATGACTTAGATTCCATTTCCGCAAAGATAGATGCTGTCGTGAGACGAATGGAAAAGATGACTAAGGATATACACTCAATACGAATTAGTTGTGAGCAGTGTGGAGGACCACATTTGACAAAAGATTGTCTCAGTATTGAACTAACAATGGAACAAAGAGAGAATGTTTCATACATAAACCAAAGGCCTGGAAATAATTATCAGAATAATTATCAACCGCCAAGACCGATCTACAATCAAAACCAAAATTATAATCGAAATGTTCCATACAACAACCAACAAGGTCCTAGCAATCAACAACTATCCAATAATACTTACAATCAGCAAAGACCTAATTTTCAAAACAAACCACCACAAACCGATGATAAAAAGCCGAATTTAGAAGATATGATGACGAAGCTAGTTAAATCTCAAACACAGTTTTTCACATCTCAGAAACAAACCAATGAACAAAATGCTCAAGCATTTAGAAATCAACAAGCTTCTATTCAAAATCTAGAACAAGAAGTGAGTAACCTAGCAAGGTTAATAGGTGAAAGAAAACCGGAAAGTCTACCTAGTGATACAAATGCTAACCCCCGGAATGAAACAGCTAAAGCCATTACCACAAGAAGTAGTATTACACTTAAACCACCTGAAATACCTGTAATTTCTAATGAAGATAATCCTACTCCACAAGAACCACAACCTGAACAAGATAAGGAAAAAGAACCGGTAGTTGAAAAGGTTAATGAAGATAACACAGTTAAGGCTAAACCTTATGTTAAACCATACCAACCACTACTTCCTTACCCGAGTAAAATGAGAAAAGAGAGACTCGAAGCCGAGCAATCCAAATTCTTGGATATGTTTAAACAGATAAATGTAAATCTTCCTTTCATTGATGTGATTTCAGGAATGCCAAGATATGCTAAATTTCTGAAAGATCTAATCTCAAATAGAAATAAAATGGAAGAACTCTCGGCCGTTACTATGAATGCTAATTGTTCAGCAGTGCTGTTGAATAAGATACCAGAAAAACTATCTGATCCAGGAAGTTTCACAATTCCATATTTTCTGGGTAGTCTTAGTTCAATAGAAGCATTGGCAGACTTAGATGCTAGTATAAATCTAATGCCGTATTCACTATACGCTAAACTAGGTCTTGGAGAATTGAAACCAACACGAATAAGCATACAACTAGCCGATAGATCAATAAAATATCCTAGAGGGATAATGGAGAACATGCTAGTTAAAGTTGGTACTTTAGTATTTCCAGTAGATTTTGTTGTTCTGGACATGGAAGAAGATTCTCAAGTTCCTCTCATATTAGGAAGACCATTCTTAAACACGGCTAAAGCAATGATAGACGTGTTCGGTAAGAAACTGACCCTAAGTATAGAGGATGAGAGTGTTACCTTTTCTATTGATAGAGCAATGCAACAACCACAATCTGCAGATGATACATGTTATTATATTCAAACTATAGAATCACATGCAGAATTGTTAGAAGAATTTCCAGAATTACAAGGAACGGGAGAATGTTCTTTAGGAGAAGGTACTGAACCAATTAATGAAACTGAAATGTTAGCTACACTTATGGCTAATGGATATGAACCAACAACAGAAGAAATTCAAATGCTAAAAGAAGAAGACAGATATCGATACAAATCATCGATAGAAGAACCACCGACATTAGAGTTAAAGCCACTTCCAAACCATTTGGAATACGCTTATTTACATGGTGAATCTGAGTAATAATATCGTCTTCTCTTACTGAAAATGAAAAATCTAAACTCATTTCTGTGCTAAAAGCTCATAAACCAGCTATTGCATGGAAAATTCATGACATTAAAGGAATAAGTCCTTCGTATTGCACACATAAAATCCTTATGGAAGAAGGTCATAAAACTTATGTGCAACGCCAACGAAGACTAAATCCTAGTATGCAAGATGTTGTTAAGAAAGAAATTATTAAACTGCTTGATGCAGGTTTAATTTATCCAATTTCTGATAGTCCATGGGTAAGCCCAGTTCAATACGTGCCTAAGAAGGGTGGCATGACTATCATTACAAATGAAAAAAATGAGCTTATTCCTACTAAGACTGTAACAGGATGGCGTGTTTGTATTGATTATAGAAAATTAAATGACGCCACCAGAAAAGATCACTTTCCCTTACCTTTCATTGATCAAATGTTGGAAAGATTAGCCGAAAATAGTTACTATTGTTTTCTTGATGGTTTTTCCGGATATTTTCAAATTCCAATAGCACCAGAAGACCAAGAGAAAACCACGTTCACGTGCCCTTATGGTACTTTTGCTTACAAACGCATGCCATTTGGACTTTGCAACACCCCTGCAACCTTTCAAAGGTGCATGATGGCGATTTTTCAGGACATGATAGAAGAATGCATGGAAGTTTTCATGGATGACTTTTCAGTCTTCGGTGATACTTTTGAAACATCTCTAGTTAATCTTGAACGAATGCTTATTAGATGCGAACAATCAAATCTAGTACTTAATTGGGAGAAATGCCATTTCATGGTTAAAGAAGGCATCGTTCTTGGACATAAAATTTCAAAGGAAGGAATTGAAGTGGATAGAGCTAAAGTAGATATAATTGCTAAACTTCCACATCCCACCAATGTTAGAGGAGTTAGGAGTTTTCTGGGGCATGCCGGTTTTTACCGACGTTTCATTAAAGATTTTTCTAAAATTGCCACTCCTATGAATAAACTCCTAGAAAAGGATGCTCCATTCATCTTTTCAGATGAATGCATCAAATCTTTTAATATACTTAAAGAGAAACTCACTAATGCGTCGATCATGATAACACCAAATTGGAATCTACCGTTTGAACTAATGTGCGATGCAAGTGATTTTGCAATGGGAGCCGTTTTAGGACAAAGGATTGAAAAACGATTTCAACCTATATATTATGCTAGTAAGACGTTACAAGGAGCACAAACAAATTATACAACTACTGAAAAAGAACTCCTTGCTATTGTCTTTGCTTTTGACAAATTTCGTTCATATCTCGTTCTAGCAAAAACGGTGGTCTATACTGACCATTCTGCTCTTAGATACCTATTTTCAAAACAAGATGCTAAACCAAGATTAATCCGCTTGATCTTACTCTTACAAGAGTTTGATATTGAAATCCGAGATAAAAGAGGAGCAGAAAATCTCGCCGCTGATCATCTTTCTCGTCTTGAAAATCCTGATTTAGAAGTTCTAAATGAATCGGCCATACAAGACAACTTTCCTGATGAATATCTATTGAAGATAGATTATAATGAAATACCATGGTTTGCAGACTATGCAAACTACTTAGTTTGTGGATTCCTTGAAAAAGGATTGTCGTACCAAAAACGAAAGAAATTCTTTAGTGATATAAAACACTATTTCTGGGAAGATCCACATCTGTTTAAAAGTTGTCCTGATGGAATAATACGCCGATGTGTATTCGGAGATGAAGCTAGAAAAATCTTAAACCATTGTCACACAGGACCAACAGGAGGGCATTATGGGCCTCAACTCACAGAAAGAAAAGTTTAAGATGCTGGATTCTATTGGCCTACAATTTACAAAGACGCACACCTTCTTTGCAAATCCTGTGATGCTTGTCAAAGGGCCGAAAAAATAAGTCAACGTGATGAAATGCCACAAAATGTCATTTAAGTATGTGAAGTATTTGACATTTGGGGTATTGACTTTATGGGTCCATTTCCAAAATCTCATAATAATCTATACATTCTCGTTGCCATTGATTATGTATCTAAATGGGCGGAAGCACAAGCTCTCCCGACTAACGATGCACGAGTTGTAGTCAACTTTTTAAAACGTCTTTTTGCAAGATTTGGAACACCGAAAGCTTTAATAAGTGATCGGGGAACTCATTTTTGTAATAATCAACTTGAGAAAGTTCTTAAAAGATATGGAGTAACTCATAAAATCTCCACCGCATATCATCCACAGACAAGTGGACAAGTTGAAAATACCAACCGAGCTTTAAAACGTATTTTAGAGAAAACCGTAGGATCAAATTCGAAGGAATGGTCCATTAAATTGGAGGATGCACTCTGGGCTTTTAGAACAGCCTACAAAACTCCAATTGGAACCACACCTTTCAAACTCGTTTACGGAAAAGCATGTCATCTTCTAGTAGAAATTGAACACAAAGCATTTTGGGCTTTGAAGACATGTAATCTTGATTTACATGAAGCCGGACGTCTACGATTAAGTCAACTAAACGAATTAGAAGAATTAAGACATGAAGCATTCGAAAATTCATTAATCTATAAAGAAAGAACGAAGAAATGGCATGATAAAAGAATCAGAAGTTCAAAAGAATTTAAAGAAGGAGACAGAGTTCTTCTTTTCAATTCACGATTCAAGCTATTTCCTGGAAAATTGAAATTAAGATGGTCTGGACCATTCATAGTCAAAAGAGTTTCCCCGTACGGAACAGTAGGATTAATAAATTCAAATGGGATTGAATTTAAGGTTAATGGTCACAGAGTTAAACATTACATAGATAGTCTGATGAAAGTTGACAACAAAGTTAATCACAATTTCAACACCACAGCTAACTAAGTGTGGGGAGAATCAAGTTTTTAAAGGATAATATGTATTTATGTTAGAGTTAGATTTTCTGTTTTCGTGTAGTTCTAGAAAATGGAACCCGAATGGTCTTTCCCTAGCAGACCCTAAAGAACTAGTCTTCTCCCCCCATTCTAAATTTTTATTTTTTTTAGGTTTTACGAGATGAAGACTTCCTGTGAAATAAACCATGGTCTAATGCTACACGCTTTGATCACTAAACGTAATAATGACACCCTTCCAAGTGAAATAGTATCATTAATCAGAAGTAAATTGGACGGAGTAAGAAAAGAATCCAGATGCGAAAATAATAAGTTACAATTTGGTAAAGGAAAATCAAAATCCGCAGCGAAAAGAAGAGCACGACACCTTGAAAGATGTCACAAATGTGGAAAATGGTCACATGAAGGTAAATGTTCAAATAATCAAACCTATTCAAACACCGAATTTGTTACTTTATGCAGAGATGGACCGTTCATATGTTTAGAAGAAAAAACGTTAAATGCTCAAGGTTACGCCTATGTAGCTATGGAAAACCAATTAGTTCGACTATCTTATGAGTGGGCTAGAGCATATCACTAAGAATACTATCTCACAGGTAAGTTTGTACAGTTTTTATTTTTATTTTTATTTTTAACCTTTTGATAATAAACGCTAATTTGTTCGCTATAAAGTATTAAATTGGTATTCGGTAAAATTAGGTCTTGCGACCGAAATTATTGATATCATACAAAAATTTATTACATCACTGCGAAATTTACCGTTTATTCTTAAGGTATAAATATCTTTAATCAATCAACCCAAAATATTTCAAAAATTCATCATGAGTTAAATTAGGTTATGAAACCGAAATTACTTTACCGAAAAGAGGGGCGTATGTTTTTGATAATATTTGATTGATTAAAGTGGGATAAAAGACCAAAAGGATTTTTAATTTTATTTTTACTTTGTTTTTAAAATTAATATTAAATAAACATTGTAAAACTTTTAAAATTAATATATTTAAAATTGTAAATATTTGAAAAATTAATATTTTTAATATAAGTTTGTATGTATAAAAACAAAAATATAATATAAGTTTGATGTAAATTTTTATTAATATGAATTTTTAATTTTATGCATCTTAAATTTAAGTTTGGTGTGAATTTATAATATGAATTTTTAATTAAGTTTGGTGTGAATTTTTAATTTTATGCATTTTAAATTTAAGTTTGGTGTGAATTTAAAAACAAAAATTTACTTTATTTCGTTAAGTTAAAAATATGATTTTTAAAATTCGTCGTAAGTTGAAGACTAGGTCGTTGAACCGAAATTGCTTTACCCGAGGGAGGGACGAGAACTTTTATTATCATTATTTTTAATCTTATTGAATTAAAGTATGCCAAAAACATTAAAAAAACACAAAAATCTTTGCTTTTAAAACCGCGCTTTAAATTGACAAATTTTAAAATTTTGTCGAGGGACGGACTAGGACAACGATCCGAAACGCCCTCGCTCCTAAAGGAAAACAAAATTTTTAGAATTTAATTAATTAAATGTTTTAAAAAGTTATAAGGTTTTATAAATAAAAAAAAAATAGCCGCGACTCGCGGTGATTTGTGGGTTCCCACCACCGCACTCGCGGAGCATCAAAAATCCAGAAAAAAATATAACTGGCCGAACAGACCAGTTTGTACACCCACACCCATTTTTCTGCGAAAAAACCCACGAAAAACACTCCCAAATTCGTGATTTTTCACCATTTTTCATCAAATTTGTCATAAAATCACAATGAGGAGACTATTATCAAGGAATTACTCAAGGAAATCGGAAAATTTCTACACCTAAACACCATTTAATCCGAATTTTTAGTGTTCTTGAACAATTTTATGCCTAATTCGATTTTGATGCTTTCTAGTGTAATAATGCTTCAATTGCTTGTGTATTATGGTTGTATAACCTAGATTGATGCTATTTAACATGATTAGAAGCTTTGAACTTCAATTTTTGAATAATCTAGGGTTTGTGTTCTTGAGCAAAATTAGGGCTTTTTGATATAAATAGGTTATGTCCGAATTTTGTTGTTAGTTTATGCTAAATTGAGTAGTGTAACATGTTTAGGTTGCTAAATGATTAAAACTTGGATCCTAAACATGATTTATGAAGATTCAAGTGGACTTTTTGAACCAAAATTGCATGAACTTGATTTAATTGATATGAATGTCATGAGGAACTTATTTAATTGTTATAATGATTGTTTTTGACATGTTTTAAAAGATAAATGCGAAGGAACTTTGTGTACATTTTTGTAAAAGTATATTTGTAAAAGTGTAGAATTGTTAATATTTTGAAAATGTGTATAGAGTTTAATATGAATTAAACATGTCATTGTAATTGTTTAAATTTATGATTTTGCTAAAACTAATGCATATTTGGATGCACAAAAATTGTGTTTATTTTGCAGACTGAAAGGGGTGAATCTTCATTCCAGGCTCGCAATGCCCCTCCGGAAGATGCAGATCAACAGAAAATTAATAACCAATACCGACAAGATATGCCTCACCCAATTGTTTTATATTCAAACATTCATGAGGCAGATTTACATCCGAATTTGAGATTTGATAGATATTGGATAGACTATCCAAAATATCAAAAGAACCTGCACAACCTTGTGTCTAATAATGTTGAGGTACCCAGAGTTATAGATTGGGAACCATTAGAGGTAGTGGAATTGGCCGAGCCAATCAGGGAATTACTTACTCAAAGGTATGGTAATTCTACTTTTAGTGATTGGGTAAGTTTATTCAACATGCGTAGACCTGTGTATAGAGAATGGTGTATAGAGTTATTATGTACTATTGAAATAAATGATCGGGTAGATACTTTAACCGATCGTAGTTTTCTTAGATTTTTATTAGGAGGGGAGATGCGCCATATGTCTTTACTAGATATGGCTCGGGCTTTACGTATATATACGCCCGAGGAGCTAGCATCTTATGATTGTCAGAGGTTAATAGTTTATGGTAGGAGGGTGGATGAGAATTTTGATACGAATGACGTATGGAGTAGGATGACTAGCCATCACCGATTCCAGGGGGGGATTATACTCTTATCTTGATATTGATAGAGCTGAATTAAGAGTAATCCATAGGTTTTTAGCCAATTCGATTACACAACGAGGTAAGAATAAGGAAAAGGTAAATGAACAGGATTTGTTTTACCACATGTGTATTCGAGACCCACAGAGCGCTGTAAGTATACCTTTTTGTGTGGGTTATTATTTATTGACTATGGTTAGGGGTATGAGGCGTGGTAGCATAATAGGAGGTGGTATATTTATTACTTTAATTGCTGAATATCTCGGTGTGGATAGAAGTCGGGGGGATTATTAATGGCAGAACCAGAACCCCGCGATAGAATAGATTTGCGTGTTTATCATGGTGCTAAGGTCTTAAAGAAATGAAACAACGCGGCAGCACGTTATGATGGCAGGCATCCACAGGTTGAGAGAGATCAACAGCAAGGTCAACCGGGAGGGGGTAATCCAATGACGGAAATGCAAATTTTTATGTCTCGACACGAATATGAAATGGCTAGACAAAAAGCATTTCACGATTGGCAGTATCATCAAAGCCAAATCATAAGTCGTTGTACACACGTAGGTAGAAACTACATTCCTACCGTTATGCCCGAATTTGCTCCTTGGACTTTAGAGAGCCGACCACCATATCCTACATATGACCCGGCCCAAGCATTTTACAACATCTATGGATACGCTTGGGACCCATACTGGAACCATCCTCCTCATTCGTAATTTTCTTATTTTATATTTTTGTTTATTTTATTGTAATGTTACTAATTCTAAATTTTCTTATTTCTTATTTTATTATTATAATAGCTTTTATAATTTTCTAACTTTATTAGATTTTAATAATTTTTGAATGTGGTGTGAAAACCCAACTTCAAAAATATGTATATATGTGTCTGTAGTTTATCTCATGTACAAAACAGGGTAAAACAGCGCATTTTCAAAGACTGGCATTAAGTTCAGCAAAAGCTATTAATTTTGACGACAAAACGAAAAACAAATGTGATGTACCAACAGGCGGAATGAACAAATGATGTGCACCATTCATCATTCAGCAAACAAACGCCAATATGTTTGGAAACTTTGATAAAATTTAATCATTTTTCTACGCTAATCACCCTCAATAATTTAAATTGTTACTGATTTCTTGCAAATGAGGGCATTGCAAGATCTTAAGTGTGGGAAGGGGTTAAATTCTTTCGGATTTTTAAAATTTTTAACTTAAACACTTGGTTACCATTAAAAATACTAGTAATGTAGTAGTTGTATTAGAATCTAGTGCTCTCTGATAACAAAGAACAGCCATAGTCTTATATACTGACTACCCACTTCTAGTAAAAATTTTCAAAATTTTTAATTAAATGAACTCAAAATCATGTTTATACATATTTATGAACGATAAAACTAGGTGTTAACACCGAAATTATTGTTACCTCGGAAAGGACATAAATTGAGAAACAAACCAAAATGTTAGAATTCATTTAAATTGGAATAGAGGACAATAAAAAGGCAAATAAAAGAAAATAAAAGCCAAGTGTGAGAAAATCTACCAAGTTATCTTAAACATATGTCACATATTTCTGTAACAAATAATTGAAGATACTTTTGCTTTGGACTAAACTAAACAGTTTTACCCGATTCACTGTAATATATTTGAAAGAAAAGATGGATCTACACGATGAATCAATTCCATCGTTAAAATGAAGTAAAGTCTTCCGAAAAAGAAATGCGCTTCTTGATTTAGGTCATGAAGTTGTCGTCCAGACCAGCTGTAGGTTGACGAAAAATCTAGAAAAGTCATCTCTAAAATCAGCAGAAAATCCACGGACCTCAGCATCAAACAGGGTCGCCAAGTGGTCAGACTTATCCTAGCCATGAGAGGATCTGTCTTGTAAAATGGGTAGGACGCCGTGCAAATTAGCTGGATAAGACTAATGAATCAGACCCCCAGAAAGGATAATCTCCTTAAAGATCAAAAATCAGCTTTTAAGACTGATATTACTCAATCCTAGAGATTGACCTTAAAGATTGAGAATTACAAACTCATGGAATTCGATGATATGTAAACTCGAGCTTGAACGAGAAAATATTTTGATCAAATTACAAACCGATTTGTTTTCTGAAAACCCATTTTCAATGCGTTCATTACCATTGAACGTAAAATTCTAGGAATTCACCTGGAATTCATTAGGTCACCTGAACCAAATCGGGTGTCAACCGTAAGAACGGTGGTTGCATAGCATGGTCAAAGACAGGACCTTGTGCCAGACCGAAAAATTAAAAGGGTGAGCTTTACTATTGCTCCTACAAAGGATAGTAATTGCATCTGATACGTTATAGACCATAATTAAAAGCATGTCAGGGGACATTGCCTTAACAGTTGCTTGTTTAACGCTTTCCTTTACAACCGTACGGTAGTTTACCGAAAGGTAATATACGGAGCAAGTATACTGGACGTGTTGCTTTCCCAATACACGGTTAGCAAGTGGGTGACACAAAACCGCAAGTTTTGAGCTAAAATTTTCAAATCTGAAACCCACCAAACCCACAAAAAGAATCTGCAAACACCGGTGAAGGGTTATTCCGGAAAACTTATCTAGGGTAAAAACTAGATTGAATTTTCAAAAAGATCAAATGTTTTCATAAAGATCCAATTTCCTTAAAGGATCTAAATTTTTATAGTCATGTGGGACTGTAAACCACATCGTTACTACCATTGTTTATACCGCCGTAATGAAATCACTGATGTACAAAGTGTGAAGAATAAAGAAGTGATTCTAGTATATTTCAAGACTATATTGCTTGAGGACAAGCAACACTCAAGTGTGGGAATATTTGATAATGCTAAAAACGAACATATATTTCATCGCATTATCCCTCAAGAAAGACAAGCTTTTAGTTGCAGTTGTCCTATTTACAAGGAATATTTGTTTAAATATTAAAAGGTGAAGACAAAAGACAGATTCGACGAATTGAAGACGCAAACGACCAAAAAGCTAAAAAGTACAAAGTACAAGCAAAGGGGTTCAAATTATTGATGAGAAACGTCTCAAAATTACAAGAGTACAAGACGCAAAACGCAAAGTACAAGATATTAAATTATACGAAAGGACGTTCGAAAATTCGGAACCGAGACATGAACCAGCTTTCAACGTACGACGCAACGGATCGGAAATTATAAATTAATTATGTATATAAATTTAATGTAATATATAATTAATTATATAAATTATATATTTATATTATATTTATAATAAAATCCGTCGGCAGACTAAGATCCAAACTTGTGTGAGCTGGATTTCACAGCTCCGCACTCACGGAGCTTATAAAGGCAAATTGCACCGCACTCGCGGAGCCCACAAAATCAGAAATCCACCTATAAAAGGCCATGCAATTCGACGGATTATTTACTACCTTTTTCATTTTCATCATACGTAAAATATATATATATATATATTATAATTTTAATTTTAATTTTAATTTTTAATCCTAATAATAAGGGTATGTTAGCGAATGTTGTAAGGGTGTAAGTCGAAATTCTGTCCGTGTAACGCTACGCTATTTTTAATCATTGTAAGTTATGTTTAACCTTTTTAATTTAATGTCTCGTAGCTAAGTTATTATTATGCTTATTTAATACCGAAGTAATCGTGATATTGGGCTAAATACTAAAATTGAGTAATTGGGCTTTGTACCATAATTGGGGTTTGGACAAAAGAACGACACTTGTGAAAATTAGACTATGGGCTATTAATGGGCTTTATATTTGTTTAACTAAATGATAGTTTGTTAATTTTAATATAAAGGTTTACAATTGGACGTACCTATAAATAACCACATACACTCGATCGGACACGATGGGCGGGATATTTATATGTACGAATAATCGTTCATTTAACCGGACACTGGAATGGATTAATAGTCTATGGAATTATTAAAACATAGGTGAAATTATGTACAAGGACACTTGGCGTAATTGTTAACAAAGTATTAAAACATTGGGTTACACGCAGTCGATATCCTGGTGTAATTATTAAACAAAGTATTAAGACCTTGTTACAGTTTAAGTCCCCAATTAGTTGGAATATTTGACTTCGGGTATAAGGATAATTTGACGAGGATACTCGCACTTTATATTTATGACTGATGGACTGTTATGGACAAAAACCAGATGGACATATTAAATAATCCAGGACAAAGAACAATTAACCCATGAGCATAAAACTAAAATCAACGTGTCAAACATCATGATTACGGAAGTTTAAATAAGCATAATTCCTTTATTTTCATATTTAATTGCACTTCTAATTATCACATTTTTATTTATTGTCATTGTATTTAATTGCACTTTTAAGTATCGTACTCTTTAATTATCGCAAGTTTATTTTATCGCACTTTTATTTATCGCAATTTCATTATCGTTATTTATTTTACGCTTTAAATTAAGTTTTTTATTTATTCAATATTTTACATTAGGTTTTAACTGCGACTAAAGTTTTAAAATCGACAAACCGGTCATTAAACGGTAAAAACCCCCCTTTATAGTAATAATATTACTTATCTATATATTTGTATTTTTATAAATTAAAACTAATATAGCGTTAAGCTTTGTTTAAAGATTTTCCTGTGGAACGAACCGGACTTACTAAAAATTACACTACTCTACGATTAGGTACACTGCCTATAAGTGTTGTAGCAAGGTTTAGGTATATCCATTCTATAAATAAATAAATATCTTGTGTAAAATTGTATCGTATTTAATAGTATTTCCTTGTAAAAATTAATACTATTTCCTAGTACACCTCGCATAACATCATAAATATTTAAGGAACCCAATACTCATCTTATTAGACTTGGCCTATACCACATCTCATTCGAATTTAGTTCCCGTTTTTACAGCTCACTTCGATGGAAAACAAAAAAAAAATCTAGAGCAACAATTATTTTATACCTTCTTTAACTCAAGTGGAGTTATCTTTATTGTATGTGTCGGCCATGAAGTCTTCACCCTTGCCCCACTTACATAATTGATCAATCACTAATATTCTATATCTATCTTGACAATTCGTTAAACTTGTAAACATATTATCTCTTTTTCCTTGTGTTAGTTTGAAAACGAAACTGCAGTAGGAAGGAAAGAAGGAAAAAAAACACGCCTACAGCAGCCCATTTACTCAGTCCGGTAACAATCCAGTCCAACGAATGTTTTCATGTCGATTTGGAGAATAGAAGGCAGAAAGAAAAAGAATTGTCGCAGTTTAAGTAGGGTTGTTTTGAGATGGTTTTGTCGTGATGAGAGAGAGGAGAAGAAAGGTGATGGGGTGGTGATGTAGTGGTTTGTTGGTGGTGATGGTTGTCGACTAGTTGAAGAGGAAAGAAGAAGGAGCGAGTGCTTGGCTTCCATTCTTGTTTTTCACAGATGCGCACACACACACACATATATATATATATATATATATATATATATATATATATATATACGATATATATATCCTATAAAAATTAGTTAGTGAAAGTAGATAGTGAAAGGCATGACTTATACGTACGATATATATATCCTATAAAAATTAGTTAGTAAAAGTAGATAGTGAAAGGCATGACTTTTAAGTGCATACTTCCATTCTTGTTTTTCAAAGATGCACACACACATATACATCGATATGTATATATGTAGGATATATATATCCTATAAAAATTAGTTAGTGAAAGTAGATAGTGAAAGGCATGACATATATGTAGGATATATATATCCTATAAAAATTAGTTAGTAAAAGTAGATAGTGAAAGGCATGACTTTTAAGTGCATATGTATCGTAAATATAATAGTTAGTTTGGGATTAAAATCAAATTAGTAAAGTTAAAAGTAATAATAATAATAATAAATAGTGAAATATATGTTAATTAATTGAAATCAAGAATAGTGATTGAACAATAATTCAGTTTTTAATTTAGATTTTACCTGCCAATATAAATAAATAAATAACTATATTTATAATTAATAAAATAAAACGTGCGAATTGTGGCTTTGTAAGGTATTGATTGAATTGATGTTGCAATTGTTTTAATAACAAAAAGGAGATTGAAGGTGATTCTTGATGGTATGGGTGACTACTTTTGCAAAAAGAAACAAATTATAAAAGATGTAAGTGGGGTGATGGTTTGTTAGTTGTTCCCTCATATAATGATTTGTATGTATATTATATACTAATACAAGTAAGCTAGTGGGTGAATTCAATCCAAAAACAACAATTCATTTACACTGTGTTAAATTGAAGAATAGTTAAGCAGTCGTTAGAATTGTAATTTAGTTACCGACAGTTTTCACGGACTATTATTTCGTACTCCGTTGTTAAATTAGTGATGATTGAAAGTCTTCGAAAAATTCTTAAATTTTTACAATAATTATATTTATTTATTTTTGTCATTATGGTATAAATTCGATCATTAATTTATTAAATAAAAATTACATCAACTGTCCCGCTCGAATCTGGGTAAAATATAAAAAGTGTAAAAATTTAATAACTAGATCCTAAATACATTTTTAGTAAGCCTAAAATTTATAGATATCATTTTCGGATCACCGTTTATTTTAAAATCATATGAGTTCGAATTAAACTTCTCTAAATAATAATCGAAACGTCCAACGAGTATTACAATTTAATTATATCGTATATTATTTTATATTTTCAGTTCTAACAATTAAATCATATATTATTATTTTAAGTTATTATATATATATATATATATATATATATATATATATATATATATATATATATATATGTATGTATACACATTTATTTACAAATAATGGTTCGCGAATCGTCGGAGATAGTTGAAGAGTGGTTGCATATATGAAACAGTTCAAAATTTTTGAGACTCAACCTATCAGACTTTGCTTATCGTGTCAAGGATATTAAATCGTATCGAAAATTTGATTTAAAATTGGTCAAAATTTTTCGGGTCGTCACAATTGAGGACGACATCTTTGATCAAAATTATTAATTTGCAACGAATCTCTTCCATATTTCCTTTTTTTTTTTTACTTTTTTTTTTATTATTTTCCTTTTTTTGATGGGTGGTTAAACTTAAAATGGAGTTTATAAAAATTGAGGTATGAAAAGAAGAAGAAGTAAAGAAGTGGTGGTGGACACGTATAACGTATTCCTCTTTTACACGTGTACTATTAATGCATTTTAATTTAATTATTTATTTAATTTTTACTTAACTTAATAATTGATAAATTAAATACAACTAATGATAATAACTAGTTGTTTACCGCGCTTCGCGCCGGGGGTTCGGTTTTCAATGTATTTTATTGCGTCTAGTTTAACGATAATGTCGTTGAAGCGCAACTCGAGTCGAACTAAAAGGTATAACCCGTCAGAGATTTAAATGTTATTTTAAATTAACAATATAGGTGCATCTCTGCGGTGGAGAAAAATATAAAGGAAACCAAAAAAGAAAAAATAAAAAAAAATTGTTACAACGGGTAGAGAAAAATATAAAGGAAACAATCGGTACTATTCATATTTTTTGCCTAGTAGATATTTGCTGCTGCTAATTATAAAGAAACCATCGGTACTATTCATATTTTTTGTCTAGTAGATATTTGATGCGGGTAAAGAAAAATATAAAGGAAACCAAAAAAGAAAAAAATGGGAAAAAAACTGTTACAAAAAAAAAAAAAAAAATTTGCTACAATACCGTGAATAGAACTGTTCACGTGAATAGTACTGTTTACGTGAATAGTGACCGGTGTACAACCATTGTTGCGCGGTGTACGAATGATTAAAGCGTGCGAATAGTACTATTAATATTAATAATTAATAATTAATAATTTGTGTCTATTAGTATATACGTGAATAGTACTGTTCACGTGAATAGTGACCGGTGTAGAACCATTGTTGCGCGATGTACGAATGATTAAAGCGTGCGAATAGTACTATTAATAATTTGTGTCTATTAGTATATACGATAATAAGTAATAATAATAACGAAAATAGTAATAATAGTAATAGTAACAATAATAATAATAATAATAATAATAATAATAATAATAATAATAATAATTTGAGGAAGTATGTCATGGTTGACAATGGTGTGTTATGGAAATGTTATGGGAGGAAGTGATGAGAAAGTGGAGAGAGTACTGATGTGGCGCTGAGGTGACAGTGAAGAAGTATGTCATCGTTGAAAGTGGTCTTATAGAAGTATATTATTAATTTAGAACGAATTAAAAAGAATTGACTATTAATATGGAAAAGCAGGGGCGGTATATTACGAGTATATGTTATATATTAGATATATGATTAAATAGAATTTATGTTTAAAGTGATTAAATAGGATTTTTATGTTTAAAGTGATCACATAATACTGTATTATTTTAAAAATGATTATATTATCTATATAATCAATCCGAAAATATAGGTTCGAGCCCGAATCTAGTGGTCAAGTTTAAAATAAATTTGTGATTAAGCAATAAGTGAATACACAAAAAAAAAAAAAATAGAGTTGAAACTTTAGTTTACACAATAACTAAAAAAAGGAGTTGAAACAAATATGTAAAACAAAAAAAAAGTAAAATAAAACTAAAACTATGGTGTTGAAAAATGTTTGAAACACACCAAAAAGGGGGAAAAAAGTGAATAGTAATTTGACCAAGATGATTGCGCTATGTATGCATGTAAATAAATCCGAAAATAATCAATCCGAAAATATAGGTTCGAGCCCGAATCTAGTGGTCAAGTTTAAAATAAATTTGTGAGTAAGCAATAAGTGAATACACAAAAAAAAATAGAGTTGAAACTTTAGTTTACACAGTAACTAAAAAAAGGAGTTGAAACAAATATGTAAAACAAAAAAAAGTAAAATAAAACTAAAACTATGGTGTTGAAAAATGTTTGAAACACACCAGGGGGAGTGAATAGTAATTTGACCAAGATGATTGCGCTATGTATATGCATGTAAATAGTATGTATATGTTAATGTTAATGTTAATCATTTGGAGAAAATGGCTCGGGTTCGGAGGTAGGCTTGAGCTAGGCTCGGATTGAACAATCAGACTCGGTTTTAATATTCACTCACAATCTACTATTTTTATCTCTTTTTTTTTTTTTTAAATCAAAATCTTACACTTTGCAGTTGCACTCTCCGGATATTTTTGTCCAATTCTAACCCTCGCTAATTTTCAGTTTTCCTGTTTCTAGTATTTACACTTTTAACCCTCTAAAAATTCTTTTTTCAATTTAGCCCTCACTAATTTTCAGTTTCCCTCTTCCATTTTTTTTTAAATTTAAATCTTCTCAATTTCCCACCTCATTTTACTATTTATTTTAAAGCTTCCAACTTTTTTAATTTATATTTCTTTCTTCAACATTTTCTTCAATTTTTTTTTTATAATTTTTATTATTTCTTTACCCACAAACAAAACAAATAACAAAACTCAATTTCACGTGTGTGGTGTATGGGGAAAAGAGATGTAGACAATTTTTTCTCTATCCTAAAATAAAGAGAAAACATCTTTTACCAACGTTATATCATATATACTATAACTATAATCAGTTACTATATAGTATGTAATCAAAAGAAAAAAATGAAGACTAATATACATGTTTTTACAATTCTAAGAGGTGTTTGATACGTTGAAACAAGTTATTGTCTTTTGAGTTATGTTAGACTCATTAATATTAAAATATTTTTATTGAAAATATATAGTTATGTAAAAAAAAAACTTATAATACGTGACTAAGCGTGTGACCTCATTCTTGTTTGCATTCTAAAAGAACTACTCAAATTACTATAGCTTTTGGATTAGATAGGTTTTTCACCTTTTATTATTTTTATATTTGTTTGTTTTGACCGATCACATGTGGATAGTCAAGGAATTTACAAATATGCCCTTTTTTACCGAAAAAATAAGCGACCTAGATTGCATTTCCTTTTTGTGACTCGCTTATGGTTTCTTGATGTGACATTTTTATTCATTCTCGTCATGCTCACGTGAATATTTTTTTGTGGATGAATAAACGAGAGTTCGATGATTCTTGTTGGTTGAGGTTACGTGATTATTTGGCCAATAGTCATAAGACTATATACCTTTTCAAAAAAATAATTGTTTTAATTGTCATGCAATCCACATTAAGGGAATCAATTGAGTGAGCACCGTTTTTTATCATTGTTTATTTGTTATTCTCTTATTTATGCTTATCAAAACCACTCTCTCATTATTGATAAATTCTCCCATTCTAGTTTGATTAATTATGATTCAATCCAATAAACACACATTACTCCATGTGGATTGACCGAACTTACTTTTAACTAACTACATATGACTGAAATTCGTTGACCATTTGTGTGTTAGTAGATTAAACGTTTTGTCCCATTTTTATAAGTATAATAAACGCACACCAATTTTTGGCGCCGCTGTCTGGGACGGTGTGCAATTAGGATTGTATCACTTTTGGTTATTCGATCCTTTCGTTGGGATTTATCCTACGAAAGTTACTTTTTTTGTTTACGGTTTTCTTGTTTGTGCTTGTGATCTAACAGTTAGGTGACAAGGTTTATGTCCCGTGTGCCTACGGGAAAACTGGTAGAACCTCATCCAGAACCGGAGAGAAAGTTTCATAAGGATACCAAGAAGACCAAAGCTCGAAAGAAAAATCAACAACCAAAAAGGGAAGCCTTGGTGGAATTAAAGAAAAGATTGAGACGGGATCAGAAACTAATGGTCCCACTATTGATTTGGACCTAATAGTTCACAAAGAAACAGTTGAAGAAGAAGAAGAGGAAATGGCAGAGGATCTGGATGATCAACTGATGCGGACCACGCGATAAACCGCACCTCCGACTTCTTTACCCGTTAATCGAAGGCCCGACAATACCGCCAAAAATTGGGAGGTTAAAAGCCAATTTATTCACATGTTGCGTGAGAAGTTTTTTGATGGGTGGACCTACAATAATACGATCTAACACATGGAACAATTTAAGGATTTGCGTCACTTGTACAAGAATCAAGGTGTAACTGTCAATGCTTTCAAATTGAGAACTTTCTCGTATTCCTTATCAGGTGATACCAATGCATGGTTGAAATCTTTGCAACCTCTGACTCCATCACTACGTTTGCTTAATTGGGGGATAAGTTTATTACGAGGTATTGTCCACCGGCTAAGGCCGAAAGGTTACGGATGGAAATTCCATTCTTTGCTCAGAAACATGATGAATCACTTTATGAGGGTTGAGAACAATTAAAGAGGATGTTGAGAAATTGCCCGCAACATGGGTTACAAAAAGGGCAAATTGTCCAAACAGTTTATCGAGGGGTCAATGAACACACACGAGGTATCCTTGATTCTTCGGCGGGTGGTGTATTTTTGTATAAGTCTCCAAACCAAGCTTATCAATTGTTGGAAGACATTTCCGTTCATACATTTGAATGGACACCTTCGAGGGACACCCTGGTAAGAAAGGCAATAACAAATGCGGCATCGGAAGATGATTGGTGAGACGATTGCTTCATTATCAAATCAATTTAAGAAGTTTGGAAAAGATATTAACGATCGACCCCGATGATTTAAGATGTGAATTTTCTAGCTAATGCTCAAAATCAAAGTGAAAGTTCAAATGCATACCAAGGAAGGAACATGGGTTACCAAGGTGACCAAGGTAATCAATGACATTTGCTTTTCAGCAAAATGGACCACCAAGTTTCAATAACCGAAACCAAAATCAAAATCAATACCAACCACCTCAACAACTATACCAACCACCTCAACCACACTATCAACAACCCGTAAACCAATACCAATACCAAAACCAAAACCAATACCAATACCATTCACGCGTTCAACCCCAAGTTCAGCTACAAGTCCAGAAGAAATATAGCTTTGGGGATTTGGTGCGAGGTTACATGGTTAAAATGGCAACAATATTGTGAACTCAACAAGCCTCGATCCAAAATTTAGAGCACGATATGGGTAAAATGGCAACAATGTTAGTAGAGAGACCACCAAGTACTCTTCCATAAAACACCCATGTGAACCCTAGAGCAAGTACAAGTTAAAGTGCGCAAAAGAACAAGTATAATACGGTAAATTTGATAAACTAATTTCCAATACATTTCGTTTTGACAGTTAATTACTATATTATAAATTTATAGTTTATTTATTATATGATCAAGAATATAATAGAAGTGGTGGGTTCGATCCATGCCTGACAACAACAACGGGGGATTTAAGGATCATTTGAGTTTAACTCTTCGGTCCGGTATACCGTGAATAACCCCTTGCGAAATGAGGATCTCGACAGGGGTGGTTAACCGTCGACCCACCATCGACGAGATAGCCAGTTATTGATGGGTTGGGGTTGGTATTTGGGGTTTATGCTCGTGAAACGTTACCTGTAACCGCAAATGAGGTGATGTGCTGTGAATCCGGTAGCGCGGGTCGATGTTGCTCTATAAAAGCAGCAGAGGATTCCGTCTGTCGTACCTTGATACTAAAAATAGTATAGGTGTGAATCTCAATGAATGATGATGCCCTGTCTTATGATCTGGATCCTTTATTTATAGCTACAATACTTTTTGCCTATTGGTGCCACATATCTCCCGTCGCCTTTTCCTGTCTGTACCGGTCTAGTAATTTGGAAGGGAGACCGGGGGACAATACCTGCTACTTTTATGTCGACTGTCTGTACTTTCTTCTGCTGCGGGGACCATGGTCTGCATGTGCCTTTGTCTTTTCTTTTACCTTGCGTCTCAGATGTATCCAACGCAATTTCACTTGCGCAAGACGTGTCCATCGCAAGTGTTTTGTTATGCAAAACATACGCGTGGTGCACGTGTGATGCGCTATGCATATCATTATTATACTTTGTAATTAATTTTAAAAATGGAAAAGTTAATTAATGAAATGTCCCGTTCTTATTGATTAAAAACGTTCCATATTAATTGATTTCGTTGCGAGGTTTTGACCTCTATATGAGACGTTTTTCAAAGACTGCATTCATTTTAAAACAAACCATAACCTTTATTTCATAAATAAAGGTTTAAAAAGCTTTACGTAGATTATCAAATAATGATAATCTAAAATATCCTGTTTACACACGACCATTACATAATGGTTTACAATACAAATATGTTACATCGAAATCAGTTTCTTGAATGCAGTTTTTACACAATATCATACAAACATGGACTCCAAATCTTGTCCTTATTTTAGTATGCAACAGCGGAAGCTCTTAGTATTCACCTGAGAATAAACATGCTTTAAACGTCAACAAAAATGTTGGTGAGTTATAGGTTTAACCTATATATATCAAATCGTAACAATAGACCACAAGATTTCATATTTCAATACACATCCCATACATAGAGATAAAAATCATTCATATGGTGAACACCTGGTAACCGACATTAACAAGATGCATATATAAGAATATCCCCATCATTCCGGGACACCCTTCGGATATGATATAAATTTCGAAGTACTAAAACATCCGGTACTTTGGATGGGGTTTGTTAGGCCCAATAGATCTATCTTTAGGATTCGCGTCAATTAGGGTGTCTGTTCCCTAATTCTTAGATTGCCAGACTTAATAAAAAGGGGCATATTCGATTTTGATAATTCAACCATAGAATGTAGTTTCACGTACTTGTGTCTATTTTGTAAATCATTTATAAAACCTGCATGTATTCTCATCCCAAAAATATTAGATTTTAAAAGTGGGACTATAGCTCACCTTCACAGATTTTTACTTCGTCGGAAAGTAAGACTTGGCCACTGGTTGATTCACGAACCTATATCAATATATACATATATATCAAAGTATGTTCAAAATATATTTACAACACTTTTAATATATTTTGATGTTTTAAGTTTATTAAGTCAGCTGTCCTCGTTAGTAACCTACAACTAGTTGTCCACAGTTAGATGTACAAAAATAAATCGATAAATATTATCTTGAATCAATCCACAACCCAGTGTATACGTATCTCAGTATTGATCACAACTCAAACTATATATATTTTGGAATCAACCTCAACCCTGTATAGCTAACTCCAACATTCACATATAGAGTGTCTATGGTTGTTCCGAAATATATATAGATGTGTCGACATGATAGGTCGAAACATTGTATACGTGTCTATGGTATCTCAAGATTACATAATATACAATACAAGTTGATTAAGTTATGGTTGGAACAGATTTGTTACCAATTTTCACGTAGCTAAAATGAGAAAAATTATCCAATCTTGTTTTACCCATAACTTCTTCATTTTAAATCCGTTTTGAGTGAATCAAATTGCTATGGTTTCATATTGAACTCTATTTTATGAATCTAAACAGAAAAAATATAGGTTTATAGTCAGAAAAATAAGTTACAAGTCGTTTTTATAAAGGTAGTCATTTCAGTCGAAAGAACGACGTCTAGATGACCATTTTAAAAAACATACTTCCACTTTGAGTTTAATCATAATTTTTGGATATAGTTTCATGTTCATAATAAAAATTATTTTCCCAGAATAACAACTTTTAAATCAAAGTTTATCATAGTTTTTAATTAACTAACCCAAAACAGCCCTCGGTGTTACTACGACGGCGTAAATCCGGTTTTACGGTGTTTTTCGTGGTTTCAGGTTTTAAATCATTAAGTTAGCATATCATATAGATATAGAACATGTGTTTAGTTGATTTTAAAAGTCAAGTTAGAAGGATTAACTTTTATTTGCGAACAAGTTTAGAATTAACTAAACTAGGTTCTAGTGATTACAAGTTTAAACCTTCGAATAAGATAGCTTTATATGTATGAATCGAATGATGTTATGAACATCATTACTACCTCAAGTTCCTTGGATAAACCTACTGGAAATGAGAAAAATAGATCTAGCTTCAAAGGATCCTTGGATGGCTTGAAAGTTCTTGAAGCAGAATCATGACACGAAAACAATTTCAAGTAAGATTTCCACTCGAAATAAGATTGTTATAGTTATAGAAATTGAATTAAAGTTTGAATATGATTATTACCTTGTATTAGAAAGATAACCTACTGTAATTAACAAAGGTTTCTTGATCTTGGATGATTACTTGGAATGGATTTAGAAAACTTGGAAGTAAACTTGCAATCTTGGAAGTATTCTTGATTTTATGAAACTAGAACTTTTGGAATTTATGAAGAACACTTAGAACTTGAAGATAGAACTTGAGAGAGATCAATTAGATGAAGAAAATTGAAGAATGAAAGTGTTTGTAGGTGTTTTTGGTCGTTGGTGTATGGATTAGATATAAAGGATATGTAATTTTGTTTTCATGTAAATAAGTCATGAATGATTACTCATATTGTTGTAATTTTATGAGATATTTCATGCTAGTTGCCAAATGATGGTTCCCACATGTGTTAGGTGACTCACATGGGCTTCTAAGAGCTGATCATTGGAGTGTATATACCAATAGTACATACATCTAAAAGCTGTGTATTGTACGAGTACGAATACGGGTGCATACGAGTAGAATTGTTGATGAAACTGAACGAGGATGTAATTGTAAGCATTTTTGTTAAGTAGAAGTATTTTGATAAGTGTCTTTAAGTCTTTCAAAAGTGTATGAATACATATTAAAACACTACATGTATATACATTTTAACTGAGTCGTTAAGTCATCGTTAGTCGTTACATGTAAATGTTGTTTTGAAACCTTTAGGTTAACGATCTTGTTGAATGTTGTTAACCATTGTTTATTATAACAAATGAGATGTTAAATTGTTATATTATCATGATATTATGATATATAATATATCTTAGTATGATATATATACAGTTAAATGTCGTTACAACGATAATCGTTACATATATGTCTCGTTTCGAAATCATTAAGTTAGTAGTCTTATTTTTACATATGTATTTCATTGTTAATACACTTAATAATATATTTACTTATCATTTAACATAATTAACCAAGTGTATCAATATCTTAATATGATTCATATGTACCTAGTAAGACGTTGTTATAACGATAATCGTTATATATATCGTTTTCGAGTTTCTTAAATTAATAGTCTCATTTTTGTGTATATAACTCATTGTTAAAATACCTAATGAGATACATACTTATAATAAAATCATGTTAACTATATATATAACCATATATATGTCATCGTATAGTTTTTACAAGTTTTAACGTTCGTGAATCACCGGTCAACTTGGGTGGTCAATTGTCTATATGAAACCTATTTCAATTAATCAAGTCTTAACAAGTTTGATTGCTTAACATGTTGGAAACACTTAATCATGTAAATAACAATTTCATTTAATATATATATAAACATGGAAAAGTTCGGGTCACTACAGTACCTACCCGTTAAATAAATTTCGTCCCGAAATTTTAAGCAGTTGGAGGTGTTGACGTATCTTCTGGAAATAAATGTGGGTATTTCTTCTTCATCTGATCTTCACGCTCCCAGGTGAACTCGAGTCCTCTACGAGCATTCCATCGAACCTTAACAATCGGTATCTTGTTTTGTTTAAGTCTCTTAACCTCACGATCCATTATTTCGACGGGTTCTTCAATGAATTGAAGTTTTTCATTGATTTGGATTTCGTCCAACGGAATAGTGAGATCTTCTTTAGCAAAAAATTTCTTCAAATTTGAGACGTGGAAAGTGTTATGTACAGCCGCGAGTTGTTGAGGTAGCTCCAGTTGGTAAGCTACTGGTCCGACACGATCTATAATCTTGAATGGTCCAATGTACCTTGGATTTAGTTTCCCCCGTTTACCAAATCGAACAACGCCTTTCCAAGGTGAAACCTTAAGCATGACCATTTCTCCAATTTCAAACTCTATATCTTTTCTTTTACTGTCCGCGTAGCTCTTTTGTCGACTCTGGGCGGTTTTCAATCTTTGTTGAATTTGGATGATTTTCTCGGTAGTTTCTTGTATTATCTCCGGACCCGTAATCTGTCTATCCCCCACTTCACTCCAACAAATCAGAGACCTGCACTTTCTACCATAAAGTTCTTCAAACGGCACCATCTCAATGCTTGAATGGTAGCTGTTGTTGTAGGAAAATTCTGCTAACGGTAGATGTCGATCCCAACTGTTTCCGAAATCAATAACACAAGCTCGTAGCATGTCTTCAAGTGTTTGTATCGTCCTTTCGCTCTGCCCATCAGTTTGTGGATGATAGGCAGTACTCTTGTCTAGATGAGTTCCCAATGCTTGCTGTAATGTCTGCCAGAATCTTGAAATAAATCTGGCATCCCTATCAGATATAATAGAGATTGGTATTCCATGTCTGGAGACGACTTCCTTCAAATACAGTCATGCTAACTTCTCCATCTTGTCATCTTCTCTTATTGGCAGGAAGTGTGCTGACTTGGTGAGACGATCAACTATTACCCAAATAGTATCATAACCACTTGCAGTCCTTGGCAATTTAGTAATGAAATCCATGGTAATGTTTTCCCATTTCCATTCCGGGATTTCAGGTTGTTGTAGTAGACCTGATGGTTTCTGATGTTCAGCTTTGACCTTAGAACACGTCAAACATTCTCCTACATATTTAGCAATATCGGCTTTCATACCTGGCCACCAAAAATGTTTCTTAAGATCCTTGTACATCTTCCCCGTTCCAGGATGTATTGAGTATCTGGTTTTATGAGCTTCTCTAAGTACCATTTCTCTCATATCTACAAATTTTGGTACCCAAATTCTTTCAGCCCTATACCGGGTTCCGTCTTCCCGAATATTAAGATGCTTCTCCGATCCTTTGGGTATTTCATCCTTTAAATTTCCCTCTTTTAAAACTCCTTGTCGCGCGTCCTTTATTTGAGTAGTAAGGTTATTGTGAATCATTATATTCATAGATTTTACTCGAATGGGTTCTCTGTCCTTCCTGCTCAAGGCGTCGGCTACCACATTTGCCTTCCCCGGGTGGTAACGAATCTCAAAGTTGTAATCATTCAACAATTCAATCCACCTACGCTGCCTCATATTCAGTTGTTTCTGATTAAATATGTGTTGAAGACTTTTGTGGTCGGTATATATAATACTTTTGACCCCATATAAGTAGTGCCTCCAAGTCTTTAATGCAAAAACAACCGCGCCTAATTCCAAATCATGCGTCGTATAATTTTGTTCGTGAATCTTCAATTGTCTAGACGCATAAGCAATCACCTTCGTTCGTTGCATTAATACACAACCGAGACCTTGCTTTGATGCGTCACAATAAATCACAAAATCATCATTCCCTTCAGGCAATGACAATATATGTGCCGTAGTTAGCTTTTTCTTCAATAACTGAAACGCTTTCTCTTGTTCATCCTTCCATTCAAATTTCTTTCCTTTATGCGTTAATGCAGTCAAGGGTTTTGCTATTCTGGAAAAGTCTTGGATGAACCTTCTGTAGTAACCAGCTAGTCCTAAAAACTGGTGTATGTGTTTCGGAGTTTTCGGGGTTTCCCAATTTTCAACAGTTTCTATCTTTGCCGGATCCACCTTAATACCTTCTTTGTTCACTATGTGACCGAGGAATTGAACTTCTTCCAACCAAAATGCACACTTTGAAAATTTAGCGTACAATTCTTCCTTCCTCAATACTTCTAACACCTTTCTCAAATGTTCACCGTGTTCTTGGTCATTCTTTGAGTAAATAAGTATGTCATCAATGAAAACAATGACAAACTTGTCCAGGTATGGTCCACACACTCGGTTCATAAGGTCCATGAACATAGCTGGTGCATTAGTTAAACCAAACGGCATGACCATAAACTCGTAATGACCGTAACGTGTTCTGAAAGCAGTCTTTGGAATATCATCTTCTTTCACCCGCATTTGATGATACCCGGAACGTAAGTCAATCTTTGAATAAACAGACGAGCCTTGTAGTTGATCAAATAAGTCGTCGATTCTCAGTAGTGGGTAGCGGTTCTTGATGGTAAGTTTGTTCAACTCTCGGTAGTCGATACACAACCTGAATGTACCATCTTTCTTCTTGACAAACAAAACAGGAGCTCCCCACGGTGATGTGCTTGGTCGAATGAAACCACGCTCTAAAAGTTCTTGTAATTGGCTTTGCAGTTCTTTCATCTCGCTGGGTGCGAGTCTGTAAGGAGCACGAGCTATTGGTGCAGCTCCTGTACAAGATCTATTTGAAATTCAACGGATCGATGTGGGGGTAATCCCGGTAATTCTTTCAGAAATACATCGGGAAATTCTTTTGCGACGGGAACATCATTGATGCTCTTTTCTTCAGTTTGTACTTTCTCAACGTGTGCTAGAACAGCATAGCAACCTTTTCTTATTAGTTTTTGTGCCTTCAAATTACTAATAAGATGTAGCTTCGTGTTGCCCTTTTCTCCGTACACCATTAAGGGTTTTAATTTTTCTCGTATAATGCGAATTGCATTTTTGTAACAAACGATCTCTACTTTCACTTCTTTCAACCAGTCCATACCGATTATCACATCAAAACTCCCTAACTCTACTGGTATCAAGTCAATCTTAAATATTTCGCTACCCAGTTTAATTTCTCGATTCCGGCATATATTATCTGCTGAAATTAATTTACCGTTTGCTAATTCGAGTAAAAATTTACTATCCAACAGCATCAATGGACAACTTAATTTAGCACAAAAATCTCTACTCATATAGCTTCTATCCGCACCAGAATCAAATAAAACGTAAGCAGATTTCTTGTCAATAAGGAACGTACCCGTAACAAGCTCCGGGTCTTCCTGTGCCTCTGCCGCATTAATATTGAAAACTCTTCCGCGGCCTTGTCCATTCGTGTTCTCCTGGTTCGGGCAATTTCTAATAATGTGGCCCAGTTTTCCACATTTATAACAAACTACATTGGCATAACTTGCTCCGACACTACTTGCTCCGCCATTACTCGTTCCGACACCATTTGTTCCTTTCGTTCTGTTAACCCCTGGTCCGTAAACATCACACTTCGCCGCGCTATGACCATTTCTTTTACACTTGTTGCAAAATTTGGTGCAAAACCCCGAGTGATACTTTTCACACCTTTTGCATAGCTGCTTCTGATTGTTGTTGTTGTTGTTGCGGTTGTTATTGTTGTTGGGATGATTGTTGTAGTTGTTGTTGTTGTTGTTGTTGTTGGGCCGTTTGTTGTAGTTGCGATTGATGTTGCGATTGTTGGGATAATTGTTGCGATTATTGTTGTAATTGCTGTTGTTGTTATATTGGTGATTCTTATCACCGTTTTCCTCCCACTTTCTTTTGACTTGCTTCACATTGGCCTCTTCAGCAGTCTGTTCTTTAATTCTTTCTTCAATCTGGTTCACTAGTTTGTGAGCCATTCTACATGCCTGTTGTATGGAGGCGGGCTCGTGTGAACTTATATCTTCTTGGATTCTTTCCGGTAATCCTTTCACAAACGCGTCGATCTTCTCTTCCTCATCTTCGAACGCTCCCGGACACAATAGGCATAATTCTATGAATCGTCTTTCGTACGTGGTAATATCAAATCCTTGGGTTCGTAACCCTCTAAGTTCTGTCTTGAGCTTATTGACCTCGGTTCTGGGACGGTACTTTTCGTTCATCAAGTGCTTGAATGCTGACCACGGTAGTGCGTACGCATCATCTTGTCCCACTTGCTCTAGATAGGTATTCCACCATGTTAACGCAGAACCTGTGAAGGTATGCGTAGCGTACTTCACTTTGTCCTCTTCAGTACACTTACTTATGGCAAACACCGATTCGACCTTCTCGGTCCACCGTTTCAATCCGATCGGTCCTTCGGTTCCATCAAATTCCAAAGGTTTGCAGGCAGTGAATTCTTTGTAGGTGCATCCTACACGATTTCCTTTACTGCTAGATCCAAGGTTATTATTGGTATGTAGCGCAGCCTGTACTGCGGCTATGTTTGAAGCTAGAAAAGTACGGAATTCCTCTTCATTCATATTCACGGTGTGTTGAGTAGTCGGTGCCATTTCCTTCAAAATAGTCAAATGGAACAAGTTAATCATACAGAATATTAAGAGTAGTTAATAGTATTTCGTAGCATAATATGAACTCATTTATAAAAGCTTTTTCTTCATATTAGCGTTTTATAAGTTTAAATTCTGGTAGTACCTACCCGTTAAGTTCATACTTAGTAGCTAATATACAATTCAACTACTACAATTCTATATGAAAAACTGATTATAATAATATTTCGCGTTCAAACTTTTATACAATATTTTACAAACTTACAATACCGCTTATTTTACATAAAGCATGAAATATAGCACACAATAACTTTGATACAAGATAGTTGTGAAGATAATTCTAGCTAGTACATAAGTCGTTCAGCAAGGGCAATAAAGACACGTAATTCATACTTCCAGAAACAAGTCATGCATTCTGGTTTTACTAGGACTACTTCTCATCCTTGGTCTTGTGGAACATAACCGTTATGGCCGTTGATAAGACAGCGTGTTGTAACGTCGTCAAAGGGACGAGGGTTACGTAATGACCAACAGTATCGTAATAACCTAAAAACCTCATTTCTTACCCCAATTACCGACTCCGTCACTTGTGGGAACGTTTTGTTTAATAGTTGTAGCCCGATGTTCTTTTTCTCACTTTGGTGAGAAGCGAACATTACTAACCCGTAAGCATAGCATGCTTGTTTATGTTGCATGTTAGCCGCTTTTTCTAAATCATGAAGTCCTATATTCGGATACATTTAGTCAAAATAATTTCTTAACCCGTTGCGTAAAATAGCATTTGGGTTCCCCGCAATATATGCGTCAAAGTAAACACATCGTAACTTATGGGTTTCCCAATGTGATATCCCCCATCTTTCAAACGAAAGTCTCTTATAAACCAAGACATTCTTGGAACGTTCTTCGAATGTCTTACAAACTGATTTCGTCGTAAATAGTTGTGCCGAAGAATTCTGACCGACTCTAGACAAGATTTCATCAATCATGTCTCCGGGTAGGTCTCTTAAAATATTGTGTTGTCTATCCATTTTGTGTTTTTATACTGTAAAATAGACAAGAGTTAGATTAAAAAAAAAAAAATACTTATTAATACAAGCAATTTTTACATATATCATAAAGCATAAGCACACTATATTACATATATTACACCACACAAATACAACTATCTTATTCCGACTCGCTCGTTTCTTCTTCTTCTGTTTTGGTTCGTTTTGCCAAGTTTCTAGGGATATATGATGTTCCCCTAATACGAGCTGTCGTTTTCCACAACGGTTTAGAAAAACCTGGTGGTTTAGAGGTTCCCGGGTCATTGTTACAACTTAAGGGCTTCGGGGGTTGACGATACATATAAAGTTCATCGGGGTTGGAATTAGATTTCTCTATTTTTATGCCCTTTCCCTTATTATTTTCTTTTGCCTTTTTAAATTCAGTTGGGGTAATTTCTATAACATCATCGGAATTCTCGTCGGAATCCGATTCATCGGAGAATTGGTAGGTAATCCTCCCAATATTTTGCTTCCTTGGCAGAAACACCATTGACCATAATTAACCTTGGTCGGTTGGTTGAGGATTTTCTCTTACTTAACCGTTTTATTATTTCCCCCACCGGTTCTATTTCCTCCTCCGGTTCCTCCTCTTCCGGTTCTGATTCTTCTTCCGGTTCCTCTTCGGGAACTTGTGAATCAGTCCAATATATATTCGACTCTTCGTTATTATTAGGTGAGTCAATGGGATTTGTGCTAGAGGTATAAATCTATCACACAATATCAAACATGTTAAGAGATTAATATATCACATAATATATACATGTTAATAATATATAGTTTCCAACAAAAATGTTAAGCAATCATTTTTAAAGAAAACACGGTCGAAGTCCAGACTCACTAATGCATCCTAACAAACTCGATAAGACACACTAATGCAAATTTTCTGGTTCTCTAAGACCAACGCTCGGATACCAACTGAAATGTCCCGTTCTTATTGATTAAAAACGTTCCATATTAATTGATTTCGTTGCGAGGTTTTGACCTCTATATGAGACATTTTTCAAAGACTGCATTCATTTTAAAACAAACCATAACCTTTATTTCATAAATAAAGGTTTAAAAAGCTTTACGTAGATTATCAAATAATGATAATCTAAAATATCCTGTTTACACACGACCATTACATAATGGTTTACAATACAAATATGTTACATCGAAATCAGTTTCTTGAATGCAGTTTTTACACAATATCATACAAACATGGACTCCAAATCTTGTCCTTATTTTAGTATGCAACAGCGAAAGCTCTTAGTATTCACCTGAGAATAAACATGCTTTAAACGTCAACAAAAATGTTGGTGAGTTATAGGTTTAACCTATATATATCAAATCGTAACAATAGACCACAAGATTTCATATTTCAATACACATCCCATACATAGAGATAAAAATCATTCATATGGTGAACACCTGGTAACCGACATTAACAAGATGCATATATAAGAATATCCCCATCATTCCGGGACACCCTTCGGATATGATATAAATTTTGAAGTACTAAAGCATCCGGTACTTTGGATGGGGTTTGTTAGGCCCAATAGATCTATCTTTAGGATTCGCGTCAATTAGGGTGTCTGTTCCCTAATTCTTAGATTACCAGACTTAATAAAAAGGGGCATATTCGATTTCGATAATTCAACTATAGAATGTAGTTTCACGTACTTGTGTCTATTTTGTAAATCATTTATAAAACCTGCATGTATTCTCATCCCAAAAATATTAGATTTTAAAAGTGGGACTATAACTCACCTTCACAGATTTTTACTTCGTCGGAAAGTAAGACTTGGCCACTGGTTGATTCACGAACCTATAACAATATATACATATATATCAAAGTATGTTCAAAATATATTTACAACACTTTTAATATATTTTGATGTTTTAAGTTTATTAAGTCAGCTGTCCTCGTTAGTAACCTACAACTAGTTGTCCACAGTTAGATGTACAGAAATAAATCGATAAATATTATCTTGATCAATCCACGACCCAGTGTATACGTATCTCAGTATTGATCACAACTCAAACTATATATATTTTGGAATCAACCTCAACCCTGTATAGCTAACTCCAACATTCACATATAGAGTGTCTATGGTTGTTCCGAAATATATATAGATGTGTCGACATGATAGGTCGAAACATTGTATACGTGTCTATGGTATCTCAAGATTACATAATATACAATACAAGTTGATTAAGTTATGGTTGGAACAGATTTGTTACCAATTTTCACGTAGCTAAAATGAGAAAAATTATCCAATCTTGTTTTACCCATAACTTCTTCATTTTAAATCCGTTTTGAGTGAATCAAATTGCTATGGTTTCATATTGAACTCTATTTTATGAATCTAAACAGAAAAAGTATAGGTTTATAGTCGGAAAAATAAGTTACAAGTCATTTTTGTAAAGGTAGTCATTTCAGTCGAAAGAACGACTTCTAGATGACCATTTTAGAAAACATACTTCCACTTTGAGTTTAAGCATAATTTTTGGATATAGTTTCATGTTCATAATAAAAATCATTTTCCCAGAATAACAACTTTTAAATCAAAGTTTATCATAGTTTTTAATTAACTAACCCAAAACAGCCCGCGGTGTTACTACGACGGCGTAAATCCGGTTTTACGGTGTTTTTCGTGTTTCCAGGTTTTAAATCATTAAGTTAGCATATCATATAGATATAGAACATGTGTTTAGTTGATTTTAAAAGTCAAGTTAGAAGGATTAACTTTTATTTGCGAACAAGTTTAGAATTAACTAAACTAGGTTCTAGTGATTACAAGTTTAAACCTTCGAATAAGATAGCTTTATATGTATGAATCGAATGATGTTATGAACATCATTACTACCTCAAGTTCCTTGGATAAACCTACTGGAAATGAGAAAAATAGATCTAGCTTCAAAGGATCCTTGGATGGCTTGAAAGTTCTTGAAGCAGAATCATGACACGAAAACAATTTCAAGTAAGATTTCCACTCGAAATAAGATTGTTATAGTTATAGAAATTGAATTAAAGTTTGAATATGATTATTACCTTGTATTAGAAAGATAACCTACTGTAAGTAACAAAGGTTTCTTGATCTTGGATGATTACTTGGAATAGATTTAGAAAACTTGGAAGTAAACTTGCAATCTTGGAAGTATTCTTGATTTTATGAAACTAGAACTTTTGGAATTTATGAAGAACACTTAGAACTTGAAGATAGAACTTGAGAGAGATCAATTAGATGAAGAAAATTGAAGAATGAAAGTGTTTGTAGGTGTTTTTGGTCGTTGGTGTATGGATTAGATATAAAGGATATGTAATTTTGTTTTCATGTAAATAGGTCATGAATGATTACTCATATTTTTGTAATTTTATGAGATATTTCATGCTAGTTGCCAAATGATGGTTCCCACATATGTTAGGTGACTCACATGGGCTGCTAAGAGCTGATCATTGGAGTGTATATACCAATAGTACATACATCTAAAAGCTGTGTATTGTACGAGTACGAATACGGGTGCATACGAGTAGAATTGTTGATGAAACTGAACGAGGATGTAATTGTAAGCATTTTTGTTAAGTAGGAGTATTTTGATAAGTGTCTTGAAGTCTTTCAAAAGTGTATGAATACATATTAAAACACTACATGTATATACATTTTAACTGAGTCGTTAAGTCATCGTTAGTCGTTACATGTAAATGTTGTTTTGAAACCTTTAGGTTAACGATCTTGTTGAATGTTGTTAACCCATTGTTTATTATAACAAATGAGATGTTAAATTGTTATATTATCATGATATTATGATATATAATATATCTTAGTATGATATATATACAGTTAAATGTCGTTACAACGATAATCGTTACATATATGTCTCGTTTCGAAATCATTAAGTTAGTAGTCTTATTTGTACTATGTATTTCATTGTTAATACACTTAATAATATATTTACTTATCATTTAACATAATTAACCAAGTGTATCAATATCTTAATATGATTCATATGTACCTAGTAAGACGTTGTTATAACGATAATCGTTATATATATCGTTTTCGAGTTTCTTAAATTAATAGTCTTATTTTTATGTATATAACTCATTGTTAAAATACCTAATGAGATACATACTTATAATAAAATCATGTTAACTATATATATAACCATATATATGTCATCGTATAGTTTTTACAAGTTTTAACGTTCGTGAATCACCGGTCAACTTGGGTGGTCAATTGTCTATATGAAACCTATTTCAATTAATCAAGTCTTAACAAGTTTGATTGCTTAACATGTTGGAAACACTTAATCATGTAAATAAAAATTTCATTTAATATATATATAAACATGGAAAAGTTCGGGTCACTACAATTAAGAAGTAAAAGATTAGGACTAGACTAGTGAAATGACCCGTGGAACCACGAGTTTGTTTAAACGAAACAGTTTAATGATATGTTTTAGGTATTAACTGAACGTAAATGCTAAAGTCATTTTGTTTAATGACCTGTGGAACTACAGAGTCCGACTAAGAAACTCGTCAGCTGAATATTTCATTAAACACCTAAAATGCATATTATACGATCCACATCAAATAATAAGAGATAATATTGGTTGTCATTTTATTTTAAAAGTGTAATTAAAATATAAATTTAGAATTAGTTTCTTTCTGCCTAACTTTTATACCTTCTCGTACTCAATTCAAAATAATTAATTAAAATAATTAATTAAAATTATTTAATTTTAATAATTGAAATATTAAAATAATTATTAATAAGATTTAATAATAATAATCTATATAGTCATATAAAACTCTAAAATGATGATGTCATAATTAAGTTAATTACTTTTCATAATAATGATGTCATAATTATATATTAATTTTAATTAAAACAATAATAAAAAAAATATAAAAGAAAATACTAATCTCTCCTAAATTGTAATTTTAATTTTCTAAAAAAATTTAAAAGACATTTATTACTAATAATAATAATAATAATTATTATTATTAAAAATATAAATACTCAACTTTGAACGAAATTTATTATTATTATTTACTTTTAATATAATAATCATAATTATAATTATTACATTATTAATATTCAAATATGGATTCTTTTTATGAAATTAATTACGTTACATATGTATGCGAAAATAAATGTCTCTATATATTTATAAAGACAACAAGTTTCTTAGTCAAACGAGTCATTAAAATAAATGACTTCAGCATTTACATTCACGTAATACCTAAAACATGTCATTAAATTGTTTCATTTAAACAAACCCGTAATTTCACGGGTCATTTTACTAGTTAATTAATAAAATTTAATTTTAATTCGAAATTATTTAGATTAATGACATAATCCACCATGTTTAAATATTTTTTTAATAAAAGAATTAATATAATAATGATATTTTTATTATAGAATTTTAATTTAATAGAAACCGTATATAGATTGGACTCGACAAATTACACGAAATATACCGAGTAAAAAAATCATAACCTTTTCATATTTCGTACGCTAACAGCTAGCCCTAATTCCCCAATTCCTCCAACCCCTAAAATGGTGAACCGCAGTCGCTTCGTTTGGTACTAGTGAGTTGTAAACAGTAAGCTCCTTCTTCATCTTCTATTTTTCCGGATTAAAATATCAAACTTTATAAACTATGATATCGTTAGGTTTTACAGCATTTTTATTCACATAAAAATATGTAATCATCTACCATTAGAGTTACAATTTAGATAATGTACTTCGGTAAAAGTGAGTCTACGCTCTTTAATGCTGTTTGTCATGAACCTTATAAATTTTAGGTCGACATTATTGGTTACCTTTTAGATATGAGGAAACAAGCTGTGAACGAATGAATAACTCACTTTTATAAAGAATAGAAATATGAAATTGACTAACCTTTGATCTTTTATTGTGTGATTAATGTTTCATTTTGTATAAAATGATTTTGCTTTATACATTTAGGATATATGCAGTTGTAAATATGCTACTAGAATTTAGTAGTGGATTTTTATTTTTTAGGGCTAACAGTGATTGGTGCATATAATTTCAAGTTAAAACATATAGAATAGGAAGTTCATTTGAGACCCTTGGATCAATAATTGGATCAATAGTAACTTGTAATTTGTGATTACTTATTAAGGAATGTGTGATTGTATAAGTGAAACTTACAAAAATGATTGCACACACTTACAGCCTTCTATAACATCAATTTGTTAACCAAGGGTCCATTTTGGTTAGTTTAATGAGTCTCAAGTTTGGAAGGGTATAAAAATGAACTCACCATATGTATAAATGTACACTAAATACTTATTAGGGGTGCAAGTACCACTTAGGAAAGTTGTATGCACGATGTGTATGAGTCTGCTCTTAAATAACTGCGAGTGAGAAGTTCATAGCAAAACTTTGTTTTTCTATTTTTCTTATATATCTTTATCCTGCTACGGTATTTGATAAGATTAAGTATACTATTTCGTTTTTTTTTCAGTTCACCGATGTACATGATCAGGCACCTTGGATTGAAGCGTACACAACAAAGTTAGAGTAAATTTGAACTTTTTGAAAGAATATTGAAGGGTTTAATGGACTAAAGAGGTTACATTTGTAAAATTCGTGATTGAGAGAACAAGTATGATGGCAGAAGAAGATAGAATAAGCAATTTGCCAGATGAAATTATACATCACATTCTCTCTTTTCTTGACTTGAAGTATGCTATGCAAACTAGTGCATTGTCCAAAAAATGGAAGCTTGTTTGGACTTTATTACCCCAACTTAACTTAGATAGTAACAAGTTTTCCAATGCGTGTCATTTTAATAAATTTGTGAACCATGCTCTATTACATCGCAACAATCTTAGTGAAGTTTCTGTATTGGAGCTAAGATGCATGGGAGCAGCAGCTAAGCAAACTACTGTTAGAGATATTGTGGAGTATGCTGGCTTTCATAATGTTAGGCGACTGACTTTAGTATTGTCCGGTACAAAACATCAGCAATGTCCATGGTTTCTTTTCCGTTGTCGGGCTCTCAAGGAACTCACCTTTGCAATCGAGGATCGTACTCCTAGATGCTACATATCAGAATCAGGTTGGGACTTTCCAGTTTTGGAGAAGTTGAATTTGAGCAATTTTGAATTAGATGGTGGTAAAAATAAGCGCATCAACCTTTTTTCGAAGTGTGTGAACCTAAAGGACCTCACCTTACATGGGATGAACATGAATGGATTGGAGGAATTAAATCTTTGTGTCCCACAACTTTCTAATCTTTCAGTCACTTTTTGTGAACTTTACCCAAAGGTTTTCAACGTGGTTGCTCCTCAGCTTCAGAATCTGACCGCATCTGTTGACTTTATTGATTTACTTCATTGTCAAGAGGGCTTCGGTTCTCTTGACAAAGTGAATCTCTCATGGCCTGAAAGTTATTATGTATCGGAAAAGAAGACATGTCTATCCCAACTACTCGGTGTATTCCAGAAACTGTACACTGCCAAATTTCTTATCCTTGATGCGTGCATCATTATGGTATAAAGTTATCTCATAAGTAAAGTTCATATACATTTTATTAAGAGCATCTTCAATGTAAAAGATTTCTAAATGTTATTTACTATGCCATTTATTTAGTTTTTATAACAAAAAAGTTTCAAAAAAAGCTCTAAATCCAGTGACATAAAGCTTTTCTTCATAAAAAATTATACTCACAAACCTATAAAAAAAGCTTTACTCTAAAAACTTAGACATCTAAAGCTTTTTATATAAAAAGAGCTTAACTGGAGATGCTCTAAATTAATTTATGTTTACATAAATGTATGCATCAGATGTTTACACCTTCGGTTAAGACGTACAATGACATGGCTGGTTGAATGCATCAATAATTGGCATTTTCTATTAGATCGTCGACGTTGGTCTGTATCACCTGTAACCTTTTAAGATTTTTTTTGGATCTAAATTTCTCCGGTAAAAAGAAATTAAATGTCACATGGGGTTATTAATTTAGTTGCACCAAGTTTTTCCACCATTTTGGTGTCTTGTTTGGAGAAGGTCTACACCAAATTTTACACCATTTTCGTCTTTTGGTACATACAATGGAGATGCCTTCAGAGTTTAGTAGTTTAGTTATGTTTTGAATATAACTGTTTTTTAAAGAATGAAATACAATATAAATGCCTTTAGAGTTTAGTGTATACGATATAAATATTGCTCCAAATTTTGGTCTTTTGGTGCAAGTCGCCAAGCATAACCTGTCTACATCGTTTTGCATTTTATCCTTTTGTGCATGTATGAACATAGTGCTGAAAGTTTCTTTTTTTTTTTCTTTTTTTTTTGTATTTAATATGTACCAAGGTTCTTTCATTATGCATGGATCAATTGTTGCTTGAACCTTGTCCTTTCAATAACTTAAAGTGTTTGAAGATGAATACGATGCTGGAGACAAGAAATGGCCGTAGAGCAATAACACGGGAAAATGTAGTTGTACCTGTTCAACTGAAAAACTACTTTCTTGACAAGTCTCCAACTGCCACTTTCATTACATATTATCCTCAGGTTGAGAGAACAAGTATGGTGGCAGAGGAAGATAGAATAAGCAACTTGCCAGATGATATAATTCAGCACATTCTCTCTTTTCTTGACTTGAAGTATGCTATGCAAACTAGTTCATTGTCCAAAAAATGGAAGCTTGTTTGGACTTTATTACCCCAACTTAACTTAGATAGTTACGAGTTTCCCGATATGCACAGTTTTAATAAATTTGCAAAGCATGCTTTGTTACATCGCAACCATCATAGAGAAGTTTCTGTATTGGAGCTAAGATGTCGGGGAGTAGCTAATCAATCAACTAGCAGAAGTATTGTGAACTATGCTGGCTTGCATAACGTTACGCGACTGACTTTGGTTTGGTCCGGTACAAAACATGTTGAATTCCCACAATTTCTTTTCAATTGTCGGGCTCTTGTGGATCTCACCCTTGAACTCGAGTGCTATCGTACCGCGAGTCTTGCAAGATGCAACATATCAGAATCAGGTTGGGACTTTCCAGCTTTGGAAAAGTTAAATTTGAGATATTTCGACTTAGATGGTGGTAAAAATAAACACATCAACCTTTTTTCCAAGTGTGTGAACCTAAAGGACCTCACCTTATGCCGTATCAACATGAACGGCTTGGATGAATTAAATCTTTGCGCCCCACAACTTTCTAATCTTTCAGTCACATTTGGATACTCTGGTCCAAAGGTTCTTAACGTGGTTGCTCCTCAACTTCAGAATCTAACTGCATCTGTTGATTCTGTTCATGTACTTCATTGCCGTGATCTTTTACAGAAGTCTACACGGGGTTTTGATTCTCTGGAAAAAGTCAATCTCTCATGGCCCGAGGTTAATTTTTATTTTCCGAAGGAGACACGTCTTTCCCAATTAGTCGGTGTATTCAAAAAACTCTACAGTGCCAAATCTCTTATCCTAGATCCGTACATCCTTAAGGTATAAAGATACGTCATAAGTAATTTTTTATACATGTTACTAAGAGCATCTCCAACGTAAAAAGGTTTTTTTTACAATGCCATTTAGTTTTTTTATCAGTAAAGCTTTTCAAAAAAGCTTTAAATCCAATGTCAAAAAGCTTTTCTTCGTACGAATCACAAACCTATGAAAAAACATTACTCAAAAAGCTTTCTAAACCTTTTCTTTTATAGAAAAGAGCTTTCACTGGAGATTCTTAAATTAATTTCTGATTACATAAATGTATGCATCAAATGCTTACACCGTCGGTTAAGACGTACAATGATGCAGGTGGTTGGATGCATTATTGTTTGTTTGATGTTAGGGTTTGTTTCATTTAATTGGTCAATTGGCAGTTTCAATTAGATCGTTGACATTGGTCTGTATCACTTGTAACCTTTTTAGATCTTTTGGATTTATTTATATCTAATTTCTCTTTTTTCGCCTAAGAAAATTAAATTTTCACACCCATTTCATTTCATGTAAAAAGAGAATCTTTATCACACGAAACATGTTTTCACCCCGATGTATCACAGATGTCTATAACAACTATTTTACATTAGAGTTACATACTAGCTTCGTTTTAATTTAGTTATAAATAAGATTTACGTTAGTTGTTAATAATCAGTTTCATTATTTGTTAACAAAGGTACAATTAACATTTATAAAAAAAAAATAGAAAAAAAGTTAAACCCATATTCTATATTGTAGAATATGTAAGGGTATTTGTTAGTTCCTTTCACTTATCTGTTTTTCATGAATTGGTTTCTAATTTTATGTTAGGTATATACAACACAAGTGAATTGCAAAGTTTAGTGTGATGTAACATGGGGTTTTTTAAGGATTGCTACACCAATATATATATATATATATATATATATATATATATATATATATATATATATATATATATATATATATATATATATATATATATATATTACCATTTTTGTGTCTTGGATTGGAGAAACTCTACACCAAATATTACACCATTTTGGTGTTTCGGTGCATACAATGAAGATGCCTTTAGAGTTTAATAGTTTAATTACGTTGGGAATAAAGATGAGGACAACAATTTTACTTTAAACTGATCTATTACACGATAAAAATATTGTTTTTTAGGATGAAATTCTTGCAAGCTCACTTAGAGGCCTACTTAGATCTCCTCAACCAAGAGAATTATCTAATAGATTAGGCTGCTCCTTGAATGAAATAAAAATGTTTTGTTGTAGTAGTTATATTGCATTTTATCTTTTTGTGCATGTATGAACACAGTGCTGAAAGTTTCTTTTTCTTTGTATATAATATTTACCAAGGCTCTTTCATCATGTGTGGATCAATTGTTGGTTGAACCTTGTCCATTCAATAACTTGAAGTGTTTGAAGATGAATACGTTTCTGGAGATAAGATATGAGTACAGCCTAACAAAACGGGAACATGTAGTTGTACCTGTTGAAGTGAAAAACTACTTTCTTGACAAGTCTCCAGCTGCCACTTTCATTATAGATTATCCTCAGGTGAATACAACTTCTCAGTTTAATTCTCATGAAAAATTAAACATTGAAAAACCCCTTGAACTATATAATGATGTATCCTCGTGAATACAATTGTTCAGCTCCCACTAGTTGGAGTCTATTTTGTTTTTTATGTATAGCAATCTATTTTGTTTGCAGAACATACATGATGACGCAATGTTGGAAGCAGAAACAAAAGTACCGGATACTATAAGTGAGAATATGTTGCAGGCAAAAATACAGACGCAAGATCAAGTTACTACAATACAGAATGAGATGTTTGATTCTGAAATAGAAATAGAAATGCGAGATAAAGTAATTACAAATTGATTACTTTTAATCTCCTTTTTTTTTTTTTTTTTTTTTTTTTTTTTTTTTTTTACTTTTTTACGCATCTGTTAGTGGGAACAATTCTATTACTTGTCACATTTAGCAGCTGTGTGAAGTTGATTTGCTTACTCACTTTTAGTAAGAATAAACTATCTATATGTACTTATAATTTCTTATAGTAAGTTTAAACAATCTATATGCACTTATTAATGTAACATTATTTTTTTGTAATAGAATTTTATTCCCATTGTAGGTGCCTCAGAAGAGGTGCAGCCAGCAGGTACATGATGATGATGATGATGATGATGATGCAGGGGCTAAAAAGATGGCCAAGTTGGATTTAGAAAAACAACAACAACCAGCTGCTGATACTATAATAATAACCCAAGACAAGGAAATGTTGGATGCAAATATACAGATGCAAGATGAAGCTATTACTAATCAAGAGGCTATGTTCGAGGCGAATATACAGATAGATGAAGCTATTGCAAAGCAAAAGGCAATGTTTGAGGCTAAAATGCAGATCCAAGATGAAGCTATTGCAAGGCAAAAGGCAATGTTCGAGGTGAAAATACAGATGCAAGATGAAGTTAATACTAAGCAAGAGTCGAATATAAAGATGCTAGAGCAAGCTATTACAAAGCAAAAGGCAATGTTTGAGGCTCGTATACAGATGCTAGATCAAGTTATCATAAAGCAGAATGCTAAAATACAGATGCAAGATGAAGTTATTACCGGGCAGAAGGCGATGTATGAGGATGAAAGAAAGGTGCAAGATCAAGTTATCACAAAGCAGAAAGTGATGTTTGAGGCTAAAATAGAGATGCTAGATCAAGTGTCCACCAATCAGAAGGCCAAAATACAGTTGCAAGATAATGTGATTGCAGAGCAGAAGGCAAAGATACAAATGCTAGAGGTAGCAAATTTGGATCAAGAGAAATTGATTTCATATGTCGTTAAGTCCAAAATAGCAGAACTGAAAGTCCAAGTTGAGAGTGGGAATCCAGATTATGAATTGATTCGCTCAATTGGGTCTGAGATCAAATCAGTTATGGAATTGATACCCGAGAGCTTAAGGGCAGTCATGGAAGCACAGTATTCTTTTGAGTATGTACAGTGGAAGAGTTTATTCCTTACCAAAATTGATGCTAGCCAATGGGCAAAGATTGAAACCGAGCTGGGGTTTATTAATGGGTTATGAGATTTACCTTTTCTATTAGCATTTCGTTAGACTAAATTATGCTTATTTTATGTTTGTGAAACTCAAAGTAGTGTTGGTTGGCCCAATGAAAGCTTATTTGACATTTCCCTTATATATCAATGTTTTTTTTCCCTTTCCTTCTAGCCTGAAAGGTCTTTTCCCCCACAACAATTTAAAGACGGAACTGCATGCCTAAAATGGGCACAAATTATTTACTTTTTCTTTGACAATGAAACTTAGGTTCACTTCGGTTTGGTTGATAGAATCCCATGGGATTCTAACGAAATTGGAATTGAATTTCATTGTACGGTGTGTTTGGTTCACAAAATTCAAAGGTATTAGATTCCGTTGGAATCTTAACACTTCACCATTTGAAGAAATTGGCATTCCTTTAAAAGTGATGGAATTTAATTTCATTTGTATCTTCAACATTTAAAAATGAATTTTACGTTCCACTGGTCGTGTTACGTTTAAATGATGGAATTTTACGATTACGTTCGCCTCACGTTTAGAGCAACATTTTGTATGTATATAGTAAATGTCTTCAACTAGGACAGAGCATTTAGCAACATAACAAAAGGCTCACATATGAACACAACATTAACTATCATGCCTCCATAAAACAAAATCTGAATTGGATTCTTATGAAAACAATTCTTAATAAACAAATATATACATACACATATTGATATAGGCAAACGAATACACAGCGAGAGCTAATATCAGTAACAAAAATTAAGTTGTGATGTGGTCTAGCTGTTGGTGGCCTGCCTCCTCTAGGAGAGATCAGGAGTTCGACCCCCATTGGTTACGTATAAAAAATACAATTTCATATCTGTCATGAAGTATCCACCCATGACACATTTCCCATATTGTTTGGGGGTTAAAGGGGAGGGTGGTTTTACCTGGCCGTGCCCTTGGATCGGTTTCAAGGTTTCCTCCCGGGCAGCGATAGGGGCGGGGTTATTATCGCTGTATCGACATAGTCGAAACGAGAGATGATCGCAACGGGTGGTTTAGTCTCCCTCGAGTGATCCCAATCGCTGTTAAAAAAAAAAAATATATCAGTAACAAAATCAACTTAAGCTCATAAGACAACACAAAACTTAATTTAAGGTCTTAATCACTATTTTGCACCATGTAGTTTTTCCAATTTTTAAAAAAACTAGAAATTTACATTGAACATGATAATAATCAAGTTATATTATGAAATTATGGATGCGAGCTTTTTATGAAAAACTCGTATCTAATTAAATGTGTCGTTTAGTTAAAAGAGTTTAGAACTTTTAGACGGAGGATATAAAACTAAAACAAATACAACTAGCGTTTGAGAAAAAGCTCATTTTTAGAAAGCAAAATTTCCTAAAACCTATAGAGGAAATGATATGATTTGGGTGATAGTTGACGGGTTGTCTATGAGTGCGTTTTATTACAATAACTCAAATGATTTATCTAAGTGAATTGATTCAGATGTATCTAATTGATATCTAGTTGTCCATTGTGTGTGATAAAGATTTGTCTTTTGTTGACTCTTCGAAGGATTTATGATAAAATTTAGAAACTCTAGTGAATTTGTGTTTGGCGGTTCTTCTTTAAGCTATTGACCTTACTAGAGTACTAGACGAATCGACTACACTGTCGGGCTGAAAGGTCTCACGACTTTGATTAAACCGATTTTAACGATTTTAGTGAACATAACTTAGTTGGGTTTAAACTTGATTTTGAAAGCAATGACTATGATGAGAGTTAAAAAAAAACTTAATTGTTTAAGAACGTCCAGATTTCGAGAACATAATCTTCTTAATGGTGGTAGATTTGTAACACCCTAATTATTAGCCTACGTGAAATAAGTAACTTTATATGATATTTAGTATCTAATTTACATGTTATATACAAATTATGGTTAATTGATAGAAATTAATTAGAAAAATGAAATGATAAATTATGTGTGAATAATTTATTAAATGGTGAAATGAATTCGTTTTGTAACGATGGTCACGTAAAATGTATGTTTGATCGAATTGGGCTTTGTTAGGAGTGTCTAATGAAAGATATGATGTTTTAGATAACAGTTAAAATATATATCATGATTAATATAACTAATGATTTTTAATATATAATAAGTATGCATATGCCTGCCTATATGTGGTATATGTATATGTATAAATAAACTATATTGAAGTTAAATAACTAAAAGCACTAAAAACTACAAAGGTTGAATTCAAAATTTAATTAAATAAATATGCATGTCGGAGATATGGATTAACTAGCAAGTTCCACATAGATATATAAACAACTAAATGAAATACGTTTGAATTTATCTCAAAAGATGAGTAAGAATGACTAAGGTGCTTGTTATTACTTCCATGATGAGTTTTAACAAGAATGAAGCCACGTAAAACTAATTGACGACACGTACATACCAACTTGCATAGAACACTCGAGTGTTTTAGTAGTGAATATACTGCTTATTCGCTTACTTCCGGCTAATATATATATATATATATATATATATATATATATATATATATATATATATATATATATATATGGATTCATTCGTCTACTCATTGTTAGGAAATATGGATTGCTCAATAGGATAATGTCACCGGACTCAAACTAGAATCGTGAAATACTTTCTCAATAAAGTATTTTGCCCCTATTGATCTTGGGTTGCACGAAATCAATATTGAAATAAGACTAGTTCAACAATCTTTTCTAGACCAAGAAAAGTTGTTCTTGCAAAAGTATAATGCAGAGAATGTTTGTTAGTATGCTATAGTGTAAGAGAAGGAAAAATCTGGAACTTTTCTTCAAATGAAGAAGCATTCTATTTATAGTTGACAAAAAGGTGTGAATGAAGAGTCACAACTTTTCATATGTAACCATAATGAAATGATACATCTCTTGGGAAACAACACCACTTATTTGGTAAAAAAGGCACCAGGGATTGATAAGCAACGTTTTGGACCAACATGCCTTTTGGGTAAAAAAAAAAGGCACCAGTTCTGTTTCCACGCTTTAAGCCGCGTCGTGGCTAGAAGTGTAACGACCCGACTTTTTCGACTTTTAATTATATTTATTACTTTCACGAAACTGCGTATTTTTGCGTACTAATTTAGATTTAAGAAAGGTTTCCAGAAAGTAAGAGTTTGAATGGAAATTAAGCACAAATAAAAGGGAGAAGAGGAAGGGTTAAAACCTTAAGGGAAAGAGAAGGTTGGCTGTCAAATCAAGCTGCAGGGTACCTGATAGTGCTATAAATGAAAATATATTTAGTATCAATATCCTTCCAATATGTAAAGCTTTTAGTTACTATTGTTCTATTTTTATGTAATAATCGTGTAAATAAATAAGTGCGAAGACAAAAGAAGAAAACGACGATTTGAAGACGCAAATGACCAAAAAGCTCAAATGTACAAGATACAATCAAAGTGGTTCAATTTATTGATGAGAAACGTGTAAAAATGACAAGAGTACAAGCCGCGAAACGCAAAGTACAAGATATCTAAGCGTACGAAAGGACGTTCGAAAATTCGAAACCGAGACATGAACCAACTATCAACGTGCGACTCAACGGAGCTAAAATTACAAATTAACTATTCACATAAATATAATATAATATATAATTAATTATGTAAATTATATATATATTATATTTATATATTAAATGAATAAACGTCGGCAAGCTAGGATCCAATTTCTGCGTGAGCTGGAATTCGAAGCTCCGCACTCGCGGAGCTGTAAGCCACAAAACCTCCGCACTTGCGGAGCACACCAGGACCCAAATCCCACTATAAAAGGCGATGCAATTCGACGAAATATTTACACCATATCCATCTTTCTCTCCTCAATGATATATATATATATATATATATATATATATATATATATATATATATATATATATATATATATATATATATATATATATATATATATATATATATATATAGTTTAGTTTTATATTAGTTAGTTTGGGTTATGTAACGTTTATTTTACGGGTTTTAAATTCGGAATTATGTCCGTGTAACACTACGCGATTAATAACCACTGTAAGCTATGTTCTTCCCTTTTAAATTAATGTCTCATATTTAAGTTATTATTATGCTTAATTGAGCCGAAGTAATCGTGATGTTGGGCTAAATATTGATAATGGTAAAAACGAACATATATTTCATAGCATTATTCCTCAAGAAAGACAAGCTTTTAGTTGCAATTGTTCTATTTACAAGTGATATTCGTTTAAATAATAAAAGGTGAAGACAAAAGACAGATTCGACGAATTGAAGACGCAAACGACCAAAAAGCTCAAAAGTACAAAAGACAATCAAAAAGGTTCCAATTATTGATAAGAAACGTCTCGAAATTACAAGAGTACAAGATTCAAAACGCAAAGTACAAAATATAAAATTGTACGCAAGGACGTTCGAAAATCGGGAACCGGGACCAGAGTCAACTCTCAACGATCGACGCAACGGACTAAAAATTACAAGTTAACTATGTATATAAATATAATATAATATATAATTAATTATATTAATTATATATATATTATATATATATATTATAAACCGTCGGCAGAGAAAGACTCCAAGGGTGTGAGCTGTAAATACATTCTCCGCGACTCGCGGAGTTTGAAGAGGATTTTGCCGCGAGTCGCGGAGCCCCAAAAATCGAAATTCCCTATAAAGCCAACCGAATTCTGATCACAATTCATATCTTTTTCTTCTCTTATCATACGTAAAATTTATATATATATATATATATAATTTATATTTTAATTTTAATTTTAATTCTAATAATAAGGGTATGTTAGCGAATGTTGTAAGGGTGTAAGTCGAAATTCTGTCCGTGTAACGCTACGCTATTTTTAATCATTGTAAGTTATGTTCAACCTTTTTATATTAATGTCTCGTAGCTAAGTTATTATTATGCTTATTTAAAACGAAGTAATCATGATGTTGGGCTAATTACTAAAATTGGGTAATTGGGCTTTGTACCATAATTGGGGTTTGGACAAAAGAACGACACTTGTGGAAATTAGACTATGGGCTATTAATGGGCTTTATATTTGTTTAACTAAATGAAAGTTTGTTAATGTTAATATAAAGATTTACAATTGGGCGTCCCTATAAATTACCATATACACTCAATCGGACACGATGGGCGGGGTATTTATATGTACGAATAATCGTTCATTTAACCGGACACGGGAATGGATTAATAGCCACTAGAATAATTAAAACAGGGGTGAAATTACATTCAAGGGTAATTGGTGTAATTGTTAACAAAGTAGTAAAACCTTGGTTTACACGCAGTCGATAACCTGGTGTATTCATTAAACAAAGTATTAAAACCTTGTTACAATTCGAATCCCCAATTAGTTGGAATATTTAACTTCGGGTATAATAATAATTTGACGAGGACACTCGCACTTTATATTTATGACTGATGGACTGTTATGGACAAAAATCAGACGGACAGATTAAATAATCCAGGACAAAGGACAATTAACCCATGGGCATAAAACTAAAATCAACACGTCAAACATCATGATTACGGAAGTTTAAATAAGCATAATTCTTTTATTTCATATTTAATTTCCTTTATTTTATATTTAATTGCACTTCTAATTATCGCACTTTTATTTATTGTTGTTTAATCGCACTTTTAATTATCGTACTTTTTAATTATCGCAAGTTTATTTTATCGCACTTTTATTATTCGCAATTTCATTATCGTTATTTACTTTAAGTTTTAATTTAAGTCTTTTATTTATTTAATATTTTACATTAGGTTTTAACTGCGACTAAAGTTTTAAAATCGACAAACCGGTCATTAAACGGTAAAAACCCCCCTTTATAATAATAATATTACTTATATATATATGTTTGTATTTTTATAAAAGTAAACTAATATAGCGTTGAGCTTTGTTTAAAAAAGATTCCCTGTGGAACGAACCGGACTTACTAAAAACTACACTACTGTACGATTAGGTACACTGCCTATAAGTGTTGTAGCAAGGTTTAAGTATATCCATTCTCTAAATAAATAAATATCTTGTGTAAAATTGTATCGTATTTAATAGTTTTTCCTAGTAAAATATAAGCTATTTTATATACACCTCGCATAACATCAAGTAATTTTTGGCGCCGCTGCCGGGGAAAACTCTTAAACGCCAGAAGCGCAACGCTAATATAAAAAAAAAAAAAAGATTTTTTGTTTACTTTTATTAAAAATTCGTTTTTGTAAAAATACGTTTTAATTATTCAAAAATATAAAAAGAAAAACAAAAATATAAGTATTTTTAAGATTTTGTTAAATATTTAAGTTTTATAAGTTTCTTTATTTCTATTTTAGTTTATAAAAATATAAGTTTTATTAACTATCTTTTATTTATAGAAAAAAATTAAAAACAGAAAATAAAATAAATAAATAAATAAAGAAAAACGCGTTGAAGAAATAAGCTGTCATCTGAATTTTGGAACCCCGCGAGTCGCGGGGTTTGAAGCATTAAATACCGCAAGTCGCGGAGTGACTCTGACACCACCGACAGAACCCTAAATCTGTATTAATTACGGAGTATTTATTAATTATTATTAATATAAACCCTAATTATGTATTATTATTATAATTAATTTTATTTTAACTTTTACTTTTTATTTAATTTATGTATTTAGTATTAATTAGTTTTAATTAAATTGTAAAATTAGTAGTTTTATAAAATAAATAATATAAAAATAATATTTTTATAAAAATTGTACTTTTTACAACTTTTTATATATTTTTATATTTTGTCCCTTTTTAATCGTTGTAGCATAACTTTTGTATTTTTAAGCTCATATTTAATTTTAAACTTAGTTTTTGCCATAGTTATTTTTACTCCTAGATTTTTAGGCTTTGCCGTAGAATTCCTTAAGTGCTTTTTCTTTAGACTAAGATTTAGGTACTTTAAAATTTTGCGACGCCTTTTTAAGTTTTAGTTTCTTTTTAAGTTATTTCAATTTGGGATTTAGTTTTTCCTGTAAGCTTTAATATTTTTAGACACCTTTTACTATGTATCAATTATCATTCCAATTAGTAATTTCAATTTGCGATTATAATTTTAAGTTAGTTGTAGTAATAAGGTTAGGTTAGTATTTTTAAGTTTTATAAGTTTCTTTTATTTTTTTTTCGTCACCTTTTATTTTTCAACCATTTTTCTTTTTCGACCTTTTTCGACGAACTCTTTTTCTTTCTTATTTCTCGCTATTCTAGTTTTAGGACATAGATTTTTATTCTACTTCTTATCTAAACTTTCTTAAAATTACGAAAATTTATTTTAAGTGGTTAAATTAATAGACATCAAAATTTTCTGGTTCGTAGTAATAGTTGGATTTGTACGTGGACCGGGTTATTGGAGCCAAACAGTCCTCAATTATATTGAGACCAAACGAATCCTGCCCCTCTGCTGCATCTTTTGGCTATTCGAAACGTGGGCAAAATCAGAAAAGTCTATTGATTGGATAACTTATTATAATTTTTCTTTCCTTTTAAAAACTAATAGGATATTCAGTGAATGCACCGAGCAAGACGTTCACCACCTTTTGTACGTTCACCACCTGTAACTAGATCAAGACATTTAGCAAATATAACCGCCGTTGATTTTTCTTTAGAATCGTCATCCAGTCGACCAAGTACTTCAGTTCAAATTTCCGATAATCCATTTTTTGAACCCGACCTCACAATTGAGAATCCAGAGAATATTCAGGAACGGTTCGTAGATCCTGAACCACTAAACTTTCCTCCGGAGCCACCAATCATTCAAACAGAGATTGTTGAGGAACGAACCATTAAATCAGAATCATCTAGTGATACCGATTCAACAAATTCAATTATGGAGAATCTGGAACCTTTAAGTATGGAAGACCGAATGAGAGCTAAACGCACTGGCCAAGGTCACGCAATTACTCATCCAGACATTAATGCGCCAGATTATGAAATCAAAGGACAAATTCTACACATGGTGACTAATCAATGCCAATTTAGTGGTGCGCCGAAGGAAGATCCAAATGAACATCTACGTACCTTTAATAGGATCTGCACACTATTTAAAATACGAGAAGTGGAGGATGAACAGATATATCTCATGTTATTTCCCTGGACTTTAAAGGGAGAAGCCAAAGATTGGTTGGAATCGTTACCTGAAGGGGCGATTGATACATGGGACGTTTTAGTTGACAAATTTCTTAAACAATTCTTTCCTGCATCTAAAGCCGTAAGACTTCAAGCAGAAATTGTTACGTTCACACAGAAACCAAATGAAACTCTATATGAGGCGTGGACAAGATATGGAAAGTTGTTAAGAGGATGTCCGCAACATGGTTTAGACACCTGTCAAATAGTACAAATATTCTACCAAGGATGCGACATCACTACAAGAAAAGACATAGATATAGCAGCTGGTGGTTCCATAATGAAGAAAACCAAAACTGATGCTTACAAAATTATTGATAACACTGCTTCCCACTCACATGAGTGGCACCAAGAAAAAGATATCATTAGATCATCTAAAGCAGCTAGAGCCGATTCTAGCCATGACTTAGATTCCATTTCCGCAAAGATAGATGTTGTGGAGAGACGAATGGAAAAGATGACTAAGGATATTCACTCAATACGAATTAGTTGTGAGCAGTGTGGAGGACCACATTTGACAAAAGATTGTCTCAGTATTGAATTAACAATGGAACAAAGAGAGAATATTTCATACATAAACCAAAGGCCTGGAAATAATTATCAGAATAATTATCAACCGCCAAGACCGATTTACAATCAAAACCAGAATTATAACCGAAATATTCCATACAACAACCAACAAGGTCCTAGCAATCAACAAGTATCTAACAATACTCATAATCAGCAAAGACCAAATTTTCAAAACAAACCACCACAACAAACTGATGATAAAAAGCCGAATTTAGAAGATATGATGACGAAGCTAGTTGAAACTCAAACGCAGTTTTTCACATCTCAGAAACAAACCAATGAACAAAATGCTCAAGCATTTAGAAATCAACAAGCTTCGATTCAAAATCTAGAACAAGAAGTAAGTAACCTAGCAAGGTTAATAGGTGAAAGAAAACCGAGAAGTCTACCTAGTGATACAAATGCTAACCCCCGGAATGAAACAGCTAAAGCCATTACCACAAGAAGTGGTACAACACTTAAACCACCTGAAATACCTGTAACTTCTGATGAAGCCATTCCTACTCCACAAGAACCACAACCTGATCAAGATAAGGAAAAAGAACCGGTAGTTGAAAAGGTTAATGAAGATAACACAGTTAAGGATAAACCTTATGTTAAACCATATCAACCACCACTTCCTTACCTGAGTAAAATGAAGAAAGAGAAACTTGAAGCCGAGCAATCCAAATTCTTGGATATGTTTAAACAGATAAATGTAAATCTTCCTTTCATTGATGTGATTTCAGGAATGCCTAGATATGCTAAATTCTTGAAAGATCTAATCTCAAATAGAAAGAAAATGGAAGAACTCTCGGCTGTTACTATGAATGCTAATTGTTCAGCAGTGCTGTTGAATAGGATACCAGAAAAACTATCTGATCCAGGAAGTTTCACAATTCCATGTTTTTTGGGTAGTCTTAGTTCAATAGAAGCATTGGCAGACTTAGGTGCTAATATAAATCTAATGCCGTATTCACTATACGCTAAACTAGACCTTGGAGAATTGAAACCAACAAGAATAAGCATACAACTGGCCGATAGATCAATAAAATATCCTAGAGGGATAATGGAGAACATGCTAGTTAAAGTTGGTACTTTAGTATTTCCAGTAGATTTTGTTGTTTTAGACATGGAAGAAGATTCTCAAGTTCCTCTCATATTAGGAAGACCATTCTTAAACACGGCTAAAGCAATGATAGACGTGTTCGGTAAGAAACTGACCCTAAGTATAGAGGATGAGAGTGTTACCTTTTCAGTTGATAGAGCAATGCAACAACCACAATCTGCAGATGATACATGTTATTATATTCAAACTATAGATGCACATGCAGAATTATTAGAAGAATTTCCAGAATTACAAGGAACAGGAGAATGTTCTTTAGGAGAAGGTAATGAACCAATTGATGAAGCTGAAATGTTAGCTACACTTATAGCTAATGGATATGAACCAACAACAGAAGAAATTCAAATGCTAAAAGAAGAAGACAGATATCGATATAAATCATCGATAGAAGAACCTCCGAAATTAGAGTTAAAGCCACTTCCAAACCATTTGGAATATGCTTATTTACATGGTGAATCTGAATTACCTGTAATAATATCGTTTTCTCTTACTGAAAATGAGAAATCACAACTCATTTATGTGTTAAAAGCTCATAAACCAGCCATTGCATGGAAGATTCATGATATTAAAGGAATAAGTCCTTCGTATTGCACACATAAAATCCTTATGGAAGAAGGTCATAAAACGTATGTGCAACGACAACGAAGACTAAATCCTAATATGCAAGATGTAGTTAAGAAAGAGATTATTAAACTGCTAGATGCAGGTTTGATATATCCAATTTCTGATAGCCCATGGGTAAGCCCAGTTCAATGCGTGCCTAAGAAGGGTGGCATGACTGTCATTACAAATGAGAAAAATGAGCTTATTCCTACTAGGACTGTAACAGGATGGCGTGTATGTATTGATTATAGAAAATTAAATGACGCCACCAGAAAAGATCACTTTCCCTTACCTTTCATTGATCAAATGTTGGAAAGATTAGCCGGAAATAGTTACTATTGTTTTCTAGATGGATTTTCCGGATATTTTCAAATTCCAATAGCACCCGAGGACCAAGAGAAAACCACATTCACGTGCCCTTATGGTACTTTTGCTTACAAACGCATGCCATTTGGACTTTGTAACGCCCCTGCAACCTTTCAAAGGTGTATGATGGCGATTTTTCACGACATGATAGAAGAATGCATGGAAGTATTCATGGATGACTTTTCAGTCTTCGGTGATACATTTAAATCATGTCTAGTTAATCTGGAACGAATGCTAATTAGATGCGAAAAATCAAATCTAGTACTTAATTGGGAGAAATGCCATTTCATGGTTAAAGAAGGCATCGTTCTTGGACATAAAATTTCAAAAGAAGGAATTGAAGTGGATAGAGCTAAAGTAGATGTAATTGCTAAACTTCCACATCCCACCAATGTTAGAGGAGTTAGGAGTTTTCTAGGGCATGCCGGTTTTTACCGACGTTTTATAAAAGATTTTTCTAAAATTGCCACTCCTATGAATAAACTCCTAGAAAAGGATGCGCCATTCATCTTTTCAGATGAGTGTATCAAATCTTTTAATATTCTTAAAGAGAAACTCACTAATGCGTCGATCATGATAACACCAAATTGGAATCTACCATTTGAACTAATGTGCGATGCAAGTGATTTTGCAATGGGAGCAGTTTTAGGACAAAGGATTGAAAAACGATTTCAACCTATATATTATGCTAGTAAGACATTACAAGGAGCACAAACGAACTATACAACTACTGAAAAAGAACTCCTTGCTATTGTCTTTGCTTTTGACAAATTTCGATCATATCTCGTTCTAGCAAAAACGGTGGTCTATACCGACCATTCTGCTCTTAGATACCTATTTTCAAAACAAGATGCTAAACCAAGATTAATCCGTTGGATCTTACTCTTACAAGAGTTTGATATTGAAATCCGAGATAAAAGAGGAGCAGAAAATCTCGCCGCTGATCATCTTTCTCGTCTTGAAAATCCCGAATTAGAAGTTCTAAATGAATCAGCCATACAAGACAACTTTCCTGATGAATATCTATTGAAGATAGATTATAAAGAAATCCCATGGTTTGCAGACTATGCAAACTACTTAGTTTGTGGATTCCTTGAAAAAGGATTATCGTACCAAAGACGAAAGAAATTCTTCAGTGATATAAAACACTATTTCTGGGAAGATCCACACCTGTTTAAAAGTTGTCCCGATGGAATAATACGCCGATGTGTATTTGGAGATGAAGATAGTAAAATTTTAAACCATTGTCACACAGGACCAACAGGAGGGCATTATGGGCCTCAACTAACAGCAAGAAAAGTTTATGAAGCTGGATTCTATTGGCCTACAATTTACAAAGACGCACACCTTCTTTGCAAATCCTGTGATGCATGTCAAAGGGCCGGAAAAATAAGTCAACGTGATGAAATGCCACAAAATGTCATCCAAGTATGTGAAGTATTTGACATTTGGGGTATTGACTTTATGGGTCCATTTCCAAAATCTCATAATAATCTATATATACTCGTAGCCATTGATTATGTATCTAAATGAGCGGAAGCACAAGCTCTCCCAACTAACGATGCACGAGTTGTAGTCAACTTTTTAAAACGTCTTTTTGCAAGGTTTGGAACACCGAAAGCTTTAATAAGTGATCGGGGTACTCATTTCTGTAATAATCAACTTGAGAAAGTTCTTAAAATATATGGAGTAACTCATAAAATCTCCACCGCATATCATCCACAAACAAGTGGACAAGTTGAAAATACCAACCGAGCTTTAAAACGTATTCTAGAGAAAACCGTAGGATCAAATCCGAAGGAATGGTCCATTAAATTGGAGGATGCACTCTGGGCTTTTAGAACAGCCTACAAAACTCCAATTGGAACCACACCTTTTAGACTTGTTTATGGAAAAGCATGTCATCTTCCAGTAGAAATTGAACACAAAGCATTTTGGGCTTTGAAGACATGTAATCTTGATTTACATGAAGCCGGACGTCTACGATTAAGTCAACTAAATGAATTAGAAGAATTAAGACATGAAGCATACGAAAATTCGTTAATCTATAAAGAAAGAACGAAGAAATGGCATGATAAAAGAATCAGAAGTTCAAAAGAATTTAAAGAAGGAGACAGAGTTCTTCTTTTCAATTCACGATTCAAGCTATTTCCTGGAAAATTGAAATCAAGATGGTCTGGACCATTCATAGTCAAAAGAGTTTTCCCATACGGAATGATAGAATTGATAAATTCAAATGGGATTGAATTTAAAGTTAATGGTCACAGAGTTAAACATTACATACATGGTCCGATGGAAGTCGACAATGAAGTTAATCACAATTTCGACACCACAGCTAACTAAGTGTGGGGAGAATCAAGTCTTTAAAGGATAATATGTATTTCTGTTAGAGTTAGATTGTCTGTTTTCGTGTAGTTCTCGAAAATGGAACTCGAATGGTCTTTCCCTAGCAGACCCTAAAGAACTAGTCTTCTCCCCCCATTCTGAATTTTTATTTTTTTTAGGTTTTTACAAAATGAAGACTGCCTGTGAACTAAACCATGGTCTAATGCTACACGCTTTGATCACTAAACGTAATAATGACATACTACCGAGTGAAATAGTATCAGTAATCAGAGAAAGAATGGACGGAGTTAGAAAAGAATCCAGATGCGAAGATAATAAGTTACAATTTGGTAAAGGAAAATCAAAATCCGCAGCGAAAAGAAGAGCACGACACCTAGAAAGATGTCACAAATGCGGAAAATGGTCACATGGAGGTAAATGTTCAAATAATCAAACATATTCAAATACCGAATTTGTTACTTTATGCAGAGACGGACCGTTCATATGTTTAGAAGAAAAGATACTGAATGCTCGAGGTTACGCCTATGTAGCCATGGAAAACCAATTAAACCGACTATCTTATGAATGGGATAGATCATATAACTAAGAAATCTATTTCACAGGTATGTCTGTACAGTTTTTATTTTTATTTTTATTTTTAACCTTTTGATAATAAACGCTAATTTGTTCGCTAAAAAGTATTAAATTGGTATTGAATAAAATTAGGTTTGGCGACCGAAATTATTGATATCATTCAAAAATTTATTACATCACTGCGAAATTTAACGTTTATTCTTAAGGTATAAATATCTTTAATCAGTCAACCCAAAATATTTCAAAAATTCGTCATGAGTTAAATTAGGTCTTGGAACCGAAATTACTTTACCGAAAAGAGGGGCGCATATTTTTGATAATATTTGATTGATTAAAGTGGGATAAAAAGACAAAAAGATTTTTAATTTTATTTTTACCATATTTTAATCTTAATATTTAAATCTTAAATTAATATTGTAAACTTTGTAAAAACAATATATTTAAAATTGTAAATATTTGAAAAATTAATATAAGTTTGATATGAATTTATGAATTTTTAAATTAAGATTGGTGTGAACTTTTAATTTTTAAAATATGAATTTTTAATTTTATGCATTTCAAATTTTAAGTTTGGTGTGAATTTTTAATATTAATTTTGAATTTCATATTTAAGTTGTGTGAATTTAAAAACAAAAATTTACTTTATCTCATTAAGTTAAGAATATGATTTTTAAAATTCGTCGTAAGTTGAAGACTAGGTCTTTGAACCGAAATTGCTTTACCCGAGGGAGGGACGAGAACTTTTATTATCATTATTTTTAATCTTATTGATTTAAAGTATGCCAAAAACATTAAAAAACCCAAAAATCTTAGCTTTTAAAACAATCGCTACAAAAAGACAAATTTTAAAATTTTGTCGAAGGACGGACTAGGACATCAATCCGAAACGACCTCGTCCTAAATAACAAGGGAAACAAAATTTTAAAATTAATTACTAAATTGTTTTAATAAGTTAATGATTATAAAAAAAAAAAAAAAAAAAATACCAAACTCCGCGAGTCGCGGAGTTTGGAGTGCGTTTCGCCGCGACTCGCTGAGGGACTAAAAATCAGAAAAAAATATAACCGAACAACAGATCAGTCCCAACCCCAAAACAATAAAAACACAGCGAAAACTGCACGCGAAAAACCCGAAAAACACCCTCAAAAATCCCAATTTTTAACCGTTAATCACCAAATTTTTTTGCTAAAATCATGTTGAGAAGGATGCTATCTAAGAATTACTCAAGAAAAACGGTAAATTTCTACACCTAAACACCATTTAATTCGAAATTTGATGTTCTTGAGCAAATTTTTCCCCAATTTGATTTTGATGCTTTTTAGTGTAATTAGGCTTAAATTGTTTATGTATTATGCTTGTATAACCTAGATTGATGCTGTTTAACATGATTAGAAGCCTTAAACTTCAAATTTTGAGTAATCTAGGGTTTGTGTTCTTGAGCAAATTTGGGGCTTTTTGATATAAATAGGTTATGGCCGATTTTTATCATGAATTGTTGCTAAATTGAGTAGTGTAACATGTCTAGGTAGTTAAATGATCCAAACTTTGAGCCTAAACATGATTTTGAGAATTAAAGTGGACTTTTTCAAGTCTAAAATTCATGAACTTGATTTTTGAAAGATAATGCCATTTGAGACTTGTTTAATTGCTAGTAATGATTATTTTGACATGTTATTTGAGTTGAATGCTTATGAACTTGGTGAACATTTTCGTATATGCTTATTTGAAAAAGTGTAGATTTGATAAAAATGTGAAAATAAGCTTAAGTTTGATATAAATTGATAATGTCATTGTAATTATTTTGATTGATGATTTTGCTGACACTAATGCATATTTGGATGCACAAAAATTGTGTTTGATGTGTTTTGCAGAATGAAAGGGGTGAATCTTCATCCCAAGCCCGCAATGCTCCTGCTGAGAATTTGGAACAACAGGAGGTGGATAACTACTACAAGCAGGATATACCTCATCCAGTCATGACCTTTTCCGATATGCACTTGGAAGAGTTGCACCCGAACCTGAGATTTGACAGACTTTGGATAGATTATCCAAAATATCAAAGGGGTTTGCATACTCTTCATTCTAAGGTTGTTGAGGTACCAAGGGTCATAGAATGGGGACCCTTAGAAGCTGTAGAATTGGCCGGGCCAATTAGGGAATTACTTGTACAGAGGTATGGTAATTCTTCTTTTAATGACTGGGTATGTTTATTCACCATACGTAGACCTGTATATAAAGTATGGTGTGAAGAATTGTTATGTAGTATAGAGTTGAATGATCGGGTAGCTAGTTTAACCGATCGTTCTTTTATTAGATTTTTGTTAGGCGGTTCGATGCGCCACATGTCTTTACTGGACATGGCTCAGGCTTTACGTATATATACGCCTGAGGAGTTAGCGTCTACCGATTGTAGAGGATTGATACTAAACGGTAGAAAGATAGATGAAAATTTTGATACACACGGTGTGTGGAGTCAAATGACAAGCCATCACCGTTTCAAAGGGGGAAATTACTCTTATTTGGATATAGATAGAGCCGAATTAAGAGTGATACATAGGTTTTTAGCTAATTCGATTACACAAAGGGGTAAGAACAAAGAAAAAGTAAATGAACAAGATTTGTTTTACCATATGTGTATTCGAGACCTACAAAGCGCTGTAAGTATACCATATTGTGTGGGTTATTATTTATCAGCTATGGTTCGGGGGATGCGACCACATAGCATAATAGGAGGTGGTATTTTTATTACTTTGATTGGTGAATATCTCGGTGTGGATATAAGTCGGGGGGGATTATTACTAGAAGAGCCGGAACCCCGCGATACTATAGGTTTAAATGTATACCATGGTGCGAAAGTTTTGAAGAGGCGAAATAACGCCGCAGTACGATACCATGGTAGACATCCACAGGTGGAGAGAAACCAACAACAAGGTAATGTAGGAGGGGGGGAATGAGATGCAAGAAATGCATAGGTTTATAGCTTCTCAGGAATACGAAAATGCTAGACAGAGAGCATTTGAAGATTGGCAAGTTCATCAGAACCAGATCATAGCTCATTGCCAACATATAGGTAGAAACTATATTCCTACACCGAAACCCATCTTCCCTCCTTGGTCTATAGAGATGCAGCCACCATATCCTACGTATGACCCTGCCGAAGCATTCTATAGCACTTATGGTTATGCCTGGAACCCCTGTTGGTACCAATATCATCCTTAGTTTACTTATTATTTTTTTTTTATTTTGTAATTTGTAATTATTGATACGTTTAATACTTTTGTTAATATTGTAATCATTTTTATAATTATCTAACTTTTATTCTTAGATTTTAATAATTTTTGAATGTGGGGTAATATACCAAACTTCAAAAATATGTATATATATTTGCAGTTTATCTTATGTACACAACAGGGTAAAACAACGCATTTTCAAAGACTGGCATTAAGTTCAGCAAAAGCAACTAATTTTGACGACAAGATGACAAATAAATATGATGTCACAACAGACGGAATGAACAAATGATGTGCACCATTTATCATTCAGCAAACAAACGCCAATATATTTGGAAATTTTGGTAAAATTTAATCATTTTCACACAAATCACCCTCAATAATTTAAATTGTTACTGATTTCTTGCAAATGAGGGCATTGCAAGATCTTAAGTGTGGGAAGGGGTTAAATTCTTTCGGATTTTAAAAATTTTTACTTTATACACTTGGTAACCATTAAAAATACTAGTAACATAGTAGTTGTATTAGAATCTAGTGCTCTCTGATAAAAAAGAACAGCCCTAGTCTTATATACTGACTGAAATTTCCCGTTCTTATTGATTAAAAACGTTCCATATTAATTGATTTCGTTGCGAGGTTTTGACCTCTATATGATACGTTTTTCAAAGACTGCATTCCTTTTTAAAACAAACCATAACCTTTATTTCATAAATAAAGGTTTAAAAAGCTTTACGTAGATTATCAAATAATGATAATCTAAAATATCCTGTTTACACACGACCATTACATAATGGTTTACAATACAAATATGTTACATCGAAATCAGTTTCTTGAATGCAGTTTTTACACAATATCATACAAACATGGACTCCAAATCTTGTCCTTATTTTAGTATGCAACAGCGGAAGCTCTTAATATTCACCTGAGAATAAACATGCTTTAAACGTCAACAAAAATGTTGGTGAGTTATAGGTTTAACCTATATATATCAAATCGTAACAATAGACCACAAGATTTCATATTTCAATACACATCCCATACATAGAGATAAAAATCATTCATATGGTGAACACCTGGTAACCGACAATAACAAGATGCATATATAAGAATATCCCCATCATTCCGGGACACCCTTCGGTTATGATATAAATTTCGAAGTACTAAAGCATCCGGTACTTTGGATGGGGTTTGTTAGGCCCAATAGATCTATCTTTAGGATTCGCGTCAATTAGGGTGTCTGTTCCCTAATTCTTAGATTACCAGACTTAATAAAAAGGGGCATATTCGATTTCGATAATTCAACCATAGAATGTAGTTTCACGTACTTGTGTCTATTTTGTAAATCATTTATAAAACCTGCATGTATTCTCATCTCAAAAATATTAGATTTTAAAAGTGGGACTATAACTCACTTTCACAGATTTTTACTTCGTCGGGAAGTAAGACTTGGCCACTGTTGATTCACGAACCTATAACAATATATACATATATATTAAAGTATGTTCAAAATATATTTACAACACTTTTAATATATTTTGATGTTTTAAGTTTATTAAGTCAGCTGTCCTCGTTAGTAACCTATAACTAGTTGTCCACAGTTAGATGTACAGAAATAAATCGATAAATATTATCTTGAATCAATCCACGACCCAGTGTATACGTATCTCAGTATTGATCACAACTCAAACTATATATATTTTGGAATCAACCTCAACCCTGTATAGCTAACTCCAACATTCACATATAGAGTGTCTATGGTTGTTCCGAAATGTATATAGATGTGTCGACATGATAGGTCGAAACATTGTATACGTGTCTATGGTATCTCAAGATTACATAATATACAATACAAGTTGATTAAGTTATGGTTAGAATAGATTTGTTACCAATTTTCACGTAGCTAAAATGAGAAAAATTATCCAATCTTGTTTTACCCATAACTTCTTCATTTTAAATCCGTTTTGAGTGAATCAAATTGCTATGGTTTCATATTGAACTCTATTTTATGAATATAAACAGAAAAAGTATAGGTTTATAGTCGGAAAAATAAGTTACAAGTCATTTTTGTAAAGGTAGTCATTTCAGTCGAAAGAACGACGTCTAGATGACCATTTTAGAAAACATACTTCCACTTTGAGTTTAACCATAATTTTTGGATATAGTTTCATGTTCATAATAAAAATCATTTTCTCAGAATAACAACTTTTAAATCAAAGTTTATCATAGTTTTTAATTAACTAACCCAAAACAGCCCGCGGTGTTACTACGACGGCGTAAATCCGGTTTTACGGTGTTTTTCGTGTTTCCAGGTTTTAAATCATTAAGTTAGCATATCATATAGATATAGAAAATGTGTTTAGTTGATTTTAAAAGTCAAGTTAGAAGGATTAACTTTTGTTTGCGAACAAGTTTAGAATTAACTAAACTATGTTCTAGTGATTACAAGTTTAAACCTTCGAATAAGATAGCTTTATATGTATGAATCGAATGATGTTATGAACATCATTACTACCTTAATTTCCTTAGATAAACCTACTGGAAAAGTGAAAAATGGATCTAGCTTCAATGGATCCTTGGATGGCTCGAAGTTCTTGAAGCAGAATCATGACACGAAAACAAGTTCAAGTAAGATCATCACTTGAAATAAGATTGTTATAGTTATAGAAATTGAACCAAAGTTTGAATATGATTATTACCTTGTATTAGAATGATAACCTACTGTAAGAAACAAAGATTTCTTGAGGTTGGATGATCACCTTACAAGATTGGAAGTGAGCTAGCAAACTTGAAAGTATTCTTGATTTTATGAAACTAGAACTTTTGGAATTTATGAAGAACACTTAGAACTTGAAGATAGAACTTGAGAGAGATCAATTAGATGAAGAAAATTGAAGAATGAAAGTGTTTGTAGGTGTTTTTGGTCGTTGGTGTATGGATTAGATATAAAGGATATGTAATTTTGTTTTCATGTAAATAAGTCATGAATGATTACTCATATTTTTGTAATTTTATGAGATATTTCATGCTAGTTGCCAAATGATGGTTCCCACATGTGTTAGGTGACTCACATGGGCTGCTAAGAGCTGATCATTGGAGTGTATATACCAATAGTACATACATCTAAAAGCTGTGTATTGTACGAGTACGAATACGGGTGCATACGAGTAGAATTGTTGATGAAACTGAACGAGGATGTAATTGTAAGCATTTTTGTTAAGTAGAAGTATTTTGATAAGTGTATTGAAGTCTTTCAAAAGTGTATAAATACATATTAAAACACTACATGTATATACATTTTAACTGAGTCGTTAAGTCATCGTTAGTCGTTACATGTAAGTGTTGTTTTGAAACCTTTAGGTTAACGATCTTGTTAAATGTTGTTAACCCAATGTTTATAATATCAAATGAGATTTTAAATTATTATATTATCATGATATTATCATGTATGAATATCTCTTAATATGATATATATACATTAAATGTCTTTACAACGATAATCGTTACATATATGTCTCGTTTAAAAATCATTAAGTTAGTAGTCTTGTTTTTACATATGTAGTTCATTGTTAATATACTTTATGATATGTTTTCTTATCATAGTATCATGTTAACTATATATATATATATCCATATATATGTCATCATATAGTTTTTACAAGTTTTAACGTTCGTGAATCACCGATCAACTTGGGTGGTCAATTGTCTATATGAAACATATTTCAATTAATCAAGTCTTAACAAGTTTGATTGCTTAACATGTTAGAAACATTTAATCATGTAAATATCAATCTCAATTAATATATATAAACATGGAAAAGTTCGGGTCACTACAGTACCTACCCGTTAAATAAATTTCGTCCCGAAATTTTAAGATGTTGAAGGTGTTGACGAATCTTCTGGAAATAGATGCGGGTATTTCTTCTTCATCTGATCTTCACGCTCCCAGGTGAACTCGGGTCCTCTACGAGCATTCCATCGAACCTTAACAATTGGTATCTTGTTTTGCTTAAGTCTTTTAACCTCACGATCCATTATTTTGACGGGTTCTTCGATGAATTGAAGTTTTTCGTTGATTTGGATTTCATCTAATGGAATAGTGAGATCTTCTTTAGCAAAACATTTCTTTAAATTCGAGACGTGGAAAGTGTTATGTACAGCCGCGAGTTGTTGAGGTAACTCTAGTCGGTAAGCTACTGGTCCGACACGATCAATAATCTTGAATGGTCCAATATACCTTGGATTTAATTTCCCTCGTTTACCAAATCGAACAACGCCTTTCCAAGGTGCAACTTTAAGCATGACCATCTCTCCAATTTCAAATTCTATATCTTTTCTTTTAATGTCAGCGTAGCTCTTTTGTCGACTTTGGGCGGTTTTCAACCGTTGTTGAATTTGGATGATCTTCTCGGTAGTTTCTTGTATAATCTCCGGACCCGTAATCTGTCTATCCCCCACTTCACTCCAACAAATCGGAGACCTGCACTTTCTACCATAAAGTGCTTCAAACGGCGCCATCTCAATGCTTGAATGGTAGCTGTTGTTGTAGGAAAATTCTGCTAACGGTAGATGTCGATCCCAACTGTTTCCGAAATCAATAACACATGCTCGTAGCATGTCTTCAAGCGTTTGTATCGTCCTTTCGCTCTGCCCATCAGTTTGTGGATGATAGGCAGTACTCATGTCTAGACGAGTTCCTAATGCTTGCTGTAATGTCTGCCAGAATCTTGAAATAAATCTGCCATCCCTATCAGAGATAATAGAGATTGGTATTCCATGTCTGGAGACGACTTCCTTCAAATACAGTCGTGCTAACTTCTCCATCTTGTCATCTTCTCTTATTGATAGGAAGTGTGCTGATTTGGTGAGACGATCAACTATTACCCAAATAGTATCAAAACCACTTGCAGTCCTTGGCAATTTAGTGATGAAATCCATGGTAATGTTTTCCCATTTCCATTCCGGGATTTCGGGTTGTTGAAGTAGACCTGATGGTTTCTGATGCTCAGCTTTGACCTTAGAACACGTCAAACATTCTCCTACGTATTTAGCAACATCGGCTTTCATACCCGGCCACCAAAAATGTTTCTTGAGATCCTTGTACATCTTCCCCGTTCCAGGATGTATTGAGTATCTGGTTTTATGAGCTTCTCTAAGTACCATTTCTCTCATATCTCCAAATTTTGGTACCCAAATCCTTTCAGCCCTATACCGGGTTCCGTCTTCCCGAATATTAAGATGCTTCTCCGATCCTTTGGGTATTTCATCCTTTAAATTTCCCTCTTTTAAAACTCCTTGTTGCGCCTCCTTTATTTGAGTAGTAATGTTATTATGAATCATTATATTCATAGATTTTACTCGAATGGGTTCTCTGTCCTTCCTGTTCAAGGCATCGGCTACCACATTTGCCTTCCCCGGGTGGTAACGAATCTCAAAGTCGTAATCATTCAATAATTCAATCCACCTACGCTGCCTCATATTCAGTTGTTTCTGATTAAATATGTGTTGAAGACTTTTGTGGTCGGTATATATAATACTTTTGACTCCATATAAGTAGTGCCTCCAAGTCTTTAATGCAAAAACAACCGCGCCTAATTCCAAATCATGCGTCGTATAATTTTGTTCGTGAATCTTCAATTGTCTAGACGCATAAGCAATCACCTTCGTTCGTTGCATTAATACACAACCGAGACCTTGCTTTGATGCATCACAATAAATCACAAAATCATCATTCCCTTCAGGCAATGATAATATAGGTGCCGTAGTTAGCTTTTTCTTCAATAACTGAAACGCTTTCTCTTGTTCATCATTCCATTCAAATTTCTTCCCTTTATGCGTTAATGCAGTCAAGGGTTTTGCTATTCTGGAAAAGTCTTGGATGAACCTTCTGTAGTAACCAGCTAGTCCTAAAAACTGGCGTATGTGTTTCGGAGTTTTCGGGGTTTCCCACTTTTCAACAGTTTCTATCTTTGCCGGATCCACCTTAATACCTTCTTTGTTCACTATGTGACCGAGGAATTGAACTTCTTCCAACCAAAATGCACACTTTGAAAACTTAGCGTACAATTCTTCCTTCCTCAATACTTCTAACACCTTTCTCAAATGTTCACCGTGTTCTTGGTCATTCTTTGAGTAAATAAGTATGTCATCAATGAAAACAATGACAAACTTGTCAAGGTATGGTCCACACACTCGGTTCATAAGGTCCATGAACACAGCTGGTGCATTAGTTAAACCAAACGGCATGACCATAAACTCGTAATGACCGTAACGTGTTCTGAAAGCAGTCTTTGGAATATCATCTTCTTTCACCCGCATTTGATGATACCCAGAATGTAAGTCAATCTTTGAATAAACAGACGAGCCTTGTAGTTGATCAAATAAGTCGTCGATTCTCGGTAGTGGGTAGCGGTTCTTGATGGTAAGTTTGTTCAACTCTCGGTAGTCGATACACAACCTGAATGTACCATCTTTCTTCTTGACAAACAAAACAGGAGCTCCCCACGGTGATGTGCTTGGTCGAATGAAACCACGCTCTAAAAGTTCTTGTAATTGGCTTTGCAGTTCTTTCATCTCGCTGGGTGCGAGTCTGTAAGGAGCACGAGCTATTGGTGCAGCTCCTGGTACAAGATCTATTTGAAATTCAACGGATCGATGTGGGGGTAATCCCGGTAATTCTTTCGGAAATACATCGGGAAATTCTTTTGCAATGGGAACATCATTGATGCTCTTTTCTTCAGTTTGTACTTTCTCGACGTGTGCTAGAACAGCATAGCAACCTTTTCTTATTAGTTTTTGTGCCTTCAAATTACTAATAAGATGTAGCTTCGTGTTGCCCTTTTCTCCGTACACCATTAAGGGTTTTCCTTTTTCTCGTATAATGCGAATTGCATTTTTGTAACAAACGATCTCCGCTTTCACTTCTTTCAACCAGTCCATATCGATTATCACATCAAAACTCCCTAACTCTACTGGTATCAAATCAATCTTAAATGTTTCGCTAACCAGTTTAATTTCTCGATTCCGACATATATTATCTGCTGAAATTAATTTACCATTTGCTAATTCGAGTAAAAATTTACTATCCAAAGGCATCAATGGACAACTTAATTTAGCACAAAAATCTCTACTCATATAGCTTCTATCCGCACCCGAATCAAATAAAACGTAAGCAGATTTATTGTCAATAAGAAACGTACCCGTAACAAGCTCCGGGTCTTCCTGTGCCTCTACCGCATTAATATTGAAAACTCTTCCACGGCCTTGTCCATTCATGTTCTCCTGGTTCGGGCAATTTCTAATAATGTGGCCTGGTTTTCCACATTTATAACAAACTACATTGGCATAACTTGCTCCGACACTACTTGCTCCGCCATTACTCGTTCCGACACCATTTGTTCCTTTTGTTCTATTAACCCCTGGTCCGTAGACCTCACACTTCACCGCGCTATGACCATTTCTTTTACACTTGTTGCAAAATTTGGTGCAGAACCCCGAGTGATTCTTTTCACACCTTTGGCATAGCTGCTTCTGATTGTTGTTGTTGTTGCAGTTATTATTGTTGTTAGGATGATTGTTGTAGTTGCTGTTGTTGTTGTTGTTGTTGTTGTTGGGCCGTTTGTTGTAGTTGCGATTGATGTTGCGATTGTTGGGATAATTGTTGCGATTATTGTTGTAATTGCTGTTGTTGTTGTATTGGTGATTCTTATCACCGTTTTTCTCCCACTTTCTTTTGACTTGCTTCACATTGGCCTCTTCAGCAGTCTGTTCTTTAATTCTTTCTTCAATCTGGTTCACTAGTTTGTGAGCCATTCTACATGCCTGTTGTATGGAGGCGGGCTCGTGTGAACTTATATCTTCTTGGATTCTTTCCGGTAATCCTTTCACAAACGCGTCGATCTTCTCTTCCTCATCTTCGAATGCTCCCGGACACAATAGGCACAATTCTGTGAATCGTCTTTCGTACGTGGTAATATCAAATCCTTGGGTTCGTAACCCTCTAAGTTCTGTCTTGAGCTTATTGACCTCGGTTCTGGGACGGTACTTCTCGTTCATCAAGTGCTTGAATGCTGACCACGGTAGTGCGTACGCATCATCTTGTCCCACTTGCTCTAAATAGGTATTCCACCATGTTAACGCAGAACCTGTGAAGGTATGCGTAGCGTACTTCACTTTGTCCTCTTCAGTACACTTACTTATGGCAAACACCGATTCAACCTTCTCGGTCCACCGTTTCAATCCGATCGGTCCTTCGGTTCCATCAAATTCCAAAGGTTTGCAGGCAGTGAATTCTTTGTAGGTGCATCCTACACGATTTCCTGTACTGCTAGATCCAAGGTTATTGTTGGTATGTAGCGCAGCCTGTACTGCGGCTATGTTTGAAGCTAGAAAAGTACGGAATTCCTCTTCATTCATATTCACGGTGTGTCGAGTAGTCGGTGCCATTTCCTTCAAAATAGTTAAATGGAACAAGTTAATCATACAGAATATTAAGAGTAGTTAATAGTATTTCGTAGCATAATATGAACTCATTTATAAAAGCTTTTTCTTCATATTAGCGTTTTATAAGTTTAAATTCGGGTAGTACCTACCCGTTAAGTTCATACTTAGTAGCTAATATACAATTCAACTACTACAATTCTATATGAAAAACTGATTATAATAATATTTCGCGTTCAAACTTTTATACAATATTTTACAAACTTACAATACCGCTTATTTTACATAAAGCATGAAATATAGCACACAATAACTTTGATACAAGATAGTTGTGAAGACAATTCTAGCTAGTACACAAGTCGTTCAGCAAAGGCAATAAAGACACGTAATTCATACGTCCAGAAACAAGTCATGCATTCTGGTTTTACTAGGACTACTTCCCATCCTTGGTCTTGTGCAACATAACCGTTATGGCCGTTGATAAGACAGCGTGTTGTATCGTCATCAAAGGGACGAGGGTTACGTAATGTCCAACAGTCCCGTAATAATCTAAAAACCTCATTTCTTACCCCAATTACCGACTCCGTCACTTGTGGAAACGTTTTGTTTAATAGTTGTAGCCCGATGTTCTTGTTCTCACTTTGGTGAGAAGCGAACATTACTAATCCGTAAGCATAACATGCTTCTTTATGTTGCATGTTAGCCGCTTTTTCTAAATCACAAAGTCCAATATTCGGATATATTGAGTCAAAATAATTTCTTAACCCGTTGCGTAAAATAGCATTTGGGTTCCCCGCAATATATGCGTCAAAGTAAACACATCGTAACTTATGGGTTTCCCAATGTGATATCCCCCATCTTTCAAACGAAAGTCTCTTATAAACCAAGACATTCTTGGAACGTTCTTCGAATGTCTTACAAACTGATCTCGCCTTAAATAGTTGTGCCGAAGAATTCTGGCCGACTCTAGACAAGATTTCATCAATCATGTCTCCGGGTAGGTCTCTTAAAATATTGGGTTGTCTATCCATTTTGTGTTTTTAAACTGTAAAATAGACAAGAGTTAGATTCATAAAAAAAATACTTATTAATACAAGCAATTTTTACATATATCATAAAGCATAAGAACACTATATTACATATATTACACCACACGAATACAACTATCTTATTCCGACTCGCTCGTTTCTTCTTCTTCGGTTTTGGTTCGTTTTGCCAAGTTTCTAGGGATATATGATGTTCCCCTAATACGAGCCGTCGTTGTCCACATTGGTTTAGAAAAACCTGGTGGTTTAGAGGTTCCCGGGTCATTGTTACAACTTAAGGACTTCGGGGGTTGACGATACATATAAAGTTCATCGGGGTTGGAATTAGATTTCTCTATTTTTATGCCCTTTCCCTTATTATTTTCTTTTGCCTTTTTAAATTCAGTTGGGGTAATTTCTATAACATCATCGGAATTCTCGTCGGAATCCGATTTATCGGAGAATTGGTAATCCTCCCAATATTTTGCTTCCTTGGCGGAAACACCATTGACCATAATTAACTTTGGTCGGTTGGTTGAGGATTTTCTTTTACTTAACCGTTTTATTATTTCCCCCACCGGTTCTATTTCTTCATCCGGTTCTGATTCTTCTTCCGGTTCCGATTCTTCTTCCGGTTCCGACTCTTCTTCCGGTTCCTCTTCGGGAACTTGTGAATCAGTCCACAAATCATTCCAATTTACATTTGACTCTTCATTATTATTAGGTGAGTCAATGGGACTTGTTCTAGAGGTAGACATCTATCACATAATATCAAACACGTTAAGAGATTAATATATCACATAATATTCATATGTTAAAAATATATAGTTTCCAACAAAAATGTTAAGCAATCATTTTTAAAGAAAACACGGTCGAAGTCCAGACTCACTAATGCATCCTAACAAACTCGATAAGACACACTAATGCAAATTTTCTGGTTCTCTAAGACCAACGCTCGGATACCAACTGAAATGTCCCGTTCTTATTGATTAAAAACGTTCCATATTAATTGATTTCGTTGCGAGGTTTTGACCTCTATATGAGACATTTTTCAAAGACTGCATTCCTTTTTAAAACAAACCATAACCTTTATTTCATAAATAAAGGTTTAAAAAGCTTTACGTAGATTATCAAATAATGATAATCTAAAATATCCTGTTTACACACGACCATTACATAATGGTTTACAATACAAATATGTTACATCGAAATCAGTTTCTTGAATGCAGTTTTTACACAATATCATACAAACATGGACTCCAAATCTTGTCCTTATTTTAGTATGTAACAGCGGAAGCTCTTAATATTCACCCGAGAATAAACATGCTTTAAACGTCAACAAAAATGTTGGTGAGTTATAGGTTTAACCTATATATATCAAATCGTAACAATAGACCACAAGATTTCATATTTCAATACACATCCCATACATAGAGATAAAAATCATTCATATGGTGAACACCTGGTAACCGACAATAACAAGATGCATATATAAGAATATCCCCATCATTCCGGGACACCCTTCGGATATGATATAAATTTCGAAGTACTAAAGCATCCGGTACTTTGGATGGGGTTTGTTAGGCCCAATAGATCTATCTTTAGGATTCGCGTCAATTAGGGTGTCTGTTCCCTAATTCTTAGATTACCAGACTTAATAAAAAGGGGCATATTCGATTTCGATAATTCAACCATAGAATGTAGTTTCACGTACTTGTGTCTATTTTGTAAATCATTTATAAAACCTGCATGTATTCTCATCCCAAAAATATTAGATTTTAAAAGTGGGACTATAACTCACTTTCACAGATTTTTACTTCGTCGGGAAGTAAGACTTGGCCACTGTTGATTCAAGAACTTATAACAATATATACATATATATTAAAGTATGTTCAAAATATATTTACAACACTTTTAATATATTTTGATGTTTTAAGTTTATTAAGTCAGCTGTCCTCGTTAGTAACCTATAACTAGTTGTCCACAGTTAGATGTACAGAAATAAATCGATAAATATTATCTTGAATCAATCCATGACCCAGTGTATACGTATCTCAGTATTGATCACAACTCAAACTATATATATTTTGGAATCAACCTCAACCCTGTATAGCTAACTCCAACATTCACATATAGAGTGTCTATGGTTGTTCCGAAATGTATATAGATGTGTCGACATGATAGGTCGAAACATTGTATACGTGTCTATGGTATCTCAAGATTACATAATATACAATACAAGTTGATTAAGTTATGGTTAGAATAGATTTGTTACCAATTTTCACGTAGCTAAAATGAGAAAAATTATCCAATCTTGTTTTACCCATAACTTCTTCATTTTAAATCCGTTTTGAGTGAATCAAATTGCTATGGTTTCATATTGAACTCTATTTTATGAATATAAACAGAAAAAGTATAGGTTTATAGTCGGATAAATAAGTTACAAGTCATTTTTGTAAAGGTAGTCATTTCAGTCGAAAGAACGACGTCTAGATGACCATTTTAGAAAACATACTTCCACTTTGAGTTTAACCATAATTTTTGGATATAGTTTCATGTTCATAATAAAAATCATTTTCTCAGAATAACAACTTTTAAATCAAAGTTTATCATAGTTTTTAATTAACTAACCCAAAACAGCCCGCGGTGTTACTACGACGGCGTAAATCCGGTTTTACGGTGTTTTTCGTGTTTCCAGGTTTTAAATCATTAAGTTAGCATATCATATAGATATAGAACATGTGTTTAGTTGATTTTAAAAGTCAAGTTAGAAGGATTAACTTTTGTTTGCGAACAAGTTTAGAATTAACTAAACTATGTTCTAGTGATTACAAGTTTAAACCTTCGAATAAGATAGCTTTATATGTATGAATCGAATGATGTTATGAACATCATTACTACCTTAATTTCCTTGGATAAACCTACTGGAAAAGAAAAAAATGGATCTAGCTTCAATGGATCCTTGGATGGCTCGAAGTTCTTGAAGCAGAATCATGACACGAAAACAAGTTCAAGTAAGATCATCACTTGAAATAAGATTGTTATAGTTATAGAAATTGAACCAAAGTTTGAATATGATTATTACCTTGTATTAGAATGATAACCTACTGTAAGAAACAAAGATTTCTTGAGGTTGGATGATCACCTTACAAGATTGGAAGTGAGCTAGCAAACTTGAAAGTATTCTTGATTTTATGAAACTAGAACTTTTGGAATTTATGAAGAACACTTAGAACTTGAAGATAGAACTTGAGAGAGATCAATTAGATGAAGAAAATTGAAGAATGAAAGTGTTTGTAGGTGTTTTTGGTCGTTGGTGTATGGATTAGATATAAAGGATATGTAATTTTGTTTTCATGTAAATAAGTCATGAATGATTACTCATATTTTTGTAATTTTATGAGATATTTCATGCTAGTTGCCAAATGATGGTTCCCACATGTGTTAGGTGACTCACATGGGCTGCTAAGAGCTGATAATTGGAGTGTATATACCAATAGTACATACATCTAAAAGCTGTGTATTGTACGAGTACGAATACGGGTGCATACGAGTAGAATTGTTGATGAAACTGAACGAGGATGTAATTGTAAGCATTTTTGTTAAGTAGAAGTATTTTGATAAGTGTATTGAAGTCTTTCAAAAGTGTATAAATACATATTAAAACACTACATGTATATACATTTTAACTGAGTCGTTAAGTCATCGTTAGTCGTTACATGTAAGTGTTGTTTTGAAACCTTTAGGTTAACGATCTTGTTAAATGTTGTTAACCCAATGTTTATAATATCAAATGAGATTTTAAATTATTATATTATCATGATATTATCATGTATGAATATCTCTTAATATGATATATATACATTAAATGTCTTTACAACGATAATCGTTACATATATGTCTCGTTTAAAAATCATTAAGTTAGTAGTCTTGTTTTTACATATGTAGTTCATTGTTAATATACTTTATGATATGTTTTCTTATCATAGTATCATGTTAACTATATATATATATCCATATATATGTCATCATATAGTTTTTACAAGTTTTAACGTTCGTGAATCACCGATCAACTTGGGTGGTCAATTGTCTATATGAAACATATTTCAATTAATCAAGTCTTAACAAGTTTGATTGCTTAACATGTTAGAAACATTTAATCATGTAAATATCAATCTCAATTAATATATATAAACATGGAAAAGTTCGGGTCACTACACTGACTACCCAATTCTAGTAAAATTTTTCAAAATTTTCAATAAAATGAATTCAAAATCATGTTTATACATATTTATGAACAATAAAACTAGGTTTTAACACCGAAATTATTGTTACCTCGGAAAGGACATAAATTGAGAAACAAACTAAAATGTTAAAATTCATTTAAAATGGAATAGAGGACGATAAAAAGGAAAATAAAAGCCAAGTGTGGGAAAATTTACCAAGTTATCTTAAACATATGTCACATATATCTGTAACAAATAACTGAAAATACTTTTGCTTTGGACTAAACTAAACTGTTTTACCCAATGAAAGAAAAGAAGAGATGGATCTACACGATGAATCAATTCCATCATTAAAAGGAAGTAAAGTCTTCCGAAAAAGAAACGCGCTTCTTGATCTAGGTCATGAAGTTGTCGTCCAGACCAGCTGTAGGTTGACGAAAAATCTAGAAAAGTCATCACTAAAATCAGCAGGAAATCCACGGACCTCAGCATTAAACAGGGTCGCCAAGTGGTCAGATTTATCCTAACCATGAGAAGGATTTATCTCGTACAATGGGGGGGCACCATGCAAATTAGCTGGATAAGACTAATGAATCAGATCTCCAGAAAGAATAATCTCCTTAAAGATTAAAAATCAGCTTTTAAGACTGATATCACTCAATCCTTGAGATTGACCTTAAAGATTGAGAATTACAAACTCATGGAATTCAATGATATCTAAACTCGAGCTTGAACGAGAAAATATTTTGATCAAAATTACAAACCGATTTGTTTTCTGAAAACCCTATTTTCAATGCGTTCATTACCATTGAACGTAAAATCCTAGGAATTCACCTGGAATTCATTAGGTCACCTGAACTAAATCGGGTGTCAACCGTAAGAACGGTGGTTGCATAGTGGTCAAAGACAGGACCTTGTGCCATACCGAAAAATCATAAGGATGAACTTTACTATTGCTCCTACCAAGGATAGTAATTGCGTCCGACACGTTATAGACCATAATTAAAAGCATGTCAGAGGACATTGCCTTAACAGTTGCTTGTTCAACGCTTTCCTTTACAACTGGACGGTAGTTTACCGAAAGGTAATATACGGGACAAGTAAACTGGACGTGTTGCTTTCCAAATACAAGGTTAGCAAGTGGGTGACACAAAACCATAAGTTTTGAGCTAAAATTTTCAAATCTGAAACCCACCAAACCCACAAAAATATTTTGCAAACACCGGTAAAGGGTTATCCCGGAAAACTTATCTAGGGTAAAAACTAGATTTAATTTTCAAAAGATCAAATGTTTTCATAAAGATCCAATTTCCTTAATGGATCTAAATTTTTATAGTCATGTGGGACTGTAAACCATATCGTTACTACCATTGTTTATACCGCCGTATAGAAATCACTGATGTACAAAGTGTGAAGAATAAAGAAGTGATTCTAGTATTTCAAGACGATATTGCTTGAGGACAAGCAACGCTCAAGTGTGGGAATATTTGATAATGCTAAAAACGAACATATATTTCATAGCATTATTCCTCAAGAAAGACAAGCTTTTAGTTGCAATTGTTTTATTTACAAGTGATATTCGTTTAAATAATAAAAGGTGAAGACAAAAGACAGATTCGACGAATTGAAGACGCAAACGACCAAAAAGCTCAAAAGTACAAAAGACAATCAAAAAGGTTCCAATTATTGATAAGAAACGTCTCGAAATTACAAGAGTACAAGATTCAAAACGTAAAGTACAAAATATAAAATTGTACGCAAGGACGTTCGAAAATCCGGAACCGGGACCAGAGTCAACTCTCAACGCTCGACGCAACGGACTAAAAATTACAAGTTAACTATGTATATAAATATAATATAATATATAATTAATTATATTAATTATATATATATTATATATATATATTATAAACCGTCGGCAGAGAAAGACTCCAAGGGTGTGAGCTGTAAATACATTCTCCGCGACTCGCGGAGTTTGAAGAGGATTTTGCCGCGAGTCGCGGAGCCCCAAAAATCGAAATTCCCTATAAAGCCAACCGAATTCTGATCACAATTCATATCTTTTTCTTCTCTTATCATACGTAAAATTTATATATATATATATATAATTTATATTTTAATTTTAATTTTAATTCTAATAATAAGGGTATGTTAGCGAATGTTGTAAGGGTGTAAGTCGAAATTCTGTCCGTGTAACGCTACGCTATTTTTAATCATTGTAAGTTATGTTCAACCTTTTTATATTAATGTCTCGTAGCTAAGTTATTATTATGCTTATTTAAAACGAAGTAATCATGATGTTGGGCTAATTACTAAAATTGGGTAATTGGGCTTTGTACCATAATTGGGGTTTGGACAAAAGAACGACACTTGTGGAAATTAGACTATGGGCTATTAATGGGCTTTATATTTGTTTAACTAAATGAAAGTTTGTTAATGTTAATATAAAGATTTACAATTGGGCGTCCCTATAAATTACCATATACACTCAATCGGACACGATGGGCGGGGTATTTATATGTACGAATAATCGTTCATTTAACCGGACACGGGAATGGATTAATAGCCACTAGAATAATTAAAACAGGGGTGAAATTACATTCAAGGGTAATTGGTGTAATTGTTAACAAAGTAGTAAAACCTTGGTTTACACGCAGTCGATAACCTGGTGTATTCATTAAACAAAGTATTAAAACCTTGTTACAATTCGAATCCCCAATTAGTTGGAATATTTAACTTCGGGTATAATAATAATTTGACGAGGACACTCGCACTTTATATTTATGACTGATGGACTGTTATGGACAAAAACCAGACGGACAGATTAAATAATCCAGGACAAAGGACAATTAACCCATGGGCATAAAACTAAAATCAACACGTCAAACATCATGATTACGGAAGTTTAAATAAGCATAATTCTTTTATTTCATATTTAATTTCCTTTATTTTATATTTAATTGCACTTCTAATTATCGCACTTTTATTTATTGTTGTTTAATCGCACTTTTAATTATCGTACTTTTTAATTATCGCAAGTTTATTTTATCGCACTTTTATTATTCGCAATTTCATTATCGTTATTTACTTTAAGTTTTAATTTAAGTCTTTTATTTATTTAATATTTTACATTAGGTTTTAACTGCGACTAAAGTTTTAAAATCGACAAACCGGTCATTAAACGGTAAAAACCCCCCTTTATAATAATAATATTACTTATATATATATGTTTGTGTTTTTATAAAAGTAAACTAATATAGCGTTGAGCTTTGTTTAAAAAAGATTCCCTGTGGAACGAACCGGACTTACTAAAAACTACACTACTGTACGATTAGGTACACTGCCTATAAGTGTTGTAGCAAGGTTTAAGTATATCCATTCTCTAAATAAATAAATATCTTGTGTAAAATTGTATCGTATTTAATAGTTTTTCCTAATAAAATATAAGCTATTTTATATACACCTCGCATAACATCAAATATTAAGACGGAGTTATTGGGCTTTGGACCATAATTGAGGTTTGAACAAAAGAACGACACTTGTGGAAATTGGACTATGGGCTATTAATGGGCTTTATATTTAATTAACTACATGATATCTTGTTAATTTAATATAAAGGTTATAATTTGACGTATCTATAAATAACCACTCACGCTTAATCGGGTACGGTGGGCGGGATATCTATAAATACCAATAATTGTTCATTTGATCGGACACGGGAATGGATTAATAGTCAATGGACTCGTTGAAACAGGGGTGGATTACATTCAAGGATAATTGGTGTAATTGTTAACAAAGTATTGAAATCTTGGATTACACGCAGTCGATAACCTGGTGTATTCATTAAACAAAGTATTAAGACCTTGTTACAGTTCGAATCCCCAATTAGTTGGAATATTTGACTTCGGGTATAAGGTTAATTTGACGAAGACTCTCGCACTTTATAATTATGATCGATGGACTATTATGGACAAAACCAGATGGACATATCGAATAATTCAGGACAAAGGACAATTAACCCATGGTAATAAATTAAAATCAACACGTCGAACATCATGATTACGGAAGTTTAAATAAGCATAATTTCTTTATTTTATATCTCATCGCACTTTTAATTATCGTACTTTTAATTATCGCAATTTTATTTACCGTCATTTTATTTATCGCACTTTAAATTATCGCACTTTAATTATCGTCATTTACTTTACGCTTTAAATTAAGTTATATTTATTTTTAATATTTTGCATTAGGTTTTAATTGTGACTTAAGTTTTAAAATTGACAAACCGGTCATTAAACGGTAAAACCCCCCTTTTTATAATAATAATAATTGTAATATATATATTTATATTTTGTACAAATATAGTTATATAAAAATATAGTGTAAAATAAGCTGTCTCCCTGTGAAACGAACCGGACTTACTAAAAACTATACTACTCTACGATTAGGTACACTGCCTATTGTGTTGTAGCAAGGTTTAGGTATATCTCATCTGTAAATAAATAATTAAAACTTGTGTAACTTGTATTATATTTCGTCGTATTTCGTAATAAAAATAAGTATATTTCGTATACACCTCGCATAACATCAAGTTTTTGGCGCCGCTGCCGGGGAGCGGTGAAACGCTATATTTTTAATTTATATTTGTAAAAATATAAAAAAAAGAAAAAAAATATAAAAAAAAGAAAAGAAAAACATATTTTTTTAAGATTTTGTAAAATTATAAAGTATATTTGTTTTTATCTTTAGTTTTTAAAATATAAGTTTATTTTATTTTATATAAATTTTCTCTATATATAAATTTTCGGAAAAAAAAAACGAACGCGTTTAAGTCTGCAATCAATCTGAGTCTGCACACATCCGCAGTCGCGGAGTACCTCGGGCACAAATCACCGCAGTCGCGGAGCAGTCTCAGACTGCATTAATTACGAATTTAGGGTTTAATTTTATAATTATTATTATTATTATTAAACCTAATTAGGATTTTTAATTAATTAATATATATTTATCTCCAGTTTAATTTATAATTTGTAATATTAAGTTTAAATATTATTATTAAATATATAGAATAATATTTTTATAAAATAATAATATAAAAATAATATTTTTATAAAATTGTATTTTTATCAACTTAGCTTCTTTTTGTATTTTGTTTTTTTTTTAAATCGTAACTTGTATATTTATCGTTCGTAATTAGTTTTAACTTAGTTTTTGCCGTAGTTATTTCATATTTCTAGATTTTTAAGCTTTGCCATAAAATCCATTAAGTATTTTTTTTCTTTAGATTAAGATTTAGGTGCTTTAGAATTTTGCGACGCAGTTTATAAATTTTAGTACCCTAATTAAGTTATTGCCGTTTTCCTATATAATTCCTTTTAAACCTTAATACCTTTAGGCGCAACTTTTTAGATTTATTTTTTAGACTTTTAAGTTTCGACGTTTTTCTTTCTCATTTTTATTTCTTGACGTTTTTCGACGCTCTTTTTCTTTTTCGTTTCTACGCGCTAGTTTATAGGACATAGAATTTTTAAAATCTTTAAATTTCGACGAAAAATTATTGTAAGCGATTGAATTATAGACATCTAAAATTTTCTGCTTCGTAGTAATAGTTGGATTTGTTAGTGGCTGAGTTGTGGATTTTTCGATTTAAAGGATTCTGGCTCCCTGCTGCATCTTTTGGCTATTTGAAACGTGGGCAAAAGCAGAAAAGTCTATTAATTTGATAACTTATATAATTTTTAGTTTTATAACTAATAGAATAATTAGTAAATGCACCACATTGTAGCTAAAATTTGGTAATAAGCGCATTATGGAAAATTTCGAGAATATTTTGGAAACTCTTTCTGATTTCCAAAATCAATTAAATCAATACTCTCAAACGAGTGTTGATGAAAATTCGTTCGGTCAAATTTGAATCACGAATGATGAAACAATAACTGGTTGTGAAATATGTGGAGATTATCACTCAACATGGAAATGTTATTATTACGTTCCTATGGAAAATTATGCACCCATGGAACCTGAATGGAATGATTATGAGGAATACAATTCAAATTGGGATTATTCCCAAGAATATATCCAAACTCAACAACCAGAGGACGAGGAAAATTACGTCTCTGAAAATTTTTTAGATTCTATGAAAATCAAACTCGAAGAACTTGACGATCAAAATGAACAAATGAGAGAGTTCGCAAATAGGCAAGCTGAAACTCTATCAGATTACACACCTGTTAATCTGAGGAGTATTGTGCAAGAAAATCCCATATCATCGAATTTTGATGAATTCGAGAGCTCCGAAATCACCAATTATCCCGATGATACTTTTTATTCAGTTTTACCAATTTCACAACATACCGACACATTAACCTCTACCGACGAAATCATCGATCCATCAATGGATAAAGAAGAAGTAAGGGTGACAAATTGGTACTCTTGGAAAAACGATAACGTTGAAAATTTTACCCCCGAGACCAAAGTGGTGGGACCGATAAGGACCGTTAAAGAAGAAGAATTTGCTTCGATCCCGAAATTCACCATTCCACAACCTTCCAACCCAATGTTCTCAATAGACGAGTCATCTACCGAAGATGAACTACGAGCTATAATAGATAACGACACCTCAAATTTTACCCAATTGGGTAATAGAGGTGAAAACTTTGATCCCGAGAATGAACGGAAGGAAATGTTAGGAATTGTCCACCCTAAAGAAATATGTATGTCAGTGTATATCGATCCATTTGACCAAGAACCAGAAAAGAGACATATCCATTTACTAAAAGCTACACTTAAAAAAGAATTAAGTAGTGACGATCGGGTGGGTTTAAACTTTAAACCCATTGATATATTATACATCACCCCAGATGTAAATAACTGGCTCACTATTTTAATTCGTGGAACTTATTCTACCGACTTCACATATCGTCAGCTAAGTGTGGGGAAGTCTAACCCCACTTAACGTTAAATTCGAGGTTCGGGTTAATACATAACTCGTTAATAAAAATGCACTATGAGTAAGGGTAAAAAGCGCATTTTCAAAAATTAGCAAACAGTTCAGAAAAGCAACCATTTTTGAAGAAAAACATGAGTGATAAAATAACAAAAGTAATGAACGATGAGGCGCGCTATCTATCATTCGACGAGCTTAGTAATTACAAACTGGGTATTTTAATCACTTTTCTACACTAATCACCCTCATGAATTTATTATTATAGTCTGATTTCATGCAAATGAGAGCATTGCATGATCTCAAGTGTGGGGAAGGGTTATAAATTCTCTCAGGATTACACTTAGTTTAATTGCCAAATTTTGTGAAATTTTGAAAAATTTTCAACTAATTGAATTCAAAATCATGTTTATATATATTTATGAACGATGAAAACTAGGTGATAATACCGAAATTATCGTTACCTAGGAAAGGACATAAATTGAGAAACAACCTAAAATGCTTGAATTCATTTAAAATGGAAAAGAGGGGAATAAAAAGGCAAAGAAATAAATAAATAAAAGCCAAGTGTGGGGAGAATGTACCAAGTTTTTCAATTAAAAACTATCTATCACATATTTCTGTAAAGTTATTGCAGGTGCTTTTGTTTTGGACTAAATTAACTGTTTTACCCGGTTTATTGTAATACATTTGAAAGAAAAGATGGATCTACACGATGAATCAATTCCATCATTAAGAGGAAATAAAGTCTTCCGAAAAAAGACACGCACTTCTTGATTTAGGTCAGGAAGTTGTCGTCCATACCAGCTGTAGGTTGACGAAAAATCTAGAAAAGTCATCTCTAAAATCAGCAAAAAATTTACGGACCTCAGCATCAAACAGGGTCGCCAAGTGGTCATACTTATCCTATCCATGAGAGGATCTGTCTCGTAAAATGCAGAGGGCGCCGTGTAAATTAGCTTGATAAGACTAATGAATCAGACCCCCAGAAAGGATAATCTCCTTAAAGATTAAAAATCAGATTTTAAGCCTGATATTACTCAATCCTTGAGATTGACCTTAAAGATTGAGAATTAAAAACTCATGGAATTCAATGATATCTAAACTCGAGCTTGAACGAGAAAATATTTTGATCAAATTAAAACCGATTTGTTTTTCTGAAAACCTATTTTCAATGCGTTCATTACCATTGAACGTAAAATCCTAGGAATTCACCTGGAAATCATTAGGTCACCTGAACCAAATCGGGTGTCAACCGTAAGAACGGTGGTTACATAGCATGGTCGAAGACAGGACCTTGTGCCAGATCGAAAAATTATAGGGTGATCTTTGCTATTGCTCCTACAAAGGATAGTAATTGCATCCAACACGTTGTGGACCATAATAAAAAGCATGTCATTAGACATTGCCTTAACAGTTGCTTGTTCAACGCTTTCCTTTACAACTGGACGGTAGTTTACCGAAAGGTAATATACGGAGCAAGTATACTGGACGTGTTGCTTTTCTAATACAAGGTTAGCAAGTGGGTGACACAAAACCACAAGTTTTGAGCTAAAATTTTAAAATCTGAAACCCACAAAACCCACAAAAACATTTTTGCAAACACCGGTGAAGGGTTATTCCAGAAAACTTGTCTAGGGTAAAATCTAGCTTGAATTTTCAAAAGATCAAATATTTTCATAAAGATCCAATTTCCTTAAAGGATCTAAATTTTTATAAGTCATGTGGGACTGTAAACCACATCGTTACTATCATTGTTTATACCACCGTATTAAAATCACTGTTGTACAAAGTGTGAGAATAAAAAAAGTGATTCGAGTGAAGTGTGATTTAATTTCAAGTTCTGTATTGCTTGAGGACAAGCAACGTTCAAGTGTGGGGATATTTGATAGTGCTCTAAATGAACATATATTTAGTATCAATATCCTTCCAATATGTAAAGCTTTTAGTTACTATTGTTCTATTTTTATGTAATAATCGTTTAAATAAATAAGTGCGAAGACAAAAGAAGAAAACGACGATTTGAAGACACAAATGACCAAAAAGCTCAAATATACAAGATACAATCCAAGTGGTTCAATTTATTGATGAGAAACGTCTAAAAATGACAAGAGTACAAGCCCGAAACGCAAAGTACAAGATATCTAAACGTACGAAAGGACGTTCAAAAATCCGGAACCGAGACATGAACCAACTATCAACGTGCGACTCAACGGAGCTAAAATCACAAATTAACTATGCACATAAATATAATATAATATATAATTAATTATGTAAATTATATATATATATATATATATATATATATATATATATATTATATTTATATATTAAATAAATAAACGTCGGCAAGCTAGGATCCAATTTCTGCGTGAGATGGAATTCGAAGCTCCGCACTCGCGGAGCTGTAAGCCATAAAACCTCCGCACTTGCGGAGCACACCAGGACCCAAATCCCACTATAAAAGGCGATGCAATTCGACGAAATATTTACACCATATCCATCTTTCTCTCCTCAATGATATATATATATATATATATATATATATATATATATATATATATATATATATATATATATATATATATATATATATATATATAATATAGTTTAGTTTTATATTAGTTAGTTTGGGTTATGTAACGTTTATTTTACGAGTTTTAAAGTCAGAATTCTGTCCGTGTAACACTACGCGATTAATAACCACTGTAAGCTATGTTCTTCCCTTTTAAATTAATGTCCATATTTAAGTTATTATTATGCTTTTTTGAGCCGAAGTAATCGTGATGTTGGGCTAAATATTAAGACGGGGTTATTGGGCTTTGGACCATAATTGGGGTTTGAACAAAAGAACGACACTTGTGGAAATTGGACTATGGGCTATTAATGGGCTTTATATTTAATTAACTACATGATATCTTGTTAATTTAATATAAAGGTTATAATTTGACGTATCTATAAATAACTACACACACTTAATCGGGTACGGTGGGCGGGATATATATAAATACCAATAATTGTTCATTTGATCGGACACGGGAATGGATTAATAGTCAATGGACTCGTTGAAACAGGGGTGGATTACATTCAAGGATAATTGGTGTAATTGTTAACAAAGTATTGAAACCTTGGATTACACACAGTCGATAACCTGATGCATTCATTAAACAAAGTATTAAGACCTTGTTACAGTTCAAATCCCCAATTAGTTGGAATATTTGACTTCGGGTATAAGGTTAATTTGACGAAGACTCTCGCACTTTATAATTATGACCGATGGACTATTATGGATAAAACCAGATGGACATATCGAATAATTCAGGACAAAGGACAATTAACCCATGGTAATAAATTAAAATCAACACGTCGAACATCATGATTACGGAAGTTTAAATAAGCATAATTTCTTTATTTTATATCTCATCGCACTTTTAATTATCGCACTTTTAATTATCGCAATTTTATTTACCGTCATTTTATTTATCGCACTTTAAATTATCGCACTTTAATTATCGTCATTTACTTTACGCTTTAAATTAAGTTATATTTATTTTTAATATTTTGCATTAGGTTTTAATTGTGACTTAAGTTTTAAAATTGACAAACCGGTCATTAAACGGTAAAACCCCCCTTTTTATAATAATAATAATTGTAATATATATATTTATATTTTGTACAAATATAGTTATATAAAAATATAGTGTAAAATAAGTCGTCTCCCTGTGGAACGAACCGGACTTACTAAAAACTATACTACTCTACGATTAGGTACACTGCCTATTGTGTTGTAGCAAGGTTTAGGTATATCTCATCTGTAAATAAATAATTAAAACTTGTGTAACTTGTATTATATTTCGTCGTATTTCGTAATAAAAATAAGTATATTTCGTATACACCTCGCATAACATCAGTACCCTCGGTAACCGCAAGCCTTTGGACGATCGTACCCTCAACTCCAAAACAGACAAGATTCTCCCATTAAGGGTAAAAAGGTAATTTTGGGGGCAAGAGTATTAAACGGCACATTTAATTGTCAAATCAATGCAACAAAAGTAATTATTACTAAGTTTAACTTAACGAAGCTCATATGTCGATATTAACGCTTCGTAAAATTAAACTGGGGGGCTTGATAGTGTACCCCTCCTCCGGCCCATTTATCAGCTTCAAAGTTTGCTTCGGAGGATACGACTACAATATATGGAACGAAGGAAACTTCAGCTACGGTGAACAAGGTCATGGAATCAGAGCAACAACAGTAAGCTTAGAGCCCATAAAACCTCGGTCAATTACAAAGTCAAGACTAGCGAAACTATTCCTAGCTCGGTGCACGCCTGTACCATAAAGGAAAGGGGATAAACTCACTTTCCTCTGCAGGTTTACCAAAAGGGAAAGTCAACTAGTGATCCAAAATCATTGGGAACTAGCGAACTGGTATGAAAAGCCGTTCCATCCCACTTATAAATGGTATAGAATGCAGGAAACATTCTACATTCAATCCATACACACATAATAACACAATCATGTTATACCATTTGCTTCGATGGCGTAAAACAGTCTCCTGACTGTTACCTTCGGGGAATCGCCAGCGAATATATCCAAAACCACAATCACTCAATCTCAATGTCTGTGACTTGTATATCCCCATATCAATACTAATCGTCGGTTATTGTACAAACATATATGTATGGTAAATGTCTTCTACTAGGATGAGCATTTAGCTATTGGTCAGGTAAATGCATTCATTAACGAGTTTTGTGGTAACCTCAATGCAATATGCAATGGAAATTGCAAAGTTGAGTTTCCTTGATGCATCATAGTAGTTGTATTCTCAAATCATTTCTTCCTTTAGAAATGTTGTACGTGTTCTTTCTTACTGTCAGAGTCAAATTGTCACATCATGAGGTAGTGGGTTCAAAGATCTCTTGCATGTAGTTTCAATATTAGTATCTGAAATGTCTCGTTCATATTGATTATAAACGTTCCATATTAATTGATTTCGTCACAAGGTTTTGACCTCTATATGAGACGTTTTTCAAAGACTGCATTCATTTTTAAAACAACCATAACCTTTATTTTATCTATAAAGGTTTAAAAAGCATTACGTAGATTATCAAATAATGATAATCTAAAATATACCGTTTACATACGACCATTACATAATGGTTTACAATAAGAATATATTACATCAAAAATAAGTTTCTTGAATGCAGTTTTTACATAATATCATACAAGCATGGACTCCAAATTTTGTCCTTATTTTAGTATGCAACAGCGGAAGCTCTTAATAATCACCTGAGAATAAACATGCTTAAAACGTCAACAAAATGTTGGTGAGTTATAGGTTTAACCTATATATTATCAAATCATAATAATAGACCACAAGATTTCATATTTCAATATACATCCCATACATAGAGATAAAAATCATTCATATGGTGAACACCTGGTAACCGACATTAATAAGATGCATATAAGAATATCCCATATCATTCCGAGAAATCCTTCGGACATGATAAAAATGAATTCGAAGTACTAAAGCATCCGGTACTTTGGATAGGGTTCGTTAGGCCCAATAGATCTATCTTTAGGATTCGCGTCAATTAGTAGATCGGTTTACTAATTCTTAGGCTACCAAGCAAAAGGGGCATATTCGGCTTCGATCATTCACCCATATAATGTAGTTTCATTTACTTGTGTCTATTTCGTAAAATATTTATAAAACTGCATGTATTCTCATCCCAAAATATTAGCTTTTAAAAGTGGGACTATAACTCACTTTCACAGATTTTTACTTCGTCGGGAAGTAAGACTTGGCCACTGGTCGATTCACGAACCTATAACAAATATGTACATATATATCAAAGTATGTTCAAAATATATTTACAACACTTATAATACATCTTGATGTTTTAAGCTTATTAAGTCAGTTGTCCTCGTTAGTAACCTACAACTAGTTGTCCATAGTTAGATGTACAAAAATAAATTGATATATATATTATCTTGAATCAATCCACGACCCAGTGTATACACGTCTCAGGCTAGATCACAACTCAAAGTATATATATTTTTGGAATCAACCTCAACCCTGTATAGCTAACTTAAACATTACTGCATATAGAGTGTCTATGGTTGTTCCAAATAATATATATACATGGGTCGATATGATATGTCAAAACATTTGCATACGTGTCTATGGTATCCCAAGATTATATAATATATTAGAAAACATGTATAATACAATATAAGTTAGCTAGGATATGATTTGTATAGAATTGTTACAATATTTCCCGTAGCTACAACAATCAAAAAATATCCAATCTTGTTTTACCCATAACTTCTTCGTTTTAAATCCGTTTTGAGTGAATCAAATTTTTATGGTTTCATAATGAACTCTATTTTATGAATCTAAACAGAAAAATTATAGGTTTATAGTCGAAAATATAAGTTACAAGTCGTTTTTGTAAGAGGTAGTCATTTCAGTCGAAAGAACGACGTCTTGATGACCATTTTGAAAAACATACTTCCACTTTGAGTTTAACCATGATTTTTGGATATAGTTTCATGTTCATAAGAAAAATTACTTTCCCATAAGAACAACTTTTAAATAAAAGTTTATCATAGTTTTTAATTATCAAACCCAAAACAGCCCGCGGTGTTACTATGACGGCGTATGTCCGGTTTTACGGTGTTTTTCGTGTTTTCAGGTTTTAAATCATTAAGTTAGCATATCATATAGATATAGAACATGTGTTTAGTTGATTTTAAAAGTCAAGTTAGAAGGATTAACTTTTGTTTGCGAACAAGTTTAGAATTAACTAAACTATGTTCTAGTGATTTCAAGTTTAAACCTTTGAATAAGGTAGTTTTATATATATGAATCGAATGATGTTATGAACATCATTACTACCTCAGGTTTTGTGGATAAACCTACTGGAAATGAGAGAAATAGATCTAGCTTCAAAGGATCCTTGGATGGCTTGAAAGTTCTTGAAGAAGAATCATGACACGAAAACAAGTTCAAGTAAGATTTCCACTCGAAATAAGATTGTTATAGTTATAGAAATTGAATCAAAGTTTGAATATGAGTATTACCTTGTATTAGAAAGATATATTACTGTAAATAGGAAAGATTTCTTGAGGTTGGATGATCACTTTACAAGATTGGAAGTAAGCTAGCAAACTTGAAAGTATTCTTAATTTTATGAAACTAGAACTTATAGAATTTATGAAGAACACTTAGAACTTGAAGATAGAACTTGAGAGAGATCAATTAGATGAAGAAAATTGAAGAATGAAAGTGTTTGTAGGTATTTTTGGTCATTGATATATGGATTAGATATAAAGGATGTGTAATTTTGTTTACATGTAAATAAGTCATGAATGAGTACTAATATTTTTGTAATTTTATGTGATATTTCATGCTAGTTACCAAATGATGGTTCCCACATGTGTTAGGTGACTCACATGGGCTACTAAGAGCTGATCATTAGAGTGTATATACCAATAGTACATACATCTAAAAGATGTGTATTGTACGAGTATGAATACGGGTGCATACGAGTAGAATTGTTGATGAAACTGAACGAGGATGTAATTATAAGCATTTTTATTAAGTAGAAGTATTTTGATAAGTGTATTGAAGTCTTTCAAAAGTGTATGAATACATATTAAAACACTACATGTATATACATTTTAACTGAGTCGTTAAGTCATCGTTAGTCGTTAGATGTAAATGTTGTTTTGAAACCTTTAGGTTAACGATCTTGTTAAATGTTGTTAACCCATTGTTTATTATATCTAAAGAGATGTTAAATTATTACATTATCATGTTATTATGATATATTAATATATCTTAGTATGATATATATACAGTTAAATGTTGTTACAACGATAATCGTTACATATATGTCTCGTTTCGAAATCATTAAGTTAGTAGTCTTGTTTTTACATATGTAGTGTCATACCCCGTCCTAATCCATCTGGATGAAGTCACCAACATCTGGTCCCATTGAAATGATCGACTCCAAATAATGTCTTTAAAATGAGCAAATTCACAGCGAAAGATTTCTTTCATACCTGAGAATAAACATGCTTTCAAGTGTCAACTAAAAAGTTGGTGAGTTCATAGGTTTATCATAAAACAATAAAATTCATCATTTTGATAGACCACAAGATTTAAATTATGCATGGTACAAATGGGCCCGAATCCTATACCCACCTGTAATGTACATGCGATATCTTTTAAATATAGTACATCTTTCTCGTGTACGAATTCATCTTTCATAAATCTTAGTAACCGTACACATATCTTGTGCACAAAAATAACATACAATCATTCTCTCGATACATAACATTCACTTTTCATTGCTTTCATAGCTTGTCTTGGTAACCGACCTTAACATATAATGCGCATAAATAATATCCCCAAAACAGAACATCTCATCTGTATAATAATCATATAAACTTCGAAGTACTAAACACCACACCCACTAGCCCTTCCGTCTAGTGAACATTCTGGGTGGGGGTGTTAAACCCGGTAGCTACCTTTAGGATTCGCGTCAATTAGGCATGCACTAATTCTCAAAATTAGTGATGTTCCCTAATTCTTAGGTTACCAAGCAATAATAATCAGGGGAAAAATATTCATATCAATTGTGGCAATTATCACGTCCACATAATTTAATGGTGGCAATTATCACGTCCACATAATTCATTCGAGGAATTTTTTGCTTGTGTCTATCTCGTCAAACATTTATAAAAGCATTTCATGTATTCGCAGTACAAAAATGTATTTCAAAAGCAGTTAACAAAGCAGTTGTAAAAATAGCGCATGTATTCTCAGTCCCAAAAATGTAAAGAGTAAAATGGAATCAAATGAACTCACCATACTGTATTTTGCAGTAAAAATACATATGACGACAAAGAACAAGTGTAGGGTTTGGCCTCGGATTCACGAACCTATATCATTTTTACATATATTAAAACATATAATCATAACTGAACAACTTTATTTATTATATCTTAATTTATATATTAGATATATTTAATTTATGTATATATTCAAAATGATTAATATTTATATAGTTATATTAATATATCCTTATTTATATACATAATTGTTTAGTGTTATATTTAAAAATCAATAGTTTGTTATATGAAAATATTTATATAAATAATATTAATAGGTTTGATATATATAAATAATTATGTAAAATATTAATATAATTATAATATATATGTAATAAGTACATTTTATGCACAAAATATTCATTTGTTTTAAAAAGATAGTTTTGTTTCGTAATAATGATTTACTAATAATAATAATAACTTTATTAATAATAATACTAATAATGATTTTGTTAATACTGATACTTATAATAATAGTAATAACTAATATTAATAATACTAATGTTACTCAATGATATTATTTAGTAATATATATAAAAAAGTGATAATAATATTAATCATATCATTTATTTTAACATAACTATAACAAATATTAATAATAATAACAATAATAATAATAATAATAATAATAATAATAATAATAATAATAATAATAATAATAATAATAATAATAATAATAATAATAATAATAATAAACAACATATTAGAAAACTACCTCAATGTAATGAGCCTTTAAAAAAATTAGACGCCCACGCCTGGGCTTGAACCCGCAATCTCTCAGTTAATACACAAACCTCCTAAACCATCCTTCCATGTTTGTTTTTCTGACTTTATTTGTATCTCATTTATAAATATACCGTATTATTTGTCACAGCTCAACAGTCAAGTCGAAGGCCCAACTGAAATAATTCAGCCCAACTGAGATACTTGCGACCCAATAGAAGGTTCGTGGGCCTTGTAATCTGGTAACCAGAATTCTTGAACAGCAGAAGCGTAAAAAAAATGCATGCTCAAAAGAATATTTCATCATCATCTTTATTGTATATCATCGTCATCATCCTTCCATCTTAATCATGCCATCATCGTCTTTTCTTCGTTCCATCATCATCATCATACATCGATTATCATCTTCTCCTTAAATCAGATTGTAACTGTCATCATCTTTTATCATTGGGCTTTGAAAAAAAAAAAAAAAAAAATGCAATCGTTGTAGCATATAATCGACGATTGGGTAGATGACAAGAAGTGCACAGCAATCATAGTAGCGGTTGCTGTAACAACTCAGTTGCAGGTGGTGGATGATGGTTGTTTAAACGGGTTTATGGTGGTAGCATAACGGTAACATATTAGTAACAGGAAGTGAGTTGCAGTTTGTAAGTAAAACAAGTTAATAGCAGTAACAGCAGTTAAAAAGGGGTGGAAGTGGCGGCGGTCAGAGGTGGAAATGGTGGTGGTTTGCGAAGGTGTTGATGAATAGTGATAGGTGTTCGATAATGGTGGTTTTAGTGGTGGTGGTTTGGTGATTCTCGACCAGAAACGAAGGGGTAGCAGCCTGGTGGTGATCATGGGATGATTGTGATAGGTGTTGTGGATTGCCGAGTTAAGAAAAGGAGGAGGAAGATAAAAATGGGTTTGGTTTTAGGTTTAGCAGGACATTAGTTCATGATCAATGTTTATCACCATCTTTTATCTTCATTAATCTATAAACATTTATATATCATAATCATCATCAATTTTATCGCGTTTAACAAAAAATAGGAGCAAAAGAGCATTAGCCCGTTCATGGGTCTTGTTGGGTTTTGTTTCGAATAACAGAAAAAAAAATGAAAGATAGTTGTAGGTGATCGATGAAGGTGGTTCGAATACTTGATGAAAATATCACGATACATAAGTATGTATATAAATGGGTTTTATGAGATTCAAGAGAAAAGGGAAGAGGTGAGTTGTGTTCATACAACTCTTGTGCATAGATGTATATATATATATATATATATATATATATATATATATATATATATATATATATATAGAAAGATATATTCTCCGTAAATTAATTAGTGAAAGGAGAAGAGAACAAAGTTCAACAGTGCATACAGTGCATGTTCTATACATATATGTGAAAAAGTTTGCCCACTACAATCCAACAACTTTAAATAAAAGATCTGAAATCTTGGAAAGAAAGGTGAAGTGGTTGAAAACAGATGCACAGTAATGTAATTCGTGAATTTTAATTGTCCTGATGTTACCGACAGTTTTCACGCACTGTGTATCGTGCACTATTTGAAACCAGTGGCGAATAAAAGTCTTCGGAAAAATCCCAAATTTTTACATTAACTATATTTATTTATTTCGGTCATTATGATATAAAATTTGATCATTAATTTATTAAATAAAAATTACATCAACTGTCCCTCTCATTTATGGGTAAAATATAAAAAGTGTTAAAATTAAATAATTAGATCCTAAATATACTTTTATTAAGCCTATAACTTATATAACTCATTTTCGGATCACCTTTTATTTTAAAATTACATAAGTTCGAATTTAACTTGCTTAATATTAATCGAAACATCAAACGAGTATTACAATCATTTAATATTTATTTTTAATACAATTTATTTATATATAGAGATATATTTTAAATAATAATTATTATAATATCCTATTTTTATTTTATTTAATTTTTAATAACAACAACATATAATACTTCAAATTATATTTCGAATTATTATTTATATATACATACACACATATCTATTTACAATTTATTTGTTCGTGAATCTTCGAGAGCAGTCGAAAGTCAATTGAATATATGAAACGGTTCAAACCTTTTAAGACTCAACCTTACAGACTTTGCTTATCGTGTCGGAAACATTCAAAGATTAAGTTTAAATTTGGTCAGAAAGTTTCGGGTCGTCACAGTACCTACCCGTTAAAGAAATTTCGTCCCGAAATTTGAATGTGGTCGTCATGGCTATCAATAAAAATGTTTTCTTGACGAATGTGAGTCAATAAATAGAGTTTTATCATTATTGATTAATATAGATAAAACGATTTAATTATGTGAATCGTACGAATGAAGCTGTCACAAAATAGCAAAATGAGGAAAATAAGTTTTGTCATATCTTTTGACGTAGTCATGATTGAATTCCGAAATTCAAGGGATTAAAAAGAAAATCTTGAAAATCTATAAGATCTGATTCTTCAGAATTTAAGGAAATTAAAACCTCTTTAATTAAATGTGATGATCTTTCTCAATTTCAACGTCTGATACTCCCACTATAAATGAACCTCTTTCGTTCCATTATTTCCCACAACTCTTAACTTTTATACTTCAGTTCATATTTCTACAATATTTATCAAATTATCAGAAATCACTCTAAAGGATGGAATTATCAAGAAAATATGTTCTTGATTTTGTTTAGAGATTTAGTAGAATGTAAGAGTCGTGTAAATGGCACATGATGACGTTATAGTCTTTGAATCATCACATCCCATTAGAAACTCAACATGACTTACTGTAATATAATCACGTTGATCAAGTGTCATTATATTATACTAACTCATGCTTCAGTTCCCAACACTACGTCAAAAACATTCATAATTCAAACTCAAGTTTTAAAGAAATTTTGAAACTAAAGTAGTTTCCTTTATGATGTAATATAGATAGCACGAAGGGATAAATAATTTCGGATGAGAATATTTATGAAAATATCTTCAGAAATATCGAAGATATTTATGATGATATTTTGGAATTTCTAAGTTCGATGATTGATGAAGAAAGATTTTCCGCAGGATTTTAACATGACTTCGGAGCAGGATATTCTCTAAAGATTTCATCGATTCTTTGAATATAGGGTTTGGTCCTTGTATTTGTCCTTGGTCTCCTTCCTAGTTTGCTCAATCCGTTTTTCAGTTCTAAACCTTCTCTATTTCTGAGCTTTTCGACTGTTAAGGTCGTGTACAGTTTTTGCTGCTGTATTCAGTTTTTTCAGAATTTGAAGTATTGATTTGTAGACTGGGTGCTTTTCAGAATTTTAGAATGAAAGATCATAATTCTAAGAGATAAATGTTATATGTATACATATAACTGTTGATGTAGACATGCTGCGAGATTTCAAAATACTAATTGTTAATTCCTGGTAATTGGTATGAAAATTCTCCTTACAAAATGCGGATGACTATATAATAGGGTTTCGAATAAGATGATGATTTTTCGGAAAGTTAAGGATCAACAAAGTTGTTGGTAAGTTTACTGATAATATGGTGAGATATAAACGGTTCTTTGGTAACGATGACGAAAGGGCAATCGTATACATCAAGGTTATGATAAGACTAATACGATTGAAAAGTCGAAGTTGACTTGTTGGAACTGTGACAAAATTGGCTAATTTTGAAAAGGAATTTGTTAGTGCACGAAATGGATTTGTCCATCACTGTCGAACAACTTGAGAATGGTTTAGGTCTACGTTGTTCACCTAGGGATGTATTGAACTAGAAAACTCATGTCGCAGGAGCATATGTGACCAGACGTGTAATATAGGTCTGTCATACGAGTGACTGATGTCACTCATACGGGTGACAACTGTCAGCCGTACGGTTGAGACCTCAACCGTACGTGTGAGCTGACAAATGACAGACATTATAAATAGAGTTTTCCTTGTTCATTGTCATTTGAGGCTTTCCACCAAGAACACTAGAGTGTGTGTGAGGTGAGTGCTCCTCCTCTTTACCTTCATGGTGGAGAGGATCCAGGGTGATTTGATGCTCCAAACACCATGGAAATTGAGAATTTGATAGCTAGATTAGTGTAATCTCTTATTGTAATTCATTTATCATTATTGTACATGTAATTGTGACTATAATCAGCTGATTTGTTCATTGTTTATCTCATATTCATCATGTTCATCTCATATTTATCACTAGTTAATCTCAAATTGCTAATCGAAGCTTGTTCCTTGATCAAACGATCCTAGCTAGTGAAGCACGGGATCTAACAAATGGTATCAGAGCCTAAGATCAAACAAGATTAGATTAATCTGTTACAATTTGATGAAATTGAAGTTTAGAATTCGGTTTGACTTTTGTTGACTAAATTTGGGTTTTGATGATTTAGGCCGAATTAAAGAGAAGTAAGAATGAGGAATTGTTTGTAATCATTTAGTGATTGTTTCCTCAAAATTACAGGTCCTAATTCATTAAATTGAGCGAGTTATGTGAAATTTTCGATTTCGTGTTCTTGAGACTGAAATGGATTAAATCTGGAATTTAAGGAGTTTGTTTGTGAAATCTGTTAATGGGTTTATGTTTAGCGGGTCCTAGTGATGCATCCTACCAAATTTCATGCATTTTGGTGGTGATTTGAGTGATTTTCCATTAGAGCCGCCATGGACCGCCACTAGCCGCCACCTCCGATCACCGAAAAACTGGATATCTTGAAGAACACGATGAATATGTGAAACTTACGCATGATGGATCAATAATACGGTTGACTATGTGTGTATACGATTGACAAAAGAATCATGGTGAATGATGTTGGAACGTACGAGTTAGGATTTGGTTTGAAATGAGGTGAGAAAGAAACAGTCAAACATACTGATTGGGCCTGGTACATGCGTGTGATGAGGACAACTCGTGCGTCTGAGGTTGATTTTTGATCAAAAGTGTGAAGGTTTATGTTACTCGTACGTGTGGTATGACAAGGGTTTTGAGGTTGAAGATGCTGCTACAGTGTATGTCGATGGCAATTTCTGTAATTATGTTGAAGTATTTCAGCGGGTCTCACTGATTGGTTGTCTTTTTCTACTAAATTACAAAGGATGAAGAGAGAGGGCGGACCCCACACCATTTCCCATTGTTGTTTGCCGGCTGTCAAATGAAAGAGAAGGAAAAACACGCGGGTCCTACTGGAAAGATGCCTTGTTTTGTCGGATGTCTACTGAAAAGGAGGAAGGGTAAATAGCCGATGGGTCCACGTGACCATGTAGCTGGAATATTAAAAAGGAGAGAAAAAAAAATAGGCGAGACCCACGAGCTGATGCTTGCTTTTGTCAGCTGGATAATGAGAGATACTGGAGAACTTGTAGACCCCATCTGTCATTTTTATTCCCTTGTCATGTGTGTTTGTTCCCTAACCCTAAGCAAAGGGATGTGGACACATCGTTTGTCCAAGTTCAACCTTACCCATGAAGCAATGATCCGACCAGTTTCATGATCCGACCCGGATCCTAACCCTATCCGACCCAACTGCATACTATTTAATATTTAACACTGTTAGTTCTACAGTTAAATATTTTAACGGCTGTTAAACTCAAGGGACTTCAAATGCAAAATTTTGAGAATATTTTAGAATTTTCATTTTTAGCCCCTCAAGTTTAAGAAAGTTTCATTTTCAGCTCCTGAAGTTTCGAAAATTTATAGTTTTGGTCCCTAAACTTTTGAAGTTTACACTGCGGTCACTGAACTTCCCGGAATCTTTAGTGGGGGTCTTTAACTTGTGTAATTGTTTATCAATGGTACTGGAATGTTACTTTTCAGCTGTTAATTTATGCGTTGGAGGATTTATCAACAAAACAAAGTCATTTATACCGATTGATGTGTGATTAAGATGTGATCGAGATATGATCAAGAGACGATTGAGATGTGATCGTATCGAGAAGCGTAAGAGAGGTGATTTGTGCAGGAAATATGAATAAATCTTACACGTTTGAGGATCTAGTCCTTACTGGTTATGATGTATGAAATGTGTTAGTAGGTTAATTTCCAGACCGTAGTGGTAGTTAATTGAGTGCAATTCGCACAAAAGTTGAACAACCAAGATCTGAAGTCGACCGCTGCTGTTCTTTCTGAAACTACTGGTTTGCACGCTAGAAGTACCAACGCGACATCATGTGCAGTTATGGTGTCACGCGTATCTTATTTTGATTCGTGCGTAGCTACTTTGGATTTTTAATCGTGAGAGTATTTATAAGACGTACAATCGACAATCGACCTACGCAAGCGTTATTGATAGTGAGATGAGAAGATAATTTACTATTCACTGAAGCATTGATTTACAAGGTTTAGTGGACAACCTCCTTTGTCCATTGAACTTACTTAGTAAGTGTTTATGTAAAGGCACTTGTGTTATGCGAAGATTAGCGGGGTAGCCAGGAGCATCTGACTGTGTATGGGCCAACGATGTGTTTAATTCCGCATCATCCATGTAAGATGAGTACACGAGACACGAGTGTTATGATGAGTTTTTGTGGGGTAATCAGATCCATCTGATTATTTATGGGCCGAAACAAGTTAAATTCCCAATTTCGAGAGTTCCATTGTGTGAAGGAACCTGGCTGTGGAAATTCCGCTGGATATACAGCATTTGAGATGATTCCACTATGTCAAAAGAAATTGATGAGAGTGATGCGCAATCATGAGATACCATATTGACGACGTGTGATGAATCAGATAAACTGTGGATCAGATTTCTCTGATATTTTGCCCATTACAGTAGGCAAGTCGTGATGAAGACGTTTATGCTTGATTAAAGTGTTGAGAGAATGGGATACATTGACCGCTGAGAAAGAAGATTCTACAGTCAAGATACTTTGAGTGTGTCTTTTATCAGAGGAGTTCGTCAGAGATTGATCTCATTTTAGTCTTAGGGGGAGTACTACTGCAATTGGTTCTGTGGATAAGTGCAAATGGATTTGAAGTTTCTTCGAGAATATCAAATGGCAATTCGTAAGGCGGAATCTCAATGACCAAAAATCATTGAGGTGTGAAGTTCAGTATTATATACATTCAAGAAGACCTTTAATGAAACCTGAAAATTCAGAAGACCTGGTACCACTGCAGAGACTGACTGAAGATTGCAAGAGGTGTTTTCAATGACTTATCGACAGCAAGATTCGCCAGCAATGTCCAAGGGGGAGTTGTTAGTGCACGAAATGGATTTGTCCATCGCTGTCGAACAACCTGAGAATGGTTTAGGTCTACGTTGTTCACCTAGGGATGTATTGAACTAGAAAACTCATGTAGGAGCATATGTGACCAGACGTGTAATATAGGTCTGTCATACGAGTGACTGATGTCACTCGTACGAGTGACAACTGTCAGCCGTACGGTTGAGACCTCAACCGTACGTGTGAGCTGACAGATGACAGACACTATAAATAGAGTTTTCCTTGTTCATTGTCATTTGAGGCTTTCCACCAAGAACACTAGAGTGTGTGTGAGGTGAGTGCTCCTCCTCTTCACCTTCATGGTGGGGAGGATCCATGGTGATTTGATGCTCCAAACACCATGGAAATGAAGAGTTGATAGCTAGATTAGTGTAATCTCTTATTGTAATTCGTTTATCATTATTGTACATGTAATTGTGACTATAATCAGCTGATTTGTTCATTGTTTATCTCATATTCATCATGTTCATCTCATATTTATCACTAGTTAATCTCAAATTGCTAATCGAAGCTTGTTCCTTGATCAAACGATCCTAGCTAGTGAAGCACGGGATCTAACAGAATTGCAAAGTTATTTTCGGTAATAACAATGCCAAAGGAGCTAGCACAGGTACGTGTTAAACGTTTACTTTGGTTCCTAGTGTTTTCAGGTGCATAACTATATGCATCAATCTTTTCTTCCGTAGATGAAGTGCGGTTGGTTCATCCTCTAAATTGAGGTGTTTTCAAGAATCATGAAAAGTTTGAATGCAGATTGTAATCGTCAGGATACAAATGAGGTTTGAGATGAAATCAAGTGGCAAACTTGAAGAATTGTTTAGTTTCATAAGTTATAAGCAATATTTTAATTCATTTTAATTGTCCAATGTTGGTAGTCCACAGTTAGCAGTCCGTAGTTACTAACTCAATAATTCATATATAGTTTATAATATTCGAATTAATTAATACGTATCGTGACCCGTGTACATGTCTTAGACTCGATCACAACTCAAAGTATATATATTATTTAAGAATCAACCTCAACCCTGTATAGCGAACTCTAGCATTACAACATATAGAGTGTCTATGGTTATTCCAAATAATATATATACATGAGTCGATATGATATGTTAAAACTTTGTATACGTGTCCCGATATTTAAAGTGCGTAAAATAAATAACAAAAATTAAATGACGATAATTAAAATTGCGAGAATGTAAATTGCGAGAATGTAAATTGTGATAATTAAATTGCGATAAATAAATTGCGATAAATAAATTGCGATAAATAAACTGCGATAAAAAAATGTAATCAGTTAGCTAGGAACAATTAGCTAGGAACAGTTAGCGTGGATTCTTAACAAAATTTTTCTCATAGTTAATTCGTTTGTTTCTAACAAATTTTATTTTGTCAAATGTTTTCTTCATTATGCCACTTGTTGGATTCTGATAGATCAAAATCCAAATATAAAATTGAATGAAAATGGTTATTCTGCGGTAAACGGATATGTATATCTGTGGATGTAAGTAGGATAGTAAATGACTGTTGAATTAAATTCGAAGAATGTACAGTGTAACTTATTAATGTGAAATCTAAATATTTCTCGGGTATTACCTACCCGTTAAAATATTTTCACCATTAACAGTTTGTACAAAAGAATTTTTAATTACAATCTTTATGAAAATATACTTACATATATATTTTCTTCAGATGTAATCATGGATTTAATGAGTCAATATGATATTAAACTCATTTGATTTACCATTAGAACAAGAATATATAATCTCTAAAACAGTAAAGATTACATAATCGTCATGTCGAACGAAGATAAATGCTGTAGAACGTCATGTAGAACGATGATTATGCTCGAGGTACAGATTGAGATGTTGAGGCATGTGATGTTGAAACTTGGGTTGTTGGTGGTACTGATGTTGCCGGTGCTGTTGTTGAAGCTAGTAAGTTTTGTACCATATTCTCCAAACTGATTACTCGAGCGCGAAATTCGTTGACTTCTTCTATTATTCCGGGATGATTGTCAGTTGGGACGAGCGGATGAATAAGGTTTAGAATTTTAAATAGAATATAATCGTGGTGAGATATTCGGGAAATGAGAGTGAAAATGGTATTTCGGATTGGTTCGCTAGTGAATGCTTCAGATTCTTCGCCCAGAGGACAATATGGCGGATGAAAGGGACCGCTTCTTCTTGTCTCCAATAATTAAGTAGACTACGAACCCATCAAATGAATTGAAGATGACTAGTTGGTTGATCCATTTCGTTTACACTATTTTCGGAGCTTAGGTGAATATCCATGTCAGAATAGCCGTCGGAATAACTATCGGAATAGCTATCGGAATCTGAGGGACTCGAACTAGTTGAGGGATTCACCTCGTACGATCAGATGAAGGATTTTCGATCAGAAATAGATTATAGGATGCATATTAGTACCCTACAATACATAATTTACATATGCATATATAATACTAAAATCTCATAAGTTACGGAGGAATCTACGGAAGCTGTCAGGCAAAGTCTACAGTAATAGATACGCTAAGATATGATTTTTTTTCTGTGCACTATTCATGCAATCCAGGCAGTAAGATATGTTTAGATTAAGAATGATAAGAAAGTGATTCCCTAATAATGATAAGCAGGTAATTTTCGACACGAAATGATAAGCAAAAATTTTGACATGCAGACACGGTCGAAGTCCAGACTCACTAATGCATCTAAACAACTATCAGTTAGACACACTAATGCAAGACCTGGTTCGCTAAGACCACCGCTCTGATACCACATGTCATACCCCGTCCTAATCCATCTGGATGAAGTCACCAAAATCTGGTCCCATTGCAATGATCGACTCCAAATAATGTCTTTATAATGAGCAAATGCACAGCGGAAGATTTCTTTCATACCTGAGAATAAACATGCTTTCAAGTGTCAATCAAAAAGTTGGTGAGTTCATAGGTTTATCATAAAATAATAAAATTCATCATTTTGATAGACCACAAGATTTAAATCCTGCATGGTACAAATGGGCCCGAATCCTATACCCACCTGTAATGTACATGCGATATCTTTTAAATACAGTACACCTTTCTCGTGTACAAAATCATCTTTCATAAATCTTAGTAACCGTACACATATCTTGTACACAAAAATAACATACACATAACCTGTGTATAAAATCATTCTCTCAATACATAACATTCATTTTTCATTGCTTTCATAGCTTGGCTTGGTAACCGACCTTAACATATAATGCGCATAAATAATATCCCCAAAACAGAACATCTCGTCTGTATAATAATCATATAAACTTCGAAGTACTAAACACCACGCCCACTAGCCCTTCCGTCTAGTGAACATTCTAGGTGGGGGTGTTAAACCCGGTAGCTACCTTTAGGATTCACGTCAATTAGGCGTGCACTAATTCTCAAAATTGGTGATGTTCCCTAATTCTTAGGTTACCAAGCAATAATAATCAGGGGAAAAATATTCATATCAATTGTGGCAATTATCACGTCCACATAATTCAATGGTGGCAATTATCACGTCCACATAATTCATTCGAGGAATGTTTTGCTTGTGTCTATCTCGTCAAATATTTATAAAAGCATTTCATGTATTCGCAGTTCAAAAATGTATTTCAAAAGCATTTAACAAAGCAGTTGTAAAAATAGCGCATGTATTCTCAGTCCCAAAAATGTAAAGAGTAAAAGGGAATCAAATGAACTCACCATACTGTATTTTGTAGTAAAAATACATATGACGACAAAGAACAAGTGTAGGGTTTGGCCTCGGATTCACGAACCTATACCATTTGTATATATATTAAAACATATAATCGTAACTGAACAACTTTATTTATTATATCTTAATTTATATATTAGATATATTTAATTTATGTATATATTCATAATGATTAATATTTATATAGTTATATTAATATATCCATATTTATATACATAATTGTTTAGTGTTATATTTAAAAATCAATAGTTTGTTATATGTAAATATTTATATAAATAATATTAATAGGTTTGATATATATAAATAATTATGTAAAATATTAATATAATTATAATATATATGTAATAAGTACATTTTATGCACAAAATATTCATTTGTTTTAAAAAGATAGTTTTGTTTCGTAATAATGATTTACTGATAATAATAATAACTTTATTAATAATAATACTAATAATGATTTTGTTAATACTGATACTTATAATAATAGTAATAACTAATATTAATAATACTAATGTTACTCAATGATATTATTTAGTAATATATATAAAAAAAGTGATAATAATATTAATCATATCATTTATTTTAACATAACTATAACAAATATTAATAATAATAACAATAATAATAATAATAATAATAATAATAATAATAATAATAATAATAATAATAATAATAATAATAATAATAATAATAATAATAATAATAATAAACAACATATTATAAAACTACCTCAATGTAATGAGCCTTTAAAAAAATTAGACGCCCACGCCCGGGCTTGAACCCGCAATCTCTCAGTTAATACACAAACCTCCTAAACCATCCTTCCATGTTTGTTTTTCTGACTTTATTTGTATCTCATTTATAAATATACCGTTTTATTTGTCACAGCTCAACAGTCAAGTCGAAGGCCCAACTGAAATAATTCAGCCCAACTGAGATACTTACGACCCAATAGAAGGTTCGTGGGCCTTGTAATCTGGTAACCAGAATTCTTGAACAGCAGAAGCGTAAAAAAAAAAATGCATGCTCAAAAGAATATTTCATCATCATCTTTATTATATATCATCGTCATCATCCTTCCATCTTAATCATGCCATCATCGTCTTTTCTTCGTTCCATCATCATCATCATACATCGATTATCATCTTCTCCTTAAATCACATTGTAACCGTCATCATCTTTTATCATTGGGCTTTGAAAAAAAAAATAAAAAAATGCAATCGTTGTAGCATATAATCGACGATTGGGTAGATGACAAGAAGTGCACAGCAATCATAGCAGCGGTTGCTGTAACAACTCAGTTGCAGGTGGTGGATGATGGTTGTTTAAACGGGTTTATGGTGGTAGCATAACGGTAACATATTAGTAACAGGAAGTGAGTTGCAGTTTGTAAGTAAAACAAGTTAATAGCAGTAACAGCAGTTAAAAAGGGGTGGAAGTGGCGGCGGTCAGAGGTGGAAATGGTGGTGGTTTGCGAAGGTTTTGATGAATAGTGATAGGTGTTCGATAATGGTGGTTTTAGTGGTGGTGGTTTGGTGATTCTCGACCAGAAACGAAGGGGTAGCAGCCTGGTGGTGATCATGGGATGATTGTGATAGGTGTTGTGGATTGCCGAGTTAAGAAAAGGAGGATGAAGATAAAAATGGGTTTGGTTTTGGGTTTAGCAGGACATTAGTTCATGATCAATGTTTATCACCATCTTTTATCTTCATTAATCTATAAACATTTATATATCATAATCATCATCAATTTTATCGCGTTTAACAAAAAATAGGAGCAAAAGAGCATTAGCCCGTTCATGGGTCTTGTTGGGTTTTGTTTCGAATAACAGAAAAAAAATGAAAGATAGTTGTAGGTGATCGATGAAGGTGGTTCGAATACTTGATGAAAATATCACGATACATAAGTATGTATATAAATGGGTTTTATGAGATTCAAGAGAAAAGGGAAGAGGTGAGTTGTGTTCATACAACTCTTGTGCATAGATGTATATATATATATATATATATATATATATATATATATATATATATATATATATATATATATATATATATATATATATATATATATATATATATATATATATATATATAGAAAGATATATTCTCCGTAAATTAATTAGTGAAAGGAGAAGAGAACAAAGTTCAACAGTGCATACAGTGCATGTTCTATACATATATGTGAAAAAGTTTGCCCACTACAATCCAACAACTTTAAATAAAAGATCTGAAATCTTGGAAAGAAAAGTGAAGTGGTTGAAAACAGATGCACAGTAATGTAATTCGTGAATTTTAATTGTCCTGATGTTACCGACAGTTTTCACGCACTGTGTATCGTGCACTATTTGAAACCAGTGGCGAATAAAAGTCTTCGGAAAAATCCCAAATTTTTACATTAACTATATTTATTTATTTCGGTCATTATGATATAAAATTTGATCATTAATTTATTAAATAAAAATTACATCAACTGTCCCTCTCATTTATGGGTAAAATATAAAAAGTATTAAAATTAAATAATTAGATCCTAAATATACTTTTAATAAGCCTATAACTTATATAACTCATTTTTGGGTCACCTTTTATTTTAAAATTACATAAGTTCGAATTTAACTTGCTTAATATTAATCGAAACATCAAACGAGTATTACAATCATTTAATATTTATTTTTAATACACTTTATTTATATATAGATATATATTTTAAATAATAATAATTATAATATCCTATTTTTATTTTATTTAATTTTTAATAACAACAACATATAATACTTCAAATTATATTTCGAATTATTATTTATATATACATACACACATATCTTTTTACAATTTATTTGTTCGTGAATCGTTGAGAGCAGTCGAAAGTCAATTGAATATATGAAACGGTTCAAACCTTTTAAGACTCAACCTTACAGACTTTGCTTATCGTGTCGGAAACATTCATAGATTAAGTTTAAATTTGGTCGAAAATTTCCGGGTCGTCACATGTAGTTCATTGTTAATACACTTAATGACATGTTTACTTATAATTTATCATGATTAAACATAGTGTATAAATATCTTAATATGATTCATATGTATTTAGTAAGACGTTGTTATAACGATAATCGTTATATATATCGTTTCGAGTTTCTTAATTCAATAAACTCAATTTTATGTATATAACTCATTGTTAAAATACCTAATGAGATACTTACTTATCATAATATCTTGTTAACTATATATATAATCATATATATGTCATCATATAGTTTTTACAAGTTTTAACGTTCGTGAATCACCGGTCAACTTGGGTGGTCAATTGTCTATATGAAACCTATTTTAATTAATCAAGTCTTAACAAGTTTGATTGCTTAACATGTTGGAAACACTTAATCATGTAAATAACAATTTCATTTAATATATATAAACATGGAAAAGTTCGGGTTACTACAGTACCTACCCGTTAAATAAATTTCGTCCCGAAATTTTAAGCAGTTGGAGGTGTTGACGTATCTTCTGGAAATAAGTGCGGGTATTTCTTCTTCATTTGATCTTCTCATTCCCAGGTGAACTCGGGTCCTCTACGAGCATTCCATTGAACTTTAACAATTGGTATCTTGTTTTGCTTAAGTCTTTTAACCTCACGATCCATTATTTCGACGGGTTCTTCGATGAATTGAAGTTTTTCGTTGATTTGGATTTCGTCTAACGGAATAGTGAGTCTTTAGCAAAACATTTCTTCAAATTTGAGACGTGGAAAGTGTTATGTACAGCCGCGAGTTGTTGAGGTAATTCAAGTCGGTAAGTAACTGGTCCGACACGATCAATAATCTTGAATGGTCCAATATACCTTGGATTTAATTTCCCCTGTTTACCAAATCGAACAACGCCTTTCCAAGGTGCAACTTTAAGCATGACCATCTCTCCAATTTCAAATTCTATATCTTTTCTTTTAATGTCAGTGTAGCTCTTTTGTCGACTTTGGGCGGTTTTCAACTGTTGTTGAATTTGGATGATTTTCTCGGTAGTTTCTCTTATTATCTCCGGACCCGTAATCTGTCTATCCCCCACTTTACTCCAACAAATCGGAGACCTGCACTTTCTACCATAAAGTGCTTCAAACGGCGCCATCTCAATGCTTGAATGGTAGCTGTTGTTGTAGGAAAATTCTGCTAACGAAAGGTGTCGATCCCAACTGTTTTTGAAATCAATAACACATGCTTGTAGCATGTCTTCAAGCGTTTGTATCGTCCTTTCGCTCTGCCCATCAGTTTGTGGATGATAGGCAGTACTCATGTCTAGACGAGTTCCTAATGCTTGCTGTAATGTCTGCCCGAATCTTGAAATAAATCTGCCATCCCTATCAGAGATAATAGAGATTGGTATTCCATGTCTGGAGATGACTTCCTTCAAATACAGTCGTGCTAACTTCTCCATCTTGTCATCTTCTCTTATTGGCAGGAAGTGTGCTGATTTGGTGAGACGCTCAACTATTACCCAAATAGTATCAAAACCACTTGCAGTCCTTGGCAATTTAGTGATGAAATTCATGGTAATGTTTTCCCATTTCCATTCCGGGATTTCGGGTTGTTGAAGTAGACATGATGGTTTATGATACTCAGCTTTGACCTTAGAACACGTCAAACATTCTCCTACATATTTAGCAACACCGGCTTTCATACCCGGCCACCAAGAATGTTTCTTGAGATCCTTGTACATCTTCCCCGTTCCAGTGTGTATTGAGTATCTGGTTTTATGAGCTTCTCTAAGTACCATTTCTCTCATATCTCCAAATTTTGGTACCCAAATTCTTTCAGCCCTATACCGGGTTCCGTCTTCCCGAATATTAAGATGCTTCTCCGATCCTTTGGGTATTTCATCCTTTAAATTTCTCTCTTTTAAAACTCCTTGTTGCGCCTCCTTTATTTGAGTAGTAAGGTTAGTGTGAATCATTATATTCATAGCTTTTACTCGAATGGTTTCTCTGTCCTTTCTGCTCAAGGCGTCAGCTACCACATTTGCCTTCCCCGGGTGATAATGAATCTCAAAGTCGTAATCATTCAATAATTCAATCCATCTGCGCTGCTGATGTTATGCGAGGTGTATATAAAATAGCTTATATTTTACTAGGAAAAACTATTAAATACGATACAATTTTACACAAGATATTTATTTATTTAGAGAATGGATATACTTAAACCTTGCTACAACACTTATAGGCAGTGTACCTAATCGTACAGTAGTGTAGTTTTTAGTAAGTCCGGTTCGTTCCACAGGGAATCTTTTTTAAACAAAGCTCAACGCTATATTAGTTTACTTTTATAAAAATACAAACATATATATATAAGTAATATTATTATTATAAAGGGGGGTTTTTACCGTTTAATGACCGGTTTGTCGATTTTAAAACTTTAGTCGCAGTTAAAACCTAATGTAAAATATTAAATAAATAAAAGACTTAAATTAAAACTTAAAGTAAATAACGATAATGAAATTGCGAATAATAAAAGTGCGATAAAATAAACTTGCGATAATTAAAAAGTACGATAATTAAAAGTGCGATTAAACAACAATAAATAAAAGTGCGATAATTAGAAGTGCAATTAAATATAAAATAAAGGAAATTAAATATGAAATAAAAGAATTATGCTTATTTAAACTTCCGTAATCATGATGTTTGACGTGTTGATTTTAGTTTTATGCCCATGGGTTAATTGTCCTTTGTCCTGGATTATTTAATCTGTCCGTCTGGTTTTTGTCCATAACAGTCCATCAGTCATAAATATAAAGTGCGAGTGTCCTCGTCAAATTATTATTATACCCGAAGTTAAATATTCCAACTAATTGGGGATTCGAATTGTAACAAGGTTTTAATACTTTGTTTAATGAATACACCAGGTTATCGACTGCGTGTAAACCAAGGTTTTACTACTTTGTTAACAATTACACCAATTACCCTTGAATGTAATTTCACCCCTGTTTTAATTATTCTAGTGGCTATTAATCCACTCCCGTGTCCGGTTAAATGAACGATTATTCGTACATATAAATACCCCGCCCATCGTGTCCGATTGAGTGTATATGGTAATTTATAGGGACGCCCAATTGTAAATCTTTATATTAACATTAACAAACTTTCATTTAGTTAAACAAATATAAAGTCCATTAATAGCCCATAGTCTAATTTCCACAAGTGTCGTTCTTTTGTCCAAACCCCAATTATGGTACAAAGCCCAATTACCCAATTTTAGTAATTAGCCCAACATCATGATTACTTCGTTTTAAATAAGCATAATAATAACTTAGCTACGAGACATTAATATAAAAAGGTTGAACATAACTTACAATGATTAAAAATAGCGTAGCGTTACACGGACAGAATTTCGACTTACACCCTTACAACATTCGCTAACATACCCTTATTATTAGAATTAAAATTAAAATTAAAATTAAAATATAAATTATATATATATATATAAATTTTACGTATGATAAGAGAAGAAAAAGATATGAATTGTAATCAGAATTCGGTTGGCTTTATAGGGAATTTCGATTTTTAGGGCTCTGCGACTCGCGGCAAAATCCTCTTCAAACTCCGCGAGTCGCGGAGAATGTATTTACAGCTCACACCCTTGGAGTCTTTCTCTGCCGACGGTTTATAATATATATATATATAATATATATATAATTAATATAATTAATTATATATTATATTATATTTATATACATAGTTAACTTGTAATTTTTAGTCCGTTGCGTCGAGCGTTGAGAGTTGACTCTGGTCCCGGTTCCGGATTTTCGAACGTCCTTGCGTACAATTTTATATTTTGTACTTTGCGTTTTGAATCTTGTACTCTTGTAATTTCGAGACGTTTCTTATCAATAATTGGAACCTTTTTGATTGTCTTTTGTACTTTTGAGCTTTTTGGTCGTTTGCGTCTTCAATTCGTCGAATCTGTCTTTTGTCTTCACCTTTTATTATTTAAACGAATATCACTTGTAAATAGAACAATTGCAACTAAAAGCTTGTCTTTCTTGAGGAATAATGCTATGAAATATATGTTCGTTTTTAGCATTATCAAATATTCCCACACTTGAGCGTTGCTTGTCCTCAAGCAATATCGTCTTGAAATACTAGAATCACTTCTTTATTCTTCACACTTTGTACATCAGTGATTTCTATACGGCGGTATAAACAATGGTAGTAACGATATGGTTTACAGTCCCACATGACTATAAAAATTTAGATCCATTAAGGAAATTGGATCTTTATGAAAACATTTGATCTTTTGAAAATTAAATCTAGTTTTTACCCTAGATAAGTTTTCCGGGATAACCCTTTACCGGTGTTTGCAAAATATTTTTGTGGGTTTGGTGGGTTTCAGATTTGAAAATTTTAGCTCAAAACTTATGGTTTTGTGTCACCCACTTGCTAACCTTGTATTTGGAAAGCAACACGTCCAGTTTACTTGTCCCGTATATTACCTTTCGGTAAACTACCGTCCAGTTGTAAAGGAAAGCGTTGAACAAGCAACTGTTAAGGCAATGTCCTCTGACATGCTTTTAATTATGGTCTATAACGTGTCGGACGCAATTACTATCCTTGGTAGGAGCAATAGTAAAGTTCATCCTTATGATTTTTCGGTATGGCACAAGGTCCTGTCTTTGACCACTATGCAACCACCGTTCTTACGGTTGACACCCGATTTAGTTCAGGTGACCTTATGAATTCCAGGTGAATTCCTAGAATTTTACGTTCAATGGTAATGAACGCATTGAAAATAGGGTTTTCAGAAAACAAATCGGTTTGTAATTTTGATCAAAATATTTTCTCGTTCAAGCTCGAGTTTAGATATCATTGAATTCCATGAGTTTGTAATTCTCAATCTTTAAGGTCAATCTCAAGGATTGAGTGATATCAGTCTTAAAAGCTGATTTTTAATCTTTAAGGAGATTATCCTTTCTGGGGATCTGATTCATTAGTCTTATCCAGCTAATTTGCATGGTGCCCCCCCATTGTACGAGATAAATCCTTCTCATGGTTAGGATAAATCTGACCACTTGGCGACCCTGTTTAATGCTGAGGTCCGTGGATTTCCTGCTGATTTTAGTGATGACTTTTCTAGATTTTTCGTCAACCTACAGCTGGTCTGGACGACAACTTCATGACCTAGATCATGAAGCGCGTTTCTTTTTCGGAAGACTTTACTTCCTTTTAATGATAGAATTGATTCATCGTGTAGATCCATCTCTTCTTTTCTTTCATTGGGTAAAACAGTTTAGTTTAGTCCAAAGCAAAAGTATTTTCAGTTATTTGTTACAGATATATGTGACATATGTTTAAGATAACTTGGTAAATTTTCCCACACTTGGCTTTTATTTTCCTTTTTATCGTCCTCTATTCCATTTTAAATGAATTTTAACATTTTAGTTTGTTTCTCAATTTATGTCCTTTCCGAGGTAACAATAATTTCGGTGTTAAAACCTAGTTTTATTGTTCATAAATATGTATAAACATGATTTTGAATTCATTTTATTGAAAATTTTGAAAAATTTTACTAGAATTGGGTAGTCAGTATATAAGACTAGGGCTGTTCTTTTTTGTCAGAGAGCACTAGATTCTAATACAACTACTATGTTACTAGTATTTTTAATGGTTACCAAGTGTATAAAGTAAAAATTTTTAAAATCCGAAAGAATTTAACCCCTTCCCACACTTAAGATCTTGCAATGCCCTCATTTGCAAGAAATCAGTAACAATTTAAATTATTGAGGGTGATTTGTGTGAAAATGATTAAATTTTACCAAAATTTCCAAATATATTAACGTTTGTTTGCTGAATGATAAATGGTGCACATCATTTGTTCATTCCGTCTGTTGTGACATCATATTTATTTGTCATCTTGTCGTCAAAATTAGTTGCTTTTGCTGAACTTAATGGCAGTCTTTGAAAATGCGTTGTTTTACCCTGTTGTGTACATAAGATAAACTGCAAATATATATACATATTTTTGAAGTTTGGTATATTACCCCACATTCAAAAATTATTAAAATCTAAGAATAAAAGTTAGATAATTATAAAAATGATTACAATATTAACAAAAGTATTAAACGTATCAATAATTACAAATTACAAAATAAAAAAAAAAAAGTAAACTAAGGATGATATTGGTACCAATAGGGGTTCCAGGCATAACCATAAGTGCTATAGAATGCTTCGGCAGGGTCATACGTAGGATATGGTGGCTGCATCTCTATAGACCAAGGAGGGAAGATGGGTTTCGGTGTAGGAATATAGTTTCTACCTATATGTTGGCAATGAGCTATGATCTGGTTCTGATGAACTTGCCAATCTTCAAATGCTCTCTGTCTAGCATTTTCGTATTCCTGAGAAGCTATAAACCTATGCATTTCTTGCATCTCATTCCCCCCTCCTACATTACCTTGTTGTTGGTTTCTCTCCACCTGTGGATGTCTACCATGGTATCGTACTGCGGCGTTATTTCGCCTCTTCAAAAATTTCGCACCATGGTATACATTTAAACCTATAGTATCGCGGGGTTCCGGCTCTTCTAGTAATAATCCCCCCCGACTTATATCCACACCGAGATATTCACCAATCAAAGTAATAAAAATACCACCTCCTATTATGCTATGTGGTCGCATCCCCCGAACCATAGCTGATAAATAATAACCCACACAATATGGTATACTTACAGCGCTTTGTGGGTCTCGAATACACATATGGTAAAACAAATCTTGTTCATTTACTTTTTCTTTGTTCTTACCCCTTTGTGTAATCGAATTAGCTAAAAACCTATGTATCACTCTTAATTCGGCTCTATCTATATCCAAATAAGAGTAATTTCCCCCTTTGAAACGGTGATGGCTTGTCATTTGACTCCACACACCGTGTGTATCAAAATTTTCATCTATCTTTCTACCGTTTAGTATCAATCCTCTACAATCGGCAGACGCTAACTCCTCAGGCGTATATATACGTAAAGCCTGAGCCATGTCCAGTAAAGACATGTGGCGCATCGAACCGCCTAACAAAAATCTAATAAAAGAATGATCGGTTAAACTAGCTACCCGATCATTCAACTCTATACTACATAACAATTCTTCACACCATACTTTATATACAGGTCTACGTATGGTGAATAAACATACCCAGTCATTAAAAGAAGAATTACCATACCTCTGTACAAGTAATTCCCTAATTGGCCCGGCCAATTCTACAGCTTCTAAGGGTCCCCATTCTATGACCCTTGGTACCTCAACAACCTTAGAATGAAGAGTATGCAAACCCCTTTGATATTTTGGATAATCTATCCAAAGTCTGTCAAATCTCAGGTTCGGGTGCAACTCTTCCAAGTGCATATCGGAAAAGGTCATGACTGGATGAGGTATATCCTGCTTGTAGTAGTTATCCACCTCCTGTTGTTCCAAATTCTCAGCAGGAGCATTGCGGGCTTGGGATGAAGATTCACCCCTTTCATTCTGCAAAACACATCAAACACAATTTTTGTGCATCCAAATATGCATTAGTGTCAGCAAAATCATCAATCAAAATAATTACAATGACATTATCAATTTATATCAAACTTAAGCTTATTTTCACATTTTTATCAAATCTACACTTTTTCAAATAAGCATATACGAAAATGTTCGCCAAGTTCATAAGCATTCAACTCAAATAACATGTCAAAATAATCATTACTAGCAATTAAACAAGTCTCAAATGGCATTATCTTTCAAAAATCAAGTTCATGAATTTTAGACTTGAAAAAGTCCACTTTAATTCTCAAAATCATGTTTAGGCTCAAAGTTTGGATCATTTAACTACCTAGACATATTACACTACTCAATTTAGCAACAATTCATGACAAAAATCGGCCATAACCTGTTTAGGTGTAGAAATTTACCGTTTTTCTTGAGTAATTCTTAGATAGCATCCTTCTCAACATGATTTTAGCAAAAAAAATTGGTGATTAACGGTTAAAAATTGGGATTTTTGAGGGTGTTTTTCGGGTTTTTCGCGTGCAGTTTTCGCTGTGTTTTTATTGTTTTGGGGTTGGGACTGATCTGTTGTTCGGTTATATTTTTTTCTGATTTTTAGTCCCTCCGCGAGTCGCGGCGAAACGCACTCCAAACTCCGCGACTCGCGGAGTTTGGTATTTTTTTTTTTTTTTTTAATCATTAACTTATTAAAACAATTTAGTAATTAATTTTAAAATTTTGTTTCCCTTGTTATTTAGGACAAGGTCGTTTCGGATTGATGTCCTAGTCCGTCCTTCGACAAAATTTTAAAATTTGTCTTTTTGTAGCGATTGTTTTAAAAGCTAAGATTTTTGGGTTTTTTAATGTTTTTGGCATACTTTAAATCAATAAGATTAAAAATAATGATAATAAAAGTTCTCGTCCCTCCCTCGGGTAAAGCAATTTCGGTTCAAAGACCTAGTCTTCAACTTACGACGAATTTTAAAAATCATATTCTTAATTTAATGAGATAAAGTAAATTTTTGTTTTTAAATTCACACAACTTAAATATGAAATTCAAAATTAATATTAAAAATTCACACCAAACTTAAAATTTGAAATGCATAAAATTAAAAATTCATATTTTAAAAATTAAAAGTTCACACCAATCTTAATTTAAAAATTCATAAATTCATATCAAACTTATATTAATTTTTCAAATATTTACAATTTTAAATATATTGTTTTTACAAAGTTTACAATATTAATTTAAGATTTAAATATTAAGATTAAAATATGGTAAAAATAAAATTAAAAATCTTTTTGTCTTTTTATCCCACTTTAATCAATCAAATATTATCAAAAATATGCGCCCCTCTTTTCGGTAAAGTAATTTCGGTTCCAAGACCTAATTTAACTCATGACGAATTTTTGAAATATTTTGGGTTGATTGATTAAAGATATTTATACCTTAAGAATAAACGTTAAATTTCGCAGTGATGTAATAAATTTTTGAATGATATCAATAATTTCGGTCGCCAAACCTAATTTTATTCAATACCAATTTAATACTTTTTAGCGAACAAATTAGCGTTTATTATCAAAAGGTTAAAAATAAAAATAAAAATAAAAACTGTACAGACATACCTGTGAAATAGATTTCTTAGTTATATGATCTATCCCATTCATAAGATAGTCGGTTTAATTGGTTTTCCATGGCTACATAGGCGTAACCTCGAGCATTCAGTATCTTTTCTTCTAAACATATGAACGGTCCGTCTCTGCATAAAGTAACAAATTCGGTATTTGAATAGGTTTGATTATTTGAACATTTACCTCCATGTGACCATTTTCCGCATTTGTGACATCTTTCTAGGTGTCGTGCTCTTCTTTTCGCTGCGGATTTTGATTTTCCTTTACCAAATTGTAACTTATTATCTTCGCATCTGGATTCTTTTCTAACTCCGTCCATTCTTTCTCTGATTACTGATACTATTTCACTCGGTAGTATGTCATTATTACGTTTAGTGATCAAAGCGTGTAGCATTAGACCATGGTTTAGTTCACAGGCAGTCTTCATTTTGTAAAAACCTAAAAAAAATAAAAATTTAGAATGGGGGGAGAAGACTAGTTCTTTAGGGTCTGCTAGGGAAAGACCATTCGAGTTCCATTTTCGAGAACTACACGAAAACAGACAATCTAACTCTAACAGAAATACATATTATCCTTTAAAGACTTGATTCTCCCCACACTTAGTTAGCTGTGGTGTCGAAATTGTGATTAACTTCGTTGTCGACTTCCATCGGACCATGTATGTAATGTTTAACTCTGTGACCATTAACTTTAAATTCAATCCCATTTGAATTTATCAATTCTATCGTTCCGTATGGGAAAACTCTTTTGACTATGAATGGTCCAGACCATCTTGATTTCAATTTTCCAGGAAATAGCTTGAATCGTGAATTGAAAAGAAGAACTCTGTCTCCTTCTTTAAATTCTTTTGAACTTCTGATTCTTTTATCATGCCATTTCTTCGTTCTTTCTTTATAGATTAACGAATTTTCGTATGCTTCATGTCTTAATTCTTCTAATTCATTTAGTTGACTTAATCGTAGACGTCCGGCTTCATGTAAATCAAGATTACATGTCTTCAAAGCCCAAAATGCTTTGTGTTCAATTTCTACTGGAAGATGACATGCTTTTCCATAAACAAGTCTAAAAGGTGTGGTTCCAATTGGAGTTTTGTAGGCTGTTCTAAAAGCCCAGAGTGCATCCTCCAATTTAATGGACCATTCCTTCGGATTTGATCCTACGGTTTTCTCTAGAATACGTTTTAAAGCTCGGTTGGTATTTTCAACTTGTCCACTTGTTTGTGGATGATATGCGGTGGAGATTTTATGAGTTACTCCATATCTTTTAAGAACTTTCTCAAGTTGATTATTACAGAAATGAGTACCCCGATCACTTATTAAAGCTTTCGGCGTTCCAAACCTTGCAAAAAGACGTTTTAAAAAGTTGACTACAACTCGTGCATCGTTAGTTGGGAGAGCTTGTGCTTCCGCCCATTTAGATACATAATCAATGGCTACGAGTATATATAGATTATTATGAGATTTTGGAAATGGACCCATAAAGCCAATACCCCAAATGTCAAATACTTCACATACTTGGATGACATTTTGTGGCATTTCATCACGTTGACTTATTTTTCCGGCCCTTTGACATGCATCACAGGATTTGCAAAGAAGGTGTGCGTCTTTGTAAATTGTAGGCCAATAGAATCCAGCTTCATAAACTTTTCTTGCTGTTAGTTGAGGCCCATAATGCCCTCCTGTTGGTCCTGTGTGACAATGGTTTAAAATTTTACTAGCTTCATCTCCAAATACACATCGGCGTATTATTCCATCGGGACAACTTTTAAACAGGTGTGGATCTTCCCAGAAATAGTGTTTTATATCACTGAAGAATTTCTTTCGTCTTTGGTACGATAATCCTTTTTCAAGGAATCCACAAACTAAGTAGTTTGCATAGTCTGCAAACCATGGGATTTCTTTATAATCTATCTTCAATAGATATTCATCAGGAAAGTTGTCTTGTATGGCTGATTCATTTAGAACTTCTAATTCGGGATTTTCAAGACGAGAAAGATGATCAGCGGCGAGATTTTCTGCTCCTCTTTTATCTCGGATTTCAATATCAAACTCTTGTAAGAGTAAGATCCAACGGATTAATCTTGGTTTAGCATCTTGTTTTGAAAATAGGTATCTAAGAGCAGAATGGTCGGTATAGACCACCGTTTTTGCTAGAACGAGATATGATCGAAATTTGTCAAAAGCAAAGACAATAGCAAGGAGTTCTTTTTCAGTAGTTGTATAGTTCGCTTATGCTCCTTGTAATGTCTTACTAGCATAATATATAGGTTGAAATCGTTTTTCAATCCTTTGTCCTAAAACGGCTCCCATTGCAAAATCACTTGCATCGCACATTAGTTCAAATGGTAGATTCCAATTTGGTGTTATCATGATCGGCGCATTAGTGAGTTTCTCTTTAAGAATATTAAAAGATTTGATACACTCATCTGAAAAGATGAATGGCGCATCCTTTTCTAGGAGTTTATTCATAGGAGTGGCAATTTTAGAAAAATCTTTTATAAAACGTCGGTAAAAACCGGCATGCCCTAGAAAACTCCTAACTCCTCTAACATTGGTGGGATGTGGAAGTTTAGCAATTACATCTACTTTAGCTCTATCCACTTCAATTCCTTCTTTTGAAATTTTATGTCCAAGAACGATGCCTTCTTTAACCATGAAATGGCATTTCTCTCAATTAAGTACTAGATTTGATTTTTCGCATCTAATTAGCATTCGTTCCAGATTAACTAGACATGATTTAAATGTATCACCGAAGACTGAAAAGTCATCCATGAATACTTCCATGCATTCTTCTATCATGTCGTGAAAAATCGCCATCATACACCTTTGAAAGGTTGCAGGGGCGTTACAAAGTCCAAATGGCATGCGTTTGTAAGCAAAAGTACCATAAGGGCACGTGAATGTGGTTTTCTCTTGGTCCTCGGGTGCTATTGGAATTTGAAAATATCCGGAAAATCCATCTAGAAAACAATAGTAACTATTTCCGGCTAATCTTTCCAACATTTGATCAATGAAAGGTAAGGGAAAGTGATCTTTTCTGGTGGCGTCATTTAATTTTCTATAATCAATACATACACGCCATCCTGTTACAGTCCTAGTAGGAATAAGCTCATTTTTCTCATTTGTAATGACAGTCATGCCACCCTTCTTAGGCACGCATTGAACTGGGCTTACCCATGGGCTATCAGAAATTGGATATATCAAACCTGCATCTAGCAGTTTAATAATCTCTTTCTTAACTACATCTTGCATATTAGGATTTAGTCTTCGTTGTCGTTACACATACGTTTTATGACCTTCTTCCATAAGGATTTTATGTGTGCAATACGAAGGACTTATTCCTTTAATATCATGAATCTTCCATGCAATGGCTGGTTTATGAGCTTTTAACACAGAAATGAGTTGTGATTTCTCATTTTCAGTAAGAGAAGACGATATTATTACAGGTAATTCAGATTCACCATGTAAATAAGCATATTCCAAATGGTTTGGAAGTGGCTTTAACTCTAATTTCGGAGGTTCTTCTATCGATGATTTATATCGATATCTGTCTTCTTCTTTTAGCATTTGAATTTCTTCTGTTGTTGGTTCATATCCATTAGCTATAAGTGTAGCTAACATTTCAGCTTCATCAATTGGTTCATTACCTTCTCCTAAAGAACATTCTCCTGTTCCTTGTAATTCTGGAAATTCTTCTAATAATTCTGCATGTGCATCTATAGTTTGAATATAATAACATGTATCATCTGCAGATTGTGGTTGTTGCATTGCTCCATCAACTGAAAAGGTAACACTCTCATCCTCTATACTTAGGGTCAGTTTCTTACCGAACACGTCTATCATTGCTTTAGCCGTGTTTAAGAATGGTCTTCCTAATATGAGAGGAACTTGAGAATCTTCTTCCATGTCTAAAACAACAAAATCTACTGGAAATACTAAAGTACCAACTTTAACTAGCATGTTCTCCATTATCCCTCTAGGATATTTTATTGATCTATCGGCTAGTTGTATGCTTATTCTAGTTGGTTTCAATTCTCCAAGGTCTAGTTTAGCGTATAGTGAATACGGCATTAGATTTATACTAGCACCTAAGTCTGCCAATGATTCTATTGAACTAAGACTACCCAAAAAACATGGAATTGTGAAACTTCCTGGATCAGATAGTTTTTCTGGTATCTTATTCAACAGCACTGCTGAACAATTAGCATTCATAGTAACAGCCGAGAGTTCTTCCATTTTCTTTCTATTTGAGATTAGATCTTTCAAGAATTTAGCATATCTAGGCATTCCTGAAATCACATCAATGAAAGGAAGATTTACATTTATCTGTTTAAACATATCCAAGAATTTGGATTGCTCGGCTTCAAGTTTCTCTTTCTTCATTTTACTCGGGTAAGGAAGTGGTGGTTGATATGGTTTAACATAAGGTTTATCCTTAACTGCGTTATCTTCATTAACCTTTTCAACTACCGGTTCTTTTTCCTTATCTTGGTCAGGTTGTGGTTCTTGTGGAGTAGGAATAGTTTCATCAGAAGTTACAGGTATTTCAGGTGGTTTAAGTGTTGTACCACTTCTTGTGGTAATGGCTTTAACTGTTTCATTTCGGGGGTTAGCGTTTGTATCACTAGGTAGACTTCCCGGTTTTCTTTCACCTATTAACCTTGCTAGGTTACTTACTTCTTGTTCCAGATTTTGAATAGAAGCTTGTTGATTTCTAAATGCTTGAGCATTTTGTTCATTGGTTTGTTTCTGAGATGTGAAAAACTGTGTTTGAGTTTCAACTAGCTTCGTCATCATATCTTCTAAATTCGGCTTTTTATCATCGGTTTGTTGTGGTGGTTTGTTTTGAAAATTCGGTCTTTGCTGGTTGTAAGTATTATTGGATACTTGTTGATTGCTAGGACCTTGTTGGTTGTTGTATGGAATATTTTGGTTATAATTCTGGTTTTGATTGTAAATCGGTCTTGGCGGTTGATAATTATTCTGATAATTATTTCCAGGCCTTTGGTTTATGTATGAAATATTCTCTCTTTGTTCCATTGTTAATTCAATACTGAGACAATCTTTTGTCAAATGTGGTCCTCCACACTGCTCACAACTAATTCGTATTGAGTGAATATCCTTAGTCATCTTTTCCATTCGTCTCTCCGCAGCATCTATCTTTGCGGAAATAGAATCTAAGTCATGGCTAGAATCGGCTCTAGCTGCTTTAGATGATCTAATGATATCTTTTTCTTGGTGCCACTCATGTGAGTGGGAAGCAGTGTTATCAATAATTTTGTAAGCATCAGTTTCAGTTTTCTTCATTATGGAACCACCAGCTGCTATATCTATGTCTTTTCTTGTAGTGATGTCGCATCCTTGGTAGAATATTTGTACTATTTGACAGGTGTCTAAACCATGTTGCGGACGTCCTCTTAACAACTTTCCATATCTTGTCCACGCCTCATATAGAGTTTCATTTGGTTTCTGTGTGAACGTAACAATTTCTTCTTGAAGTCTTACGGCTTTAGATGCAGGAAAGAATTGTTTAAGAAATTTGTCAACTAAAACGTCCCATGTATCAATCGCCCCTTCAGGTAACGATTCCAACCAATCTTTGGCTTCTCCCTTTAAAGTCCAGGGAAATAACATGAGATATATCTGTTCATCCTCCACTTCTCGGATTTTAAATAGTGTGCAGATCCTATTAAAGGTACGTAGATGTTCATTTGGATCTTCCTTCGGCGCACCACTAAATTGGCATTGATTAGTCACCATGTGTAGAATTTGTCCTTTGATTTCATAATCTGGCGCATTAATGTCTGGATGAGTAATTGCGTGACCTTGGCCAGTGCGTTTAGCTCTCATTCGGTCTTCCATACTTAAAGGTTCCAGATTCTCCATAATTGAATTTGTTGAATCGGTATCACTAGATGATTCTGATTTAATGGTTCGTTCCTCAACAATCTCTGTTTGAATGATTGGTGGCTCCGGAGGAAAGTTTAGTGGTTCAGGATCTACGAACCGTTCCTGAATATTCTCTGGATTCTCAATTGTGAGGTCGGGTTCAAAAAATGGATTATCGGAAATTTGAACTGAAGTACTTGGTCGACTGGATGACGATTCTAAAGAAAAATCAACGGCGGTTATATTTGCTAAATGTCTTGATCTAGTTACAGGTGGTGAACGTACAAAAGGTGGTGAACGTCTTGCTCGGTGCATTCACTGAATATCCTATTAGTTTTTAAAAGGAAAGAAAAATTATAATAAGTTATCCAATCAATAGACTTTTCTGATTTTGCCCACGTTTCGAATAGCCAAAAGATGCAGCAGAGGGGCAGGATTCGTTTGGTCTCAATATAATTGAGGACTGTTTGGCTCCAATAACCCGGTCCACGTACAAATCCAACTATTACTACGAACCAGAAAATTTTGATGTCTATTAATTTAACCACTTAAAATAAATTTTCGTAATTTTAAGAAAGTTTAGATAAGAAGTAGAATAAAAATCTATGTCCTAAAACTAGAATAGCGAGAAATAAGAAAGAAAAAGAGTTCGTCGAAAAAGGTCGAAAAAGAAAAATGGTTGAAAAATAAAAGGTGACGAAAAAAAAATAAAAGAAACTTATAAAACTTAAAAATACTAACCTAACCTTATTACTACAACTAACTTAAAATTATAATCGCAAATTGAAATTAGTAATTGGAATGATAATTGATACATAGTAAAAGGTGTCTAAAAATATTAAAGCTTACAGGAAAAACTAAATCCCAAATGAAAATAACTTAAAAAGAAACTAAAACTTAAAAAGGCGTCGCAAAATTTTAAAGTACCTAAATCTTAGTCTAAAGAAAAAGCACTTAAGGAATTCTACAGCAAAGCCTAAAAATCTAGGAGTAAAAATAACTATGGCAAAAACTAAGTTTAAAATTAAATATGAGCTTAAAAATACAAAAGTTATGCTACAACGATTAAAAAGGGACAAAATATAAAAATATATAAAAAGTTGTAAAAAGTACAATTTTTATAAAAATATTATTTTTATATTATTTATTTTATAAAACTACTAATTTTACAATTTAATTAAAACTAATTAATACTAAATACATAAATTAAATAAAAAGTAAAAGTTAAAATAAAATTAATTATAATAATAATACATAATTAGGGTTTATATTAATAATAATTAATAAATACTCCGTAATTAATACAGATTTAGGGTTCTGTCGGTGGTGTCAGAGTCACTCCGCGACTTGCGGTATTTAATGCTTCAAACCCCGCGACTCGCGGGGTTCCAAAATTCAGATGACAGCTTATTTCTTCAACGCGTTTTTCTTTATTTATTTATTTATTTTATTTTCTGTTTTTAATTTTTTTCTATAAATAAAAGATAGTTAATAAAACTTATATTTTTATAAACTAAAATAGAAATAAAGAAACTTATAAAACTTAAATATTTAACAAAATCTTAAAAATACTTATATTTTTGTTTTTCTTTTTATATTTTTGAATAATTAAAACGTATTTTTACAAAAACGAATTTTTAATAAAAGTAAACAAAAAATCTTTTTTTTTTTTTTATATTAGCGTTGCGCTTCCGGCGTTTAAGAGTGTTCCCCGGCAGCGGCGCCAAAAATTACTTGATGTTATGCGAGGTGTATATAAAATAGCTTATATTTTACTAGGAAAAACTATTAAATACGATACAATTTTACACAAGATATTTATTTATTTAGAGAATGGATATACTTAAACCTTGCTACAACACTTATAGGCAGTGTACCTAATCGTACAGTAGTGTAGTTTTTAGTAAGTCCGGTTCGTTCCACAGGGAATCTTTTTTAAACAAAGCTCAACGCTATATTAGTTTACTTTTATAAAAATACAAACATATATATATAAGTAATATTATTATTATAAAGGGGGGTTTTTACCGTTTAATGACCGGTTTGTCGATTTTAAAACTTTAGTCGCAGTTAAAACCTAATGTAAAATATTAAATAAATAAAAGACTTAAATTAAAACTTAAAGTAAATAACGATAATGAAATTGCGAATAATAAAAGTGCGATAAAAGAAACTTGCGATAATTAAAAAGTACGATAATTAAAAGTGCGATTAAACAACAATAAATAAAAGTGCGATAATTAGAAGTGCAATTAAATATAAAATAAAGGAAATTAAATATGAAATAAAAGAATTATGCTTATTTAAACTTCCGTAATCATGATGTTTGACGTGTTGATTTTAGTTTTATGCCCATGGGTTAATTGTCCTTTGTCCTGGATTATTTAATCTGTCCGTCTGGTTTTTGTCCATAACAGTCCATCAGTCATAAATATAAAGTGCGAGTGTCCTCGTCAAATTATTATTATACTCGAAGTTAAATATTCCAACTAATTGGGGATTCGAATTGTAACAAGGTTTTAATACTTTGTTTAATGAATACACCAGGTTATCGACTGCGTGTAAACCAAGGTTTTACTACTTTGTTAACAATTACACCAATTACCCTTGAATGTAATTTCACCCCTGTTTTAATTATTCTAGTGGCTATTAATCCATTCCCGTGTCCGGTTAAATGAACGATTATTCGTACATATAAATACCCCGCCCATCGTGTCCGATTGAGTGTATATGGTAATTTATAGGGACGCCCAATTGTAAATCTTTATATTAACATTAACAAACTTTCATTTAGTTAAACAAATATAAAGCCCATTAATAGCCCATAGTCTAATTTCCACAAGTGTCGTTCTTTTGTCCAAACCCCAATTATGGTACAAAGCCCAATTACCCAATTTTAGTAATTAGCCCAACATCATGATTACTTCGTTTTAAATAAGCATAATAATAACTTAGCTACGAGACATTAATATAAAAAGGTTGAACATAACTTACAATGATTAAAAATAGCGTAGCGTTACACGGACAGAATTTCGACTTACACCCTTACAACATTCGCTAACATACCCTTATTATTAGAATTAAAATTAAAATTAAAATATAAATTATATATATATATATAAATTTTACGTATGATAAGAGAAGAAAAAGATATGAATTGTGATCAGAATTCGGTTGGCTTTATAGGGAATTTCGATTTTTGGGGCTCCGCGACTCGCGGCAAAATCCTCTTCAAACTCCGCGAGTCGCGGAGAATGTATTTACAGCTCACACCCTTGGAGTCTTTCTCTGCCGACGGTTTATAATATATATATATAATATATATATATAATTAATATAATTAATTATATATTATATTATATTTATATACATAGTTAACTTGTAATTTTTAGTCCGTTGCGTCGAGCGTTGAGAGTTGACTCTGGTCCCGGTTCCGGATTTTCGAACGTCCTTGCGTACAATTTTATATTTTGTACTTTGCGTTTTGAATCTTGTACTCTTGTAATTTCGAGACGTTTCTTATCAATAATTGGAACCTTTTTGATTGTCTTTTGTACTTTTGAGCTTTTTGGTCGTTTGCGTCTTCAATTCGTCGAATCTGTCTTTTGTCTTCACCTTTTATTATTTAAACGAATATCACTTGTAAATAGAACAATTGCAACTAAAAGCTTGTCTTTCTTGAGGAATAATGCTATGAAATATATGTTCGTTTTTAGCATTATCAGCTGCCTCATGTTCAGTTGTTTCTGATTAAATATGTGTTGAAGACTTTTGTGGTTGGTATATATAATACTTTTGACCCTATATAAGTAGTGCCTCCAAGTCTTTAATGCAAAAATAACCGCGCCTAATTCCAAATCATGCGTCGTATAATTCTGCTCGTGAATCTTCAATTGTCTAGACGTATAAGCAATTACTTTCGTTCGTTGCATTAATACACAACCGAGACCTTGCTTTGAGGCGTCACAATATATCACAAAATCATCATTCCCTTAAGGTAATGACAATATAGGTGCCGTAGTTAACTTTTTTCTTCAACAATTGAAACGCTTTTTCTTGTTCATCATTCCATTCAAATTTCTTCCCTTTATGCGTTAATGCAGTCAAGGGTTTTGCTATTTTGGAAAAATCTTGGATGAATCTCCTGTAATAACCAGCTAGCCCTAAAAATTGGCGTATGTGTTTCGGAGTTTTCGGGGTTTCCCACTTTTCAACGGTTTCAATCTTTGCTGGATCCACCTGAATACCTTCTTTGTTCACTATATGACCGAGGAATTGAACTTCTTCCAAACAAAATGCACACTTTGAAAACTTAGCGTACAGTTTTTCTTTTCTCAGCAACTCTAGCACTTTTCTCAAATGTTCTTCGTGCTCTTGATCATTCTTCGAGTAAATAAGTATGTCATCGATGAAAACAATGACAAACTTGTCATGATATGGCCCACACACTCGGTTCATGAGGTCCATGAACACAGCTGGTGCGTTAGTCAATCCAAATGGCATAACCATAAACTCGTAATGATTGTAACACGTCCGAAAAGCAGTCTTTGGAATACCATCCTCCTTCACCCGCATTTGATGATATCCAGAACGTAAATCGATCTTTGAATAAACAGACGAGCCTTGTAGTTGATCAAATAAGTCGTCGATTCTCGGTAGTGGGTAGCGGTTCTTGATGGCAAGTTTGTTCAACTCTCGGTAGTCGATACACAACCTGAATATACCATCTTTCTTCTTGACAAACAAAACAGGAGCTCCCCATGGTGATGTGCTTGGTCGAATGAAACCACGCTCTAAAAGTTCCTGTAACTGACTTTGTAATTCTTTCATTTCGCTGGGTGCGAGTCTGTATGGAGCACGAGCTATTGGTGCAGCTCCTGGTACAAGGTCTATTTGAAATTCAACGGATCGATGTGGGGGTAATCCCGGTAATTCTTTCGGAAATACATCGGGAAATTCTTTTGCGACGGGAATATCACTGATGTTCTTTTCTTCAGGTTTAACTTCCTCGATGTGTGCTAGAATGACGTAACAACCTTTTCTTATTAGTTTTTGCGCCTTCAAACTACTAATAAGATTTAATTTCGTGTTGTTCTTTTCTCCGTACACCATTAAAGGTTTTCCTTTTTCACGCATAATGCGAATCGCATTTTTGTAACAAACGACCCCTGCTCTCACCTTTTTCAACCAGTCCATGCCAATTATTACGTCAAAACTCCCTAACTCGACTGATATTAAATCAATTTTAAATGTTTCATCCTCCAGTTTAATTTCTCTCTCCTGACATATATTATCTGCTGAAATTAATTTACCGTTTGCTAATTCGAGTAAAATTTACTATTGATGTCGTAGCGTGGGGTACGTGATAGTACTATATTTTACTACGAAATACGTTACAAATTACACAAGTTTTAATTATTTATTTACAAATGAGATATACCTAAACCTTGCTACAACACTATAGGCAGTGTACCTAATAGTAGAGTAGTATAGTTTTTAGTAAGTCCGGTTCGTTCCACAGGGAGCGGGCTTATTTCACACTATATTTTTAAACAACTATATTTGTACAAAATATATATAATTATATATAATAATATATAAAAGGGGGTTTACCGTTTAATGACCGGTTTATCGATTTATATTTTAAGCGAAGCGTATAGTAAATGACGATATTTAAATAACAATATAAAATAAATAACAATAATTAAAATGACAATAAATAAAAGTACGAGGAAATATGAAATAAAATATATTATGCTTATTTAAGCTTCCGTAACCATGATGTTTGACGTTTTGATTTTAATTTATTGTCCTGGGTTAATTGTATTTTGTCCTGGATTATTTGATAAGTCCATCTGGTTTTTGTCCATAACGGTCCATCAGTCATAAATATAAAGTGCGAGTGTCCTCGTCAAATTATCCTTATGTCCGAAGTCAAATATTCCAACTAATTGGGGACTTAAACTGTAACAAGATTTTAATACTTTGTTTAATAATTACACCAGGTTATCGACTGCTTGTAACCCAAGGTTTTAATACTTTGTTATCAATTATGCCAAGTGTCCTTGTACATAATTTCACCCCTGTTTTAATAATTCTAGTGACTATTAATCCATTCTCTTGTCCGGTTAAATGAACTATTATTCGTACATATAAATACCCCGCCCATCGTGTCCGATCGAGTGTATATGGTTATTTATAGGGACGTCCAATTGTAAATCTTTATATTAAAATTAACAAACTATCATTTAGTTAAACAAATATAAAGCCCATTAATAGCCCATAGTCTAATTTTCGCAAGTGTCGTTATTTTGTCCAAACCCCAATTATGGTACAAAGCCCAATTACCCCGTCTTTAATATTTAGTCCAACATCATGATTACTTTGGCTCAAATAAGCATAATAATAACTTAAGTACGAGACATTAATTTAAAAAGGAGAACATAACTTACATTGAGTATTTATCGCGTAGTGTTACACGGACAGAATTTCGACTTCAAAAACCCGTAAAATAACCTTTACATAACCCGAACTAATCTAATATAAAACTACCCTATACTATATATATATATATATATATATATATATATATTATATATATTTATTTATTATTTATTACAGAGTATTATTATTATTATTTATATTTTTAAACTCGGCAGAATGCATGGCCTTTTATAGGGATTTCTGATTTTTCAAACTCCGCGAGTCGTGGAGTTTTTGGCCTTCAAACTCCGCGAGTCGTGGAGTTTGATTTTCCAGCTCACATCAATTTGGATCTTAGCTTTGCCGACATAATATATAAATAAATATAATATATAAATAATTTTAAGAATTATTTAAATATTATATTATATTTATGTGCATAGTTGACTTGTAATTTTTAGTCCGTTGCGTCGAGCGTTGAGAGTTGACTCATGTCCCGGTTCCGGATTTTCGAACGTCCTTGCGTATTATTTTATATCGTGTACTTTGCGTTCCGCAACTTGTACTCTTGTCATTTTTAGACGTTTCTCATCAATAAATTGAACCTTTTGAATTGTATCTTGTACATTTGAGCTTTTTGGACGTTTGTGTCTTCAAATCTTTGTTTTCGCCTTTTGTCTTCGCACTTATTTAATATAAACGATTACAACTTACAATAGGAAAATTACAACTAAATAATTTACATATTGGGAGAATATTGCTACTAAATATATGTTCATTTGGAGCACTATCAACTATCTAAAGGTGTCAATGGGCAACTTAATTTAGCACAAAATTCTCTACTCATATAGCTTCTATCCGCACCCGAATCAAATAAAACATAAGCAGATTTATCGTCAATAAGAAACGTACCCTTAACAAGCTCCGGGTCTTCCTGTGCTTCTGCCGCATTAATATTGAAAACTCTTCCACGGCCCTGCCCATTAGTATTCCCTTGATTCGGGAAATTTCTAATAATGTGGCCTGATTTTCCACATTTATAACAAACAGCGTTGGTATTACTTGCTCCGACACTATTCGTTTCGGCATTACTTGTTCTGACATTATTTGTTCCTTTAGTTTTGTTAAACTTTGGTCTGTAGACCTCACACTTTGTCGCGCTATGACCATTTCTTTTACACCTGTTGCAAAATGTCGTGCAAAACCCCTGATGATTTTCTTCACACCTATGACATGGCTGTTTTTGGTTTTTGTTGCCGTTGTTGTTATTGAGGTTATTGTTGGGATTGTTATTGTTGTTGAAACGGTTGTTGTAGTTGTTGTTGTTGTTGGGATGTTTGTTGTAGTTATTGTTAGGATTGCGGTTATTGTTGCGATTGTTGTTGCGGTTGTTGGGATAATTGTTGCGATTGTGGTTGTAATTGTTGTTGTTGTTGTTGTACTGGTGACTCTTGTCACCGTTTTCCTCCCACTTCCTCTTGAGTTGTTTTGTGTTGGCTTCTTCGGCCGCCTGCTCTTTAATTCTTCCCTCAATCTGATTTATGAGTTTATGAGCCATTCGACTTGCCTTTTGTATAGAAGCGGGCTCGTGTGAACTCACATCTTCTTGAATCCTTACTGGTAACCCTTTTACAAATGCGTCGATCTTCTCTTCTTCATCTTCGAACGCTCCCGGACACAATAGGCACAACTATGTGAATCGTCGTTCATACGTGGTAATGTCGAACCCTTGTGTTCGTAACTCTCTAAGCTCTACCTTGAACTTATTGACTTCGTTTCTAGGACGGTACCGCTCGTTCATCAATTGCTTGAATGCCGATCACGGTAGTACGTAAGCAGCATTTTGTCCTACCTGTTCAAGATAGGTGTTCCACCACGTTAACGCAGTACCTGTGAAGGTATTTTTAGCGTACTTAACTTTGTCCTCTTCAGTACACTTACTTATGGCAAACACCGATTCAACTTTCTCGGTCCACCGTTTCAATCCAACTGGTCCTTCGGTTTCATCAAATTCTAAAGGTTTGCAGGCAGTGAATTCTTTGTAAGAGCATCCTACACGATTTCTTGCGCCATTAGCTGCATTGCTAGATTCAGAGTTATTGTTGGTATGTAGTGCAGCCTGTACTGCGGCTATGTTTGCAGCAAGAAAGGTACGAAATTCCTCTTCGCTCATATTCTTGGTGTGTCAAGTAGTCGGTGCCATTTCCTTCAAAATAACCAACTGAATCGAGTTAATCACGCAGAATATTAAGAGTAGTCAATAGTATTTCGTAGCATAATATGACCTCATTTATAAAAGCTTTTTCTTCATATTAGCATTTTATAAGTTTAAATTCGGGTACTACCTACCCGTTAAGTTCACACTTAGTAGCTAATATACAATTCAACTGAAATGTCCCGTTCTTATTGATTAAAAACGTTCCATATTAATTGATTTCGTTGCGAGGTTTTGACCTCTATATGAGACGTTTTTCAAAGACTGCATTCATTTTAAAACAAACCATAACCTTTATTTCATCAATAAAGGTTTAAAAAGCTTTACGTAGATTATCAAATAATGATAATCTAAAATATCCTGTTTACACACGACCATTACATAATGGTTTACAATACAAATATGTTACAACAAAATAAGTTTCTTGAATGCAGTTTTTACACAATATCATACAAGCATGGACTCCAAATCTCGTCCTTATTTAAGTATGCGACAGTGGAAGCTCTTAATAATCACCTGAGAATAAACATGCTTAAAACGTCAACAAAAATGTTGGTGAGTTATAGGTTTAACCTATATATATCAAATCATAATAATAGACCACAAGATTTCATATTTCAATACACATCCCATACATAGAGATAAAAATCATTCATATGGTGAACACCTGGTAACCGACATTAACAAGATGCATATATAAGAATATCCCCATCATTCCGGGACACCCTTCGGATATGATATAAATTTCGAAGTACTAAAGCATCCGGTACTTTGGATGGGGTTTGTTAGGCCCAATAGATCTATCTTTAGGATTCGCGTCAATTAGGGTGTCTGTTCCCTAATTCTTAGATTACCAGACTTAATAAAAAGGGGCATATTCGATTTCGATAATTCAACCATAGAATGTAGTTTCACGTACTTGTGTCTATTTTGTAAATCATTTATAAAACCTGCATGTATTCTCATCCCAAAAATATTAGATTTTAAAAGTGGGACTATAACTCACTTTCACAGATTTTTACTTCGTCGGGAAGTAAGACTTGGCCACTGGTTGATTCACGAACCTATAACAATATATATATATATATATCAAAGTATGTTCAAAATATATTTACAACACTTTTAATATATTTTGATGTTTTAAGTTTATTAAGTCAGCTGTCCTCGTTAGTAACCTACAACTAGTTGTCCACAGTTAGATGTACAGAAGTAAATCGATAAATATTATCTTGAATCAATCCACGACCCAGTGTATACGTATCTCAGTATTGATCACAACTCAAACTATATATATTTTGGAATCAACCTCAACCCTGTATAGCTAACTCCAACATTCACATATAGAGTGTCTATGGTTGTTCCGAAATATATATAGATGTGTCGACATGATAGGTCGAAACATTGTATACGTGTCTATGGTATCTCAAGATTACATAATATACAATACAAGTTGATTAAGTTATGTTTGGAATAGATTTGTTACCAATTTTCACGTAGCTAAAATGAGAAAAATTATCCAATCTTGTTTTACCCATAACTTCTTCATTTTAAATCCGTTTTGAGTGAATCAAATTGCTATGGTTTCATATTGAACTCTATTTTATGAATCTAAACAGAAAAAGTATAGGTTTATAGTCAGAAAAATAAGTTACAAGTCGTTTTTGTAAAGGTAGTCATTTCAGTCGAAAGAACGACGTCTAGATGACCATTTTATAAAACATACTTCCACTTTGAGTTTAACCATAATTTTTGGATATAGTTTCATGTTCATAATAAAAATAATTTTCTCAGAATAACAACTTTTAAATCAAAGTTTATCATAGTTTTTAATTAACTAACCCAAAACAGCCCGCGGTGTTACTACAACGGCGTAAATCCGGTTTTACGGTGTTTTTCGTGTTTCCAGGTTTTAAATCATTACGTTAGCATATCATATACATATAGAACATGTGTTTAGTTGATTTTAAAAGTCAAGTTAGAAGGATTAACTTTTGTTTGCGAACAAGTTTAGAATTAACTAAACTATGTTCTAGTGATTACAAGTTTAAACCTTCGAATAAGATAGCTTTATATGTATGAATCGAATGATGTTATAAACATCATTACTACCTTAAGTTCCTTGGATAAACCTACTAGAAAAGAGAAAAATAGATCTAGCTTCAACGGATCCTTGGATGGCTCGAAGTTCTTGAAGCAGAATCATGACACGAAAACAAGTTCAAGTAAGATCATCAATTGAAATAAGATTGTTATAGTTATAGAAATTGAATCAAAGTTTGAATATGATTATTACCTTGTATTAGAATGATAACCTACTGTAAGAAACAAAGATTTCTTGAGGTTGGATGATCACCTTACAAGATTGGAAGTGAGCTAGCAAACTTGAAAGTATTCTTGATTTTATGTAACTAGAACTTGTAGAATTTATGAAGAACACTTAGAACTTGAAGATAGAACTTGAGAGAGATCAATTAGATGAATAAAATTGAAGAATGAAAGTGTTTGTAGGTGTTTTTGGTCGTTGGTGTATGGATTAGATATAAAGGATATGTAATTTTGTTTTCATGTAAATAAGTCATGAATGATTACTCATATTTTTGTAATTTTATGAGATATTTCATGCTAGTTGCCAAATGATGGTTCCCACATGTGTTAGGTGACTCACATGGGCTGCTAAGAGCTGATCATTGGAGTGTATATACCAATAGTACATACATCTAAAAGCTGTTTATTGTACGAGTACGAATACGGGTGCATACGAGTAGAATTGTTGATGAAACTGAACGAGGATGTAATTGTAAGCATTTTTGTTAAGTAGAAGTATTTTGATAAGTGTCTTGAAGTCTTTCAAAAGTGTATGAATACATATTAAAACACTACATGTATATACATTTTAACTGAGTCGTTAAGTCATCGTTAGTCGTTAGATGTAAATGTTGTTTTGAAACCTTTAGGTTAACGATCTTGTTAAATGTTGTTAACCCATTGTTTATTATATCTAAAGAGATTTTAAATTATTACATTATCATGATATTATGATATATTAATATATCTTAGTATGATATATATACAGTTAAATGTTGCTACAACGATAATCGTTACATATATGTCTCGTTTCGAAATCATTAAGTTAGTAGTCTTGTTTTTACATATGTAGTTCATTGTTAATACACTTAATGACATGTTTACTTATAATTTATCATGATTAAACATAGTGTATCAATATCTTGATATGATTCATATGTATTTAGTAAGACGTTGTTATAACGATAATCATTATATATATCGTTTCGAGTTTCTTAATTTAATAAACTCAATTTTATGTTTATAACTCATTGTTAAAATACCTAATGAGATACTTACTTATCATAATATCATGTTAACTATATATATAATCATATATATGTCATCATATAGTTTTTACAAGTTTTAACGTTCGTGAATCACCGGTCAACTTGGGTGGTCAAGTGTCTATATGAAACCTATTTCAATTAATCAAGTCTTAACAAGTTTGATTGCTTAACATGTTGGAAACACTTAATCATTTAAATAACAATTTCATTTAATATATATAAACATGGAAAAGTTCGGGTCACTACAGTATCAAGCATAGATGTTTGATGGTTGCTTAGTTTTTGATATCTAAATCTAAATCTAAATCTAAATCTGCAACAAACGTCATCATAAACACAACATCGACTAGCACAACTCTATATAATAAAATCTGAATTGGATTCTTACGAAACCAATTCCTAAGCCAAACGCATATATCATTAACAGAATCAATTTAAGCTCAAAAAATAACACAAAACTATCATTAACAGAATCAATTTAAGCTCAAAAAACAACGCAACTAAAATTAAGGTCTTATCATGATAATATGTTATTTTGAACCCTATAGTTTTTCCCATTTTTCTAAAAACTCGTATTTTAAATTGAACATGATAATAATCAGTTATATTATCACAGTTACCAATTTGCTTTCTTTACTAAATTATCAAAATAATTCCTAAAAATCTGTAATTTATATTATTGACAATTATCTTTTTTATTATTATGATTTTTGACTTAACAAGTAATACGATTATTCATTTTATATATTTCAAAGTTTAAAATAAAATACGTCATGATCCAACTAAAAGAGTTTTAAACTACGAAGAAAAAAAAGTTAAAAGCTATCAGAACTAGTGTTTTAAAAAAAGTTTATAGACTTTTGTCATTTTACATGCTCATTATTTTAACAGATGTAGCTACTCTACCAAACAACTAAATACGTATAAAAAACTAACAAATACCAATTAGCAACTATCATCTACAAGTTATCTGCTATAACTACGAGCTAATCAAAATGTAGATTAGTGGAGATTTATATCATTATATACTAATATTAACTTATTTATTAGTCAATATTTATTTATGTCTTTCAGATTCTGCTTTGGCATTTCATCGTTTTGCTTGGTCAGAAATCGTTGGCATCCCAGTATTTTGTGCTTCGAAAGATAGTGCTACGAAAGTCGGTGATCTTTTGGCGAAGGCTTGGCCGTGGCTAGGTCATCTTCTTCTATGGGGAACATTAGCTCTCTTTTGTGTTCATCAAATCATTAAACCCGAAGCATATTCATGATTCAGTTGACGTGTATGTTTGTACATCAGTCACGGAAAGGTTGGTATACAATGTTTGGGTATCTGAAGTATCATATTTGAGTTGCCTAACGTGTTTATTAGAGGCTTATGATCAGAGTTTACAAATCGATTTGTGATGTCAAGTAGTCCGGTTGAAGATGTGGTCGTTGATCGACAAGCAGAGGTTAATGCAGTTGTGTTTTCGAGTGCTCCTTCCTTTTTTATTGCTCGCATCTTGCTTAAGTTAATTGTGCACCTCCTGTTTCAATTTATGGTTCTGTATCGCTGCCTAAGACAAGAGTTGATTCAGATTTTAACCCGATGTTGGACGGTAATTGTTCCAGGTTAAAATTCAGATCTTTGTTCAATGAGGTGGTTCTAAATCGCATCCCGACTTGCTCATGGAAGGAGACATCTCCTTCTGTTGGTCCATCGGAAATCAGAGTTATGTTCGTGGTTCCGGATGTTGTTAATCATGTTGTTGTTGATAGTATGATTATGATACCTAAAAAACTGGTTGATTATTCGTGTTATTGGGCAAGCAAATATGGGTTTGTATTTAGTGATGAAGACGAAGTAGAACACTCGGACAAGAATGGTGGTTTTCTCGCGGGCTTAGTGAATTGTGGATTGATCTCTTCTTCCATGGCAGGAATTCTCATTGGCAGCACTTCAGATAATGTTTCATCATATTCGTTCAAGTCTCGTAAGGGTAATACTTTAGACAGTTTGAAAGTAGATGATAAGAGCACTCGGTATCCATCAATCAATTTCACCGTCCCCCCAAAATCGACGCCGGGATCGACGATCGGTCGACACCGGCACGACGTCGATCTCGCCGTCGATTTCCAAGATCCCAAATTCGACGGTGGCTTATCTGACCGTTTGAAGGTGGGAAATTTAAAAATGGACCGTTAACAGCTATTTCCCTTTTGTTTTTTTTTTGTTTTTGTTTTTTCTTTTGTTTTCTTTTTTCAGAAGTGTTTGAAGTTTTTTTTTTTTTTTTTTTTTTTTTTTTTGTGGTTTTGTTTGTAGGTTTGGTGGAGATGAAAAAGAGGGTAGGTGGAGATGATGTAAAAAGAGAGTAGGTGGAGATGATGCTGCAACAACAAATACGGAGTATTATATTATCAATTTTCTATTTTTCTTTTTTCTTTAAGTTGTTTTTAATTTAATTATTGTGTAATTTATATTTGTTTTTTAATTTAATTTAATGTTGTTATTAAAAAAAATTAATAAAAGATATTAAAAATAATAGAAAATACTTTTTTTAGGAATGCAATTTTTTTAATTAATGGAAGTTGTTTGTTATATATATTATTTATTTAATTATTTTAAATAACTAAATAAAATATTAAAACTCAATTAAAAAAAATAAAAACTAAAAAATAAAAAATGGACACTGTGGACACCACTACCCCGGCACAGTTAGTCAATTTCAGCTTCTAAAAATGGACACTGAGAAATGAACACTAAAATGGACACGGACACCTCGTGCTCTAAGGTTGTTAAACCGATCATTGAGAGTCGGAAATGTAAGACGGTGGCTGGTTAAATTGTTTCATTTGTTATTTTGTTATAGGTTATTTGTTATCTTTTTTTTTGGGACCGGTCATAGGTTTTGACTTTCTCCTGACCCGGTTTTGTAAACTCAGTTTAGTTAGCTTTAGCTAGGTTTTTGTGATAGAGTTCATTAATGATTTAGAGCACTGGTGTGGTGACGCGTTAGTTCAGTGTCTTTGTCACGACCCTACTTTTTTCGTTATCTTTTACCGTTAATTATTTAACTACCGTTAACTGTTATTCGTGCCACGTCATCTCTATGACCTATATTATTATTTTTGTAATATATATATATATATATATATATATATATATATATTAATTATTATGTGTTATGTGAATATTTGTATTCATATTTTAAGTTATACGTTTCTACGTGTCGCGGATTTCTATCCGGCGAATCTTTTCGGTTTTTAAACCAACGGCCGAGCTTTTGAGATTTTTAAGTCCTAAATATTTTAAATATGATATTTTAAGGTCATATGAATATATAGATATAGTATTTATATATATTTTTCGTCGCGCATTTGTTATCTCTCCGAATTTTCAATCGCGTAGTCGTGTTTTCGCGTTTCGGGTTTCGTTCGGGCATTCGGGCCACAAGTAAATCAAAATTTAGAAAATTTGGGCCATGAGGGCCCACCCCCATGACCCCATTCACCCGAAGCTAAGGGAGGGGGAGTACTCCTTTGTTTTTCCATTTTACTCATTTCATTTTCATTTCACAAATTAGAAGCCTAAGCCTAAACATCAATTTTGCTCTCATTCTCCCTCTCCTCTCCTTGGTGGCCGTCGCCTCTCACCCCACACATCATCATCATCTTCATTCAAACTTTCTTGGATCATCATTTAATCAACATCAACGCGTTTCTCTCGATCTCCTCTACGCGATAACATCACTTGATTCTCGATTAGGGTATAAACCCTAACCCTAGATTTTTAATTTTTTCATTATTTTTCTGTATTTTGATGTTATAATGATAGTATGATAGTTACATGTTATTATATTGATGATTGTATGCATAGAATTGCTCAAATACATATGTTTTCGGTTTGATTTGATTGGGACAGCAGCTTTTTCATTCATTTCTGATATTGTAACTGATATAAAAGTGAAATTAAAGTATCTAGATGAGTTCCTCTCATCAAGACATTAATTTTAGACTCCGGATTCACGTCGTTTCGATTCCCGGAGCTCTAGATATGATTGAAATGGTGTTTTGTTAAGATTGAATTATGAAAACGAATTGAACCAGGTTTGGTCTGACCTTGTGACCACTTTTAGAGTCTTTAGGGTGTACTAGTGTGTTAGGATTGATGATGGTATGAACTTTCATGTTCGGGTCATCTAAATCCGAGCCACAGATCACCCGTTACGACTAAATCATGATTTTGAATGAATTAAAGATCCAAGTGGTGTAATGGCTGATCATCACGACTTGGGTACTGTTCTTGGTGTCTTCTTGAGTGCACTAATGTGTCGGGTGGTTTGATTAGGCGGAGATATATATAAGGCTCGCCGAAAACGGACACCTGGGGCTCAAGATATGACCCGAAGAACTTTTGAATTAAAACTTATGGTTGATTATTAAAACTTATGATATAAATAATGATTTTCTTTATTATTAAATTACTTATGATATAAAAAGTAATTATTAAAATTTAAGACTTATGATATATATATTTCTTATATCATTTAATTATTATTTATGATTTAATTAATAACTTTTAATTAAACTTATAATAATACTTTTATTATTAATGGAAAATACTTATGATAAGTATTAAACTTATATTCTGAGATTATTATAATAAGACTTATAGTAAGGATTGATTAATTATTTAATTATTATAAGGCTTAGTTATTATTTAATTATAATTTAATTATTAAATACTTATGATTTAATAATTATAATTAAAAACTTATGATATGATTAATAATTCATTATTAATTAATAATACTTATGATATGATTAAAATTTATTATTAATTAATAATACTTATAGTATGACTAATATTTAATTAATTAATTAAATACTTATGTTATATTAATTATATCATTTAAACTTATATTAACTTTAATAATTCATTTTAATTTAATTAAACTTATGTTATGACATAATTATACATATTTAACTTTAATAAACATTATAACCTATATTATTATTATAACCTATACTTTTAAAATTAACGTTGACTATGTTTGACCAAGGTTGACTTTTGAGTTGACTTTCGGTTGACTTTGACTTTCAGTTGACTTTTGTTGACTTTCTAATTAAGGAAACTTTCATAACTTATAAACTTTCCAAAATAGCAACTTTCTAAATTTAGAAACTTTCCAAAAATAGAAACTTTCCAAAAATAGAACTTTCCTAAAATAGAAACTTTCCAAAAATGGAAACCTGCTAAAAATAGAAACTTTCTAAAAATAGAAAGTGTGTGTCTGTACGCTGTTCCGATCAAACCGATGCATGCTGAGTATTGTTCTATGTCTACTTGCAACATGTACAATAGATATCATACTAAGACTTGACCTAAGTTAGTTATTTATATCGACCTGCTTTATTTATAGGTCGGCGTTGTGATCATTCCTGATCACTTTACTTCATTTGCTGTTCGCTTATTTGTGTAGTTTCTTCGTTACTATTAAGGTGAGTTATAGTCCCCTTTTTTTACATACTTTTCAAAGTATATTTTTGGGATGTGATTACATGCATTTTATTTCACGTTTAGACACAAGTGACAATTAAATTTAAGTTATTCATTGTGAGTTGGACAAAAATATTTCCTAGTCTGGTAACTGTAATCACTGATTTCTACTGGTGAACGCGAATCCTACGGATAGATCTATCGGGTTTGACAACCCCATTTCGAGCTAGTCGCGCTAGCAATTTATAATCGAAATGTTTAGTACTTTGTATTTTGTTGTAGATACACTGTCCGGTGTATATCATTTATTATGTTTGGCAAGAGTAAATAAAGGGTTAAGTGGTTACCAGGTGGCTCATTGATAATGGAATAATGTTTAATGTTTTCTAACATTTTTAAATCTTGTGGTCTAAAGTTTATTCAATTATTTAAATCTATAATTCACTCAACCTTTGTGTTGACAGTTTACTCGCATGTTTTCACATGTACATGAGTTTATGTGATGCTTCTGCTGTGTTTAGAAGAGTCTGCATGCATTTGGGCAGATTTTATGAAACAATTATGAAACTTAAGCTTGCATTCTGTTTTTGGATAATTTAAATTTGTGGGTTTGTTGGCAATGTTTTGTGTCAACTTTGGTTAATTAATATGTTGGGTTATTTTAAACTACATATTTTGGTATGCTTTCCTTTTTGAGAAACTTTTGAAATAAAAGAATGCAATGTCGTTTGTTAAATTCATTTAAGTTCGATCAAGCTGTGGGACCAAGTGACATAGCTGTTAAGTGTTTTGACGGGGCCATCACAGTCTTGCTGATGACTGGACGCTGACTGGACTGACACTGAAAACTGACATTGGTGAAAAAATAGGGGAATTAGGAAGAATGTCAGTTCAGTGTCTTGAAAAGAGAAAATATTGTATGTTATTATTTTTTAATTATTTTTTAAAATTAATTTAATTATTTTAAAAAACAATATTAACACAAAATAAACTTCATTAATAATAAAAAAGTTACATTAATTAAAAATTAAACTACAAAATAAAAATACAATTCATAATAAAGATGTTATTTGTAAGTCGAATAGCTCAAAGATGTTCGACCAATGTCACTCTTCCCCCTCATCCTCCTCCTCCTCTTCCTTCTCCTGAGCTCGAATAGCCCAAACATGTTCGACTAAATCGCCTCGTAAACGTTCATGCACCTCCCGATCGTGTAATTCCTTCGTCCTGGCTTTATACTCTTCACATCTATCGTACCAAGTAGTTTGCATGTTCTGAACCGGTTCATACACCCAATTATTATCAGAAATGTTGAACCCATTATCTTCAACTATCATGTTATGCATTATGATACACGCATATTTAATTCTTTGAATAGCCTTCAACGAATAAGCCCTTGTAGGTTGTTGTAGTATATGTCAACGTCCTTATAAAATACCAAAAGTCCTCTCAACATCCTTTCTTGCCTTAGATTGTTTTCGTGAAAAGTATTTACTCTTGGGATCAGCTGCACTCGAATACGCTTTAACAAAAGATGCCCATTGAGGGTAAATCTCATCCGCTAAATAATAACCCCTTTTGTACTCCACACCATTAATAACATAAGGGATGTCTGTGAAATTATCATTAAGCATTGATTCGAACAAAGAACTGGTATTTAACACATTTATGTCATTGTTTGACCCAACAACCCCAGAATAAGCATTCCATATCCAATTATCATACGAGGCAACGACTTCAAGCATAATAGTTGGATGACTATGATCTCCTCGCTTAAATTGGCCTTTCCATGCAACTGAACATTTTTCCCAAACCCAATGCATACAATCTATACTACCTAGAATGCCGGGAAAGTCATGTTTTTCCTCATGAACCTCGTATAAACGTTCCATGTCCTCACGAGTAGGCTAGCGCATATAATCATTTGAATATAAAACAACAATACATTTCGTAAAATTCTATAAACTTTCACGAGCTACACGTTCCGACATTTGTAAATACTCGTCTAACGCATCGGGTGCATAACCGTATGTCAACTGACGAAGTGCCGCCGTTATTTTTAAATGTGTACTAATGCCTAACTCGCCACGGCAATCAGGTCTAACATGAAACCATTCAAAATATTTAGGTAAACGATTTGCAGAAAAATTTAATATACCTTCCATAATTCGGCTGAATACACGTCTCCTCATTCGAAATCGACGTTTGAACTCCACTTCACTATACTTCGGACGTTCAGCAAAATAGTCTCTTATGAGGCGATCATGTGCTTCATGGTGATCACGTCTGATATAGCGTCGCGTTAAACGAACATTAGAACTATCCCCCTCATTACTTTGATCGGCCTCTAACATTTCGAGTGCAAGCATCGTATACTCATCGTCGGAAGATGAATAAGCCATTGTATTTTATAAACTATTTTTGGATTGTATAAAAAATGAGAGAAGTGAGGTTTGTGTGAGTGTATAGATTGTGATTTGTGTGTGTATATATAGAGGTTTAATATATTATTTAAAGGAAAAAAACCGAAGTCTAACGGCTAAAAATTTGAAACGGGGCCCACTTAACCATCAAGAAACCAAAGTCTTGCTCACGACATCGGGATGGTCGACGCTGCACCGACGCCGAATCGGTGTGATGCGACGGTCACTCGACAATTTTGGGGGTGGCGACGCCGAACTGACGGCGACCACACCTCATGCTCTTAGAGTTCATTACTGATTTCGCGCCTTGCAGTATTGTTGATTGTAACATTTGTTCGTCTTTTTTATCGTTCGATGAAAAGACTTTGTTATATATTTTGTTTTTTTTGAAGTAAATAAGAAAAAATGCATACACTAGCCTTTTATTTTATACACTATGACTACCTTAGTTAGGGATGGCAATGGATATTTCATCCATGGATATCCATATCCAATTCATTTATGATGATTATAGATGACAATTTATCATTCATGGATATATAAATTATTACTTGAAATACATCTATACATACATATATACGTACTAAATATATGCATATACATCTACATATCGATATTATGGAGTTCGATCCCAATAATTATTTTGCAGTTAAAAAAAACATTTAGATATCGATATACATGTAACCTATAAATTTTAAAGTTATTAATAAAAATAAGGGTTATAAAAGTGTCAATTATTAAATTGTTACTAATGATATTAAACGTTACATATTTAAATTGACTTAAACATATATTTACCTATATTATAATGTCATTTGCTCAATTGAAGTCATAGGTGACAAATTACAATAAAAAATAAACTAAAAATATAAAGATTTATATATTTATATTTGTTACTCCGTATAATTTATACTTGGTTTTTAAAATCATCGTGAGATTAAATTAAGCATATGTAAATGAGAGGTGTAATCTCTTGAATCTAATAATTTGCTTGAAATTCAACGGATCAATCAGAGCGCGACATGTGGCGCTAAAATCACATGTGATTGAAAAAAAAATTTAATTTTTTTTTTTGGAAAATTTTAAAAAAAACTTTCTGAAAATATTTTTTTAAATTTAGTATTTCAAATCCAATCACATGTGATTCTGCATGCCAATCACATGTGCTTGTAAAACACAATCACATGTGATTCTGCATGTCAAATCCAATCACATGTGATTGAAAAAAAAATTCATAATTTTTTTTCAAAAAGAAATTTCAACCGAAAACAGACTTTAATTCGGTGATTTGATCAAATTTGTTAGCGTTTCATGATCATATCTTCAAAATTGCATACTTTAATTCAGTGATTTGATCAAGTTTTGATCAAAAACTTGGTGTTTTAAGGTTTTAGCACAAACTTACTGAAATTCGTCATTTTACTAAAAAAAAATTCAATCATATATGATTGGATTTGACATTCAAAATCACATGTGATTAGGTTTTACAATCACATGTGATTGACATGCAGAATCACACGTGATTTACTGCATGTCAAATATAATCACATCTATAGTTTCTATTAAAATGTTAAAATTATGATGTCATAAAAAGACTATTTCCCTTCATAAAAAAATCAAAATAAAAAATAGAAAATTTTTGAGACATTCTAATGATGTCATCAACACTAATTAATTATAATTAAAAAATAGCAAAAAATAAAAATACGCACAAAGCGTGTCGATAAATAAATACGGAATAAATACACAATAAGGAAAAAATAAATACAGGTCGATAACATCCTAATCAGTTTATTAGGGTTTTCAAACACATCCCTCCATTGTTCTCTCTGCACCATTCGAGTGTCTTCAATTCTTCATCATCGCTATCTATTGAAACGTTTTACAATTATCCGACCAAGAATCAACAAGTTTATACATGTTTGCAGCGATATTCGAAATTAGAATAAATCGTCGCGATTCGGGTCAGGTAATTTTCTCGCTACTTCATTGCGTTATTTTGTTCTTTTTTATTCGATCTAACATATTATTAGAGTTTGGGCATTTATACATTCATGGGTTTGACAAGATTATTCGTTCTCTCCAATCAAAAACCTTAAAAATCGTTTACGCTTGGATTTGATTTAGTTTTTTCAACAATTGATTAAAACAGAATTAGTGCTCATCATTAAACGGATCTTATCGAGATGAATCATACATTTGTTGCAACGTGCACGTTCATCTTCTTGATATAACTTTAAAAGGTAATTTTAATTTTTAGGGTTCTACTTCACACTTATGTAGGATTTGGTTGATATTCAATATTTTTTGTGTTTATTTCATCAATCTTATTGTTGTAGATTATGAATTCGGAGCTAAAAGAAATATCTAAAAGATAAATAGAAGTGAACTGATGTAATGTTTATGTGCAAGATTACTATAATATTTAATTTTCTCAAATAATATTTTACAGTGGTTCAAGAATTCGAGTGGATTATATGATTTAACGTATCAACAAGCCTGAAATGTTGAGGATTGAAAGGGTTCCAATGATTCTTTTTATTTACCATAAAGAGTTGAAGAAGAAGGATGTGGTGGTTGTGATGCCTATCATGTGTTCGATCTAATGCCTACAAGTTATCTTTTATTCATAATTTTTTTATCTTTCAAATTTACGCTTTGTAGGTGATAATGGGTTGAACTAATGGTTTGAAGATGTGACATGTCATTTTGCTACCATGAAGAGGAAGATAATGTTATCTTCATACATTAATATTTAGGTTACAAAGTTTGAGTAACTTGGTGCTTATCTAATGTCTTGAGTAATTATATTCATAGATTTTGTATAATGTTATTTGTTTTTGTGATTCTTGATAAAGATTATATAAATATGATCATAGAAAGAGCAAATTTTTTTTTACTGTTATACACTTTGATATATGAAACTTTTTGTATTATAGTTTGAGTTGCAGTTTTGAGGCCTCAAAATGCGAAACATTCAGTAGGCAGTAGCAGATCCTAATTTTGCAATAAATACATCATACATCTCATACGTTATCGCTCAAAAGGTAAATTGAGCTACACTTTTACTATGGATTTTTGATTTGTTCTCGAATTTTTGCTATTATTGTGTTTGATAGATGAATAGGTCATGTGAACAGGTCATCTTTTGATATTTTGATTAAAATTATTGCATGATTATTACTGATTTATACTGATTTGGATTAATACAATATAAAAGTGACCTAATTTTTTATGTTTGTATTTTGAAATTGACTGTATTTGTTGTCATATATTATGAGGTATCACCAAAGAGTAAAGATTCTTGCTGAACTGAGAACAATTTTTACAAGTTAGTAGCATTGATGATAACTACAGTTTGTTTTATATATATATATATGCAATTTTACCATATTCCAATTATTATTTGTTATGTGGACTGAGAATTGGACCAGATGTTTTCTTTCTTTAGGTGAAGGGTGTATCTTATGAACAAGTAAAAGAAAGACATCATTTCAAAATTTATACAGTATATATGAGTTGGTAACTGAATGCCTTCTAGCTGCTGCATCACATGTTTCTTTCAAAACATGTGCAAGGAGGTATTGGTCTCAATTTATGAACGGCTGATATTGTCATTATATTTGATAGTGACTGGAGTCCGCAGATATATTAACAAGCAGATAATCGTGCACATTGTATTTTATCAGAAAAAGGAGGTTATGATATTTGTTTTGGTCAGAGTTAGCTCGGTTGAAGAGGTGATATTGGAGCGGACAAAGCAGAAAATGGGCATTGATGATAAAGTGATATCGGTAAGATTGTTCGCCATAACTTTCGAAGGTTGGTCTTTGAATTGATTTGGCCCGTTTGGGATAATCGAATGATCAAAATGTCCATGTTTATAAATTAGTGGGTCAAAATTGCCATCTATGGGATGATATTATTGGTATTTGTTTGCCTTTGCAGCTCAAGATCAGATAAGAGTGATGGCATTATGAGAAGATGGATGAGGAAAGAAGACAAAAAGAGATGCATGTTTAGCTAGCCAACCGGTAAATCACGAGGTTCCAAGTGAACTGGGGTTATACTAAACCTGACAACCCGAAAAAGATGAGGTTAACAGGTTTGACTATGAAACATGGACCTGGAAAAAGATGTAGAAAATATGTATTGTAGAAAATAGGTAGTGTTTGTATTGGTAGTAGGGGAAATGTTACATTTTAAATATGGTTTTTATTAGCTGTCGATTTCGTTTAAGTACCCAAACGAGTTAGATACCGTGGACCAATTTGAAGTCAACTATTTACTAATATGATGGTAATCCGTTTTAACAAAACTTTTTATTTTGGTAATTAATATCTTTATATGTGGGTACAAACTTCACGATACCTAATGTCTTAGTAATATATACTCCTAGAATGAATGAATTCATTTATGTATTGTTATCTATATATTCTTATAAGGCTTCTTGTGTGTAGATAACTGTATACATGGAGGGACACTGCTAGGTGTTGCCTACTGAATATCAAGAAGGTTTAGCCCTGTAGATGCAACACATATTTCGCCAACTCAGTGGATGCCCTTATCAAGGATTTGAAGTAATGCCCTTTCTTCTTTCAGGCTATCTTTCTCAAAGGGATTCTGCTGTAGATGTAATATCATGTCAAAATCCTTGCTTTGAGGGTGATTATTATTCATGTTAATTATATAAATATCTTTTTGACAAACCCGTGATTTCACGGGTCATTTCACTAGTGTGATTGAAAAAAAAATTTCAAAAATTTTTTTTCTTTTCAAAAAAATCTTTTTTCGCAAAAATAAAATTCGAAAAAATTTTTTTTAATTTTTTTTAAAACTTTTTATTTTATTTTTTTTTTTCAATCACATGTCCCACCACGTGTCCACTCTGATTGATCCTTTAATCTCAACTTAGGTTTTATTTGAATATTCTTCATGTAAATGAATATAAATCCGACCCATTGCCATCGCAATCCCTACGCCCCTAATTAAACCCTAAAAAATAGTGAATCGCGGTGGCTTCGTTCTGTACTATACTGAGTTGTAAACAGTAAGCTCCCTTCTTCGTCTTTTATCTTTCTCTTGATTGAAATCTCAAACTTTTTTTAAACTTTATTATCGTTAGGTTTTACAGCAATTTTATTATTCAGTATTCACATACAAAATATGTAATTATCATATTATCGATGTCATCTATTATCTATTAGAATTACAATTTGGATAAATTCCTCCGTAAAAATGAGTCTGTGCTCTTTAGTTCTGTTTGTCAAGAAGCTTATAATCTTTATGTCGACATTGATAATCTTTTAGTTCTGTTTGTCAAGAAGCTTATAAAATGATTTGTTATATACGTTTAGGATATGAGCTGTTGAAAAGTATGCTACTAGAATTGAGTAGTGAATTTTTTAGGGCTAACAATGACTGGTGCCTATAATTTCAAGTTAAATCGTGTTAAAGGATCAGTACATTGCTCTATACATATAATAGGAAAACCATTTGTGATTACTCATTAAACATGTGATTTGTGATTACTTATTAAACATGTGATTTTTGATTACTTATTAAGTAACGTGTGAGTTTTATATATGTGAAACTTACACACATAATTGCACATGCTTAGAGCCTTAGAGACAATCTATAACATCCATTTTTTATCCAAGGGTCCATATTGGTTAGTTTAATGATTCTCAAGTTTTAAGGGTGTTAAATGCACTTGCCCTATTTGTGAGCCTGCTCTCAAAAAAACAGTTGAGTTTGAAATTCATAGCAACACTTTGTTTTTTGCCCGTTTTCTTATTTTTGTTTATCCTACAGCAATATTGAATGAGATTTAAGTACATTATTTCAGTTTCATTAGTTCAATGATGTACATAGATATAACTTCAGGCACCTTGGATTGAAACGCACACAACAACGTTAGAGAAAGTAATGGATTTTCTGAAATCAACCTTGAAGGCTTTTATGGACTGCACATGATACATTTGTAAAATTTTGGATTCAGAGAACAAGAATGATAGCAGAAGAAGAAGATAGAATAAGCAACTTGCCAGATGTTGTTATTCATCGCATTCTCTCTTTTCTTGACTTGAAGTATGCTATGCAAACTAGTGCTTTGTCCAAAAAATGGAAGCTTGTTTGGACTCGATTAACCCAACTAAACTTAGATAGTTACAACTTTTCTAATACATCTTGTTTTCATAAATTTGTGAATCATGTCTTATTACATCGCAACAATCATAGAGAAGTTTCAGGATTGGAGCTAAGATGCAGGGGATCAGCAGCTACACAATCTACTGTTAGAAGTATTGTGAACTATGCCTGCTTGCATAATGTTAGGCGACTGACTTTAGTATGGGACGCTACAAGGAATCGGGGATTTCCACAGTTTGTTTTCAGTTGCCGGGCTCTCAAGGATCTCACCCTTGCAGTCAAAAATCATACCTTGCATGTTGAAAATTGCTACATATCAGATTTAGGTTGGGACTTTCCAGTCCTGGAGAAGTTGAATTTGAGCAATTTTGAATTAGATGGTGGTAAAAGTAAGCGCATCAACCTTTTTTTCTAAGTGTGTCAACCTAAAGGACCTCACCTTACATGGGATCGAAATGCGTGACTTGGAGGAATTAACACTTTGTCTCCCACAACTTTCTAATCTTTCAGTCACAAATAGTTTCTGTAATGTTTTGAACGTGGTAACTCCTCAACTTCAGAATCTGACCGCATCTTTTGACTCTATTCATGGACTTTATTGTCGTGAGGGCTTTAGTTATCTTGAGAAAGTCCATCTGTCATGGTTTAATACTTATTTCTGTGTGGGAAAGGAGAGGCATCTTTCCAAAATAATCGGTGTATTGCAGAAATTCCACACTGCCAAATTTCTTATTCTTGATGCGTCCATTATTAAGGTATACAAATATGTAAGAAGCTTTCTGAAGCTTTTTTTTGCAATGCCACAGTTTTTGTAAGAAAAGTTTTCCGAAAAAGCTTTAACGTCATTGAGAAAAGGGTTTTGAAAATTATCTCTTCATACAAACTCACAAACCTATAAAAAAGCTTTACTCCAAAAGCTTTAGAAATCTCAAGCTTCTGGGAAAAAAAAAAAAAAAAAAAGAAGCTTTTCCTCCAATGAAGAAAAGCTTTTCCAAAGTCCTTTTTTTTCTAATAGAAAAGAGTTTTTATTGAAGATGTTCTAATTTAAACTCTTACTGCATAAATGTATGCACAAAATGTTAACACCAGTTTGGTGTAAAAAGAGAATCTTTCTTACACCAAAATTGTTTTCACCCCAATCTTTACACCAAATTTTTACACGAATGTTTATCATAACCAATTTTTACACATTTTGGTGTCTTGGTTGGAGAAGGTTTACACCAAATCTTACCCCATTTCGGTCTTTTGGTCTTTTGGTGCACACTTTGGATATAGCTTTAGTGTTTAGCTAGTTTAGTTAATCTGGGAAAAAGATCAGTTCAACAAGCTCACCTAGGGGTCGGGTCAGATGGTCGGGTCATATTGTTTCTTGATCCCAATGGGGATTAAAATAAAAATGTTTTGTTGTAGTTATAACACATTCTTTCTTTTGCTTCTATGAACACACTTTTACCTCACGCATACACCTCACTTTCCTGGGATTGGGTATTGTTGTTGTGTGAACACAGTGCTGAAACTTTCTGTTTCTTTGTATATAATATTTACCAAGGCTCTTTCATCATGTGTGGATCAATTGTTGCTCGAACCTTGTCCATTCAATAACTTAAAGTGTTTGAAGATGAATACGATGCTGGTGACACGGAGTCATGTAGTTGTCCCCGTTCAACTCAAAAATTACTTTCTTGACAAGTCTCCAACTGCCACTTTCATTACAGATTATCCTCAGGTGAATACGACTGTTAAGATTAACTCCTCGTGAAAATTAAACGTTTGAAAAACTTTACGAACTATGTAGTGTCCATGTTTAACTTATTAAAGTGATGTATTTATATCCAGATTTAGCATGAAAACTTTGTCTTCATGGACAAGAATATTACAGTAAGAGTTTGTTAAGCAAACTTTTAAGGTCCATTTGCTAGTTTCTGTACACATCTACAAGTATGAACAATTTAATAACTTAAAACACATTTGGTAGTGTGAAATTTTTATTATTATTATTTTTACCCACTTATTAGTTCAAACGATTTCCACACACTTATAAGTGTAACGTTAATATTTTAACAGTGTGAAGTTGTATTGTTTACCCACTTATAGTAAGTTTAAACTATCTATATGCACTTATTATTGTAACATTAATCTTTTATTCGTAAGTTGATGAACCTTGGACAAAGCATATATAAGTTGTAGTGAATTTGTAATTCGAATTTTTTTTTCCATTGTAGGTGCCACAGAAGAGGTCTAGCCAGCAGGTATATGATGATGATGATGCAGGGGCTAAAAAGATGGCCAAGTTGGATTTACAAAAACAACCAGCAGCTGATACTACTATAATAACCCAAGAGAATGAGTTGTTGGATGCAAATCTACAGATGCAAGATCAAGTTATTAGTAAGCAAGAGGCTATGTTGGAGGCGAAAATACAGATGCAAGAGCAAGCTATTACAAAGCAAAAGGCTATGTTCGAGGCTAAAATGCAGATGCAAGATCAAGTTATCACAAAGCAGAAGGAAATGTTTGAAGCTAAAATACAGATGCTTGATAATGTGATTGCAGAGCAGAAGGCAAAAATACAAATGCAAGATAATGTAATTGCAGAGCAGAAGGAAAGAATACATATGGTAGAGGTAGCAAAGTTGGATCACGATAAATTGATTTCATATGTCATCAAGTCCAAAATAGCGGAACTGAAAGTACAAGTTGAGAGTGGGAATCCAGATTATGAAGTGATTCGCTCAATAGGGTCTGAGATCAAATCAATTATGGAATTGATACCTGATAGCTTAAGGCCAGTCATGGACGCGCAGTTTTGTTTTGAGTATGTAAAGTGGAAGAGTTTGTTCCTTACCCACATTGATGTGAGCCAATGGTCAAAGATCGAAACCGAGCTGGGGATTATTAATGGAGTTTGAGATTTACCTTTTCTAATAACATTTACAGTCTGATGTTATTGTTGCTAAAAATTTCTGGGTGCCGATACAGTCTTTCATCTTATGTGCATGACTAAATTTATGCTTCTTTTCCCATTAATACTTTAAAGATGGAACTGCAGGCCTAAAATGGGCACAAATGATTTACATTCTCAAAGGAATTAGATTTCGATGGAATCTTAACATTTCAGTGTTTCACCATTCAAAGAAATTGTCATTTCTTCAAAAGTGTGATGGAATTTAATTCCATTTCTATCTTCAACATTCAAAATTAAATTTTACGTTTCTGGCCATGTTACGTTTAAGTGATGGAATTTACGATTACGTTTCGCGTTACGTTTAGAGCAACATTTTTTTGTATGTATATAGGAAATGTCTTCAACTAGGACCAGCATTTAGCAACATAACAAAAGGCTCACATATGAACACAACATCAACTATCATGCCTCCATAAAATAAAAGCTGAACTGGATTCTTACGAAAACAATTCTTAATAAACAAATATATACACACAAATATTTTTTTTAACGACGATATTGACATCGAATACTCTCATTTGTCACCCACACACGCGTTAGGAGGAAACTCTTCACACACCATCGCATTAATATACACACACATATTGATATAGGCAAACGAATAGATAGCGAGAGCTAATATCAGTAACAAAATCAATTCAAGCTCATAAACAACACAAAACTAAATTTAAGGTCTTGATCACTATTTTGCACTCTGTGGTTTATCCGATTTTTCAAAACTCGAATTTAATTGAACATGATAATAATCTATATATCTATATATATGTTTATATAAAAGAGAGTTTGAAATAGCTTATATATCATTAGTACCTTAATTATAGTAAATTATGCCATGTGTAAAATCCACGTCAATACCTATCTAATTCTAAATATTATTAATTAAATTAAATTAATAGGTGTTTATAAATATGTCCTCCATAGCTTTTTAGTCCGCTTTTTTTTTTCCTGATTCACAAATTTTTAAATTTTTATTATTAATTTCAATTGTGAAAATGAGATAAATCTGAATAGTTATGTTATAGAATAAATTAATTATATAAATAATACTACTTAACTTGGAAAAGTCAAACTTAATTTCCCTTTCATCTCTAACGGTTGTAACGAAAGCAGTGTTTTTGGATCCAATTACTTTTTCTTTAATTTCAAATCCAAATTGTCTATTTCGATCCTTTATAAGATGAACTCTTCGAATGAAAAATCGTTATAAAGACGAATCAATCCAACTAATCTACTCTATGAAATTTCGGATCGATGTAGTCAACATCTTATTTTCAAGTTCGAAAATATTATATAAGATGCTTTTAGAAAATTATAATGTTTTCTTAATAATATATAACCTATCACTGCTACAACTCCTTAATAACTATAATATTCATCCATATATAACTTATCAACATATGTTAGACGCTTCAGATTCTTTATCAACATATGTTAGACGCTTCAAAAGGATTCATATGAAAACGATTTTAAGGATTAAGTTGTTCAATTGACTATTCGAGCAAAATCTTATATTCTACAAAATAGATGTAAGTTGATGCACCTATAAAATATGTAGAATATAAATGTGGAACATAAAATGTAGAACATGTACATTTTCGTTCTACATTTTCTGCAACTCATTTTTTTGCTCGAATTTCTTCATTTTTGCTCGAATTTCACCATTTTTACTCGCCCACCATTTTTTTGTGCTCGAATTTCACCAAAATTGCTCGAATTTCTTGTTTTTTGCTCTCCCGCCAATTTTTTTTGCTCGAATTTCACCAAAATTGCTCGAATTTCACCAAAATTGCTCGAATTTCAGTGTTTTTTGCTCTCCTGCCACTTTTTTTTAATTCTAATAGGAGTTCTCAGGTTCTCACACATGCTGAGTTTTCACTGGATTCTCTCTCTCTCTCTCTCTCTCTCTCTCTCTCTCTATAATCTCGTAGGGAAAAAATAAAAAATCAAATTTGAAAGTGAAATTCGGTTTTAATCGAAAACGAACCGAATTCAAATTCGATTTTCAATTTGGTCTCAGTTTCGTTTTTGATATTTAAATTTGGTTTCAGTTTAATTTTCACTTTTAATTTTAAAAATTTAAAATCGAACCGAATCACTGGAAACATCGAAAACCAAACACCATATTATATCAATATGAAATAGTTTAATTGTAAAACAATTCTCATATATACCTGAAAAACACACATTATATCAACAGTTTATTAGTTGGGACAAACAGTATATATGATTCACCAATCACAGATGGTTAATATCATTCATTCATCATTCATGGAACAAAATAATTATTAATTATAATTAGATATATAAATTTAATAATAACTAATATTAATATAGAAACAATGTCCCCTTTTCTCTCTCAAACGTTCAAACCAACATATCCAAACTCAATTCCGGTCAAGCCAAATCATAACCCCCAATTCAACAATCACAAAACCTCACAACCAAACAACAATCACGCCTCCTATCCTCCTAAATCAACAATTTTTTTGGGTGCTTTATCACGCTATACCATTCCTGATGTCATCAAAAGCACTCTAAAGAATTATGGTCAAATACAGGGCCTATCTTGGAAACAAGATCGCAGCTTTGCTTTTGTGAAATTCGCTAATTCATTTCAAGCTTCAAAAGTGGTGGATCGTATGAATGGTAAAATTTTAAATGGCAGAAAGATCTATGTGGGTTTCGCCAAAAAAGATATGGTAGTTCAAGGTGGGAAAGAAGATGATCCGTTGACTGGTGGATCCAATTCGTTTAATATAAACCTTTCATTTTACAACAAACTCAATGACAACTTAGATCTTACTGCTATCATTATTGACAAAGAGCCTATGAAAGCTCAGAAATTGCTTAAATGGTTGAAAAGCCGTAGTATTGCACTTCGATCTGTTTCTGTTTGGGGTTTATTTGCTTACGTTGTTCAATGTGCCGATGCCGAGAGTTTTCACAGGATGACTATGGGTCCCACTATGAACGCTGTTGAATTTACAGAAGTCGTTCCAATGAACCAAAGAAGAAACAAATTCTCAAGATTCACAAAGTTAGCAATCAAAGGAATCCCTTTTGAATGTTGCTCGCCAGATTGCACAATTGAAGTTGCAAAAGAATTTGGAAAGGTTATTCAAATAGACACAAAGTCTCATCGGGCTACACAAGCAGATACACTATTTGCTTTAGTTGAAGTTTGTGATCCAGGTCCTATCAAAACTTATGCTTATGCTAAAGTATCGAATCAATTTAGATGTAAACTGTGGGTTGAAGAACTTCATCTTCATGATGAAGTTGAGATTGTGTCAGAGGATATTATAGAAGAGTACAATCATGTGTTACAGTGTACAATCAATGCAGTTGAAGAACAAAAAAGAACCATGATTCGGAACATTGTTTGCCCGGAATCTAATCTTAATTCGCCGGAAAATCCACCGGAAGAAGGAGAAATTACCGTTGGGGATGAGGATTTAAGCTATGTAACTCCAACTAAATCTTTTAGCAACGGTAACAAATCAAAAGATATTCATTATTCGTTAGAAAAGGTAACTAGTGATGTCAAATCTCAAAAAGATATTGTGGATGGGATCAAAAAGTCAATTTTTACATCTAATGGGAATAATAATAAGGACAGGCATGCGCAAGATACAGATAATATTTCCACTCCCCATAAGGAGTCCTTTTCACTAAACCAAAATGACTTTCATACCCTTTCTTCCAAAGCAACAAACTTTATTTCATCTCCTGTTCAATACAAAAATGACTCATCTCCATTTTCAAACATTTGAAAAATAAAGCAGACATTTCTTTTTCCAGCCCTGTTTCAAAGTTTAACTCTCAAGTTCCAATTGAAGAACAATGCATTCGAGAAAATAACAACTCCTCAGCTTCTGCCTCTTTTACTCCTGCTGTCCAAAATACCCATTCCTCGTCTATTTCCAACTGGTTTAAACCTGTTGCTCATTCCAAGGTTGTCTCCTTTAATGGTCACACTCTTTCGCCTTCTGCAACAGAACCACACCAATCTGATCATTGTCTTGGAAATTCTTGTAAGAAAGAATGTCAAGAAATCAAAGCTAGATGCTTACCCATTGAAAAACCTATTCAACCTTTTGTTCAGACCAAAAAAGGTGGTATGAAAATGTCCAAAGAAAATACCAACAATTGGATGGACGAGGTACCAAACTTATCCGATATTTTCGACACCACCAGCGAGATCAATCACGTAGTAGGCATTTCTGCAAATGTCAAAAACAACAACACAAACGGACAACAATTTGGTTCAAAAAAGTTATAACATATAAAGAAGAGTTGTATAATTTTGGAGTGAGGATGGAAAATATGGCTAACGATGATACTCCAATCAAGAATCATTAATCAAGAGGCTAGTTTCTTACCATTTTCATCACTCTTACAGATTCAATTTCCTGTACAAAGACGTTTAATTTCGACAAAATTACCTGTGCTCAATCTCCTCTGACAAACAATATTGTTTCATTTGGTCTTCGTATCGCCAATTTGATCCTCGAGATTCTATTGAAGACGTTGAATCTTTCCAGTAATTAGCAATTGACGTGTTTTTAGGGCTCAGGTGTTGAATGAACGCTTCCAATTCAATTAGGGGAAGATGGATCTTCAATGACGATTGAATCGTCTCTTTCTCCTCTCTGTTTGGGCTAATGAGTTTAGCTTTTGTTGGGCTTGTTTTATTGTTAGGTGCTTAAGTCCGCTTATCGAGTGGGCCTGGTATTCGAGTGGGCTCTTAATCCGGGTCAATTTTGGGGTTGGCGTTTCCCGTATGCATGGTTTTGCTTTCGAGCTTCTTTTGTTTCGTGTTGTTCTTTCAATCTTCTGTCATTTTTTTTTTTTGCGCTCAAAAGCCTCTTTCATTGTAATATGTTGAATATTCATCGTTCTGATGAAAGTATTTTAATAAATTTCTTTTTTCGCCGTAAAAAAAAAAAATTCATTCATCATTCATAGTATATTATATTTATATTTATATTTATATTTATATATATATCATTAAAATAAACACTTAATATTCTTATCGAATAGCAAACTTATTAACAAAAAAACCACAATTCATCCACAAATAAACCATATAATATCAAATTTGTTATAATTCAGTAGGCTTATAACTACCTTTAGTGGTTTGATTCTTGATGTTATAATTCAGTAGGCTTATAACTACCTTTAGTGGTTTGATTCTTGATGTTATAATTCAGTAGGCTTATAACTACCTTTAGTGATTTGATTCTTGATTTAGAATACTAATAATGAAGTGTAAGAACAAAGATGATAATGGAGAGAAAGAAAGAAACACTTTGTAAGTGTGAGAAATGGTGCAAGTTTAATGCTTGCATTCATGAGTATTTATAGCCTAAAATCTCAATATAAAAATACATACTTTGTGTACCAAAATTGACTATATGTATACACCAAAATTGACTATCCATATCTATATTATTATTATTATTATAGCACTCCCCCTTGGATAGCAATTTTATTTTGTTGAAGATCAACTATAAATTACTGCCTCGTTAAAAACCTTGCTAAAGAAAACCCAGTGGGAAAAAACTTTAGCTAAGGGAAAAAGAGTGCAGCATGGAGTTGACTCCCCCTCAAGTAGACATCGCTTCAGCTGTTACATCTTTTGAACATGTCTCATGCCAATGTTATGAACGTGTGTTCTGAAAATAGCAGTTGGAAGTGCTTTCGTGAAAAGATCAGCAGAGTTTTTGCTAGATTGCACATATCTCATTTCAATCTGGTTGTCCTTAATGAGATTTTGAGTGTATGAGAAGAATCTAGGTGGTATGTGTTTTGTTCGGTCACTTTTGATATACCCTTCTTTCATCTGTGCTATGCAAGCTGCATTATCTTCATAGATAGTTGTTGGACTTTTATTGCGTTCTAGTCCACAAGAATCAGTAATGAGTTGTGTCATTGATCTCAACCAAAAACATTCTCGAGTAGCTTCATGTAATGCAATCACTTCGGCATGATTTGACGATGTAGCAACAAGTGTTTGTTTTTGAGAACGCCATGATATTGCAGTACCTCCATTTAGGAATACATATCCAGTTTGAGATTTAGCTTTATGTGGATCAGATAAATAACCTGCATCTGCATAACCAACCAAATCTTGTTTTGATTCGTTAGAATAAAATAATCCTAAATCAGTAGTTCCTCGAAGGTATCGAAATATGTGTTTGATCCCATTCCAGTGTCTTTTGGTAGGAGCAGAGCTGAACCTTGCCAACAAATTAACTGCAAAAGAAATGTCAGGTCTTGTACAATTTGTAAGATACATAAGAGCTCCAATTGCACTAAGATATGGTACTTCTGGTCCAAGAATGTCTTCTTGATCTTCACATGGACGAAATGGATCAGCTTCAACATTGAGTGATCTAACAACCATAGGAGTACTTAATGGTTTTGCCTTGTCCATATTGAAACGTTTCAAAATCTTTTCAGTATATGTTGTTTGATGTACAAGTAAACCATTAGGCATATGCTCAATTTGTAAACCAAGACAATACTTGGTTTTTCCGAGATCTTTCATTTCAAATTCTTTCTTTAGAAGTTGAATGGCTTCATGGATCTCTTTATTTGTACCTATGATGTTAAGATCATCAACATAAACAGCTATGATCACATATCCGGATGTTGTTTTCTTAATGAAAACACAAGGGCAAGTAAGATTATTTGTATACCCTTTGCTTATCAAGTAATCACTTAATCGGTTATACCACATACGTCCCGATTGTTTTAACCCATATAAAGATCTTTGTAATTTAATCGAATACATTTCTTTGGGTTTTGCATTTGATGCTTCTGGTACCTTAAATCCTTCAGGTATCTTCATATATATATCACTATCAAGTGATCCATATAGGTAAGCAGTCACAACATCCATGAGATGCATTTCTAAATTTTTAGAAACTGCCAGACTGATTAAGTACCTAAAAGTAATTGCATCCATAACAGGGGAATAAGTTTCTTCATAATCAATTCCTGGTCTTTGAGAAAAACCTTGAGCTACAAGTCTAGCTTTATACCTTGTAACTTCATTTTTCTCATTTCTTTTTCGGACAAAAATCCATCTGTATCCTACAGGTTTCACATCTTTAGGAGTGAGAATGATGGATCCGAAAACTTTTCTTTTATTGAGTGATTCTAATTCAGCTCGTATTGCTTCTTTCCATTGAGCCCAATCATGTCTATTTTGACATTCAACCATAGATGTTGGTTCTGGATCATCATCATTATTCATGATGTCATATGCAACATTAAATGAAAATTTCTCATCAAGATTTTTCATTTCATTTCGGTTCCATAATATTTTTGAATATGCATAATTGATTGCAATTTCTGTATTGACATCATCAATCTCCTCTGCAGTAGGAGTACTGATTTGTGGTTCTTCTTGAACACTTTCTTTTACTTCATTATCAGCTGATTTTCTTTTTCGAGGATTTTTATCCTTTGAACCAATTGGTCTTCCACGTTTCTGACGTGGCAAAGATTCATGAGTGACGTTATTGCCAGCTTTTGGAATTTCAATTCGAGCTGGAGTATTTACTGCTGGTATATATGATTTTGTCACCGTTTTTGTATCTGTAAATGCATCAGGCAATTGATTTGCAAGTTCTTGTATATGCATTATCTTTTGAACTTCTGTCTCGCATTCTTTTGTGCGAGGATCAAGATACTTTAATTGAGGTTCACACCATGAAACATCATTTTCTTTATTTTTCATTTCTCCCCCTAATCTAGGGAACAATGTTTCATTAAAATGACAATCAGCAAAACGTGCTGTAAAAACGTCACCTGTCATAGGTTCAATATACCTTAATATTGAAGATGTTTCATATCCAACATATATTCCCAACCTCCTTTGAGGACCCATTTTTGTACGTTGTGGTGTCGCAATTGGAACATACACTGCACAACCAAATGTTCTAAGATGGGAAATATTTGGCTCTTGACCAAAAGCAAGTTGTAGGGGGGAATATTTATGACTTGCACTTGGTCTGATGCGAATCAATGCAGCAGCATGTAAAATTGCATGACCCCATATAGATACAGGGAGTTTTGTTCTCATTATCAATGGTCTAGCGATTAATTGTAAACGTTTAATCAATGACTCGGCTAAACCATTTTGTGTATGCACATGAGCAACAGAATGTTCAACAACAATTCCTATAGACATGCAATAGTCATTAAATGCTTGAGATGTAAATTCACCAGCATTATCAAGTCTCACCCTTTTAATGGTGTAATCAGGAAAATGAGCTCTCAATTTAATAATTTGGGCAAGAAATTTTGCAAATGCCACATTACGGCTTGATAACAGACAAACATGAGACCATCTGCTAGATGCGTCTATTAGAACCATGAAATATCTAAATGGTCCACATGGTGGATGAATTGGTCCACATATATCACCTTGAATTCTTTCAAGAAACATTGGTGATTCTTTCTCAACCTTAAGTGGTGAGGGTCTAGTTATCAATTTTCCAAGAGAGCAAGATGTACATGGAACCATTGTATCATGATGGATTTTTCTATCCTTTAGTGGATGTCCATGAGTACATTCAATAATCCTTTTCATCATTGTTGATCCTGGATGGCCTAATCTGTTATGCCATAAACTGAATACACCAGGATCAATATATTTTTCGTTAACTACCATATGTATTTCTGGTACATTTATATGTGTATAATGTAATCCAGAACTAAGTCTTGGCAGTTTTTCAACCACATGACTCTTGTCAGTGATACTTAAATATTTCTCATTTTCTGTTGTCACTGACTGATAATCATACCCGTTAAGGTATATGTCGGAGAAACTCAATAAATTTCTGCTTGACTTGGGAGAAAATAAGGCATCATTTATTAAAAATTTTGTACCATTTGGTAGTATGAAATTTGCCTTTCCTATCCCTTTTATCAAGTTAGCAGGTCCTGATATTGTATGTATAGTTCCTTCCGTTGGTTTTAGATCAATAAAATATTTCTCGGATTTAAGTATAGTGTGTGTAGTTCCACTGTCTGCTATACAGAGATCTCCACCACTTGATTGATGTTGTATTCCAGCAAAATTCATATTGAACTTCATATATAAGAAATAAATAGTGAGTACATTAATATTACACAATATTTTAAACGCAAATAGATAGTACTGAAACATTTAGCAAACATAATGACAAAGACAGACGATATTAAATCGTTTATTTTTCAAAAGACACACAACTTAAACATTCAAGAAATCTTCATATAAATCAGATGGTTTCTCAGTGACTGTTGGATCAATATTATCCACAAAATTTACTTCCTTTTCTTTACCTTTCAGCGAATCCTGATACATCTTAACAAGATGTTTAGATGTTCGGCAAGTATTAGCCCAGTGGCCCATTCTACCACATCTGTAGCAAGATTCTTCAGAATTTTTAGAAGAATTTTCTTCAACATCTTGTTTAATGGGCTTGTTTTGTGGTTGATATTTATATTTTCGTGGATTACTATTTCTTTGACCACCACGGCCACGACCACGACCACGTCCACGCCCATTACCATTACCATAAGGATGGTTTCTACCATAGTTATGGCTTTTGGCATGATGATGGTGATGGTTATTATAACCACGACCTTGCCCGCGTCCTTGTCCCTGTTTATAATTATTTGCAGTATTTGCTTCAGGGATTGCAAGTGTACCAGTAGGACGGGATTGCTGATTTTTCATTAATAGCTCATCATTTTGCTCTGCAACTAAGAGATATGAATTAAGTTCAGGATATGTTTTGAACTTTAGCATTCTCAAATTTCTTTGCACTGTGATGTTTGCAGCATTCATTGTGGAGAAAGTTTTCTCCATCATGTCTGCATCACTAATTTCATGTCCACAGAATTTAAGTTGTGAACATGTATTATACAGAGCTGAGCTGTATTCATTTACTTTCTTAAAGTCTTGGAACCTTAATGTTCTCCATTGTTCCATTGCAGCTGGAAGTAAAATTTCTCTTTGATTATTGAATCTGCTTTTGAGACCTTCCCATAAAACATGGGGATCTTCTACAGTCACATAATTATTTTGTAAGCATTCATCAATATGTTGATGAATAAAGCAACATGCCGTAGCTTGTTCTTTTTCAGAACAAGTGTTGTTTTCATTTATGGTTTCAAGAATGCCCATTGATTTAAGATGCATTTTTACTTTTATAACCCATGGCATGTAGTTGTTTCCAGTTGATTCTAAAGGAGTAAATTTAAGCTTTTCCAGATTCGACATTTTCTATTATCAAAAATTAAAACAAACATCATGATAAATTAGAGTCAATTTATATTCATAAGTATATAAACATTAAACATAAATTTAATATAACATAAATGATAAGTAGGTGACAGTGTCGACCATGTGTAAGCAATCATAAATAAATGTTATATAACAAAAATATAAATATTAGTAAACATAAATGAAAATTTGGCGACAGTGTCGACCATATATTTTTTCAGGTGGTATAACCGACCTATATCATTCTGGTGGTATAACCGACCATATATCATTTTGGTGGTATAACCGACCATATATCATTTTGGTGGTATAACCGACCATATATCATTTTGGTGGCAGAGCCAACCATATTTAGTATTAAGATTATCGTGCTGATAACGTGTTATAATTCAGTAGGCTTATAACTACCTTTAGTGGTTTGATTCTTGATGTTATAATTCAGTAGGCTTATAACTACCTTTAGTGGTTTGATTCTTGATGTTATAATTCAGTAGGCTTATAACTACCTTTAGTGATTTGATTCTTGATTTAGAATACTAATAATGAAGTGTAAGAACAAAGATGATAATGGAGAGAAAGAAAGAAACACTTTGTAAGTGTGAGAAATGGTGCAAGTTTAATGCTTGCATTCATGAGTATTTATAGCCTAAAATCTCAATATAAAAATACATACTTTGTGTACCAAAATTGACTATATGTATACACCAAAATTGACTATCCATATCTATATTATTATTATTATTATAGCAAAATTTTTTTACTTGGGAGTTGGGACTAACAATATATATCACTCAACAATCACTAATAGTTTATATCATTCAAATAAACCATATTATATCGATTCGAATAGCAAACGTATAGTATTAACAAGAAAAAACAGTTTATTGACAATGACTAACCATTTATATCATTCATATATTTCTGATACGTCTCAGAATCATCACTTCGAATGTTGTATAACTTGGTAAACATAGCCACGTTGAATATCAATTCTTTGATCGTGTATTAGTGTTAAGACTTAAAAAGACAGAAATAACCTCACATGACTCGCACATGTCATGAATTGGCGTTAATTGCAAAGATGAGAAATTTAGTTAAGGGACTGTTGGAGATTTGTTTGCAAACCACAGGGACTGTTGGCACGATTTTGTCTATATATATATATATATATTTACGAGTGAAAAACGATACTTTTCCTCCATTTTGTACAGTTTTTTTTTTCCGGCTTATAAACGATATAAATATTATAACGCAAAAAGAAGGTTCATCAAAAATGAAACCTCCTTCGAACATACAAACAATAGAACCGAGCAAACTAAACTAAAACTAAGCTCGCAAAACCGACAATAACAATCCAAACACAATGATCGACACGGACCAAGGCCTATACGTGAAACAACAATTAAACATCTTTAATGAAAGAGAAAATTGAACCAATGGTCCCTGTGGTTTACATAAAACGGGGTAATTGGTCCTTGATCTTCATTTTCGGGGTTCGTGGTCCTTGTGGTTTACATGGCCGGGGTGAATGGTCCCAAATTCTGACGGCCGTTTATTTCTTCCGTCAAGTGGAAACACGTGACAAACATGTTATCGGTAAAATCGTCATTTTTCATTTTTCTTATAAGAGAAAATTGGGCCATTGGTCTCTGTGGTTTACATGAAATGGGTATTTGGTCCTGAACTTCATTTTCTCTTTTCTCTTTCAAAACACATTTTCTTTTTCCTTTTTATTTTCTTTTCTCTTTTGTCTTTTAAAACCCACTTATTAAATTCATATCATCGTTCTGTTCATCTTCGACAATAACAAGTTTATCAGCACAAGATTTTAATTACAACTTCAATCATCAACAAATTCATCATCTTTTATCAATTCATCAAGTGCACGAGTATTACGACTTGAAATTTCTGGATCTGTTCATCGTGAATTTTCGCCAAAAATTAAATTCATGTGAATTGAAGCTTTTAATCTATTGAAATAGACTCCATAACCAGTGACAAACATCTCTTATGAATAATCATTTGCCAAAACACCTTCAAATTAACAGATACGTCGATGAACAGTGTCGTCTTCATGAACTTCAAGTTGCAGATGGATTTTTGAATTTAGCATGTTTTAGGTATAGTTTTCTTTATGAAAAACGTTTTAAACCAAATCATGACGATTGAAGTTCAGGACCAAATACTCCATTTCATGTAAACCACAGGGACCAATGGTCCAATTTTCTCTTAGATGAAGAATGAAAAATGACGATTTTACCCATCACATGTTTGTCACGTGTTTCCACTTGACGGAAGAAATAAACGGCCGTCAGAATTTGGGACCATTCACCCTGGCCATGTAAACCACAAGGATCACGAACCTCGAAAATAAAGATCAGGGCCAATTACCCATTTCATGTAAACTACGGTGATCATTGGTCCAATTTTCTCTTAATGAAAACACCAAAACATCTTTAATGAAACCTCCTTGTACAGTTATAGGTAGCCCTAATTCGCCATTTCTTCCGACCCCTAAAAAATGGCGAACTGCAGTCGCTTCGTTCTGCACTACTGAGTTGTAAACAGTAAGCTCCCTTTTTCATCATCTCTTTCTCTTTATTGAAACCTCAAACTTATTAAACTTTAGTATCGATAGGTTTTACAGCAATTTTATTCACATACAAATACAAATTTGTAATTATCATATTATTGATCGATATCATCTAATAGAATCACAATTTGGATAAGTTCCTAGCTTAAAGTGAGTCTGTGCTCGTTAGTCTTTCCGTAATGATCCTCATAATTGTTATGTCGACATGAGGAAACACTCTGTGAACGAGTGAATCACTTGTACTATGACTATAAATTTAAAATTGATTAGCCTTTGATCTTTTTATTGTAAGATTATTGTTTCATTTTTCTATAATATGATTTGCTTTATACTTTTAGGATATGAGGAGTTGAAAATATGCTACTACCTACTAGAATTGAGTAGTGGATTTTTAGGGCTAACCATTTCTGCTCCCTATTATTTCTAGTTAAATCATTTTAAAGGATCAGTACTTTTTTCTACATATATAATAGGAAGTTCATTTGAGACCCTTGGATTAATAATTGGATGGCCTATATTTACTCTAATGACATGTGATTACTTATTAAGGAGTGTGTGATTTTATATGTGAATTTTATACAAATAATCACACATGCTTAGAGCCTTAGAGACAATCTATATCATCCCAAGGGTGCATTTTGGTTAGTTTAATGAGTATCAAGTTTTGAAGGGTATAAAATGAACTCACCCTATGTATATATATACATTAAAAACTTATTAGGGATGCAAGTCCCACTTAGGAAAGTCGTATGTAGGGTGTGTGTGAGTCTGCTCTTAGAAAACTGTGAGTGTGAAGTTCATAGCAACACTTTGTTTTTCTCTTTTTTCTTATATATCTTTATCCTGCAACAATACTTGATGAGATTAAGTATATTATTTCAGTTTTATCAGTTCACTGATGTACATGAATATAACTTCAGGCACCTTGGATTGAAGCGTACTCAACAACGTTAGAGTAAATTACGCGTTTTCTGAAACCAAAATTGAAGGGTTTTATCTACTATACGGGTAACGTTTCTAATATTCTGAATTGAGAGAACAAGTATTATGGCAGAAGATAGAATAAGCAACTTGCCGGATGATATTATTCATCACGTTCTCTCTTTTCTTGACTTGAAGTATGCTATGCAAACTAGTGCATTGTCCAAAAAATGGATGCTTATTTGGACTTTATTACCCCAACTTAACTTAGATAGTTACAACTTTTGTAATACGTCTCATTTTGATGAATTTGTGAATCATGCTCTATTACATCGCAACAATCTTAGAGAAGTTTCTGTATTGGAGGTAAGATGTCAGGGAGTAGTTACGCAATTTACTTGCAAAAGTATTGTCAACTATGCTGGGTGGTACAGGACTTCATGAATTCCCACAGTTTCTTTTCAGTTGTCGGGCTCTCGTGGATCTCACCCTTGCAGTTGAGGATCGTACCTCGTGTCTTGCAAGATGCTACATATCAGAATCAGGTTGGGACTTTCCAGCTTTGGTAAAGTTGAATTTGAGAAATTTCAAATTAGTTGGTGGTAGAAATAAGCGCATCAACCTTTTTTCCAAGTGTGTGAACCTAAAGGACCTCACCTTACGTGAGATCGACACATGTGGCTTGGAGGAAATAAATCTTTGTGTCCCACAACTTTCTAATCTTTCAGTCACATTTCGTTACCGTTACAGTTATCCAAAGGTTCCCAACCCAAAGGTTCTTAACATGGTTGGTCATCAGCTTCAGAATTTGACCGCATCTGTCGACTCTATTGATGTACTTCATTGCCTTAATCTTTTGTCGAAGTCTGCAGAGGGCTTTGATTCTCTTAAGAAAGTGAATCTTTCATGGCCTGAGATTAACCATGTACCAGAGAAGACACGTCTTTCCCAATTATTCGGTGTATTCCAGAAACTCAACAGTGCCAAATTTCTTATCCTAGATCCGCACATCATTAAGGTATACAAATATGTTATTAGTAATTTCTTATACATGTTACTAAGAGCATTTCCATTGCAAAAAGTTTTTTTAAGCTTTTTTACACTGCCGTTTAGTTTTTATAAGAATAGCTTTTCGGAAAAGACTTTAAATCCAATGACAAAAAACTTTTCTGTACTCCAAAAGTTTAGAAATCTCTAGCTTTAGGAAATAAAAAGTTTCTGAAGCTTTTTTTAAGCTTTTTTTTATATATAAAAATAGAAAAGAGCTGGAGATGCTATAAATTATTAGTTAACAATTATTAAAACTAATAAAAAAGTTAAAATCATATACAATATTGTGCATTATGTAAACGTCTTTGTAAGTTTGTTTCAATTATATGTTCTTCATGAACTGGTTTTTAATTTTATGTTCGATATGCAACACAAGCGAATTGCAAAGTTCGGTGTGGTGTAACATGGGGTTTTAACTATTGTTAAACTAAATTGTTTCACCATTTTTTTGTGTCTTGGTTGGAGAAGTCCTGCACCAAATATTACACCATTTTGGTAATTTGGTGCATACAATGGTGATGCCTTTAAAGTTTAGTAGTTTAATTATGCTGGGAATAATAATGTTTTGTTGTAGTTATATTGCATTTTATCCTTTTGTGCATATATGAACACAGTGCTGAAAGTTTATGTTTCTTTGTACCAAGGTTCTTTCATCTCGCCTGGATCTATTGTTGGTTGAACCTGGTCCATTCAATAACTTAAAGTGTTTGAAGATGAATACGATGCTGGAAACAAGATATGTCTGCCGCCCAACAAAACGGGAACATGTAGTTGTACCTATTCAACTCAAAAACTACTTTCTTGACAAGTCTCCTAGTGCCACTTTCATTACAGATTATCCTCAGGTGAAATACAGTAGTTGTACTTCAACTTTTTAAAATGATGTATTTATATCTTGATTTAGCATGAAACCTTTCTTTCCGTGGACAAAAATATTATGATTTTGTTAAGCAAAGTTTTAAGGTCCATTTGCAAGTTTCTATACACATTTACAAGTGTGAACAACTCAATAACTTACACACAATTAGCAGTGTGAACTTTTTATTATTATTTTTACCCACTAATAAGTGTAACATTGATGTTTTTGTACATAATTGAATAAACCTTGGACAAATATAAGCTATGTTGATTTTTTTAATCGTAGTAATCTATTTTGTTTACAGAACGTACATGATGATGTAATGTCGGAAGCAGAAACAAAAGTACCAGATACTATATTAACCCATGACGAGGAAATGTTGGATGCAAATATAGAGATAAAAGATGAAGTTATTAGTGAGCAAGAAGCTATGTTGAAGGCGAAAATACAGATGCAAGATGAAGCCATTACAAAGCAAAAGGCAATGTTTGAGGCTCGTATACATATGATGGATCAAGTTATTTTAGAGCAGGAGGAGATATTTGAGGGTAATATACAGATGGAAGATCAAGTTATAAACGAAGCGAATGCTATGTTGGAGGCGAAAATACAGATGCTAGATCAAGCAATTATAAAGCTAAAGACAATGTTTGAGGCTCATATACAGATGGTAGATCAATTTTATATAAAGCAGAAGGAAAATGTCGTTACACGGTACAAGAAGGCGATGTTTGAGGATGAAAGACAGATGCAAGATCAAGTTATGACAAAACAGAAGGCAGTGATGTTTGAGGCTAAAATACAGATGCAAGATCAAGTTATTACAAAGCAGAAAGTGATTTTTGCGGCTGAAATAAAGATGCTTTTTCAAGTACATGCAATTCAGAAGGCGATGTTAGAGGCCATACTACAAATGCAAAATAATATTATTGCAGAGAAGAATGCAAAAAAACAAATGCTACATAATGAATATGCAGAGCTGAAGGCAAAAAATCAAATGCTACATAATGAAAAAGCAGAGCTGAAGGCAAGAATACAAATGCAAGTACAAAATAGCTGATGAATTGCAAGTCCAAGTTGAGAGTGATTTGTTAAACAGGGTGTGTGATTAAATCAGTTATGAAATTGATGATACATGAGAGCTTAAGGTCAGTCGTCATGGACGCCAGTGTTTTTTGAGAATGTACAGTTGATGCTAGCCAATGGTCAAAGATCGAAACCGAGCCGGGGATTATTTTTAGTTTACCTTTTTTCTATTAACATCCACGGTCAGCCAGATTTTAGTGTTACTAAAGAATACGATTCTCCAGCACTGTTACTGTATTTTGTCTGATGATGTGTATGCTTCCTTTTTACATTGAATGCATGACTAAATCTATCTATGTTTCTTCTATGGTCGTGCTAATATATGGGTATAAAGAAAGTTATCAGCAGAAGAAAAACATAATGATCGTTTTCAACAGCAGAATTTTCACTTGACAAATATCTAACGAATATTGTTTAAAATATGATGAGGTGGTTCAAAACCTAAATAATTTCAGTTAACAGAACTGTTTCATAAATTTACATGTATAGTTTTTCTGCAACTGGGTGTTAATCCTCTGAAACTAAGTAGTGTTGGTTGGCCTAAGGAGACCTTTCCCTGAAGTTTACTGGTTTTGAGGTGTTATCCAACTAGCCTGAAAACTCCTTTTCCTTCCCTTGATATATTTTAGATGTAGCTGTGAAAATATAAGCATGAGCGACTACAGGCCTGAAATGGGCACACTTTAACATAATAAAAGTATTCTGGCAGATGTTTGTTGGTTACTATATCTAAATATCTAAATATACAACTAACATCAGTTTTAATATACAGCACAGTCACAGCATATAATGAATATAAGCTGTAACTGCAGGCCTAAAGTGGGCACAAGTGGTTTACCCTCGGACAATTAATGAACCTCAGAGCAACATTTTGTAGTTATATATGTACGGTACATGTATTCAACCAAGATGACAAGTTAGCAATCAGTCAATGCCTTCACCAGTTGGTATTGTGGTAACAACGTCGATGCAAAAAGCAATGGCAATTGCAAAGTTGAGTTGTCTTGATGCAACGTAGTAGTCATATATTAAAATCTTTTCTTCCTTTGTAAATGTTGTACGCGTTCTTTTTAACTGATATGGAGTCACATGTCCGAATCTGTTGCCTGGTCAGAGCTAGAGGGTAGTTCAACTTTCAGAGAACTCTTGCATGTAGTTTTATTTTTGGTATCAACTATCAAGCATGGATGTTTGTCGGTCACTTAGTGTATGTTTGGTTACCATTTTAAAGCTTTTTAGAGCTTTTTAATATATCTAAATATGCAACAAACATTAAGTTACAACATTAGCTGAGTAGAGTATGAGCATTAGATGAATTGTTGCATAAAAAATAAGTTGATTTTGGAATCCAACGACTTAACTAACAGGTCAGGGTGGGTCAAAGTTGGAACTTTGCTGTCAAAATCGGATTTATTCGTTATAATTGGTCAATTCAATCCAAAATGGTCAAAAGTGGTCAAAATCAGTTAAACTAAAAGTTGATGATCAATGTTATCTCCAACTATACCAACTAGTTAGGAGCTTAACCCAAGTATCAGTTAGGAACGACGATGACCTATGCTACATCGTAGTTTATTTGATGTAACACCCTTCTCAAAGGAACTATATGTGAGACTCTCGTGTCATACGGCTCCGTTTCAAAATCAGGATCCTTTCCTTTGACTAACTGGTCCTCAAGCCAACTTGTCCTGCCTTTCTACTAACGGAGGTGTGCAAAGGTAGGCTCAAGCTTAGATTCTACTCGTGATCCTAATTTAACTAGTCATGTCCCAACCGATTTGTCCTAAACTAGCACTTTTACAACCTTTCTATTCAGTCTAATCGAGTCCAGCCAAAGTTCCACCTCTCAATTTCATTATTCACATCCTTAGCATCAATAAACAAAAACATACATCTCTATCTCTACAATATATATGTAAATAAAGCTTAATAGAGCAATTATTTAATTTATGATTAAATTTCAACTATTGAATTATGCAATTTACAATCAATACCCCTATAATTTTGCCATCCATTTAAAAAATTTAGATTTATAATGCTATAATCAGAAATTCACAAATGATCTACCAAAAAAAGCCTTAAAAACAATTAATGATTGAAAAGAAAATCAAATACCTATAATTTTATTCCTTAATGATAGCATAATTATTATTTTATTCCTTAAGATAGGCATGAATCGATTGGCTTCAAAGTTATTCATAGTTTATTATTATCACAATTAAACGTATTATTATAGTTATTTATATTTATACGAGTATTTATTTATATTTAATTTATATAGACAAAGAAATATATAGTTGTTATCCCCTCTTTATGCCTTAAAAAGAGAAAACTTATTAGCTAATAATTATTTCTAAAACCCATTTTTTAACCATTCTATTCTATCTAATAAAAAGGAGTTGATGGTGAGATCATCATGTGCTATATAAGATTGTAACATGTGCTTCTAATAATAGTAAATGTCAAACGATTCTTCCACTAAAACAACTAATTAGTAAATTAAATTAAATTTAATATATAAAAATATACTTTTTACATACTTTTTTCTTGGGTATATGAGTGATTTTGACTTACATATCTTAAAAAAATATATGCGTCAAGTAATGTCAAGTAACGTCAAGTAACGTCCACTAACGTCCACTAACGTCCATTAACGTCCACTAACGTCAAGTAACGTGAACTAACGGCAACTAACGTCAAGTAACATCAACTAACGTCAACTAACGTCAAGTAACGTCCACTAACGTCAACTAACGTCCACTAACGTCAAGTAACGTCCACTAACGTCAACTAACGTCAAGTAACATCAACTAACGTCAAGTAACCTCCACTAACGTCAACTAACGTCAAGTAACGTCAACTAACATCCACTAACGTCAAGTAACGTTAACTAACGTCGACTAACGTTAACTAACATCAAGTAACGTCAACTGACGTCAAATAACGTCAAGTAACGTTAACTAACGTCACCTGACGTCAACTAACGTCAAGTAACGTCCACTAACGTCAAGTAACGTCAACTAACGTCAAGTAACATCCACTAACGTCGACTAACGACCACTAACGTCAACTAACGTCCACTAACATCCAATAACGTCAAGTAACGTTAAGTAACGTCAAGTATCATATACTAACGTCAAGTAACGTCAACTAACGTCAAGTAACGTCCAATAACGTCAGATAACGTCAAGTAACGTCAAGTAACGTCAAGTAACATCAAGTAACATCAAGTAACATCAAGTAACGTCAAGTAACGTCCACTAACCTCCACTAACGTCAAGTAAAGTCCACTAACATCCACTAACGTCAACTAACGTCAAGTAACGTCAACTAAAGTCAAGTAACGTCAACTAACGTCAAGTAACATCCACTAACGTCAATTGACGTCAACTAATGTCAAGAGTAACGTCAAATAACGTCAACTTACGTCAACTAACGTCAAGTAACGTCCACTAACGTCAACTAACGTCCACTAACGTCAAGTAACGTCAACTAACGTCAAGTAACGTGAACTAACGTCAACTAACGTCAAGTAACGTCCACTAACGTCAACTAACGTCCACTAACGTCATGTAACGTTAACTAACATCACCTGACGTCAACTAACGTCAAGTAACGTCCACGAATGTCAACTAACGTTAACTAACGTCAACTAACTTCAAGTAACGTCAACTAATGTCAAGTTACGTCCACTAACGTCCACTAACGTCAACTAACGTCAAGTAATGTCAAGTAACGTCAAGTAACATCAACTAACATCAAGTAACGTCAACTAACGTCAAGTAACGTCCACTAACATCAAGTAACGTCAAGTAACGTCCATTAACGTCCTCTAACGTCCACTAACGTCAACTAACATCAAGTAACATCAGGTACCATCAAGTAACGACAAGTAACGTCCACTAACGTCAACTAACGTCAAGTAACGTCCACTAACGTCCACTAACGTCCACTAACTTCAAGTAACGTTAAGTAACGTCGACTAACGTCATGTAACATCAACTAACGTACACTAACGTCCACTCACGTCCACTAACGTCAACTAACGTCAAGTAACATCAACTAACGTCAAGTAACCTCAACTAACGTCAAGTAACGTCCACTAACATCAACTAACATCCACTAACGTCAAGTAACGTTCACTAACATCCACTAACGTCGACTAACGTCCACTAACGTCGACTAACGTCAACTAACGTCAACCGACGTCAAGTAACGTTAACTAACGTCACCTGACGTCACCTAACGTCAAGTAACGTCCACTAACGTCATCTAACGTCCACTAACGTCAAATAACGCAAGTAACGTCAAGTAACTTCCACTAACGTCGACTAACGTCCACTAACATCAACTAACGTCCACTAACGTCAAGTAACATTAAGTAACGTCAAGTATCATATACTAACGTCGAGTAACGTCAATAACGTCCACTATCGTCCACTAACGTCAACTAACGTTAAGTAACGTCGACTAACGTCTACTAACGTCAACTAACGTCCACTAACGTCCACTAACGTCCACCAACGTCCACTAATGTCAACTAACGTCCACTAACGTCAACTAACGTCCACCAACGTCTACTAACGTCAAGTATAGTCAACAAACGTCAAGTAATGTCCACTCACGTCAAGTAACGTCCACTAACGTCCACTAACGTCCACTAACGTCATGTAACATCCACTAACGCCCACTAACGTCAACTAACGTCAAGTAACCGCCACTAACGTCAACTAACGTCAAGTAACGTCAAGTAACGTCAATTAACATCCACTAACGTCAAGTAACGTTAACTAACGTAAACTAACGGCGACTAACGTCAACTAACGTCAAGTAACGTCAAGTAACGTTAACTAACGTCACCTGACGTCAACTAACGTCAAGTAACGTCCACTAACGTCCACTAACGTCAAGTAACGTCATAGCGTCAAGTAACGTCCACTAACGTCGACTAACATCCACTAACTTCAACTAACGTCCACTAACGTCGACTAACGTCCACTAACGTCCACTAACGTCAAGTAACGTTAAGTAACGTTAGGTAACGTCAAGTATCATATACTAACGTCAAGTAACGTCAACTAACGTCAAGTAACGTCCACTAACGTCATATGTATATTGAAATGTCCCGTTCTTATTGATTAAAAACGTTCCATATTAATTGATTTCGTTGCGAGGTTTTGACCTCTATATGAGACGTTTTTCAAAGACTGCATTCATTTTTAAACAAACCATAACCTTTATTTCATCAATAAAGGTTTAAAAAGCTTTACGTAGATTATCAAATAATGATAATCTAAAATATCCTGTTTACACACGACCATTACATAATGGTTTACAATACAAATATGTTACAACAAAATAAGTTTCTTGAATGCAGTTTTTACACAATATCATACAAGCATGGACTCCAAATCTTGTCTTTATTTAAGTATGCGATAGCGGAAGCTCTTAATAATCACCTGAGAATAAACATGCTTAAAACGTCAACAAAAATGTTGGTGAGTTATAGGTTTAACCTATATATATCATATCGTAACAATAGACCACAAGATTTCATATTTCAATACACATCCCATACATAGAGATAAAAATCATTCATATGGTGAACACCTGGTAACCGACAATAACAAGATGCATATATAAGAATATCCCCATCATTCCGGGACACCCTTCGGATATGATATAAATTTCGAAGTACTAAAGCATCTGGTACTTTGGATGGGGTTTGTTAGGCCCAATAGATCTATCTTTAGGATTCGCGTCAATTAGGGTGTCTGTTCCCTAATTCTTAGATTACCAGACTTAATAAAAAGGGGCATATTCGATTTCGATAATTCAACCATAGAATGTAGTTTCACGTACTTGTGTCTATTTTGTAAATCATTTATAAAACCTGCATGTATTCTCATCCCAAAAATATTAGATTTTAAAAGTGGGACTATAACTCACTTTCACAGATTTTTTTACTTCGTCGGGAAGTAAGACTTGGCCACTGGTTGATTCACGAACCTATAACAATATATACATATATATCAAAGTATGTTCAAAATATATTTACAACACTTTTAATATATTTTGATGTTTTAAGTTTATTAAGTCAGCTGTCCTCGTTAGTAACCTACAACTAGTTGTCCACAGTTAGATGTACAGAAATAAATCGATAAATATTATCTTGAATCAATCCACGACCCAGTGTATACGTATCTCAGTATTGATCACAACTCAAACTATATATATTTTGGAATCAACCTCAACCCTGTATAGCTAACTCCAACATTCACATATAGAGTGTCTATGGTTGTTCCGAAATATATATAGATGTGTCGACATGATAGGTCGAAACATTGTATACGTGTCTATGGTATCTCAAGATTACATAATATACAATACAAGTTGATTAAGTTATGGTTGGAATAGATTTGTTACCAATTTTCACGTAGCTAAAATGAGAAAAATTATCCAATCTTGTTTTACCCATAACTTCTTCATTTTAAATCCGTTTTGAGTGAATCAAATTGCTATGGTTTCATATTGAACTCTATTTTATGAATCTAAACAGAAAAGTATAGGTTTATAGTCGGAAAAATAAGTTACAAGTCGTTTTTGTAAAGGTAGTCATTTCAGTCGAAAGAACGACGTCTAGATGACCATTTTAGAAAACATACTTCCACTTTGAGTTTAATCATAATTTTTGGATATAGTTTCATGTTCATAATAAAAATCATTTTCTCAGAATAACAACTTTTAAATCAAAGTTTATCATAGTTTTTAATTAACTAACCCAAAACAGCCCGCGGTGTTACTACGACGGCGTAAATCCGGTTTTACGGTGTTTTTCGTGTTTCCAGGTTTTAAATCATTAAGTTAGCATATCATATAGATATAGAACATGTGTTTAGTTGATTTTAAAAGTCAAGTTAGAAGGATTAACTTTTGTTTGCGAACAAGTTTAGAATTAACTAAACTATGTTCTAGTGATTACAAGTTTAAACCTTCGAATAAGATAGCTTTATATGTATGAATCGAATGATGTTATGAACATCATTACTACCTTAATTTCCTTGGATAAACCTACTGGAAAAGAGAAAAATGGATCTAGCTTCAATGGATCCTTGGATGGCTCGAAGTTCTTGAAGCAGAATCATGACACGAAAACAAGTTCAAGTAAGATCATCACTTGAAATAAGATTGTTATAGTTATAGAAATTGAACCAAAGTTTGAATATGATTATTACCTTGTATTAGAATGATAACCTACTGTAAGAAACAAAGATTTCTTGAGGTTGGATGATCACCTTACAAGATTGGAAGTGAGCTAGCAAACTTGAAAGTATTCTTGATTTTATGAAACTAGAACTTTTGGAATTTATGAAGAACACTTAGAACTTGAAGATAGAACTTGAGAGAGATCAATTAGATGAAGAAAATTGAAGAATGAAAGTGTTTGTAGGTGTTTTTGGTCATTGGTGTATGGATTAGATATAAAGGATATGTAATTTTGTTTTCATGTAAATAAGTCATGAATGATTACTCATATTTTTGTAATTTTATGAGATATTTCATGCTAGTTGCCAAATGATGGTTCCCACATGTGTTAGGTGACTCACATGGGCTGCTAAGAGCTGATCATTGGAGTGTATATACCAATAGTACATACATCTAAAAGCTGTGTATTGTACGAGTACGAATACGGGTGCATACGAGTAGAATTGTTGATGAAACTGAACGAGAATGTAATTGTAAGCATTTTTGTTAAGTAGAAGTATTTTGATAAGTGTATTGAAGTCTTTCAAAAGTGTATAAATACATATTAAAACACTACATGTATATACATTTTAACTGAGTCGTTAAGTCATCGTTAGTCGTTACATGTAAGTGTTGTTTTGAAACCTTTAGGTTAACGATCTTGTTAAATGTTGTTAACCCAATGTTTATAATATCAAAAGAGATTTTAAATTATTATATTATCATGATATTATGATGTACGAATATCTCTTAATATGATATATATACATTAAATGTCGTTACAACGATAAACGTTACATATATGTCTCGTTTCAAAATCATTAAGTTAGTAGTCTTGTTTTTACATATGTAGTTCATTGTTAATATAATTAATGATATGTTTACTTATCATAATATCATGTTAACTATATATATAACCATATATATGTTATCATATAGTTTTTTTACAAGTTTTAACGTTCGTGAATCACCGGTCAACTTGGGTGGTCAATTGTCTATATGAAACCTATTTCAATTAATCAATTCTTAACAAGTTTGATTGCTTAACATGTTGGAAACATTTAATCATGTAAATATCACTCTCAATTAATATATATAAACATGGAAAAGTTCTGGTCACTACAGTACCTACCCGTTAAATAAATTTCGTCCCGAAATTTTAAGCTGTTGAAGGTGTTGACGAATCTTCTGGAAATAGATGCGGGTATTTCTTCTTCATCTGATCTTCACGCTCCCAGGTGAACTCGGGTCCTCTACGAGCATTCCATCGAACCTTAACAATTGGTATCTTGTTTTGCTTAAGTCTTTTAACCTCACGATCCATTATTTCGACGGGTTCTTCGATGAATTGAAGTTTTTCGTTGATTTGGATTTCATCTAACGGAATAGTGAGATCTTCTTTAGCAAAACATTTCTTCAAATTCGAGACGTGGAAAGTGTTATGTACAGCCGCGAGTTGTTGAGGTAACTCTAGTCGGTAAGCTACTGGTCCGACACGATCAATAATCTTGAATGGTCCAATATACCTTGGATTTAATTTCCCTCGTTTACCAAATCGAACAACGCCTTTCCAAGGTGCAACTTTAAGCATGACCATCTCTCCAATTTCAAATTCTATATCTTTTCTTTTAATGTCAGCGTAGCTCTTTTGTCGACTTTGGGCGGTTTTCAACCGTTGTTGAATTTGGATGATCTTCTCGGTAGTTTCTTGTATAATCTCCGGACCCGTAATCTGTCTATCCCCCACTTCACTCCAACAAATCGGAGACCTGCACTTTCTACCATAAAGTGCTTCAAACGGCGCCATCTCAATGCTTGAATGGTAGCTGTTGTTGTAGGAAAATTCTGCTAACGGTAGATGTCGATCCCAACTGTTTCCGAAATCAATAACACATGCTCGTAGCATGTCTTCAAGCGTTTGTATCGTCCTTTCGCTCTGCCCATCAGTTTGTGGATGATAGGCAGTACTCATGTCTAGACGAGTTCCTAATGCTTGCTGTAATGTCTGCCAGAATCTTGAAATAAATCTGCCATCCCTATCAGAGATAATAGAGATTGGTATTCCATGTCTGGAGATGACTTCCTTCAAATACAGTCGTGCTAACTTCTCCATCTTGTCATCTTCTCTTATTGGCAAGAAGTGTGCTGATTTGGTGAGACGGTCAACTATTACCCAAATAGTATCAAAACCACTTGCAGTCCTTGGCAATTTAGTGATGAAATCCATGGTAATGTTTTCCCATTTCCATTCCGGGATTTCGGGTTGTTGAAGTAGACCTGATGGTTTCTGATGCTCAGCTTTGACCTTAGAACACGTCAAACATTCTCCTACGTATTTAGCAACATCGGCTTTCATACCCGGCCACCAAAAATGTTTCTTGAGATCCTTGTACATCTTCCCCGTTCCAGGATGTATTGAGTATCTGGTTTTATGAGCTTCTCTAAGTACCATTTCTCTCATATCTCCAAATTTTGGTACCCAAATCCTTTCAGCCCTATACCGGGTTCCGTCTTCCCGAATATTAAGATGCTTCTCCGATCCTTTGGGTATTTCATCCTTTAAATTTCCCTCTTTTAAAACTCCTTGTTGCGCCTCCTTTATTTGAGTAGTAATGTTATTATGAATCATTATATTCATAGATTTTACTCGAATGGGTTCTCTGTCCTTCCTGCTCAAGGCATCGGCTACCACATTTGCCTTCCCCGGGTGGTAACGAATCTCAAAGTCGTAATCATTCAATAATTCAATCCACCTACGCTGCCTCATATTCAGTTGTTTCTGATTAAATATGTGTTGAAGACTTTTGTGGTCGGTATATATAATACTTTTGACCCCATATAAGTAGTGCCTCCAAGTCTTTAATGCAAAAACAACCGCGCCTAATTCCAAATCATGCGTCGTATAATTTTGTTCGTGAATCTTCAATTGTCTAGACGCATAAGCAATCACCTTTGTTCGTTGCATTAATACACAACCGAGACCTTGCTTTGATGCATCACAATAAATCACAAAATCATCATTCCCTTCAGGCAATGACAATATAGGTGTCATAGTTAGCTTTTTCTTCAATAACTGAAACGCTTTCTCTTGTTCATCATTCCATTCAAATTTCTTCCCTTTATGCGTTAATGCAGTCAAGGGTTTTGCTATTCTGGAAAAGTCTTGGATGAACCTTATGTAGTAACCAGCTAGTCCTAAAAACTGGCGTATGTGTTTCGGAGTTTTCGGGGTTTCCCACTTTTCAACAGTTTCTATCTTTGCCGGATCCACCTTAATACCTTCTTTGTTCACTATGTGACCGAGGAATTGAACTTCTTCCAACCAAAATGCACACTTTGAAAACTTAGCGTACAATTCTTCCTTTCTCAATACTTCTAACACCTTTCTCAAATGTTCACCGTGTTCTTGGTCATTCTTTGAGTAAATAAGTATGTCATCAATGAAAACAATGACAAACTTGTCAAGGTATGGTCCACACACTCGGTTCATAAGGTCCATGAACACAGCTGGTGCATTAGTTAAACCAAACGGCATGACCATAAACTCGTAATGACCGTAACGTGTTCTGAAAGCAGTCTTTGGAATATCATCTTCTTTCACCCGCATTTGATGATACCCGGAACGTAAGTCAATCTTTGAATAAACAGACGAGCCTTGTAGTTGATCAAATAAGTCATCGATTCTCGGTAGTGGGTAGCGGTTCTTGATGGTAAGTTTGTTCAACTCTCGGTAGTCGATACACAACCTGAATGTACCATCTTTCTTCTTGACAAACAAAACAGGAGCTCCCCACGGTGATGTGCTTGGTCGAATGAAACCACGCTCTAAAAGTTCTTGTAATTGGCTTTGTAGTTCTTTCATCTCGCTGGGTGCGAGTCTGTAAGGAGCACGAGCTATTGGTGCAGCTCCTAGTACAAGATCTATTTGAAATTCAACGGATCGATGTGGGGGTAATCCCGGTAATTCTTTCGGAAATACATCAGGAAATTCTTTTGCGACGGGAACATCATTGATGCTCTTTTCTTCAGTTTGTACTTTCTCGACGTGTGCTAGAACAGCATAGCAACCTTTTCTTATTAGTTTTTGTGCCTTCAAATTACTAATAAGATGTAGCTTCGTGTTTCCCTTTTCTCCGTACACCATTAAGGGTTTTCCTTTTTCTCGTATAATGCGAATTGCATTTTTGTAACAAACGATCTCCGCTTTCACTTCTTTCAACCAGTCCATACCGATTATCACATCAAAACTCCCTAACTCTACTGGTATCAAATCAATCTTAAATGTTTCGCTAACCAGTTTAATTTCTCGATTCCGACATATATTATCTGCTGAAATTAATTTACCATTTGCTAATTCGAGTAAAAATTTACTATCCAAAGGCGTCAATGGACAACTTAATTTAGCACAAAAATCTCTACTCATATAGCTTCTATCCGCACCCGAATCAAATAAAACGTAAGCAGATTTATTGTCAATAAGAAACGTACCCGTAACAAGCTCCGGGTCTTCCTGTGCCTCTGCCGCATTAATATTGAAAACTCTTCCACGGCCGTGTCCATTCGTGTTCTCCTGGTTCGGGCAATTTCTAATAATGTGGCCTGGTTTTCCACATTTATAACAAACTACATTGGCATAACTTGCTCCGACACTACTTGCTCCGCCATTACTCGTTCCGACACCATTTGTTCCTTTTGTTCTATTAACCCCTGGTCCGTAGACCTCACACTTTGCCGCGCTATGACCATTTCTTTTACACTTGTTGCAAAATTTGGTGCAGAACCCCGAGTGATTCTTTTCACACCTTTGGCATAGCTGCTTCTGATTGTTGTTGTTGTTGCGGTTATTATTGTTGTTGGGATGATTGTTGTAGTTGCTGTTGTTGTTGTTGTTGTTGTTGTTGTTGTTGTTGTTGTTGTTGTTGTTGGGCCGTTTGTTGTAGTTGCGATTGATGTTGCGATTGTTGGGATAATTGTTGCGATTATTGTTGTAATTGTTGTTGTTGTTGTATTGGTGATTCTTATCACCGTTTTCCTCCCACTTTCTTTTGACTTGCTTCACATTGGCCTCTTCAGCAGTCTGTTCTTTAATTCTTTCTTCAATTTGGTTCACGAGTTTGTGAGCCATTCTACATGCCTGTTGTATGGAGGCGGGCTCGTGTGAACTTATATCTTCTTGGATTCTTTCCGGTAATCCTTTCACAAACGCGTCGATCTTCTCTTCCTCATCTTCGAATGCTCCCGGACACAATAGGCACAATTCTGTGAATCGTCTTTCGTACGTGGTAATATCAAATCCTTGGGTTCGTAACCCTCTAAGTTCTGTCTTGAGCTTATTGACCTCGGTTCTGGGACGGTACTTCTCGTTCATCAAGTGCTTGAATGCTGACCACGGTAGTGCGTACGCATCGTCTTGTCCCACTTGCTCTAGATAGGTATTCCACCATGTTAACGCAGAACCTGTGAAGGTATGCGTAGCGTACTTCACTTTGTCCTCTTCAGTACACTTACTTATGGCAAACACCGATTCGACCTTCTCGGTCCACCGTTTCAATCCGATCGGTCCTTCGGTTCCATCAAATTCCAAAGGTTTGCAGGCAGTGAATTCTTTGTAGGTGCATCCTACACGATTTCCTGTACTGCCAGATCCAAGGTTATTGTTGGTATGTAGCGCAGCTTGTACTGCGGCTATGTTTGAAGCTAGAAAAGTACGGAATTCCTCTTCATTCATATTCACGGTGTGTCGAGTAGTTGGTGCCATTTCCTTCAAAATAGTCAAATGGAACAAGTTAATCATACAGAATATTAAGAGTAGTTAATAGTATTTCGTAGCATAATATGAACTCATTTATAAAAGCTTTTTCTTCATATTAGCGTTTTATAAGTTTAAATTCGGGTAGTACCTACCCGTTAAGTTCATACTTAGTAGCTAATATACAATTCAACTACTACAATTCTATATGAAAAACTGATTATAATAATATTTCGCGTTCAAACTTTTATACAATATTTTACAAACTTACAATACCGCTTATTTTACATAAAGCATGAAATATAGCACACAATAACTTTGATACAAGATAGTTGTGAAGATAATTCTAGCTAGTACACAAATCGTTCAGCAAAGGCAATAAAGACACGTAATTCATACGTCCAAAAACAAGTCATGCATTCTGGTTTTACTAGGACTACTTCCCATCCTTGGTCTTGTGCAACATAACCGTTATGGCCATTGATAAGACAGCGTGTTGTAACATCGTCAAAGGGACGAGGGTTACGTAATGTCCAACAGTCCCGTAACAATCTAAAAACCTCATTTCTTACCCCAATTACCGACTCCGTCACTTGTGGGAACGTTTTGTTTAATAGCTGTAGCCCGATGTTCTTTTTCTCACTTTGGTGAGAAGCGAACATTACTAACCCATAAGCATAGCATGCTTCTTTATGTTGCATGTTAGCCGCTTTTTCTAAATCATGAAGTCCTATATTCGGATACATTGAGTCAAAATAATTTCTTAACCCGTTGCGTAAAATAGCATTTGGGTTCCCCGCAATATATGCGTCAAAGTAAACACATCGTAACTTATGGGTTTCCCAATGTGATATCCCCCATCTTTCAAACGAAAGTCTCTTATAAACCAAGACATTCTTGGAACGTTCTTCGAATGTCTTACAAACTGATCTCGCCTTAAATAGTTGTGCCGAGGAATTCTGACCGACTCTAGACAAGATTTCATCAATCATGTCTCCGGGTAGGTCTCTTAAAATATTGGGTTGTCTATCCATTTTGCGTTTTTATACTGTAAAATAGACAAGAGTTAGATTCATAAAAAAAATACTTATTAATACAAGCAATTTTTACATATATCATAAAGCATAAGCACACTATATTACATATATTACACCACATGAATACAACTATCTTATTCCGACTCGCTTGTTTCTTCTTCTTCGGTTTTGGTTCGTTTTGCCAAGTTTCTAGGGATATATGATTTTCCCCTAATACGAGCCGTTGTTATCCACATTGGTTTAGAAAAACCTGGTGGTTTAGAGGTTCCCGGGTCATTGTTACAACTTAAGGACTTCGGGGGTTGACGATACATATAAAGTTCATCGGGGTTGGAATTAGATTTCTCTATTTTTATGCCCTTTCCCTTATTATTTTCTTTTGCATTTTTAAATTCAGTTGGGGTAATTTCTATAACATCATCGGAATTCTCGTCGGAATCCGATTCATCGGAGAATTGGTAATCCTCCCAATATTTTGCTTCCTTGGCGGAAACACCATTGACCATAATTAACCTTGGTCGGTTGGTTGAGGATTTTCTTTTACTTAACCGTTTTATTATTTCCCCCACCGGTTCTATTTCTTCATCCGGTTCCGATTCTTCTTCCGGTTCCGATTCTTCTTCCGGTTCCGACTCTTCTTCCGGTTCCTCTTCGGGAACTTGTGAATCAGTCCACAAATCATTCCAATTTACATTTGACTCTTCATTATTATTAGGTGAGTCAATGGGACTTGTTCTAGAGGTAGACATCTATCACATAATATCAAACACGTTAAGAGATTAATATATCACATAATATTCATATGTTAAAAATATATAGTTTCCAACAAAAATGTTAAGCAATCATTTTTAAAGAAAACACGGTCGAAGTCCAGACTCACTAATGCATCCTAACAAACTCGATAAGACACACTAATGCAAATTTTCTGGTTCTCTAAGACCAACGCTCGGATACCAACTGAAATGTCCCGTTCTTATTGATTAAAAACGTTCCATATTAATTGATTTCGTTGCGAGGTTTTGACCTCTATATGAGACGTTTTTCAAAGACTGCATTCATTTTTAAACAAACCATAACCTTTATTTCATCAATAAAGGTTTAAAAAGCTTTACGTAGATTATCAAATAATGATAATCTAAAATATCCTGTTTACACACGACCATTACATAATGGTTTACAATACAAATATGTTACAACAAAATAAGTTTCTTGAATGCAGTTTTTACACAATATCATACAAGCATGGACTCCAAATCTTGTCTTTATTTAAGTATGCGATAGCGGAAGCTCTTAATAATCACCTGAGAATAAACATGCTTAAAACGTCAACAAAAATGTTGGTGAGTTATAGGTTTAACCTATATATATCATATCGTAACAATAGACCACAAGATTTCATATTTCAATACACATCCCATACATAGAGATAAAAATCATTCATATGGTGAACACCTGGTAACCGACAATAACAAGATGCATATATAAGAATATCCCCATCATTCCGGGACACCCTTCGGATATGATATAAATTTCGAAGTACTAAAGCATCCGGTACTTTGGATGGGGTTTGTTAGGCCCAATAGATCTATCTTTAGGATTCGCGTCAATTAGGGTGTCTGTTCCCTAATTCTTAGATTACCAGACTTAATAAAAAGGGGCATATTTGATTTCGATAATTCAACCATAGAATGTAGTTTCACGTACTTGTGTCTATTTTGTAAATCATTTATAAAACCTGCATGTATTCTCATCCCAAAAATATTAGATTTTAAAAGTGGGACTATAACTCACTTTCACAGATTTTTTTACTTCGTCGGGAAGTAAGACTTGGCCACTGGTTGATTCACGAACCTATAACAATATATACATATATATCAAAGTATGTTCAAAATATATTTACAACACTTTTAATATATTTTGATGTTTTAAGTTTATTAAGTCAGCTGTCCTCGTTAGTAACCTACAACTAGTTGTCCACAGTTAGATGTACAGAAATAAATCGATAAATATTATCTTGAATCAATCCATGACCCAGTGTATACGTATCTCAGTATTGATCACAACTCAAACTATATATATTTTGGAATCAACCTCAACCCTGTATAGCTAACTCCAACATTCACATATAGAGTGTCTATGGTTGTTCCGAAATATATATAGATGTGTCGACATGATAGGTCGAAACATTGTATACGTGTCTATGGTATCTCAAGATTACATAATATACAATACAAGTTGATTAAGTTATGGTTGGAATAGATTTGTTACCAATTTTCACGTAGCTAAAATGAGAAAAATTATCCAATCTTGTTTTACCCATAACTTCTTCATTTTAAATCCGTTTTGAGTGAATCAAATTGCTATGGTTTCATATTGAACTCTATTTTATGAATCTAAACAGAAAAGTATAGGTTTATAGTCGGAAAAATAAGTTACAAGTCGTTTTTGTAAAGGTAGTCATTTCAGTCGAAAGAACGACGTCTAGATGACCATTTTAGAAAACATACTTCCACTTTGAGTTTAATCATAATTTTTGGATATAGTTTCATGTTCATAATAAAAATCATTTTCTCAGAATAACAACTTTTAAATCAAAGTTTATCATAGTTTTTAATTAACTAACCCAAAACAGCCCGCGGTGTTACTACGACGGCGTAAATCCGGTTTTACGGTGTTTTTCGTGTTTCCAGGTTTTAAATCATTAAGTTAGCATATCATATAGATATAGAACATGTGTTTAGTTGATTTTAAAAGTCAAGTTAGAAGGATTAACTTTTGTTTGCGAACAAGTTTAGAATTAACTAAACTATGTTCTAGTGATTACAAGTTTAAACCTTCGAATAAGATAGCTTTATATGTATGAATCGAATGATGTTATGAACATCATTACTACCTTAATTTCCTTGGATAAACCTACTGGAAAAGAGAAAAATGGATCTAGCTTCAATGGATCCTTGGATGGCTCGAAGTTCTTGAAGCAGAATCATGACACGAAAACAAGTTCAAGTAAGATCATCACTTGAAATAAGATTGTTATAGTTATAGAAATTGAACCAAAGTTTGAATATGATTATTACCTTGTATTAGAATGATAACCTACTGTAAGAAACAAAGATTTCTTGAGGTTGGATGATCACCTTACAAGATTGGAAGTGAGCTAGCAAACTTGAAAGTATTCTTGATTTTATGAAACTAGAACTTTTGGAATTTATGAAGAACACTTAGAACTTGAAGATAGAACTTGAGAGAGATCAATTAGATGAAGAAAATTGAAGAATGAAAGTGTTTGTAGGTGTTTTTGGTCATTGGTGTATGGATTAGATATAAAGGATATGTAATTTTGTTTTCATGTAAATAAGTCATGAATGATTACTCATATTTTTGTAATTTTATGAGATATTTCATGCTAGTTGCCAAATGATGGTTCCCACATGTGTTAGGTGACTCACATGGGCTGCTAAGAGCTGATCATTGGAGTGTATATACCAATAGTACATACATCTAAAAGCTGTGTATTGTACGAGTACGAATACGGGTGCATACGAGTAGAATTGTTGATGAAACTGAACGAGAATGTAATTGTAAGCATTTTTGTTAAGTAGAAGTATTTTGATAAGTGTATTGAAGTCTTTCAAAAGTGTATAAATACATATTAAAACACTACATGTATATACATTTTAACTGAGTCGTTAAGTCATCGTTAGTCGTTACATGTAAGTGTTGTTTTGAAACCTTTAGGTTAACGATCTTGTTAAATGTTGTTAACCCAATGTTTATAATATCAAAAGAGATTTTAAATTATTATATTATCATGATATTATGATGTACGAATATCTCTTAATATGATATATATACATTAAATGTCGTTACAACGATAAACGTTACATATATGTCTCGTTTCAAAATCATTAAGTTAGTAGTCTTGTTTTTACATATGTAGTTCATTGTTAATATAATTAATGATATGTTTACTTATCATAATATCATGTTAACTATATATATAACCATATATATGTTATCATATAGTTTTTTTACAAGTTTTAACGTTCGTGAATCACCGGTCAACTTGGGTGGTCAATTGTCTATATGAAACCTATTTCAATTAATCAAGTCTTAACAAGTTTGATTGCTTAACATGTTGGAAACATTTAATCATGTAAATATCACTCTCAATTAATATATATAAACATGGAAAAGTTCGGGTCACTACATATATTAATGATTACAAACTGTGTTCAAACTCTCCGAAGTTTTCGAAGACACTTCAAACAATGAACAATCGAGATGATGATCCAACCACATATTACCCACATTTGTGTACCTAAAAAGCTCTCGAAGCCAAAGTCATAGTTCAACGCGTATCCATGTCAGACCCTTTGGCATTTATTAGCTAAAATGACTTTTCAATTCCTTTTCAAAGTAGACAGTTTTGTCACAGCTCCAGCAAGTCAACTTCGACTTTTCAGTCGGACCAGTCTTATTATAATCTCGATAGATACGTTGCCCTTTCGCCAACGTTACCGGGGAATCGTTTATATTCACCACATTAGCAATAAACTTACCAACAACTTCACTGATCTTTGACTTTCCAAAAAAAAAAAAAAATCATTATAATTATCGAAACCCTATCATATATTTATTCGTACCTTATAACAAGAATTGCCATACCAATTATTGAGAATCAGCAATCAGTATTTTGAAACCTCGCAGCATGTCTACATCAACAATTACATATACACACAACGTCTACCTCCAAGACTTACATTCTTTGAATGAGAAATTTCTGAAAAACACCCTAAACTGCGAACCAGTTCTCGAAATTTTGAAAAATGCTGATGAAGCAACAAAAACTGTAAACGACCTTAACAGTAAAAAGTTGGATTATAAAGGATAGTATATTGGCAAAGTTCAGAAAAAGAGAAGCTTTAGAACTGGAAAACGGATTGAGCAAAGTATGAAGGAGGCTGTGGACAAATCATAAAGGCTGAACCTGCCTTCAAAGGATCCAAATGATTCATTACTTGCTGAAGTCATTAACGAATACCTTGCTCCTAACTCTAAACCCCTGCGAACAATATCCTTCATCATCCTCCGATATTAGACATTCTAAGATATCATCGTATCTTTCATTATAAATATCATCCATACTTCTGAAGATATTTTTATAATTATTCTTATCTGAAATCATTTACCTCTTCGCGCTATCTGTATTATATCATAAAGGAAACTATTTTAGTTTCTAAATTCTGAAACATTCGAGTTTAAAATAGGAATATTCTTGAAGAAGTGTTGGGAGCTGAAGCATGAGTTAGTATAATATAATGACACTTGATCAACGTGATTATATTATAGTAATTCATGATGAGTTTCTAAATGGAACATGATGATTCACAGATCATAACGTCATCATGTGCTATGTTACACGACTCTTGTATTCTATTTAATCTCTAAAAATATCAAGAATATATTTTCTTGATGATTCGGTCTTTTCAGGGTATTTTGGTAAATTAACAAATCAAGATCGTGTCATTACAATTTCCTTCCTAGAACATTAACAATGTTCATTCCGAAATTTATATCTGCGAATTCTGGACCATTACAAGCGGTGCTTAATCGCAAGAAGAAGAAACAAAAGGACAAAGCTCCGAACTAGAAATGGGAGTATAAATCATAGCAAATAGAAGAGAGCATTAACTGTGGATGACAATGATTATAGAAGAAGCAAGGACTTTGAAATATAAGGGAAGATATAAAACCCAACAACAACCCAGAAATCACAAACCGTATATATCAATGCATATAGCAATATAAAGACACGGGAGAACTAAAAACACTATAAAACCAAGAGTATAGTAGAAGTAAATAGATTCTTCCGGAGGCAGATGAAAAAGAAGAATGACAGATATGAAAGTGAGGAGTATATCGAGAATCAGTACTGGATGAAGCATATTGACAAATACTTTAAAATATGAGTTGAGGGAGAAAGAATAGAAGGTGTGAGTTGTAAGGAAACGAAGGAGGTAGATTTATAGTGAAATACCCGACAGAGAAATCAAGATGGATTATCGTATTAATTCGAAGAGAATCATAATCTCCTTAATCACCGAAGCATCAAATCCAACATAGATTACAAAGATTTTCTTTAAATTCGGAGATCAATTGTGATGACGTCAAAAGATATGACGAATCACTATAATCTTATTTCCTTCATTTACGATAACTTCCCTCATACGCTTTGAGTAATCGAATTATTTTATCCATACTTCTTAGACATGATAAAACTTTATAATCGTCATAATAACATTCTCATTGTTAGTCATGACGACCTCTATCAAATTTCGGGGACGAAATTTCTTTAACGGGTAGGTACTGTGACGACCCAGAAATTTCTGACTAAATTTAAACTTTATCTTTATATTATTCTGACACGATAAGCAATGTTTGTTAAGTTAAATCTCAAGGATTTTAAACTATGTTTATACATTCATTTAAACCTCGACCAAATTCCAATGATTCACGAACCATTAAATGAACATATATGAATATGTATGTATATGTGTATATATTATAAATTGAAAATGTCAAAAAAAGTATTTAAACGTATAATGCTTTACATGAACGTATTTGTTTCAATATGATTATCGACGAAATTAAAAAAATATATTAAATGCTTGAATTATCAGAAACATTGAATTATGATTACAAGTCTCTGTTGAGAGGTCCACTATGATTGAAAAAAATCTATTCCTTTTAACGATATTCGGAATAATTTGTAAAGCTATTTATAAATAAAAACAAAAAGTGTCATTTACGAAAGTTAGACAAAAGTTAGTGGAGAATTGGTTTCCATAATATTCTATTAATCTATTTTCAAACGTACAAAAACGTTTTCAGTTTAAAAAGAACTTTATTATTAAAATATATATAATTTTTATAAATATCTAGAATCACTTTTGACAACTCATTACTTAACCAGTATAATAAATATAATGATATTTATATTTTATTTCATTAAATATATATAACGATTTAAATTAATATTATATATATTTATACGCGTATTATACATACATAGTTTTTATACTTTTACTATACTTTAACTTTACCTTTACTTTACTTTTACTTTACTTTAACTTTAATAATTCACTTTAATAATTCATACTTTAATAATTCACTTTAATAATTCATACTTTAATAATTCACTTTAATAATTCATACTTTAATAATTCACTTTAATAATTCATACTTTAATAATTCACTTTAATAATTCATACTTTAATAATTCACTTTAATAATTCATACTTTAATAATTCACTTTAATAATTCAAAAATCTATTATAAATAGAATTCAATAGGTTTCATTATTTCATAGAAACTTGAAAATATATTTCTCTAAACTCTCTCAATCGATTTACATATATATATATATATATATTTGCTCTGTATTATTTCAAGATATTATTAGTATACATAAAATATTACGACGGAGTGATGTCCGAGTGATTTCAAAATAGTTTTTTTGAATGAGTCGAAGCTAAGGAAATTATGGGTTATAGCTATGGAGGTGATGGGTATGGTTCATGGGTATGCTCGTGAGGTCAATCTAGTGTTTATCATCTCCGTTGCGTCTACGTACTTTCCTGCAATATTGAATCTCAATATTGATACGTTCGTGAATCCGAGGCCAATCTTGCACTTGTTAAATGACGTTATATGTATTTTTACTACGAAATACAGTATGGTGAGTTTCATTTGCTCCCTTTTTAATTGCTTTTGCAATATATATTTTTGGGCTGAGAATACATGCGCTGCTTTTATAAATGCTTTACGAAATAGAGACAAGTGATCAAAAATGATAATTCTGCGGATTGATGTGCTAGGTAATTTAGTTACATGTTATAAGAGCATGTGAGCGCGAATCCTAAAGATAGATCTATCAGGCTTAACACCCCCATCCTGTAGGCTGCACTAGACATAAGAGCTAGTGGGCGGATGTTTAGTACTTCGAGGATTATTTATATACTTGCGAGTGTACGTATCCATCTTTGCGAAGATGACTTATTATATTATTGTTAAGGTTGGTTACTGAGGCCTCAACATAAGCAGAACGGTTTTATACACTTGCGAGTGTACATATATTTATAAACGGAAATCTTGTGGTCTATTAATATATTGAAATGATTGTTATGATAAACCTATGAACTGTCCAACCTTTTGGTTGACACTTTAAAGCATGTTTATTCTCAGGTATTAAAGAAATCTTCCGCTGTGCATTAGCTCATTTTAAGGATATTACTTGGAGTCATTCATGGCATATTTTGAAAGACGTTGCATTCGAGTCATTGAGTTCATCAAGATTATTTTTAAGCCAATTATAGTTGGATGTATTATGAAATGGTATTCATGCCGTCAACTTTCGTTGTAAAGAAAGTTTGTCTTTTAAAAACGAATGTAATGTTTGTAAAATGTATCATATAGAGGTCAAATACCTCGCGATGTAATCAACTATTATGAATCGTTTATAATGTATATGAACGGGTCATTTCAGTTGGTATCAGAGCGGTGGTCTTAGCGAACCAGGTCTGCATTAGTGTGTCTAACTGATAGTCGTTAGGATGCATTAGTGAGTCTGGACTTCGACCGTGTCTGCATGTCAAAAGTTTTGCTCATCATTCTTGTCAGAAATTACTTGCTTATCATTCTTAGTCTAGACACATCTTATTGCATTGATTGCATGAATAGTGTATTGACAAAATTCATATCTTAGCGTATCTGCTAATTCATATCTTAACGTATCTGTTACTGTAAACTTTTCCTGACATATTCCGTAAATTCCTCCGTAATCTACGAAAAATCATTCTATGTAATTAGAATACCACCCGATAGCCGAAAAATCATTTCATATCGAAAAATCCTTTATTCAATCGAACGAAATGGAATTCGTCATTAGTTCAAGTCCCTCGAATTCCGATATGGAATCCCACTCAAGCTCCAAAAGCAGTGTGACCGGAATGGATCAACCAATTAGCCATCATCTATTCTGGATGAATTGGGGATAGGTTCGTAGCCTCCTCAATAATTGGAGACAAGAAGAAGGTGATCCCTTCCATCCACCACATTGCCCTCTTGGCGATGAACCTGAAGCACTTACCGGCGAACCGGTCTGAAACACCATTTGCTCTCTCATTTTCAGAGTATCTCGTCACGATTATATACTACATCAAATTCTAGATTTTATTTATCCGCTCGTCCGAACCGACAATCACCCCGGTGTAACAGAAGAAGTCAACGCGCTTCGCGCTCGAGTAGTGGCTTTAGAGAATATGGTGCAAGGGTTACAAACACCAACAAATAACGAAGTATTAATTCATAATTTCAATTTTATTGAATAAATACTCCGTAGAAGTTATGTAATTTCTAAAGTCTTTAGGGATTATTCAGTTCTAGTTTCAACCGTAAATCAAATGAGTTTAATTTAATATTAACTCATTAAATCTATGTTACATCTGAAGAAAATATGCACATATATATTTTCATAAAGACTGTAATAAAATTCTGTTGTACAAAATATTAATTGTGAAAAAAAAAATTAACGGGTAGGTAATACCCGAGAGATATATAAATTCACAATTAATATGTTACATTTTTCGAATCTGATTAAGCAAATCATCAACTATACTCCCAAAATCTCACAACAATATACATTCTTGTATAGTAATCAAAACAACCATTCTCACCCAAATTTGATTACGCATTCTGATTTTGACAAATCAAAATCCAAGTCATGATTTAACAGAAGACATCACTCTTAGATTCCACTAACGTCAAGTGACGTCAAGTAACGTCCACTAACGTCCACTAACGTCAAGTAACGTCAAGTAACGTCAACTAACGTCATGTAACGTCAACTAAACGTCCACTATCGTCCACTATCGTCCACTAACGTCAAGTAACATCAACTAACGTCAAGTAACCTCCCCTATCGTCAAGTAACGTCAAATAACATCCACTAACGTCAAGTAACGTTAACTAACATCCACTAACGTCGACTAACGTCAACTAACGTCAAGTAACGTCAACTGACGTCAAGTAACGTCAACTTACGTCAAGTAACGTCAACTAACGTCAAGTAACGTTAACTAACGTCACCAGACGTCAACTAAAGTCAAGTAATGTCCACTAACGTCCACTAACGTCCACTAACGTCAACTAACGTCAAGTAACGTCCACTAACGTCAACTAACGTCCACTAACGTCAAGTAACGTTCACTAACGTCCACTAACGTCGACTAACGTTAACTAACGTCAAGTAACGTCATGTAACGTAAACTAACGTCACCTGACGTCAACTAATGTCAAGTAACGTCCACTAACGACCACTAACGTCCACTAACGTCCACTAACGTCAGCTAACTAACGTCAAGTAACGTTAGGTACCGTCAAGTATCATATACTAACGTCAAGTAACGTCCACTAACGTCAAGTAACGTCCACTAACGTCAACTAATGTTAATTAACGTCAAGTAACGTCCACTAACGTCAAGTAACGTCAAGTAACGTCAAGTAACGTCAACTAACATCAAGTAACCTCAAGTAACATCAAGTAACGTCAAGTAACGTCCACTAACCTCAACTAACGTCAAGTAAAGTCCACTAACGTCCACTAACATCCACTAACGTCAAGTAACGTCAACTAACGTCAAGTAACGTGCACTAACGTCCACTAACGTCAACTAACGTCAAGGAACCTCCACTAACGCCCACTAACGTCAACTATAACGTCAAATAACGTCACATTATGTCAACTAACGTCAAGTAACGTCAACTTACGTCCACTAACGTCAACTAACGTCAAGTAACCTCCAATAACGTCCACTAACGTCAACTAACGTCCACTAACGTCAGGTAACGTTAACTAACGTCACCTGACGTTAACTAAGGTCAAGTAACGTCCACTAATGTCAACTAACGTTAACTAACGTCAACTAACGTCCACTAACGTCAACTAACGTCAATTTACGTCCACTAACGTCAACTAACGTCAAGTAATGTCAAGTAACGTCAAGTAACATCAACTAACGTCAAGTAACGTCAACTAACGTCAAGTAACGTCCACTAACGTCAAGTAACGTAAGTAACGTCCACTAACGTCCTCTAACGTCCACTAACGTCAACTAACATCAAGTAACATCAGGTACCATCAAGTAACGTCAAGTAACGTCCACTAACGTCAACTAACGTCAAGTAACGTTCACTAACGTCAACTAACATCAAGTAACGTCAACTAACGTCAAGTAACGTCGACTAACGTCCACTAACGTCAACTAACGTCCACCCACGTCCACTAACGTCAACTAACGTCAACTAACGTTCACCAATGTCCACTAACGTCAACAAATGTCAAGTATAGTCAACTAACGTCAAGTAACGTCCACTAATGTCAAGTGACGTCAATAACGTCCACTAACGTCCACTAACGTCAAGTAACGTCAAGTAACGTCAACTAACGTCATGTAACGTCAACTAAACGTCCACTAACGTCAAGTAACATCAACTAACATCAAGTAACCTCCACTAACGTCAAGTAACGTCAAGTAACGTCAACTAACATCCACTAACGTCAAGTAACGTTAACTAACGTCCACTAACGTCGACTAACGTCAACTAATGTCAAGTAAAGTCAACTGACATCAAGTAACGTCAACTAACGTCAGGTAACGTTTACTAACGTCACCTGACGTCAACTAACATCAAGTAACGTCCACTAACGTCAACGTTCACTAACGTCAACTAACGTCCAGTAACGTCCACTAACGTCAACTAACGTCCACAAAAGTCAACTCACGTCCACTAACGTCAACTAACGTCCACAAAAGTCAACTAACGTCCACTAACGTCAACGTTCACTTGTAACATCCGTGTTACATCCGTCCCACATCGGTTGGAGAGGGGAACGAAGCATGCCTTATAAGGGTGTGGAGACCTTTCCTAGCATGACGCGTTTTGGGACCACAAGCGCAGCAGATCCCATGAGAACTCTGCAGTTAAGCGTGCTCAGGCGAGAGCACTACCAGGATGGGTGACCTCCTGGGAAAGTGCTCGTCGTGTTTGGTCGCCAAGAAAAATCCGTGAGCAACCTACGGGGGAGACAAGGGTACGTCCCTATCTCTGCAAAGCGGACAATATCATGCTACGGGGAACGTTTTACCTGGGGTGTTACAGAATGGTATCAGAGCCAGGTCCCGGACCAAACGTGCACAGCGAGGACGCTGTGTCCCATTAGGGGGGAGGATTGTAACATCCGTGTTACATCCGTCCCACATCGGTTGGAGAGGGGAACGAAGCATGCCTTATAAGGGTGTGGAGACCTTTCCTAGCATGACGCGTTTTGGGACCACAAGCGCAGCAGATCCCATGAGAACTCTGCAGTTAAGCGTGCTCAGGCGAGAGCACTACCAGGATGGGTGACCTCCTGGGAAAGTGCTCGTCGTGTTTGGTCGCCAAGAAAAATCCGTGAGCAACCTACGGGGGAGACAAGGGTACGTCCCTATCTCTGCAAAGCGGACAATATCATGCTACGGGGAACGTTTTACCTGGGGCGTTACATCACTAACGTCAACTAACATCCAGTAACGTCCACTAACGTCAACTAACGTCCACAAAAGTCAACTCACGTCCACTAACATCCACTAACGTCAACTAACGTCAAGTAATGTCAAGTAACGTCAAGTAACATCAACTAACGTCAAGTAACGTCAACTAACGTCAAGTAACGTCCACTAACGTCAAGTAACGTAAGTAACGTGCATTAACGTCCTCTAACGTCCACTAACGTCAACTAACATCAAGTAACATCAGGTACCATCAAGTAACGTCAAGTAACGTCCACTAACGTCAACTAACGTCAAGTAACGTTCACTAACGTCAACTAACATCAAGTAACGTCAACTAACGTCAAGTAACGTCCACTAACGTCAACTAACGTCCACCCACGTCCACTAACGTCAACTAACGTCAACTAACGTCCACCAATGTCCACTAACGTCAACTAATGTCAAGTATAGTCAACTAACGTCAAGTAACGTCCACTAACGTCAAGTGACGTCAATAACGTCCACTAACGTCCACTAACGTCAAGTAACGTCAAGTAACGTCAACTAACGTCATGTAACGTCAACTAAACGTCCACTAACGTCAAGTAACATCAACTAACGTCAAGTAACCTCCACTAACGTCAAGTAACGTCAACTAACATCCACTAACGTCAAGTAACGTTAACTAACGTCAAGTAACGTCAACTAACATCCACTAACGTCAAGTAACGTCCACTAACGTCAACGTTCACTAACGTCAACTAACGTCCAGTAACGTCCACTAACATCAACTAACATCCACAAAAGTCAACTCACGTCCACTAACGTCAAGTAACGTTAAGTAACGTCAACTATCATATAGTACTAATGTCAAGTAACGTCAACTAACGTCAAGTAACATCCACTAATGTCAAGTAACGTCAAGTAACATCCACTACCGTTCACTAACGTCAAACAACATCAAGTAACGTCAACTAACATCAAGTAACGTCAAGTAACGTCCACTAACCTCAACTAACGTCAACTAACGTCCACTAACGTCAAGTAACGTCGACTAATGTCAAGTAACGTCAAGTAACGTCCACTAACGTCAAGTAACGTCAACTAACGTCATGTAACGTCAACTAACATCCACTAACGTCAACTAACGTCAAGTAATGTCAACTAACGTCCACTAATGTCAATTAACGTTAAGTAACGTTAGGTAACGTCAAGTATCATATACTAATGTCAAGTAACGTCAACTAACCTCAAGTAACGTCCACTAACGTCAACTAATGTCAACTAACGTCAAGTAACGTCCACTAACGTCAAGTAACGTCAAGTAACGTCAACTAACCTCAAGTAACATCAAGTAACGTCAAGTAACGTCCACTAACCTTAACTAACGTCAAGTAAAGTCCACTAACGTCCACTAACGTCAACTAACGTCAAGTAACGTCAACTAACGTCAAGTAACGTCAACTAACGTCAAGTAACGTCAAGTAACGTCAACTAACGTCAAGTAACGTACACTAACGTCCACTCACGTCAAGGAACGTCAACTGACGTCAAATAACGTCAATTATAACGTCAAATAACGTCAACTTACGTCAACTAACGTCAACTAGCGTCAAGTAGCCTCCAATAACGTCCACTAACGTCAACTAACGTCAAGTAACGTCCACTAACGTCAGGTAACGTTAACTAACGTCACCTGACGTCAACTAAGGTCAAGTAACGTCCAATAACGTCAACTAACGTTAACTAACGTCCACTATCGTCCACTCATGTCAAGTAACGTCAACTAACATCAAGTAACATCAAGTAACATCAAGTAACGTCCACTAACCTCAACTAACGTCAAGTAAATTCCACTAACGTCCACTAACGTCAACTTACGTCAAGTAACGTCCACTAACGTCCACTAACGTCAAGTAACGTCAAGTAACGTCAACTAACGTCATGTAACGTCAACTAAACGTTCACTAACGTCCACTAACGTCAAGTAACATCAACTAACACCAAGTAACCTCCACTAACGTCAACTAACATCCACTAACGTCAAGTAACATTAACTAACGTCCACTAACGTCAAGTAACGTCAACTGACGTCAAGTAACATCAACTAACATCAAGTAACGTTACCTAACGTTACCTGACGTCAACTAATGTCAAGTAACGTCCACTAACGTCCACTAACATCAACTAACGTCAAGTAACGTCCACTAACGTCAACTAACGTCCACTAACGTCAAGTAACGTGAACTAACGTCCACTAACGTCGACTAACGTCCAGTAACGTCAAGTAACGTCAAGTAACGTCAAGTAACGTCAAGTAACGTTAACTAACGTCACCTGACGTCAACTAACGTCACGTAACGTCCACTAACGTCCTCTAACGTCAGGTAACGTCAACTAACGTCCACTAACGTCGATTAACGTCCACTAACGTCCACTAACTTCCACTAACGTCAAGTAACGTTGAGTAACGTTAGGTAACGTCAAGTATCCTATACTAACGTCAAGTAACGTCAACTAACGTCAAGTAACGTCCACTAACGTCCACTAATGTCAACTAACGTCAAGTAACGTCTACTAACTTCAAGTAACGTCAAGTAACGTCAACTAACATCAAGTAACATCAAGTAACATCAAGTAACGTCCACTAACATAAACTAACGTCAAGTAAAGTCCACTAACGTCCACTAACGTCAACTAACGTCAAGTAACGTCAACTAACGTCAAGTAACGTCAACTAACGTCTACTAACGTCAACTAACGTCAAGGAACGTCCACTAACGTCAACTATAACGTCAAATAACGTCAACTAACGTCAAGTAACGTCAACTTACATCCACTAACGTCAACTATCGTCCACTAACGTCAACTAACGTCAAGTAACCTCCAATAACGTCCACTAACGTCAACTAACGTCCACTAACATCAGGTAACGTTAACTAACGTCACCTGACGTCAACTAAGGTCAAGTAACGTCCACTAATGTCAACTAACGTTAACTAACGTCCACTAACGTCAACTAACGTCAATTTACGTCCACTAACGTCCACTAACGTCAACTAACGTCAAGTAATGTCAAGTAACGTCAAGTAACATCAAATAACGTCAAGTAACGTTAACTAACGTCAAGTAACGTCCACTAACGTCAAGTAACGTAAGTAACGTCCACTAACGTCCTCCAACGTCCACTAACATCAACTAACATCAAGTAACATCAGGTACCATCAAGTAACGTCAAGTAACGTCCACTAACGTCAAGTAACGTCAAGTAACGTCAACTAACATCAAGTAACATCAAGTAACATCAAGTAACGTCAAGTAACGTCAAGTAACGTCAACTAACATCAAGTAACATCAACTAACATCAAGTAACATCAAGTAACGTCAAGTAACGTCCACTAACGTCCACTAACGTCCACTAACGTCCACTAACGTCAAGTAACGTCGACTAACGTCAAGTAACGTCCACTAACGTCAAGTAACGTCCTCTAACGTCCACTAACGTCAACTAACATCAAGTAACATCAGTTACCATCAAGTAACGTCAAGTAACGTCCACTTACGTCAACTAACGTCAAGTAACGTTCATTAACATCAACTAACATCAAGTAACGTCAACTAACGTCAAGTAACGTCGACTAACGTACACTAACGTCAACTAACGTCCACCCACGTCCACTAATGTCACCTAACGTCCACCAATGTCCACTAACGTCAACTAATGTTAAGTATAGTCAACTAACGTCATGTAACGTCCACTAACGTCAAGTGACGTCAAGTAACGTCCACTAACGTCCACTAACGTCAAGTAACGTCAACTAACGTCATGTAACGTCAACTAAACGTCCACTATCGTCCACTAACGTCAAGTAACATCAACTAACGTCAAGTAACCTCCACTAACGTCAAGTAACGTCAACTAACATCCACTAACGTCAAGTAACGTTAACTAACATCCACTAACGTCGACTAACGTCAACTAACGTCAAGTAACGTCAACTGACGTCAAGTAACGTCAACTAACGTCAAGTAACGTCAACTAACGTCAACTAACGTCCACTAACGTCAACTAACGTCAAGTAACGTCCACTAACGTCAAGTAACGTTCACTAACGTCCACTAACCTCGACTAATGTCCACTAACGTCAACTAACGTCAAGTAACGTCATGTAACGTAAACTAACGTCACCTGACGTCAATTAACGTCAGGTAACGTCAAGTAACGTCAACTAACGTCAAGTAACGTCCACTAACGTCAACTAATGTCCACTAACATCAAGTAACATCAACTAACGTCAAGTAACCTCCACTAACGTCAACTAACGTCAAGTAACGTCAACTAACATCCACTAACGTCAAGTAACGTTAACTAACTGTGACGACCCGGAAATTTCCGACTAAATTTAAACTTTATCTTTATATTATTCTGACACGATAAGCAATGTTTGTTAAGTTAAATCTCAAGGATTTTAAAATATGTTTATACATTCATTTAAACCTCGACCAAATTCCAATGATTCACGAACCATTAAATGAACATATATGAATATGTATGTATATGTGTATATGTTATAAATTGAAAATGTCAACAAAGTATTTAAAAGTATAATGCTTTATATGAATGTATTTGTTTCAATATGATTATCGACGAAATTAAAAAATATATATATATATATATATTAAATGATTGAATTATCAGAAACATTGAATTATGATTACAAGTCTCTGTTGAGAGGTCCACTATGATTTGAGAAATCTATTCCGCTTAACGATATTCGAAATAATTTGTAAAGCTATTTATAAATAAAAATAAAAAGTGTCATTTACGAAAGTTAGATAAAAGCTATTGGAGAATTGGTTTCCATAATATTCTATTAATCTATTTTCAAACGTACAAAAACGTTTTCAGTTTAAAAAGAACTTTATTATTAAAACGTATATAACTTTTATAAATATCTAGAATCACTTTTGAAAACTCATTACTTAACTAGTATAATAAATATAACGATATTTATATTTTATTTCATTAAATATATATATAACGATTTAAATTAATATTATATATATTTATACACGTATTATACATACATAGTTTTTATATTTTTACTATACTTTAACTTTACCTTTACTTTACTTTTACTTTACTTTAACTTTAATAATTTACTTTAATAATTCATACTTTAATAATTCACTTTAATAATTCATACTTTAATAATTCACTTTAATAATTCATACTTTAATAATTCACTTTAATAATTCATACTTTAATAATTCACTTTAATAATTCATACTTTAATAATTCACTTTAATAATTCATACTTTAATAATTAACTTTAATAATTCATACTTTAATAATTCACTCTAATAATTCATACTTTAATAATTCACTTTAATAATTCAAAAATTTATTATAAATAGAATTCAATAGGTTTCATTATTTCATAGAAACTTGAAAATATATTTCTCTAAACTCTCTCAATCGATTTACATATATATATATATATATATATATATATATATATATATATATATATATATATATATATATATATATATATATTTGCTCTATATTATTTCAAGATATTATTAGTATACATAAAATATTACGACGGAGTGATGTCCGAGTGATTTCAAAATAGTTTTTTGAATAAGTCGAAGCTAAGGAAATTATGGGTTATAGCTATGGAGGTGATGGGTATGGTTCATGGGTATGCTCGTGAGGTCAATCTAGTGTTTATCATCTCCGTTGCGTCTACGTACTTTCCTGCAATATTGAATCTCAATATTGATACGTTCGTGAATCCGAGGCCAACCTTGCACTTGTTAAATGACGTTATATGTATTTTTACTACGAAATACAGTATGGTGAGTTTCATTTGCTCCCTTTTTAATTGCTTTTGCAATATATATTTTTGGGCTGAGAATACATGCGCTGTTTTATAAATGTTTTACGAAATAGGCACAAGTACTGAAACTAATTCTATGTGGGTTTAAACCAGAAATATACCCTTAGCTTGGTAACATTAAACTACTTGTCTATGTACGGTAGGCGCGAATCCTAAAGATAGATCTATTGGGTCTGACAAACCCCATCCTGACTATGGGATGCTTTAGTACTTCGAGGTTATTTTAAACACACCTGATCTGGTGTACTTCAGAGGGTAAAACATGAATGTTAAGGCTTGTTACCGGGTGCCTACAACTTATAGAATACTTTTATACACTTGCGAGTGTACATATATTTATAAATGGAAATCTTGTGGTCTATTAATATATTAAAATGATTGTTATGATAAACCTATGAACTCACCAACCTTTTGGTTGACACTTTAAAGCATGTTTATTCTCAGGTATTAAAGAAATCTTCCGCTGTGCATTAGCTCATTTTAAGGATATTACTTGGAGTCATTCATGGCATATTTTGAAAGACGTTGCATTCGAGTCATTGAGTTCATCAAGATTATTATTAAGCCAATTATAGTTGGATGTATTATGAAATGGTGTGCATGCCGTCAACTTTCGTTGTAAAGAAAGTTTGTCTTTTAAAAACGAATGCAATGTTTGTAAAATGTATCATATAGAGGTCAAATACCTCGCGAAGTAATCAACTATTGTGAATCGTTTATAATGTATATGAACGGGTCCTTTCAGTTGGTATCAGAGCGGTGGTCTTAGCGATTCAGGTCTGCATTAGTGTGTCTAACTGATAGTCGTTAGGATGCATTAGTGAGTCTGGACTTCGACCGTGTCTGCATTTCAAAAGTTTTGCTCATCATTTTTGTCGGAAATTGCCTGCTTATCATTCTTAGTCTAGACACGTCTTACTGCATTGATTGCATGAATAGTGTATAGACAAAATTCATATCTTAGCATATCTGCTAATCCATATCTTAGCGTATCTGTTACTGTAAACTTTGCCTGACATATCCCGTAATTTAAATTACGAAATCTTTTGTGCTATATATATAGATATTCTATGTAATTAGAATACCACCCGATAGCCGAAAAATCATTTCATATCAAAAAAATTCTTTATTCAATCGAACGAAATGGAATTCGTCATTAGTTCAAGTCCCTCGAATTCCGATATGGAATCCTACTCAAGCTCCGAAAGCAGTGTGACCGGAATGGATCAACCAATTAGCCATCATCTATTATGAATGAATTGGGGATAGGTTCGTAGCCTCCTCAATAATTTGAGACAAGAAGAAGGTGATCCCTTCCATCCACCACATTGCCCTCTTGGCGATGAACCTGAAGCACTTACCGGCGAACCGGTCCGAAACACCATTTTCTCTCTCATTTTCAGAGTATCTCGTCACGATTATATACTACATCAAATTCTAGATTTTATTTATCCGCTCGTCCGAACCGACAATCACCCCGATGTAATAGAAGAAGTCAACGAGCTTCGCGCTCGAGTAGTGGCTTTAGAGAATATGGTGCAAGGGTTACAAACACCAACAAATAACGAAGTATTAATTCATAATTTCAATTTTATTGAATAAATACTCCGTAAAAGTTATGTAATTTCTAAAGTCTTTAGGGATTATTCAGTTCTAGTTTCAACCGTAAATCAAATGAGTTTAATTTAATATTAACTCATTAAATCTATATTACATCTGAAGAAAATATGCACATATATATTTTCATAAAGACTGTAATAAAATTCTGTTGTACAAAATATTAATTGTGAAATTTTTTTTAACGGGTAGGTAATACCCGAGAGATATATAAATTCACAATTAATATATTACATTTTTCGAATCTGATTAAGCAAATCATCAACTATACTCCCAAAATCTCACAACAATATACATTCTTGTATAGAAATCAAAACAACCATTCTCACCCAAATTTGATTACGCATTCTGATTTTGACAAATCAAAATCCAAGTCATGATTTAACAGAAGACATCACTCTTAGATTCCTACATCTTTCAAAGCTATACTTTGACTTCAAAACCGTGTTAGAACATCATATGTATATTAACGATTACAAACTGTGTTCAAACTCTCCGAAGTTTTCGAAGACACTTCAAACAATGAACAATCGAGATGATGATCCAACCACATATTACCCACATTTATGTACCTAAAAAGCTCTCGAAGCCAAAGTCATAGTTCGACGCGTATCCGTGTCAGACCCTTTGGCATTTATTAGCTAAAATGACTTTTCAATTCCTTTTCAAAGTAGACAGTTTTGTCACAGCTCCAGCAAGTCAACTTCGACTTTTCAGTCGGACTAGTCTTATTATAATCTCGATAGATACGTTGCCCTTTCATCATCATTACTGGGGACCTTTCATATCTCGCCACCTTAGTAATAAACTTACCAACAACTTCAATTATCTTTGACTTTTCGAAAAATCATTATATTTATTGAAATCACATCATTTACTCATTCGCATCTTGTAACGAGAATTGTCATACGAATCATCGAAAAACAGTAACCAGTATTTTGAAATCTCGCAGCATGTCTACGCCAACAGTTATATGTGTACGTAAAACGTCTATCTCCTGCACTTACATACTTTGAATGTGAAGTTCTGAAAAATATTCTGAACTGCAAACTAGTTCTTGAAATGCTGACGAAGCATCAAAAACTGTAAACGATCTTAACAGTAAAAAGTTTGATGACAAAGAATAGTAAGGTGGTAAAGCTGAGAAAAAGAGAAGGTTTGGAACTGGAAAACGGATTGAACAGACTATGAAGGAGGCTGTGGACAAATCACAAAGACTAAATCTGCCTTCAAAGAATCCAAATGATTCAGTGCCTGCTAAAGTCATTAACGAATACCTTACTCTTTATTCTAAACCTTTACAGACAAATCTTCATCATCATCCATCAATATTAGAAATTCTAAGATATTATCATATCTTTCATTATAAATATCCGCGATATTTCTGAAGATATTTTCACAACTAATCTTATCTGAAGTCATTTATCTCTTTGCGCTATCAGTGTTACATCATACAAGAAACTATTAGTTTCTATATTCTATAAACTTTCGAGTTTAAATTATGAATGTTTTGAAGTAGTGTTGGGAACTGAAGCATGAGTTAGCATAATATAATGACACTTGATCAACGTGATTATATTACAGTAAGTCATGCTGAGTTTCTAATGGGACATGACGATTCACAGACCATGCCGTCATCATGTTCCATGTTACACGAGTCTTGTATTCTATTTAATCTCTAAAAATATCAAGAATATATTTTCTTGATGATTCGGTCTTTTCAGGGTATTCTGGTAAATTAACAAATCAAGATCGTGCCATTACCATTTCCTTCTTAGAACATTAACTATGTTCATTCTGAAATTCATATCTGCGAATACTGGACCATTACAAACGTTGCTTAATCGCAAGAAGAAGAAACGAAAGGACAAAACTCCAAAATAGAAATTGGAGTATAAATCGCAACAAATAGAAGGGAGCATTAACTTGGATGTCAATGATTATAGAAGACAAAAGCAGGGGCTTTGAAATATAAGGGAAGATAAAAAAACCCAACAACCACCCAAAAATTATAAACCGTATATATCGATGCATATAGCAATATAAAGACACGGAAGAACTAAAAACACTATAAAACCGAGAGTATAGTAGTAATATATAGATTCTTCCGGAGGCAGATGAAAAAGAAGAACGACAGATATGAAAGTGAGGAGTATATCGAGAATCAGTACTGGATGAAGCATATTGACAAATACTTTAAAATATGAGTTGAGGGAGAAAGAATAGAAGGTGTGAGTTGTAAGGAAACGAAGGAGGTGGATTTATAGTGAAACACCCGACAGAGAAATCAAGATGGATTATCGTATTAATTCGAAGAGAATCATAATCTCCTTAATCACCGAAGCATCAAATCCAACATAGATTATGAAAGGACCCGTTCATATACATTATAAACGATTCACAATAGTTGATTACATTGCGAGGTATTTGACCTCTATATGATACATTTTACAATCATTGCATTCGTTTTTAAAATACGAACTTTCTTTACATTGAAAATTGACAGGCATGCATACCATTTCATTATATCCACTATCTAACTATAAATTGATTTAATAATAATCTTTGATGAACTCAATGACTCGAATGCAACGTTCTTCGAAATATGCTATGAAAGACTCCAAGTAATATCTTTAAAATGAGCAAATGCACAGCGGAAGATTTCTTTAACACCTGAGAATAAACATGCTTTAAAGTGTCAACCAAAAGGTTGGTGAGTTTATTAGTTTATCATAATCATTTATTTCCATCTTTTTAATAGACCACAAGAATTTCATTTCCAGTTCTCATAAATATACGTCCCATGCATAGAGACAAAAATAATCATTCATATGGTGAACACCTGGTAACCGACATTAACTAGATACATATAAGAATATCCCCTATCATTCCGGGATCCTCCTTCGGACATGATATAAATTTCGAAGTACTAAAGCATCCGGTACTTTGGATGGGGTTTGTTAGGCCCAATAGATCTATCTTTAGGATTCGCGTCAATTAGGGTGTCTGTTCCCTAATTCTTAGATTACCAGACTTAATAAAAAGGGGCATATTCGATTTCGATAATTCAACCATAGAATGTAGTTTCAATTACTTGTGTCTATTTCGTCAAACATTTATAAAAGCGCATGTATTCTCAGTCCCAAAAATATAAAGGATAAAAAGGCAAATGAAACTCACCATACTGTATTTCGTAGTAAAAATACATATAACGTCATTGAACAAGTGCAAGGTTGGCCTCGGATTCACGAACCTAAATTAATTATATATAATTATGTGTTGGTCAATATTTGTCTAACAAATTAGGTCAAGTCATAGTGTACCACAATCTTAATGCTCGAGACTAATATGCAAAAGTCAACAAAAGTAAATTTGACTCAAAATAATTTCCAAAAATCTATACATGATTAATATATAGCTTAAATATCGTCATTTTATATTTTTAAATATTTTTAAAAGATTTATTAGAGTAATAATATAATTTATTTATTAATAAATAAAATTTTATATTAAATTTATGTAATAAAATATACTTTTATATATATTAAGTAATAAAATTTATAGGGTTCATTTAATATCATAAAGATAATATGATAGGTATTATTAAAGTAAGTTATTACACGTAGTAAAATATGTTTGTATCACATATTTATTTGATAAAATAATATCTATAATGATAGTAAGTAAAAGTTGTATTATTTTGTAATAATAATTATTATTATAAAAATATCAATATTTATAATTACTAAGATGACATTATGATAAAACGATAATTCTAATTATGATAACTTTAATATTTACGATAATTTTTAATATTATCTTTAAAATAATAATTCTATTTAAAATAATAATAATAATGATATTTTATAGTAATAATGACATTTCTATTAAAATGATAATTTTTGTTAAAATGATAGTTTTAATACTAACGATACTTTTAATAATAATAGTAATGATAAAAATAATAAGAACGATAATTTTATCTAAATCAATATCTTATAATATTTTAATTTCATCATGATACTCTTACTCATTATTTCCTAATCGTTTCGTTTAATAGCTTTTAATCGTCTTTTATATCGTGTTCATAATAATGATAATAATAGTAATCAAAATAATTAGGTGTTACAAATATTTGTTTTAATTACACTTATATTAATAATGATAGTTACTATAACATTATTAACGATAATACTAATAATTATCTTAATGATAATATAGTAATAATATTAATAACAATAACAATAACCATTTTTAAATAATGATATATATTAATAATGATAATAATAATAATAATACTAATAATAATAATAATGATAATAATTGGATAATAATAATAATACTAATTATAACTTTAACGATAATAACGATAGTAATAATAAAAAAAATTAACAATTTTTAATGATAAATCCCTTTTATTGATAAAGATAATAATAATGATAATAATAAGATAAAACTAGAACGACGATAAAAAACGACGATAATAATAATCATTTTTAATAAAAATATCAAAAATTCAATTGATTATAACTTCTAATCCGTTCATCGAAACCATTCGATATCTAAAGGAAAAGTTCTTAATTTTTCGCTAGCTTTCCAAGGACATGCATATCTTATACCTTATCTCAACCGCAAGTGTAACTAATTCAATATTCAACCTAACCTGTCTAAGGGCAATATCAAAAGTACAAGCATGCATAATCCTAAATACTCGAGCACTAGTCAGGGATACACTATTAGTATGTAAAAGTTAAATTATGAGTACTCACGTATCAATATTGAGATTCAATATTGCAGGAAAGGTATGTAGACGCAACGGAAATGATAGACACTATATTGACCTCATGAGCATACCCATGAACCATACTCAATCACCTCCATAGCTATAACCCATAATTTCCTTAATCCTATCCTACTCGAAAAACAATTTCGAAACCACTCGGACAGCACTCCGTCGTAATATTTTATGTATACTAATAATATCTTAAAATAATACGGAGTAAATATATATATGTAAATCGATTGAGAGAGTTTAGAGAAAAATATTTTCAAGTTTCTATGAAATAATGAAACCTATTGAATTCTATTTATAATAGATTTTTGAATTATTAAAGTGAATTATTAAAGTATGAATTATTAAAGTGAATTATTAAAGTATGAATTATTAAAGTGAATTATTAAAGTATGAATTATTAAAGTGAATTATTAAAGTTAAAGTAAAGTAAAAATAAAGTAAAGGTAAAGTTTAAGTATAGTAAAAGTATAAAACTATGTACGTATAATACGCGTATAAATATATATAATATTAATTTAAATCGTTATATATATTTAATAAAATAAAATATAAATATCGTTATCTTTATCATACTAGTTAAGTAATGAGTTGTCAAAAATAGTTCTAGATATTTATAAAAGTTATATACGTTTTAATAATAAAGTTCTTTTTAAACTGAAAACGTTTTTGTACGTTTGAAACTAAATAGATCAATCGAGTCTTTATGAGATTCAATCTTCCACTATCCTTTGTCTAGTTCTCAATGATTGACAATTTGTTCTTATTTATAAATCACTTTACCATTTTTCGAATATTGTTAAAATGGAAAGATTTCTCAAATCAACGTGGGCCTTTCAACCGAGACTTGTAATCATAATTCAATATATCTGATAATTCAATCATTTGATCTTATCTTCTAATTCCATTGATAAACATTTTGAAACAGATACAATCATATAGAGTATTTAATCTAATATTTTATTTACGTTTCAAGTTATAATATATATACACATATACATATATAATCATATTCGTTTAATGGTTCATGAATCGTTGGAACTTGGTCGAGGTTGAATGAATGTATGAACATAGTTTAAAATTCTTGCAATTTAACTTAACAAATATTGCTTATCGTGTCGGAAACATATAAAGATTAAAGTTTAAATTTGGTTGGAAATTTCCGGGTTGTCACAGTACCTACCCGTTAAAGAAATTTCGTCCCGAAATTTGAGTGAAAAGGTCGTGATTGATAATAAGTATGTTTTCATGATGCATACGGGCTGAAAATTAGAGTTTTATCATCAGCGATTAATTTGGATAAACAATTCATTTATATGAAGAGTACGAATGAAGCTAACATAGAAGAGTGAAATGAGTAAGTGTAGATTCATCTTATCATTTGACGTAGATATGATTCATTCCCAGATTTCAAGGGATTTGAAGAAAATCTTCTTAATAAGATTTGACTCTCCGGTAATCAAGGGAATTAGGATCCGCTTTAAATGCGATCGTCCATTTTAATTGTTCTGTCGGAGATTTTCTTATCAATTCACCTCCTTCGTTTCCTTACAACTCACACCTTCTGTTGATGCATTTTATGCAATTCCCTAGACATCTACCCACGTCCATTGCAGGTACAACAGTTTACAGGCCACCATGATTGCTCGTTATTATCCTATCCGTGTTTGTATGTGGTTACAGGAACTGCAGGAACGAGATTTAGATGTTTGACTATGTTAGACTTAGCCAGACGTACGAGTGAAGCCTCACTAGTACGGCTGACAGGCTCATATGCACGGTTGATGCTGAGCTAAGTCACAATTACAATCTAAATGAGAAGACACGAGTGAGTGATCACCCGTACGGCTGATGAAGCCAACTCGTACGTGTGATGAATGAATCGTATGGGTGAGTCAACAGCAGGGGTATATAAAGTCTTATGTTCTTCATTTTAGGTTAAGCCTCTAATTTGTTACACACACTCAGATCTAGTGAGCTCCTCCGATTCTCTCTTAGTCCAAATCACCCAGGTGGTGAATAATAGATCTAGGTGTTGATCTAATCATACTTGATTTAGTTGTGGTTTGACTAAATTAATCAAAAAAAAAAAAAAACTTAACCTATTCAGTAGAGGGTTTGAGTCACTTATTCTGCCATTGTGTGAGTTAAATCTGCTGATTTCTAAGTTCCTAGTCATGTTTCATCATCTTCTATTCTTTCCCCCTCAACTCATATTTTAAAGTATTCATCAATATGCTCCATCCAGTTCTGATTCTCGATATACTTCTAACTTTCATATCGGTCATTCTTCTTTTTCATCTACCACCGAAAGAATCTATTTACTTCTACTATACTCTTGGGTTTATAGTGTTTCTAGTTCTCCCGTGTCTTTATATTGCTATATGCATCGATATATATGGTTTATAATTTCTGGTTTGTCGTTGGGCTTTATATGTTCCCTTATATTTCAAAGTCTCTGCTTCTGTCTTCTATAATCATTATCATTCACAGTTAATGCTCTCTTTTATTTGCTGCAATTTATATCCCAATTTCTATTTCGGAGTTTTGTCCTTTTGTTTCTTCTTCTTGCAATTAAGCACCGCTTGTAATGGTCCAGAATTCACATATATGAATTTCGGAATGAACATTGTTAATGTTCTAGGAAGAAAATTGTGATGGCACGATCTTAACTTGTCAAATTACTAGAATACCTTGGAAAAGGCCGAATCATCAAGAAATATTTTCTTGATATTTTAGAGGTTAAATAGAATACAAGAGTCATATAACATGGCACATGATGATGTTATGATCTGTGAATCATCACGTTTCATTTAGAAAATCAGCATGACTTACTGTAATATAATCACATTGATCAAGTGTCATTATATTATACTAATTCATGCTTCAGTTCCCAACACTACTTCAAAATATTTCTATTTTAAACTTGAATGTTTCAGAATTTAGAAACTAAAATAGTTTCTTTTATGATGTAATACAGATAGCGCGAAGAGGTAAATGATTTCAAATAAGAAAAATTAAGAAAATATCTTCAGAAATATGGAGGATATTTATAATGAAAGATATGATGATATTTTAGAATTTCTAATATAAGAGGATGATGAAGAATATTGTTCGCAGGGGTTTAGAGTCAGGAGCAAGGTATTCGTTAATGACTTCAGCAGGTACTGAATCATTTGGATCCTTTGAAGTCAGGTTCAGTCTTTGTAATTTGTCCACAACCTCCTTCCTACTTTGCTCAATCCGTTTTCCAGTTCCAAAACTTCTCTTTTTCTGCGCTTTGCCAGCACACTTCATCATTATCATCCAGCTTTTACCATTTAAAGTCATTTATAGTTTTTGCTGCTTCATCAGAATTTTTTTTTTTTTCGGAGAACCAATTCGTAGTTCGGAGTGTTTTTCAGAAACTTCACATTTAAATTAAGTCCAGAAGATAGACGTTATATATACACATATAACTATTGGCGTAGACATGCTGCGAGATTTCAAAATACTGATTGCTAATTCCCAATGATTCGTATGGCAATTCTCATTACAAGATGCGAATGAGTAAATGATGGGGTTTCAATGAATAATTATAATGACTTTTTGGAGAGGCTAAAGTCAAAGGGTAATGAAGTTGTTGGTACATCTGCTAATAATGTGGTGGAATGTAAAAGGTTCCCTGGTAACGATGGTGTATATCTCAAGGTTATAATAAGGTTAGTCTGACTGAAAAGTCGAAGTTGACTTGTTGGAGCTGTGACAAAACTGGCTACTTTGAATAGGAGTCGCAAAGTTATTTTTGCTAATAAATTCCAAAGAATCTGACGCGGATACGTTGTTTAAACTTTTACTTTAGTTTCAAGAGTTTTTCGGGTACATAACTGTGGGTAACATGTGGTTGGATCATCATCTCGATTGCTCATCATTCGAAGTGTCTTCAGAAATTTTCGAAGGGTTTGAACACAGATTGTAATCGTTAACATACATTTGATGTTCTAACACAGTTTTGAAGTCAAAATATAGCTTGTGAAAGATGTAAGGATCTAAGAGTGATGATTTTGGTCATATCTCAAGTTGAATTTTGAGATTTCAAAATCAGAATATGTAATTAAATTTTGAATGAGTATGGTTGTTTTGATTTCTATAAAAGAATGTATATTGTTGTGAAAGTAGGGAGTATAATGGATGATTTGCTGAATCAGATTCGAAGAATGTAACATATTAATTGTGAATTTATATATCTCTCGGGTATTACCTACCCGTTAAAAAAATTTCACAATTAATATTTTGTACAAAAGAATTTTATTACAGTCTTTATGAAAATATATATATGTATATTTTCTTCAGATGTAACATAGATTTAATGAGTTAGTGTTAAATTAAACTCATTTGATTTACGGTTGAAACTATAATTGAATAATCCCTAAAGGCTTTAAAAAGTACATAACTTTTACGCAGTATTTATTTAATGACATTGAAATTATGAATCAATACTTCTTTATTTGTTGATGTATGATGTTCGGTTCGTGGAATTCTTGTGAATTTCGCAAAGTACGAATGATGTTATCTGAAAAGTTTCAGGTACATCGATGATGAAAGTGTAAAATCAAATATATACTTGATTTATTATGAATTGGAATTTGTTGAATTGCGACTGAGATTGTAGTTAACGCTGGTTAAGTTACGGCCGAAGGACGTACATTATTGCATATTTGTAATATGAATTAACCGAGTAGTTAAGATTCACACACAATAGCTTAGCACGGAAAGATTTATTTCAATATATATATATATATATATATATATATATATATATATATATAATATACATATAATTTCTTCAGAGGGAATGAGTTAATTCTTCATAACTCGTTGATACAATATACACGTTATTGATTCGTAATGATGTCCACAATGATTCTTGAACTGACGGAGTTTGTGATGTTATCTGTGTTGTTGATTCGGATGTTGGCTGTACTGACGATGCTGGTAACGCTGACGGTACTGTTGATGCTGTTGGTAAAGCAAGTTTAGCTTGTTAATCAGACACCATTTTTGTCAGGGTTTCTACTCTTCCTTCTATCATTTTAGTTCGCTTAACTGATTTATGGTTAGGGCTAGATTAGATAATCTCTAAGACTTTAGAGATTACATAATCGCCGCGGAATGTTTCTCCAATGAAGTTATGAATTAATACTTCGTCAGTTATTGTTGTTGGTACTCCTTGGTATCTATGGTGCGTATGGCGTTGATGCTCGTGGGACAGATTGTGAAGTTGAGGTTTACGACGCGGTTGTGGTTGGAGGTGGTAATGGTACTGTTAGCGTTGATGATGGTGGTACTGGTTATGCTGCTGGTGCTGCTGCTGGTGTTTGTAATCTTTGCACCATATTCTCCAAAGCCACTACCCGAGCGCGAAGCTCGTTGACTTCTTCTATTATACCGGGGTGATTGTCGGTTCGGATGAGCGGATAAATATAATCTAGAATTTGATGTAGTATATAATCGTGACGAGATACTCTGGAAATGAGAGAGAAAATGGTGTTTCGGATTGGTTCGCCGGTAAGTGCTTCAGGTTCTTTGTTAAGAGGGCAATGGGGTGGATGGAATGGATCACCTTCTTCTTGTCTCCAATGATTGAGGAGGCTACGAACCCATCCCCAATTCATCCAGAATAGATGATGGCTGATTGGTTGATCCATTCCAGTCACACTGCTTTCAGAGCTGGAGTGGGATTCCATTTCGGAATCCGAGAAACTTGAATTAATGATGAATTCCATTTCGTACGATTGAATAAGGATTTTTTTTTTTCGATATGAAATGATTTTCGGTTATCGGATGGTATTCTAATAACATAGAATATTCATAGATATAGAACAAAAGATTTTGGTAGATTACGGAGGGATTTGCGGGATATGTCAGGTAAAGTTTAAAGTAACAGATACGATAAGATATGATTTAGCAGATACGCTAAGATATGAATTGTGTCTATACACTACTCATGCAATTAATGTAGCAAGACGTGTCTAGACTAGTAATGATAAGCAGGTAATTTCCTAAGAATGATAAGCAGATGATTTCCGACTAAAAATGATAAGCAAAACTTTTGACATGCAGACACGGTCGAAGTCCAGACTCACTAATGCATCCTAACGACTTATCAGTTAGACACACTAATGCAGACATGGTTCGCTAAGACCACCGCTCTGATACCAACTGAAAGGACCCGTTCATATATATTATAAACGATTCACAATAGTTGATTACATTGCGAGGTATTTGACCTCTATATGATACATTTTACAATCATTGCATTCGTTTTTAAAATACGAACTTTCTTTACATTGAAAATTGACAGGCATGCATACCATTTCATTATATCCACTATCTAACTATAAATTGATTTAATAATAATCTTTGATGAACTCAATGACTCGAATGCAACGTTCTTCGAAATATGCTATGAAAGACTCCAAGTAATATCTTTAAAATGAGCAAATGCACAGCGGAAGATTTCTTTAACACCTAAGAATAAACATGCTTTAAAGTGTCAACCAAAAGGTTGGTGAGTTTATTAGTTTATCATAATCATTTATTTCCATCTTTTTAATAGACCACAAGAATTTCATTTCCAGTTCTCATAAATATACGTCCCATGCATAGAGACAAAAATAATCATTCATATGGTGAACACCTGGTAACCGACATTAACTAGATACATATAAGAATATCCCCTATCATTCCGGGATCCTCCTTCGGACATGATATAAATTTCGAAGTACTAAAGCATCCGGTACTTTGGATGGGGTTTGTTAGGCCCAATAGATCTATCTTTAGGATTCGCGTCAATTAGGGTGTCTGTTCCCTAATTCTTAGATTACCAGACTTAATAAAAAGGGGCATATTCGATTTCGATAATTCAACCATAGAATGTAGTTTCAATTACTTGTGTCTATTTCGTCAAACATTTATAAAAGCGCATGTATTCTCAGTCCCAAAAATATAAAGGATAAAAAGGCAAATGAAACTCACCATACTGTATTTCGTAGTAAAAATACATATAACGTCATTGAACAAGTGCAAGGTTGGCCTCGGATTCACGAACCTAAATTAATTATATATAATTATGTGTTGGTCAATATTTGTCTAACAAATTAGGTCAAGTCATAGTGTACCACAATCTTAATGCTCGAGACTAATATGCAAAAGTCAACAAAAGTAAATTTGACTCAAAATAATTTCCAAAAATCTATACATGATTAATATATAGCTTAAATATCGTCATTTTATATTTTTAAATATTTTTAAAAGATTTATTAGAGTAATAATATAATTTATTTATTAATAAATAAAATTTTATATTAAATTTATGTAATAAAATATACTTTTATATATATTAAGTAATAAAATTTATAGGGTTCATTTAATATCATAAAGATAATATGATAGGTATTATTAAAGTAAGTTATTACACGTAGTAAAATATGTTTGTATCACATATTTATTTGATAAAATAATATCTATAATGATAGTAAGTAAAAGTTGTATTATTTTGTAATAATAATTATTATTATAAAAATATCAATATTTATAATTACTAAGATGACATTATGATAAAACGATAATTCTAATTATGATAACTTTAATATTTACGATAATTTTTAATATTATCTTTAAAATAATAATTCTATTTAAAATAATAATAATAATGATATTTTATAGTAATAATGACATTTCTATTAAAATGATAATTTTTGTTAAAATGATAGTTTTAATACTAACGATACTTTTAATAATAATAGTAATGATAAAAATAATAAGAACGATAATTTTATCTAAATCAATATCTTATAATATTTTAATTTCATCATGATACTCTTACTCATTATTTCCTAATCGTTTCGTTTAATAGCTTTTAATCGTCTTTTATATCGTGTTCATAATAATGATAATAATAGTAATCAAAATAATTAGGTGTTACAAATATTTGTTTTAATTACACTTATATTAATAATGATAGTTACTATAACATTATTAACGATAATACTAATAATTATCTTAATGATAATATAGTAATAATATTAATAACAATAACAATAACCATTTTTAAATAATGATATATATTAATAATGATAATAATAATAATAATACTAATAATAATAATAATGATAATAATTGGATAATAATAATAATACTAATTATAACTTTAACGATAATAACGATAGTAATAATAAAAAAAATTAACAATTTTTAATGATAAATCCCTTTTATTGATAAAGATAATAATAATGATAATAATAAGATAAAACTAGAACGACGATAAAAAACGACGATAATAATAATCATTTTTAATAAAAATATCAAAAATTCAATTGATTATAACTTCTAATCCGTTCATCGAAACCATTCGATATCTAAAGGAAAAGTTCTTAATTTTTCGCTAGCTTTCCAAGGACATGCATATCTTATACCTTATCTCAACCGCAAGTGTAACTAATTCAATATTCAACCTAACCTGTCTAAGGGCAATATCAAAAGTACAAGCATGCATAATCCTAAATACTCGAGCACTAGTCAGGGATACACTATTAGTATGTAAAAGTTAAATTATGAGTACTCACGTATCAATATTGAGATTCAATATTGCAGGAAAGGTATGTAGACGCAACGGAAATGATAGACACTATATTGACCTCATGAGCATACCCATGAACCATACTCAATCACCTCCATAGCTATAACCCATAATTTCCTTAATCCTATCCTACTCGAAAAACAATTTCGAAACCACTCGGACAGCACTCCGTCGTAATATTTTATGTATACTAATAATATCTTAAAATAATACGGAGTAAATATATATATGTAAATCGATTGAGAGAGTTTAGAGAAAAATATTTTCAAGTTTCTATGAAATAATGAAACCTATTGAATTCTATTTATAATAGATTTTTGAATTATTAAAGTGAATTATTAAAGTATGAATTATTAAAGTAAATTATTAAAGTATGAATTATTAAAGTGAATTATTAAAGTATGAATTATTAAAGTGAATTATTAAAGTTAAAGTAAAGTAAAAATAAAGTAAAGGTAAAGTTTAAGTATAGTAAAAGTATAAAACTATGTACGTATAATACGCGTATAAATATATATAATATTAATTTAAATCGTTATATATATTTAATAAAATAAAATATAAATATCGTTATCTTTATCATACTAGTTAAGTAATGAGTTGTCAAAAATAGTTCTAGATATTTATAAAAGTTATATACGTTTTAATAATAAAGTTCTTTTTAAACTGAAAACGTTTTTGTACGTTTGAAACTAAATAGATCAATCGAGTCTTTATGAGATTCAATCTTCCACTATCCTTTGTCTAGTTCTCAATGATTGACAATTTGTTCTTATTTATAAATCACTTTACCATTTTTCGAATATTGTTAAAATGGAAAGATTTCTCAAATCAACGTGGGCCTTTCAACCGAGACTTGTAATCATAATTCAATATATCTGATAATTCAATCATTTGATCTTATCTTCTAATTCCATTGATAAACATTTTGAAACAGATACAATCATATAGAGTATTTAATCTAATATTTTATTTACGTTTCAAGTTATAATATATATACACATATACATATATAATCATATTCGTTTAATGGTTCGTGAATCGTTGGAACTTGGTCGAGGTTGAATGAATGTATGAACATAGTTTAAAATTCTTGCAATTTAACTTAACAAATATTGCTTATCGTGTCGGAAACATATAAAGATTAAAGTTTAAATTTGGTTGGAAATTTCCGGGTTGTCACAGATTATAAAGATTTTCTTTAAATTCGGAGATCAATTGTGATGACGTCAAAAGATATGACGAATCACTATAATCTTATTTCCTTCATTTACGATAACTTCCCTCATACGCTTTGAGTAATCGAATTATTTTATCCATACTTCTTAGACATGATAAAACTTCATAATCGTCATAATAACATTCTCATTGTTAGCCATAACGACCTCTATCAAATTTCGGGGACGAAATTTCTTTAACGGGTAGGTACTGTGACGACCCGGAAATTTCCGACTAAATTTAAACTTTATCTTTATATTATTCTGACACGATAAGCAATGTTTGTTAAGTTAAATCTCAAGGATTTTAAAATATGTTTATACATTCATTTAAACCTCGACCAAATTCCAATGATTCACGAACCATTAAATGAACATATATGAATATGTATGTATATGTGTATATGTTATAAATTGAAAATGTCAACAAAGTATTTAAAAGTATAATGCTTTATATGAATGTATTTGTTTCAATATGATTATCGACGAAATTAAAAAAAATATATATATATATATTAAATGATTGAATTATCAGAAACATTGAATTATGATTACAAGTCTCTGTTGAGAGGTCCACTATGATTTGAGAAATCTATTCCGCTTAACGATATTCGAAATAATTTGTAAAGCTATTTATAAATAAAAATAAAAAGTGTCATTTACGAAAGTTAGACAAAAGCTATTGGAGAATTGGTTTCCATAATATTCTATTAATCTATTTTCAAACGTACAAAAACGTTTTCAGTTTAAAAAGAACTTTATTATTAAAACGTATATAACTTTTATAAATATCTAGAATCACTTTTGAAAACTCATTACTTAACTAGTATAATAAATATAACGATATTTATATTTTATTTCATTAAATATATATATAACGATTTAAATTAATATTATATATATTTATACACGTATTATACATACATAGTTTTTATATTTTTACTATACTTTAACTTTACCTTTACTTTACTTTTACTTTACTTTAACTTTAATAATTTACTTTAATAATTCATACTTTAATAATTCACTTTAATAATTCATACTTTAATAATTCACTTTAATAATTAATACTTTAATAATTCACTTTAATAATTCATACTTTAATAATTCACTTTAATAATTCATACTTTAATAATTCACTTTAATAATTCATACTTTAATAATTAACTTTAATAATTCATACTTTAATAATTCACTCTAATAATTCATACTTTAATAATTCACTTTAATAATTCAAAAATTTATTATAAATAGAATTCAATAGGTTTCATTATTTCATAGAAACTTGAAAATATATTTCTCTAAACTCTCTCAATCGATTTACATATATATATATATATATATATATTTGCTCTATATTATTTCAAGATATTATTAGTATACATAAAATATTACGACGGAGTGATGTCCGAGTGATTTCAAAATAGTTTTTTTGAATGAGTCGAAGCTAAGGAAATTATGGGTTATAGCTATGGAGGTGATGGGTATGGTTCATGGGTATGCTCGTGAGGTCAATCTAGTGTTTATCATCTCCGTTGCGTCTACGTACTTTCCTGCAATATTGAATCTCAATATTGATACGTTCGTGAATCCGAGGCCAACCTTGCACTTGTTAAATGACGTTATATGTATTTTTACTACGAAATACAGTATGGTGAGTTTCATTTGCTCCCTTTTTAATTGCTTTTGCAATATATATTTTTGGGCTGAGAATACATGCGCTGTTTTATAAATGTTTTACGAAATAGGCACAAGTACTGAAACTAATTCTATGTGGGTTTAAACCAGAAATATACCCTTAGCTTGGTAACATTAAACTACTTGTCTATGTACGGTAGGCGCGAATCCTAAAGATAGATCTATTGGGTCTGACAAACCCCATCCTGACTATGGGATGCTTTAGTACTTCGAGGTTATTTTAAACACACCTGATCTGGTGTACTTCAGAGGGTAAAACATGAATGTTAAGGCTTGTTACCGGGTGCCTACAACTTATAGAATACTTTTATACACTTGCGAGTGTACATATATTTATAAATGGAAATCTTGTGGTCTATTAATATATTAAAATGATTGTTATGATAAACCTATGAACTCACCAACCTTTTGGTTGACACTTTAAAGCATGTTTATTCTCAGGTATTAAAGAAATCTTCCGCTGTGCATTAGCTCATTTTAAGGATATTACTTGGAGTCATTCATGGCATATTTTGAAAGACGTTGCATTCGAGTCATTGAGTTCATCAAGATTATTATTAAGCCAATTATAGTTGGATGTATTATGAAATGGTGTGCATGCCGTCAACTTTCGTTGTAAAGAAAGTTTGTCTTTTAAAAACGAATGCAATGTTTGTAAAATGTATCATATAGAGGTCAAATACCTCGCGAAGTAATCAACTATTGTGAATCGTTTATAATGTATATGAACGGGTCCTTTCACTAACGTCCACTAACGTCCACTAACGTCGACTAACGTCAACTAATGTCAAGTAACGTCAACTGACATCAAGTAACGTCAACTAACGTCAGGTAACGTTTACTAACGTCACCTGACGTCAACTAACGTCAAGTAACGTCCACTAACGTCAGGTAACGTTAACTAACGTCACCTGACGTCAACTAAGGCCAAGTAACGTCCAATAACGTCAACTGACGTTAACTAACATCCACTATCGTCCACTCACGTCAAGTAACGTCAACTAACATCAAGTAACATCAAGTAACGTCAAGTAACGTCCACTAACCTCAACTAACGTCAAGTAAATTCCACTAACGTCCACTAACGTCAAAACGTCAAGTAACGTCAAGTAACGTCAACTAACGTCATGTAACATCAACTAAACGTTCACTAACGTCCACTAACGTCAAGTAACATCAACTAACGTCAAGTAACCTCCACTAACGTCAACTAACATCCACTAACGTCAAGTAACATTAACTAACGTCCACTAACGTCAAGTGACGTCAAGTAACATCAACTAACGTCAAGTAACGTTACCTAACGTTACCTGACGTCAACTAATGTCAAGTAACGTCCACTAACGTCCACTAACATCAACTAACGTCAGGTAACGTCCACGAACGTCAAATAACGTCCACTAACGTCAAGTAACGTGAACTAACGTCCACTAACGTCGACTAACGTCCACTAACGTCAAGTAACGTCAAGTAACGTCAAGTAACGTCAAGTGACGTTAACTAACTTCACCTGACGTCAACTAACGTCAAGTAACGTCCACTAACGTCAGGTAACGTCAACTAACGTCAAGTAACGTCCACTAACGTCGATTAACGTCCACTAACGTCAACTAACGTCCACTAACGTCAAGTAACGTTGAGTAACGTTAGGTAACGTCAAGTATCCTATACTAACGTCAAGTAACGTTAACTAACGTCAACTAACGTCCACTAACGTCCACTAATGTCAACTAACGACAAGTAACGTCCACTAACGTCAAGTAACGTCAACTAACATCAAGTAACATCAAGTAACGTCCAATAACATCAACTAACGTCAAGTAAAGTCCACTAACGTCAACTAACGTCAAGTAACGTCAACTAACGTCAAGTAACGTCCACTAACGTCCACTAACGTCAACTAACGTCAAGGAACGTCCACTAACGTCCACTAACGTCAACTATAACGTCAAATAACGTCAACTTACGTCAACTAACGTCAAGTAATGTCAACTTACGTCCACTAACGTCCACTATCGTCCACTAACGTCAACTATCGTCCACTAACGTCAACTAACGTCAAGTAACCTCCAATAACGTCCACTAACGTCAACTAACGTCCACTAACGTCAGGTAACGTTAACTAACGTCACCTGACGTCAACTAAGGTCAAGTAACGTCCACTAATGTCAACTAACGTTAACTAACGTCCACTAACGTCCACTAACGTCAACTAACGTCAATTTACGTCCACTAACGTCCACTAACGTCAACTAACGTCAAGTAATGTCAAGTAACGTCAAGTAACATCAACTAACGTCAAGTAACGTCAACTAACGT